>NC_133754.1:177684374-178334687 GCF_036562045.2 Rhinolophus sinicus
CGACCTGCAGGCTGGGTTTTCAGCCCGGGACGCTCACCTAGGGGGCTGTGGGTCCCAGCCAGTCCTAGGTCAAGTGACTTCCCCAGCATCCAAGGCAGGGCTTCTCGTGCACTGAGGTATGAAGCCGCATTCAGGAGGGAGGCGTGGAGTCTGTCCCCTGAGGTGGGCAGCCCAGGGTGGAATCCCATCGAAGGGGACGGCAGACCCACCCATGGCAGTGGTCAGTGCTATGATGGGGGAGGAGACTGGGCCATTCGAGCAGGACCTGGAGGGCTCATCAAGGGGAGAGCCGATCGGCACCCAGCAGGGGTGACGTGGCAGACCACAGGGCATGTGTGTGAAACGCTGCCTCCCAGAGAGAGGGTGCTGGAAGAGCAGAGGCACCCCGGCTGCGATGCAGTGGGCTGGGCCTCACTGAGAAGTGCCATGCGTGGGCCCTGCAGAGGTTTGGGTTGGTTCTAACTTGGTTTCAGCCTGTCTCCCAGGCTCCCTCTGATCTGTCCATTTCTCTAGAGCTTTCAGAAGTTCTGCCTGAGGGCATCGATACAGCTCAAGTGGTCTGAGCCCTACCGTGTGCCAGCTTTGTGCTAGGCGTGGGGGAGCAGTTGGGGGAAGACTGACTGGGTCTCTTGGGTTGGGCTGTGGGGTCCCCAAGGGCTGGGGTCCCAGTTCCAGTTCTGACTCCCAGGCAGCGCCTAGCACAGGACTCCATGTTGGCTGTTGCCATGGAGATTTGGAGTTTGGGGCTGGGAGGTGGCGTCCGTCAGCCTGTGAGGCCCTCTGGGCAGAGCCCGTCCGCTTGTCTCTGGATTCTTGAGCCCACACATAGTGGTTTTAGCCCTCTTTACCCCACCTGGTCATGGAAGGAGGTTACAGGATGTGTGGCCTGCGGGGAAGTGTGTGGTGATACTGCCAGGCCTCGCCAGCCTGAGGGAGGGACTTTGCTTGGTGAGGCAGGGAGAGACTGATGGACTGAGCCTGGGATCATTGGAGGCCAGGAGCTGAATGGCCGAGGGACTGGGGGAGTTAAGCCCAGGGCTGGTTCCATGCCAGCTCCCGGGGGCTCCAGTGGGCACTGCTGTGTGCTGCTGGTTCTAGAAAGGGACATTCACCTCTCTGAGGTAGACCCTACCGAGCACCGGTGCAGGTGCTATGTGAGGTGTATGATGTGCTGAGGAAACTGAGGCTCAGAGAGAGATAGTCATTTGCCCAGAGCCACAAAGCCGGTGACCAGTGAAGCCAAGTCTGCCAGCCAGTCCAGGTTTGGGCTCCCCTTGGGCACCTCTGCTCTTTGTGCCTGTGTTGGGCCCACTGACCCTGGCCTGGATCCCCAATCCCCAGTATGTGGACCCAGCCTGGCCTGAGTCTCGGCATCTTGGGTACTGTGCAGATGGCTGTATCCCTTCCATTTTGAGCCGCACTGTCCTCATCTGTAAAATGGGTGCATCAGGGGTCCGTTTGGCTCGTTTGCCTCAAGTGGGGCTGGGGGTGGAGCGGGATGGTGTATGAGAAAGGGCTTTGTTGGCAGTGACATTCTAGACGAATGGGTGGCTGCTCTGGTCTTGGATGGGGACCAGGGCTGAGGGGAAGGGGGGTGGGGAAAGCTGCCTGGGTGGGGTCAGCTCTTTCCCGTGGGTCTCTGAGTCCCCTTAGGAGCCAGGGCAGACCCTACCCCGTACTCAATGCTGACTTTCAACTCCTGAGTTGGTGGCATCGTCCTCAGCCGCTTGCTCCCTTAGAGGCTGAACCACTTACCCAGAGTCCTGCAGTGGGCAAAGGGACTGATAAGGGGTCTCTGTGACACCACCCTCACAGTGCCCCCTCCCCCGCCAAGTCTGTCGTGAGATGAAAAGGGTGGTGGGAGTTGAGAGGGAAGTGATTGCCTCCTGCCTGGGGTCTGGGCAGGCCTCCTGGAGGAGAGGGCAAGGGAGGGGAGTGAGGGACCAGCCTGACACAGCTGCTGTCCCCCCCCAGGTCCCATCTGATGCCGAGGCTGAAAGAGTCTCGCTCCCACGAGTCCCTGCTCAGCCCCAGCAACGCAGTGGACGCGCTGGACCTCAGCATGGAGGACGACGTGGTCATCAAGCCTGTTCACAGCAGCCTCCTGGGCCAGGACTACTGCTTCGAGGTGGGTCACGTCGGGGCGGGCAGGCGCCAGCAGCCTCTCCTGGCCAGGGGTGGTCCTCCAGACACCCTCCTGGAGTGCTTGGTGGCCTCGGCTTTGGGACACTGGCCTAGAATCTGCTCACAGCTTTCGGCTCCTGAGACCAGGTGGAGCTGGGAGGTTGGGGGCTTCATTCCTTCTCTGTGGGCTCCTTGAGGATGGACCAGCTCTGTCCTCCATGTTGGTGAGGGCAAAGTCCCCTGGGGGTGAAAGGGGGTAAAAGCTCTTGCGGAATTGCTCAAGCCCCAGGCCCGTGTCTCGAACCTGCTCACCCTCCTTTGAAACCCCCCAAATTCAGTGTAGGATGGTGGAGAGGGCCCCTTTTCTGGCCCGGTCTCACCTCTATAAAGTGAGCCAGAACCTTTCTTGCTCTAGCTTCTGTGACCCAAGGTTTGAGAGCAAGCAGAAGGCAGCAGCCCAACCTGGCGGGGCTGTATCTGGGGTTACCTGTCTGGTCCCTCACTATAGTTGGGGAATCTGAGGCCCAGAGAGGGCAAGATGTCAGAGGTCACAACAAGCCTCAGGCCAAGCCAGCACCAGGGTAATGAATGTCGCAGGTGTTCCTGGGAGTTGCCGATGGCTTCGCTCATTATTCATATTCTCTTCCCATCTCACCCCCCACTCCCACCCACAAGAATTTTGCATAACTAGGGGAGCTCTCTGATAGAGGAATGAGCCTGGTAATGAAAATCAGCCATTTGGGGATAAATGTGGCAACCTCCTGGCACCCCAGCCCCAGGGAAAGAGTAGAATGTGCCCCAGCCCTGTGCCTGTTTCTGGTTCAAGACTCGTGGTCCAGCCGGGCTCCTTGTGGGCTCTGACTTCTTTGCCTGGGACGGGCTGAAGATGGTGCCTGGCACTTGTCCACAGCAGGGGGGCTGTGGCTTGTGCAGGCCCTTAAATGGCTGGAGGAGTCTGGCTCCCCGCTGCAGAGCTCTTGGCATGGTGCCGGGGACAGGGGAACAGAGCAGGAGCAGTTTGGGCTGGGCTCCGTCACCTGGAAGAAACTGGAGGACGAGCAAGAGCCCCACGGCGAGGGGAGGGTAAGAGTTCCCGCCGGGAGGACCCCAGGGCCCAGCACACCCCGATAGCCCAATTCTCATTTCTCCAGTCTGGCCCCCAAAGTGTTAAGTTTCTGTGACCATCACTGTCACTTGGCAAACGAGAACTGTCAGGAGGTGTGAGCCGAGGCCTGAGTGGTCCTGATGCCTCCCCATGGTTGTGCCTGTGGCTCCTCCTGAGGAAGGAGACTCGGGTTAAACATGGCCCTGGGACCCGAGCAGACCCCCCAAGTCTTCTCTATTCCCATCTTCGGGAGAGAGGGGTTGGAGTCAGAAAGATACTGTCCTACGGACAGAGGTGCTGAGGCAGGAGTGGGGGGCCAGGACAGCACCAGGTGGTGCAGGGCTGGGCCACTGTGTCACTTGCTCTGGGACGGTGACCTCAGTGCACCCCCGGCAGATGTGACCTACAGGGGCCATTCTGAGCCTCGTTCTGCCTCCTCCCTGAGGTCGTGCGGCAGACCTGGCAGCCGAAGCCCCTCAAGCCCGAGAGGCCTTCTGCCATGCCCTGCCTTGCTGTGTTCCCCTCCCCTGTGACACTGTCCTGTTCTTCCCCGTAGGTGACAACGTCGTCAGGAAGCAAGTGCTTCTCCTGCCGGTCAGCAGCCGAGCGGGATAAGTGGATGGAGAACCTGCGGCGAGCGGTACACCCCAACAAGGTAGGCCTGTGCCCCCGCCCCAAAGCCGGGGGATTGAGGTTAGACTCAGAGCAGAAGCACAGCCTCCGACACGAGGGAGCAGGGGTGGGGATCTCTGGTGTGGGCTGGGGTGGGGGTGGGAGCAGCCGCGTCGACACAGGGCCAGGTGGGCAGTAGGGTTTGTTGGCCAGACTGACCAACGCGGTGGGCCTTGCAGCCACACACAGGAGGCTGGGCCAGGGAACCGAGTGTCAGGCTGGTGGGGAGGTGGTGCTGCCATCCTTCTGCCTGGGTCTCTTGTGCCCACGCCCCCTGGCCGATTCCTGCTCACCCATCCAGCTCCAGCCTAGACAACTGTCCTGTCCTCCAGTGAACGTGGCCAGCCCAGGCTCATGCCCTCTGTTGCCACTGTCCCTGGGCCTCTCCCATCAGCTTCATCACCCAGCTGTAGTCACCTGCTGCTGTGTCTGCCTCCCTGGCTGACCTGATGCCTGGGCTGTCCTGGTCACTGTCATGTCAGTACAGAAGGTGCCTCAGCAGTGGTCACGTCTTAGGCGACTTTATAGAAAAGCTAATAAACAGCACAGTGGCGGCCTGTGTGCCAAGCACTGTGCGAGCCTCTTCCTTCGTCTCCCACTAGTTATTCCTGTTCTGTAGAAAAGGGAACTGAGGCTCGGATTCAGTCACTTGCCCAAGATCAGTGAGCTAGGACGCGGCAGAGCAGAGGTCCAGCCCCGTGTCACACTGTCAGGCTCCCTCCACAGCTGCCCCTGGCCCTCCCCTCCCCCTCCAGGATCCCCACCACAGCTCCGGGCTGGGCGGTGGCAGGGAGCCGGCCCCCCAGTGACCCCAGTTCCCCTTGGGCGTGTGCAGGACAACAGCCGGCGTGTGGAGCACGTCCTGAAGCTGTGGGTGATCGAAGCCAAGGACCTGCCGGCCAAGAAGAAGTACCTGTGCGAGCTGTGCCTGGACGACGTGCTCTACGCCCGCACCACGGGCAAGCTCAAGACGGACAATGTCTTCTGGGGCGAGCACTTTGAGTTCCACAACCTGCCGCCCCTGCGCACCGTCACCGTCCACCTGTACCGGGAGACCGACAAGAAGAAGAAGAAGGAACGCAACAGTTACCTGGGCCTGGTGAGCCTGCCCGCCACCTCGGTGGCCGGGCGGCAGTTCGTGGAAAAGTGGTACCCGGTGGTGACGCCCAACCCCAAGGGCGGCAAGGGCCCCGGGCCCATGATCCGCATCAAGGCGCGTTACCAGACCATCACCATCCTGCCCATGGAGATGTACAAGGAGTTTGCCGAGCACATCACCAACCACTACCTGGGGCTCTGTGCGGCCCTCGAGCCCATCCTCAGTGCCAAGACCAAGGAGGAGATGGCGTCGGCCCTGGTGCACATCCTGCAGAGCACGGGCAAGGTGAAGGTGCGTGTGCGGGCCCAGGGAGGGCTCCCCCACGCCGCGTGGCCCTGTGGAAAGGCCCGAGGAGGCACGAGGTTGCCTGCTGCTCCCCATGTCTGCGTCGTGGATTTCAGCCCTAACGGGGGCACCGGTCATGGCCAGGTGGGCCCCCTAAACCCAAGAGTTGCATCGTGGAGTGGGGGTCTTCGTGCTCCTGCCCCGTGGTGCATCTGATCGCTGAGGCGCAGGTATGGAGCCGATGGATGGCATGGCAGCTTGTACTTAGGAAGTGGGTTGTAGGGGCCTCCCCCACTACCCCAGGGAGCTGGTCTCTGAGGCTCGAGGGGAGCAGGTCAAGAGGCCAGCCTTTCCCAGCACAGAAGTCCCTGCGACCCAGACACACATGTCCAGCAGGTGTTGTTTGGTTGACATCCCCAACTGGTGACCACCAGGGTACAGCCACTGTCGCAGCCCCAGCCTCACCCCTAAGTCTCACACCCAGACACACAGATTCACACACGCGGTCACTCTTACGGCCATTCGACGGTCAGCAGTCATGGCTACAGTCGTCCCCAGCCCCAGAGCCCACAGAAACAGTACTTGTTTAAAACCATCCCGGCAGGACCTACTGCGGGGCTGGAGGGGACCCGCTCTCCCCTCCCCGCCTGCTTTCCCCTTTCACTCCCTGCCAGGCCGTGCCGCACCCACCTAGTTTTAGACAAGTAGGCTCCTTCCGGAAGGCTCCCCAACACTTTCCTACCCAGCACAGTGGAGCATGGTTCTGGGGGCCTCAAAGGTGGACCTTCCCCCTCATCACCCTGCTCCTTCCCCGGGGTAGCTGCCTGCGGGGGCCACAGTGGAGGAGGGGGATTGGATGTGGGCCCATCCATCCATGTTGCAGAAAGGCTTATGTGCTGGCCTCAGTTGAGCCTTTGCCCTGCGGACACGGTGTGGGTTGAGAGCCGAGTGGCCTGTGATGAGGTCTGCCCTGTGTCAATGTCCCTCGGCCTGGGATCGGGAGGCACAGGTTGGGCGCTGGGCCTCGGGTCCTCAGGGCGGAGCCCAGGGTGCGTGACTCCACTGGTGCCCCTAACCTCTTACCTGTTCCCAGAGGCCCTGGGGAGGGGAAGCCATGGCTGGAAGTCCCTGGCCTCCTTTCTGCCCTCCAGAGCCCTATGGCCCCTTTGGACTCGTGGTGTGCAGCGAGTGTGGGAGCGGGGAGAGGAACTTTCTCAGCGTGGCTCCGTGGGGGTAGCGGGAGCACTCGGTCTCCTCCATATCATCGGACCACTTCCTTCCCCCGCCTCCAGCCTTTGGACCTGACTGGGCCAGGCTGTGAGTGGGACCTCTGGCTGGACTGTCCTTAATTTTCCGGTCAGCATTGCGAAGGGTGCTGGGAAACCGTGAATTGAGGCAGGCCCGGCCCCCAGAGGGAGCAAGGGAGGCACGGGGCTCGAGCAGGGTCCTTTTCTGCTATGGTATTTGTTCTTTTAGTACCTGGCCCCCGAGGGCTGGGCTGGCTTGGATTTGGCTCCAATCTGAAGTGACCTTTGCTCTCGGGGCTCCCAGCTGAGATGAGGTGGATTGAGGTGCTCATTGTGGAGGGAGGTGGAAGCTGGGCTCCAGACTCCCCCGCGACCCTCAGTGGGGTGGGGGGAGCAATAGACGGAAGGGGTGACGTGTGTCTGAGCTCCCCCTCTGTTCAGAGAACTTGGGAACTAACAGGGTGTTCGTGGTGAGGGGCAGAGCGTCAGACGAAGGCCCGCAGTGCAGAGGCCAAGCTGCCCTGCCCAGGCTCCGCTCTCCTGGGCTGCGGCTTTCCAGTGTCCTGTCCTTGGAGTTCTCCCTGCCACCCCCTCTCTCCTTGGTGCAGCCCAGGAGGAACGGGGCCTGGGAAGCTGGAGACTTGGGCCAAATCTGGCCCAGGTAGCTGTGTGGCCTTGGATAGGTCACTTTCCTGTTCTGTGCCTGTTCCCCCATTGGGTCCCAGCTCTGAGGAGAGTTCCTCATCCCAGCTGGGCCCAGCACACACCCCAGCACTTCAGGAAGGCCGTGGGTGTGAGCAGGGCCCTACACAGTGCTTGCCTCTGCCTCTGTGTGTTTGGTGAAGGGGACCCTACACATCACCTGTAGGTGAGGAAGGGCTCCTTACACTGGTCCCCAGAGAGGCTATCGCAGCTTTCTCAGCCCCCCCAGTCCC
Source organism: Rhinolophus sinicus (assembly GCF_036562045.2). Classification (NCBI taxonomy): domain Eukaryota; kingdom Metazoa; phylum Chordata; class Mammalia; order Chiroptera; family Rhinolophidae; genus Rhinolophus; species Rhinolophus sinicus. The sequence goes on from NC_133754.1 coordinate 177,691,842, forward strand.
TCCTTTGGCCGTCTCCTGGGCCTAGAGCTCAGTTCCGTGTTTCAAGAGCCACTTGTGATCTCAGAGTGACCCAAGGTTGTGCACAGCAGAAACCCTGGCCCATGCTGGCCACCTTGCAGCCTCCCTGTCGGGTGGCCCCTGCCCTGCCCTTTGCCCTCCCCTGGGTCTCTGCCTACCTGCCTGTCTCTTTCTCTCCCCGAATCACAAGGTTGACTGTGGGTAAGAGGAGATGGGGGCTCTGGAGGGAGGGAGTTCCCACCTGGGCAGGTGCAGCAGGTTCAATGCACAGCCTCCCACTCAGGAAGGAAGGTGTGGGCTCAGGTCCCTCCTGGGGTCTTCCCGTGACCCTGCCTATGGGACTGAGAGCTCATCGGCTTAACAGCTGCCCTCCAAAGAAGTCTGGGACCCACAGCGGTGAGGAGCTACTGACCTGGGTTTGCCAGGCGGCCAGTGGTGCCCGCCCCTTCCCACCCCAGCCAAGGCCCCTGCTCTCACCATTTAAGCACTGGCTCACTGCCTTGCAGGGCAGCTGGACAGCCTCTGCCTCTCTCGTCCTTCTCTGAGGGACCACACAGGAGGAGTCTGTCTGGTGCGGGAGACCCCATCAGAGCAATGGGGAGATAGTGGCAGTTGCTTGTACGATGGACAGAGGGCATCCCCTCTGTCCTCTTTGGCATCGATGGTGGTGGCTGGAGGACTCCTGCTCTGGTCACCCAGCCAGGCCTGGCCAGGGCTGAGCAGGGATTAGAGTCCAGCTGGTCTGACCGGGATGTGGGGAGCTTGTGTCCCTGTGGCTTTTGCCCAGACCTGCCTCCCCGTTCCCTGGACCCAGCTCTGATGTCACCAGCATCTAGGCGTCTCCCCTAGGAGAGACCGCGTCGCCCTGGCCTCCCTCCCTGGCAGTCCCCGGGGTCAGCACCAGCTGCTTGACAGTAGAGCAGCCGTGAGAAGCAGGGGCTTCTGGCCAGGGAGCGGGTCTGGAATCCTGCTCAGGTCCCCTCTCCTCACTGCCTGCCTCCCCAGGACTTCCTGACGGACCTGATGATGTCGGAGGTGGACCGCTGTGGGGACAACGAGCACCTCATCTTCCGGGAGAACACGCTGGCCACCAAGGCCATCGAGGAGTACCTCAAGCTGGTGGGCCAGAAGTACCTGCAGGACGCGCTAGGTAGGGAGGGTACAGGCTGGCAGGTGGGCAGAGGGTGGGCTGTGCCCACCAGGTCCTCACTGCCCCCCCTGCCCTCCCGGCCACAGGCGAGTTCATCAAAGCCCTATACGAGTCCGATGAGAACTGCGAAGTGGACCCGAGCAAGTGCACGGCCGCTGACCTCCCCGAGCACCAGAGCAACCTCAAGATGTGCTGCGAGCTGGCCTTCTGCAAGATCATCAACTCCTACTGGTCAGTACAGCGCCCCGCCCAGCGTCTGACCCGTCCTTCTCTGCCAGGGTGCCCACAGTGCCAGGCGCGGCGCGGGGCGTGTGTGCTAGTGAGGGGCTCTCTTCCCTTGTGCCTGACGTACCAACGAGAGCTGGGGCTTAGTAAGGACAACGTAAGGGACACGCCTGCACCCCCGCTGCAGAGTGCTGGCTCTGGGGTGGAACCCATCCTCTGCCTGACCCTGCAGAGTCTTGCTGGGCTGTGAGACTGGTCCTTTTGCAGCTCTCAGATGTAAGGGAATGTTCCAGAACATAGGCAGTGTGTACAATGAAGAATTTGGACACGACGGCAGTCCACTGCACTTGTTTATTAGCGAGCGCCCTCTGTGTGCCCAGCGCTGCACAGAGCGTGAGACTGACAAGGCCCTGCCTGGGCAGCTGCCTGGGGTGGGTGGATGGCGTAGCCCTCGTCTGTCCGTAGCTCGATGCTCTCATCAAAGGCTAGTGATTGGGCTCAGCGGGGGCTTGCGTGGTGCCTGGACAGCGGGCAGACTGGAGAGAACAGAGAAGAAAGGACTGAGCTTCTAGTAGAAGCGAGGTCTGCAGGCTGAGGCCAGTCCCAGAGAGGAGCAGGGGAGTGTGGTGTGGCCTGCTCGGACAGGGCCAGTCAGGGCCAGAATCAGTCCCTGGGCCACTTCCTGCAAGGCTAACGTCCCAGGCGCCTGCCCGTTCTGGGGTTTGTGTGTCTGGTGGCCGTCTGACCTAGTGCAGAGTCCAGCCTCCTCACGATGTGGCGTGCCTGGCTGTCCGGGGTCGGGATCTTGCTGCCAGCTCTAAGCAGTGGGGTGATTTTCGCACTGGAGGAGCTGCCCAGGGTTTCTCTTTGGTCACTGCTCCAGCTTAGGACCTGCATCCCACTCCCCACTAGATCGAGCCCCTCTCCTGACCCCACAGCCTCACCCCCAGCTATTCCGTACCCCTTTCTTTCGTCACACGCCTTCCATTGCTGCTTAAAGACCTTACACCTGGCTCCCGTCTATGGCCCCCTTCGTGTCCCCAGATGCAGTCAGCTCCCCGCTCCTGGGCTCCGTGTCCAGCCGTCATCCCATTGGAGTGGGATTGTGCCTGTGTCTGAATCCGTTTCCTACACATGGGGGAGCACCCTGGGGGCGGGAGGGGGGGCACATCCACCAGCTCAGGGCCTGGGCACACAGGAGGGTCCTGGGAATGGTTTGCTGCCCCCTAAGGACAGGCAGCGACAGGCCTGCTAGGTGAGCGACAGCCTTGGGGAGGGAGCAGAGGGAATAGCTAGAGCCAGTGGGTTTGGTGCCCCACTGCCCAGGTCCCTCTGCCCCTGGGCTGCACAAGGTGCTCACCTGGGACCCCCTTGGCCCCTCAGGCTGGGTCACAAATGACCTGTGGCACCGGGGGTGGAGGAGTGACCAGAGGGACTTGAACTCTCTGGGAACACACTCTCCACCTGCAGCCAGCCTGTGTTTGCACACTCTGCCCTGCTGCTCCCAGGGCGGGTCGGGTGTGGGACACTTGGAAACATATCTATGGACAATTTCCATTTCCTCTTTCTGGTGTTTGTCAGAGACCCAGAGGCACTGCTCACCACTCAGTTCTGGACAAGTCCATCAATAGATGTCCTCACTCAATGTCTGCCCCCTCCTGTCCTGTGCCAGGCACTTCGGGGGCCAGGGTAAAGGCTGCCTGCCCTCACTTCCTCTCTGGCCATGCCTTTGTGCTCCCACGTGCCCTGCTAACAGCCTGCCGGGCTGGGTGCTGGGTTTGTTGGGCAGAAGCTTTCCAAGTTCACCAAGGCCTCTCACGGCCTTGGAGTCTCAGCCGTAAGATGGCCCTGTGAGCTGGGCAGGGCAGGCCTTGTTCTCAGGAAGGGTGAGGAAACGGAAGGCCAGGGAGGACCAGGCACTTGGGAAGAGCACCCAGAGCCAATGCCAGAGCCAGGCATAGCCTGGGTTCAGGGAGCACGGGATCTCGGCCTGCCCCCAGTGTGGGAGGCACATCTTTTAGGGTGAAAAGATAGGAGAGCCACTTAGAGGTTGGCATGTGGGGCCTCATTGTGGCAGGTTAGGGATGCCCAGTGGAGAGAGCCCCCAGCTGAGGGCTGGGGACCCTGCCCACATCAACCAGGGAAGTCCCTCTCTCCATTTCCTTCCCTGTCTGGAAAGTAGAGAGCTGTGTCTTCACCCTGTGGTTAGATTTTCCCACTTCTTGATCACTCTGAGCTCTGCTGAAAACCTCTACTTCCCATAATGTTACTCGAGTGAAGGGAGTAAGTCTCAAAAGTCAGTGATGGGAACCAAGGAGCAGTGGTCTGTTGGGTTGTGTTTTCCTCACCTAGACCCAGATGCCTGCTGTTTGGGGAGAAAGGTTGAGCCCTGGGGAAGCTGGGAAGGGGCCGGACCATGAGCTGGCCCTTGCCGTTGGTTCCGGTTAGGACAGAGACCTGACTCCTCTGTGCTTGTGTTCTGTCCCACTGGGGTGTGTGCTCCGTCAGCTTGCTGAGCACTCACTGTGCCCTCTCAGCTCCCCCAGCAGCCCTGCCCTGGATGATGGATGACGAACGGCAGGGTAAAGGGCTCAGAGAGGTCAGGCAGTGGGCTGAGCTCACACAGCCGTTGGGGTTGGAACTCAGGGTTCCGTCAGACCCAGAACCAGGTTCCTGCTCAGTGCCATCCGTCCTGGGCCACTGCCTGACCACTGGGTCCATGCTTGTCTGTCCCTATACAGCGTCTTCCCACGGGAGCTGAAGGAAGTGTTTGCCTCGTGGCGCCAGGAGTGCAGCAGCCGCGGCCGGCCGGACATCAGCGAGCGGCTCATCAGTGCCTCCCTGTTTCTGCGCTTCCTGTGCCCAGCCATCATGTCGCCCTCACTCTTCCATCTGCTGCAGGAGTACCCCGATGACCGCACAGCCCGCACCCTCACCCTCATCGCCAAGGTTACCCAGAACCTGGCCAACTTTGCCAAGTGAGTGCTGCGTCCCCCGGGTGCAGAGCTGGGTCCCCAGGGGCAGGGGACAGGCCGTGGGTGTTTCTGCCCCAGAGCTGGGTCCCCAGGGGCAGGGGACAGGCCGTGGGTGTTTCTGCCCCAGAGCTGGGGGGCAGGGGGCTCTGCTTGAACCCCTGTCATCCTCAGTCCTCCCTCTCCCCCTTTTTCAAAATAAAATCTTTTCCCCACCCCACCTTCCCACTACTGAAAGTACATGCCATTTTGGTGTGTTTCCTTAATTTTCAAAGGTGAGAAGACAAGATATTTTTTTCTTCTGCTTTTTTGAATTAACATTTTGTCATCAGGAGTCTCCCATGTACTTAACATTCACGAGCCTCGTTTTGAAATGAATGACTAACATGCCTTCAGAGGCGAAGGGCCCGTTTCCTTAGCCCGTCGCCTGTGGTTGGGCATTTGAGCTGATTCAGACTGTCCTTGCTTCACGCTGTCGAGGATGTCCTTGCTCGTCAAGCACTTTGGTGTTTTTGACTGTACCTTAGAGCGAGGGGGTGGAAATGAAAGGGCTCGGTCATCTGGTCGCTCATTCACAAAGCATAGATGGAGCCCAGTTCCAAGCCACCTCTGTAGGGCGTTAAATCACACCTGGTCCAGCCCTCCAGAGCCGGCAGTTCGGCAGGGGAAGGGGGCGGCAATGCAGAGTAAGCAGCAGAGCAGTGCTAGAGGTGCACGGTCTCAGGGGGGCCCTCCGCTTGGGAGAGGAGACAGGGAGGCTTCCCAGAACACGTGCTCCCAGCTGCGTGTCACGACAAGACGTTCACCCGCTCATGGAAGGGCAGCAGGAGCGGGGGAGGTGAGGGGGGCGGCCTGGGGAGGGCTAGGTGCTGGAGGGACAAGGTGCCGTGGCATCTCGAATCGTCAAGCGCCAGGCCGGGAGAAGTGGGAGATAAGACAGCAGGGACTTCAAGCTTAGGCAGGGCAGGGGGAGCCACGGGCGGGCTGTAAGCAAGGGTCAGCGTGGCCCTCCTCTGTGCTGGGTCCTGCAAAGCTCAGCCTGACGGCAGTGGGGTGAGGGCTTGAAGGGAGGGGGACTGGCTGCTGAGAGACTGGAGGGAAGCGTAGCTGTGGTTTCGGCTAGAAGAAAAGTGGTAGAAGTGACAGGGGATGGCGATGCAGGAGGCAGTGGCTGCAAGGTGAAGGGTGATGAAAAGCTAAGGTCCGCAGGCCTTGTCGGTTGTGGGGAGGGAGGGGAAGGAGATGATACGCCAGGCTCTGGCTTAGCTGTCTGGTGAACGGGGGTGTCTCCACTTCGGGTCGGGAACCCCGAGGACGGCATGGGTTTGTCGTGCTGGTGGTGACTTCAGACTTGGCCACAGTGGCCCAAGGTGGATGGGAGCTGAGGAGGTGGGGGTGTCTCAGAGAAGGGGGCCTCCCGGGGGGGGGGGGGGCTGGCTTTCTGCGACCTACCTCGAACCCAGGACCACTGTCTGCTCTTTCCAGATTTGGCAGCAAGGAAGAGTACATGTCTTTCATGAACCAGTTCCTGGAGCACGAGTGGACCAACATGCAACGGTTCCTCCTGGAGATTTCCAACCCTGAGACCATCTCCAACACAGCCGGCTTCGAAGGCTACATCGACCTGGGCCGTGAGCTCTCCAGCCTGCACTCGCTGCTCTGGGAGGCTGTCAGCCAGCTCGAACAGGTACTTGCCCCCCTGGAGCAGAGGGCGGGCAAAGGTTCTCCTCGAGTGGGGCAGATCAGCAGCCCTGCCTCGGTGCCAGAGCCCAGGGTTCCAACCCACGCCCTGTCAGCACACAGTGGGACCTCGGCCCTGTTTCCTGGTGGCCACATTCACTTGCCAGTACCTGCCGCGGGAGCCCACTCTGCGTACTGGGGTTTCGGCTCTGCCTCTGTGCACTCGGTGTTGAGTGGGTGGATTCCACATACGAAGCTGTGGGAAATGTGGCCAGATTTAGCTGTTTCTCCAAAAATGTCCTTGACTGGGTTTCAAGGCCCCTGATAAGAAAAAGATAGATTGAGACTGCTGTACCTCCACGTGGCAGGCAGGAAGTTACAAACCTTTGCAGAAATTGCCCTTGACCATCAGTTGAGATGGGTGTGCCCCACACACCTCTGACATTGCTGCGGTCACCTGGGTTGTCCCCTGTTTGGCCTGCGGGTCCACTGCCTCCCACCTCCACCCCCACCCCCACCGGCAGCCCCCGTCCACACAGTGAACAGGTTCTTTGCAGCAAGGCTGGGTCTGCCACAGTCTCCTTCCAGAATATCTTGCTTTCCGGGGTTCCAAGAGACCGGCTTACAAAAGTAGCTCCCGCTGAAGCAGGGCTGGAAGGCCTCCCCACTTCTGTCCGATTTCCTGGAGGTGACCACTCAGGCACTCTGGTGTGCAGGCTTCTAGATACATCTGTGTGTGTGTAAGTACAGACACAAGCACAGAGTCCTCTTCCCTTTTTGTCTGTGTTAAAGTGAGAACTCACGTGTGCACTGCAATGTGCGTTTCTCACCCTGCTGTGGACGTCTTTTCACGGTAGCGCGTACTGCCATCACTGTGACCTTCTGGTGACCGCAGACTGTCTCGTCATATGACTGCAATTTATTCCACCGGCCCCCTGTTGCTGGACACTTGGGTTAGTCCAGCTTTTCACCACAGACAGCTGCTATTGTAGTCATTTCTGCCCGTTTGTGTCCACTGCCCTTTGGCTACGAGAGACACAGGAGGGGAAATAGAAATCAGGGCCAAGGCCCTCTTCCTCCCTGCTGCCCACACCGGTCACTCCAGCTGCCACCACTGACGGAGCCCCTGTGCCGGCCACTGTCCTCCGTTTCTGCACGGTCTGCAGCCCTCACCGCTGACAGTGTGGCAGCAGGGACTTGAAATCAAGCTCTTTGCCTCTCAAGTCTCTGCACTATTGGGTGCATAAGTTTTCCCATTTTCTTTTTGCACGAAGTCCTACGTGGAAGCCATTGCATAAGCAGGTGAAGGCGGAGTTCCCTTCCCTGAGCTCAGCCCCCCAGCCCGGAATCCTTAGCACCATCAGCCTAAACCATGACAGTGAAGTTGAAATGGGCCCAGGTGCCACCCTCCGCCTGGCCATCCATTTGTTAATTGTCTGACAGGCATGTGGTGGTGCCTGCTCCGTGCCTGGACCAGCTCCACTGGGGCTCAGCTGTCGAAGTGGGTCAGCCCCCATCCCTCCTTGGGGAGTAGGGGACATGGGAGGGGCTGGCCCTCCCAGAAGCCTTTTGGACAGGGCGGTGTGGGTGTGGGAAATTCTGGATTCCACATGGGCTTTCCTCTCTGGGGAGGCACCAGGGTAGGACGAACAGGGTCAAAGGCTTAGACCAGGTCAGCGCTTCTCCATGTGAGCCTCTCAAACCCTGTCCCAGAAATGTCTGGGGAGCTGGTAAATATGTAATTTGCAGATTCCTGGAAATATGTAAATATGTAATTTGCAGCTCTACCCCCTACTCCCCTAGACTTGCTGGATCTGACAGGTGGGGGGCAGGGAGGGTCTGCTTTTCTGCCTGGCTCCTCGCAGATTGGACGCAGCGTGCTTAGCTCCCCAGGGGGCCCCAGCAGGTCTCACCTTCCTCTTGCTGTGTCTTTGCAGAGCATCGTATCCAAACTGGGCCCCCTGCCTCGGATCCTAAGGGACGTCCATACAGCACTAAGCACCCCAGGCAGTGGGCAGCTCGCAGGGACCAACGACCTGGCCTCCACGCCTGGCTCTGGCAGCAGCAGCATCTCGGCCGGGCTGCAGAAGATGGTGATTGAGAATGATCTCTCTGGGTAAGGCCTGCCAGGTGTGCTGGACATTGTGGGGTGCACACGCAGACAAGGCACAGACCACCTGCAGTCTCAGCTGGGGAGGAAGATGCCTGCACAGTGTTTACAAAACAAGCTGGGTGAGACTCAAAATGTGTTGTGCAGGCCCTAAGCAGTGAAACTCCGTTTGGGGAAACAATCAGGGAAAGCTGCCTAGAGGAGGTGGCACTGTGGTTTTGAGCTTTTTAGGAAACATTTTCATTGGTGGAAAAGGCATTCTGGGTAGAGGGACTAGCATGAAGGCCTGGAGAAAGACAGTATATTCAATTGAAGAACAATTACTGGTCCCAGATACCTCCAGATCATTACCCAGGTGTGTGTTAAAATATCTGGTCTGGTATTTTCTGGGCCTGAATCAGAATCTCCAGAAGTGGTGTGTAGGGCTATGTGTTTTTAGCAGGAGCTTGGGTGACTACAAGGCTTTGAGGCTGGGAGCCCCAGAAAATGAGAGAGTTGAGGCCCAGCCCTCACTCTGAGCCCTTAGCCTCGGGTTAGTGCCCTGTAAATAAAACACACGCAATGGTGAGGGAGGCAAATGTTCTCGAACGCTGATGTCAAAATGAGGATAGTCCTGTGGAAAAAGTAGGTATTTATACTGAATCATTTATGCCCCATTCGTACACTTCCCTCCCTACTAGGGACCATCTTGAACCAGGTAGTTGAGGATGAGGCTGGGGCAGCAGAGTTGGGTGTCAGGTCTCATCCAGAGGTGGCAGCAGTGACAGGCTTTTAAGCAGGCAAGGGTGTGGACATCAGGCATCTAGGGAATGTGGTGCATACGACTGGAGGCCCAGGAAGAAGCCAGGTGCCACTTCCAGTCCCTCTGAGTCTTGGGGTTCACTCATACAACCTACCAAGTGAGGTAAAGCTGAGTTCAGGTGGGGATACACCTTGGTTGAGAGACGTGGGTTTTGAGGAGACCTGACCGGGTATGCGGCTGCTCTGGGTTTCTCTTGGCTCCTCCTGCTGCCCAGCCCGCAAGTGCTGTGACCCCCGTGGCCAGAGCCTGCCCTGCCTGTCTCGTCGTGTGGGGCTTGGTGCTTCCTCTCTCCATCCCAGGCCAGGCCAACTCTAACTCCCCATTCCAAGCCCATGTCACACCCCCAAGTCCTTGTTGCCTCCAGCCCACTCAGAGCCCTTTTCACCCCCACATCCTCCCCTCCGAAGTCCAGCCGGCCCCCACATTGTCCCTTGTCCCTAGGAGCTGGCTTCTGGGGAGGGGCGTGGGAGAGGCTGGAAGACCCAGGGATGGCACAGCCTGCCACCGCGGTGCAGACCTGCCTGCCTGAGTCATGCCTTGAGGATCCTCCTCTGAAGCCTTGTTTTTGGCAGTAACGCCAGCCCCCGCCTGCCAGTCAGTCAAGGGGGAGGCAGCAGGAAGCCAGGCAGGGGAGGCTTCACCAGGCCCCCACTTCGTTTATCAGTCTGATCAGGAGCAAGAGGGAAGAGGCAGAGGGAGCCCCTGTGGCTTTGACGTCGGAGTTCTCCATGCAGGACCCTTGGAGAGCAGAGAGTCACTGCGTTGTGGGTTTGGCTTAGCTAAGGGGAATTTTCCAGAGCACTCCAGACCTCAGCACCCATCACCCCAAGATGCAGCTGAGCAGGGAGAGGGCCTTCCAAGCAGCCTGGCCTGGTACTAGCAATACTGGCCCCTAGCGTAGAGGTTCTGTGCAGGAGCAGCCATCTCAGCCACTCAGTCCCCCTGGTGGCTTCTGCCAGGGTCGCTGCCCAGGCTGTGGTTTGGTTTTACAGCTGGACCACTGGTCCCCGGGACTCTCCCCGTCTCGCGGCCCTTGAACCTCCTTCCTCGCCCCCCCTCCCAGGCCTGGCGGATTGGCGGGGGCTCTCGGTTTGGACCCGCCTGGGCCGCATTCACAGTTCTTCTTTTCCCCTTCTTTCCCTGTGTGTGCTTGTCTCCCTGCAGTCTGATAGATTTCACCCGGTTACCGTCTCCAACCCCCGAAAACAAGGACTTGTTTTTTGTCACAAGGTCCTCCGGGGTCCAGCCCTCACCTGCCCGCAGCTCAAGTTACTCGGAAGCCAACGAACCTGATCTTCAGATGGCCAACGGTGGCAAGAGCCTGTCCATGGTGGACCTCCAAGACGCTCGCACGCTGGACGGGGAGGCGGGTTCCCCGGCGGGGCCCGACGCCCTCGCTGCCGACGGGCAGGCCCCTGCAACTCAGCTGGTGGCTGGGTGGCCAGCCCGGGCAGCCCCAGTGAACCTGGCAGGGCTGGCCACAGTGCGGCGGGCAGGCCAGACGCCAACCACACCGGGCACCTCTGAGGGCGCACCAGGCCGGCCCCAGTTGTTGGCACCACTCTCCTTCCAGAACCCTGTGTACCAGATGGCGGCCGGCCTGCCTCTGTCGCCCCGCGGCCTTGGCGACTCGGGCTCTGAGGGCCACAGCTCCCTGAGCTCCCACAGCAACAGCGAGGAGTTGGCAGCTGCTGCCAAGCTGGGAAGTTTCAGCAGTGCCGCCGAGGAGCTCGGGCGACGGCCGGGGGAGCTGGCGCGGAGGCAGATGTCACTGACTGAAAAGGGCGGGCAGCCCACGGTGCCACGGCAGAACAGTGCCGGCCCCCAGCGGAGGATCGACCAGCCGCCGCCCCCACCCCCGCCCCCGCCCCCGGCCCCCCGTGGCCGGACGCCGCCCACCCTGCTGAGCACCTTGCAGTACCCGCGGCCCTCGAGCGGAACCCTGGCGTCGGCCTCCCCTGACTGGGCTGGCCCCGGAGCCCGGCTCCGGCAGCAGTCGTCCTCCTCCAAGGGCGACAGCCCCGAGCTGAAGCCTCGCGCAGTGCATAAACAGGTCAGTGCTGCTGGCGGGCGGCGGGCGGGCGGAGGGCCAGGCAGGTTGTCATACCCATGTCATGCTGCTCCTCAGTCATTTCATCTCCACCTGCACCCAGCTGCCATCCCATGCTGAATGCTGCCACATTCGGCCCCATCCCAGCAGCCTGCCACACATACCACCAACCCTCCCCCAGCCCCACTGGCCCCGGCCTCACTGGCCCCTGCCTGAATCCTGTGAACCAGGGACACTGCGGCCTGAGGGTCCCTCAGCCAGATCCCCGAGAGACAGCTGGGTCAGTGAGAAGGAGGAGGGTTAGTCCATCTTCATTTCCAAGCCTGCTAAAGCCCTACTCAGGGTAGGAGTCGAGCTGCCCCCAAAGGTCCCATACCTGCCCTGAGCTGGCCTCCAGAGCTCAGCTGCAGGGTACCTGGGTGATTCCTGTCATCCAGGGGTTGCACGTAGTATGTGGAACTGACGTGGTCTGGGTAGAGCACCTGGTCTGCCGGGGCCAGCTCACCCGTTCTCACCTGGGCAGCCGAGAGCAGCTCAGGATGCCACCCGGACATTTGAGTCTGATTCAGGCTGCTGTCTGGGAGTTGCTGCCATCAGTAGGTGCCCGGTCAGCTGAAGGTCCCCTCCCTTCCTGCTGTGCCTCTGAGCCACTTGTCCCCATGGCTCACACAGTGCCATGCCCACCCCTTCCCTCCCCCTGCCTCCCTCCGGCCCCTCACAGCTGTGTTTCATTGTAGGGCCCTTCACCCGTGAGCCCCAATGCCCTGGACCGCACGGCCGCTTGGCTCTTGACCATGAACGCGCAGTTAGAAGACGAGGGCCTGGGCCCAGACCCCCCCCACAGGGATAGGCTAAGGAGTAAGGAGGAGCTCAGCCAAGCAGAAAAGGTAAAGCTGGACCCTGGCATTTGGGGACAGGGCGGGGTGGCCTCCCTTGGCTGCTGGCAGGAGTCTCTCCTCTCGAGCCCTGAATGGGGCGGTGCTGCTCAGTCCTGCAAATGGCCGATCCCCTCTCAACCCCTGGTTTCCCCTGAGGACAGTGGTCAGTGGAATCTGGAGGATGAACAGCAAGAGGGATTAGCTTAGAGCCGAGGTTTCCCATACGGGCTTCACATGAGACTCAGCTGGGACTTGTACTGAATCCAGACTCCTGGGAGTTCGTCATCGGACCTCTGGGAGGCTCCGTCCCCAAGTGACTGGGCAGCTGAGCTTCAGAGAATCTGGGACTTGAGGGTCGGGGGTGCCAAAGAGATACATGGAGTCCCGTGAGGGAGCCTCCTGCGTGGGGAGGTGGAGGCTTGGGTCCCTGAGACAGCTGGGAGAGCACCCCCAGCACAGGGCTGGTACCTGCCCGAGGCCTGGCTCTTTCCCAGTCTCCGTCTCTACTAGGGCCTGGGAGAGAAAGAGCCAGGGTGAGGGCCGGAGTCAGGTTGCTACTGAGATGTTTTCTTTCTGCCATGGGAAATAACTGGTTCTAAAATATCCAAGTCCTCCCCCACCACACACATCCAGCATTTGGTGGACAGTGGAGGCTTCTGTCCTCCAAAATTCTCCCAGCTGGGGCAGCTGCCTCGGCTCTGTGGCTGGGTCTCGTCTCCTGAAGACCAAAGCCCAGGTCAACACAGGAGCAGCACAAGACCCCCACACAGCAGCCACGTCCCCCACTCACCTCTGGTGCCCTCGCCCCTCTTGGCCAAGGAAAGCCTGTAGCAGCCTCTCAGGCAAGGGCATGGAGCTAAGGGTGGCCGTTCTCCCTCCCTGGCCTCAGGCGAGGTCCATGTGCATGCTGCATTCCGCCCCCTCCACCATCCCCTGGGTCCACCGCATCCACCTGCTTTCACCATAATAATGTGCAGGGGATCAGGGGACATGGGGCACAGTGCTCTAAGAGCCAGAGTTTGGCTGGGGAGCAAGGAGGGCCAGCCTCACCCCAGGCTCCCTGCATGAACCTGGGGCCAGGCTCTACCTTTCCGAGACTCCAGTTCCCATTTGTGAGTTGCCAGGATTGCCTGAACGATTGTAAGGGTCAGGCTGCAGCTGGAGTGTCCTCTTTCTCGTTGTCCCTTGGCTGAAGGAGCTGCTGCTTCTCTCATCCTCTTTGCTACTCACCCTCACAGGCAAACCCAAGAGGCTTTGGTTCCCTGAACTCCCTGGAGACCTGGTCCTGCCTCTTTCTGGCCCTTCCCACACCCCTCTGGCCAGCTGAGCAGAAGACCCAGGATGAGGCCAGGGCCAGTTCTCCCAGAGCCGGGCTCCCCTCTGGGTCCAGCTTAGCTTCAGGGTTTACATTGGGGTAGGGCTGCGTCTTGCAGGCTTTGTTGTCTCCTGACCTTGGAGGACAGTCCTTTGCCATTGAGTGAGCTGGGCTCCCGTCACCCAGGATTCAAGGAGAGGCTCTTGCCTCTCCCAATCCTGTGTTCTCACGGTACCCTGGCCAAAGCCCTTGATTCCGGTGCTAACCCTGCCTTGCCCTCCGTCCAGCCCACAGCCTCCCAGCTTGCTGCTTCTCTTGCTGCCATGCACATCCTTCTGCTCCCCAAAGGCTGAGTGTGCTGGGCTAAATCAGGTCCAGAAAGCCGGGACCACTTTGCCCTTGACCTCTCTCTCTCCCCCACTTCCCTCCACCACTGCCCTGGCTTTAGGGTCAGGTAGAGGCTGGGAGGCTGTGATCTTACCTAACCTGTCAGTCATTCTACTCTCCGTATGATTGGGTCACCTCCCCTTCTGGGCCTCAGTTTCCCCTCTTGGCGAGCCCCCACAGGGCATTGTCGGATCTCCTTAACGTTTTCCGGGGTATTCTAACCTTTATTATACAAAGCTGAAGACCCTACTTAAATCCATACTTCTGAGATCTGGGTTTGAGTCTTCATAGCTGTAAGGGCGGGCGGCGGGGAGCTCGGTGTGGAGCGAGCCCGGCTGGCGGGAGGCTTGGCGTCTCCTCGCCGTGTGATGCTGACAGCCTGAGGCGTTCCGAGCCGGGCTCCCTCCCACCCTCTGCTCCTGCTCGGGCTCATGAGGCTGTGCTCTTTGTCCTGGGTGCTGTGCCCGTGGCACGCTGCCCTCCTGGCAGGACCTGGCAGTGCTGCAGGACAAGTTGCGAATCTCCAACAAAAAGCTGGAGGAGTACGAGACCCTGTTCAAGTGCCAGGAGGAGACGACGCAGAAACTGGTGCTGGAGTACCAGGCGCGGCTGGAAGAGGGTGAGGAGCGGCTGCGACGGCAGCAGGAGGACAAGGACATCCAGATGAAGGGCATCATCAGCAGGTGAGCGTGGTCTGTCCCTGCTCTGGCCCCAGGCCTGGCCCCACGTGCACAGGGGACAGACCTGTCCGCTGCCCTTCAGGAGGCTCCTGGTCGGGGGAGGGGCCGGTCAGCTGCAGGATGAGCTGAGTGGGAGACGGGAGGGAAGAGAGTGACCCCAGCGGTGGGGACAGCGTGGCACCGGCCTGGAGGTAAGAGGTAGCCTGGAGTGTGGGGAGCCCCACGTGGCACTGTGTGTGTTGCTGGCAGGACGCAGAGCTGGGCCTGGCAGAAGGGAGGTCAGCCGAGGGCCTGTGGGCCCTGTAGGGGTCACAGCGTCTTGGTAAGTGCTCTCAGGGGGGTTTAGAAGCTGGATTGGGACGCCGAGAAAGACAATGAGGTCCCAGTGCAGGACATGAGACGTCGGACCGGATGTCACTTAATTCAGTGGGTGAAGGTGGGAGGTGAGAGAGAAGAAGGAGGCAGAATAACCCCTAGACTTCTTCTGCCAGGAGCATCTGGCTGTGTCATGGTGCCAATTACTGAGCTGGGGAACTTTGGAAGAAGAGCAGTTTGGGTGAGGAGGGAGAGGGATGACAATGCCAGTTCTGGACGTGTCGAGTTTTAAGGTGCCCATGGGTAACGCAGGAAGATTTCCAGGGGGACTGTGGGTTTTAATGCTGGCTCTCATCTTTATTGATGGCGTATATCAGATTCTGTGTTGATTCCCTTTTTCTCTCTCCCTGCTCGTGGGTAGGGTGGATACACCCTCCTCCGTGTCTGTAGGCAGGGAGTGCAGTCAAGGTGTAGCTTCTGGGCCAACCCACAGAGACCCATGCCTGGAGTTTCCTTCCTTATGACAGTAATGATACGGTACAAGAGGGACAGTGTGGATTTGTAGCTTGTTAACATTGTACAAGAGCCTGTCATCTGGATGGATTCCACCCGTGTGCAGTGGGCAGGACATCCCCACCTGGCCGCACGCTTTGTCCACTACAAAAACCCTTCCCGAATTGCTCCTGTTTTTCTGCTCCTAATTACTGATTGTTTCACTTACCTGTGGGCTTGTCCATTAGAAAATGGTCAGCATGAACAGAGGCCTTATAACCGGGGTGACTAGCAACCTGCTGCTCACGTGCCCGCCAGCTCTGCGCTTGGCTGACTTCATGTGTGTGCTTCCAAGAATGGAAACACTTTTCCGCTCAACCCCCTGCTGTGCGTTGTGTCTGTTCTCTGAGAGGTCCCAGCCCTCCTGAAGTCAGTGGTTTACTTAACACGCTTATTTCCACTCACCAGTCCTGGTATATTTCCTTCCTAATGTAAACACCGATTATCAGGTCACTTTGGTTGAGTATCCCAAGTTTTCTACGTCTTCACTGGCTTTTTTCTACTTGTTTACTGTTCTGTCACTTACTGAGAAAAGGATATTAAAGTTTCTATTCATGATTATGGATTTGTCTTTCTCCTTTTGTTTCTGTTGGTTTTTGCTTTATGTACACTGAAACACGATTCTTAGATGCACACACGTTTGGAATTGTTATGTACTGTTGATGAACTGACGTCTTCAACGTCATGAAAGCACCTTCTTTAGCCCTCATCATTTTCCTTGCTCTGAAATCTTTGTTTGATATTAATACAGCTGCCCCGACTTTCTTTTAGTTAGTGTTAGTCTGCTATGTCTTTTTCCATCCTTATAATTTTAACCCATGTACATGTCTCTATAAAGTGAGTTTCTTTTACAGACATCTTATTTTTCTTAAGTTTTATCTGACAGTTTCTGCCTTTTAATTGGAATGTTTAGACCACTTACATTTAATGTAATTGTCAATATAATTATGTTTAAACCTAGTGTCTTGCTATACTTGTTTTTCATTTGTACTATCTGTTTGGTTCCCCTTCTTCCTGCCCTCTTTTGTATTGAGTGTTTGTGATGGTTCCATTTTATCTCCTTTATCCACTTACTATTTCTTTTTTGGCACTTCCAGCAGAGGATGGAAACTTTCTGTAATGGGGCAGATAATAAATATTTTAAGCTTTGCAAGCCATATGGTGTCTTGCAATTATTCAACTCTGCCATTATAGCAGAATTATTTGTGTTGTGTGGCTATTTATAAAAACAGGCAGTGAGCCCAATTTGGCTTTCACCTTGGCTATAATAGAAGGCCCGCTGTCATTATGTTAATGTACTGCTTTTCTCTGGAATTTTTTTTAAGATTTATTTCTTTATCATTGATTGTCAACACTTTGATTATGATGTGCCTTGGTGTGGTTTAGTCATGTTTCTTGAGTGTGTTGAACTCTTGGATCTGTGGGGATATAGTCATGCCTCCCCAGTCGGTTTTCTGGGATTCCCATTGCACATATGTTAGGCTATTTTATGTTGTCCCACATACGTTGATGCTCTGTTGTTTCCTTTTTCCTACAATTTAGATAATTTCTATTACCATGTCTTCAGGTTCACCAATCATTTCTTCTTCAGTGTCTAATCTATTCTTTACAGTGTTTTTTCATTTCCAATATTGTATTTTCACCTCTAGACTTTCACTTTGGTTTAAATCTCATCTTGCTCATGCTTTCCTCTATTTTCTTGAACATGTGGAACATATTTACAATAGTTATTTTAATGTCCTTGTCTACTAATTCTATCATCTGTGACTGTTTTTATTGATTAATTTTCTTCCTGGTTTTGGGTTATATTTTCCTACTTTTCTGCATGCTTGGTGATTTTTGGTTGTATGCCAGATATTATAAATTTTACGTAGGTGCTGGATGTCTTGTGTGTCTTTAAATATTTTGGATTTTGTTCTGGAACACAACAAGGTTACTTGTTATTAGTTTGATTCTTCTGAGGCTTATGTTTAAACTTTATTGGGTGGGTCCCAGACAGCCTTTAAACTAGGCCAAATCTGGCTTCACTATTCAGGCAGTTTTCTTCCGGGGATTCTGCCTGAGGCCCCCTATGTTAGTACCTCTTTTCCACCGTGCTTGGAAGGAGCATGAACGTTCCTAAGGTAGTTTTGTGAACTCCTTTCCAATGGTTCTTGCCCCATTTTCTCACAGGCATGCAGACCAATCCTCAGCCAGAGACCCTTCAGGAGACAGGTGGAGTTCTCTTTGCATCTTCCTCCTCTCTGGCACGGCCACACGAATCCTAGCTGTCTCACCTCCCAGCCCTCCCTGGGTCTCCTCGACTCTGGGAAGTCCCTTCCCTCCTTGTGTTTGGCATGGACACTCCAGGCAGCGAGCACCTCGTGTATTCCCTTCTCATACTACACTGCCTGTTCGGTGTCTGGCAGCCTTTGTTTCATATATCTTGTCCAGTTTTCTAGTTTGTTTGTTTGTTTGTTTTTAATGGCAGGAGGGTAAGTCCAGTTGCTATTATCTCACCACAACTGGAAGCAGGAGTCCCTCCCCCCAGTGTAATTCCCCTTCTGATAATACCATTTCCTGCCCCTCTTCCCCCATTCTCCCCTCCCAGGTCCTCACAGGCTTTGCTCCATGTCTACCTTTTTGTGACAAGGAATGCCCCGCCCTTGGTGTGGCCCCGCACGCACCCCTTTCTCCTGATTAGGCCCAATGCCCAACCCCCTGACTCCTCACGACAGCCCTGTGAGGTACCTGCCCCAGCACCGCTGGCCTCCTGTGCGTGTACAATGCTCTGGGCCAAGTGCTCGCCAGGGGTCGGGGGACTGCTCTGCTGGGCTAGAGAAGTTGTGAAGGTAGGGACAGAAGTGAGGCCGTGGGAGCTGATGAGCTCATCTGAGAAGCATGTGTAGAGTGAGAACAGGTGAGGCAGAGCCCTGTGGAGCCCTGACATCCTAGGGGCAGGCGGGACAAGCTGTCTACAAGCAATGGCCTGGGAGCTAGCAGTGAAACCCAGAGAGCATGGGGTCCAAAAGCTAAAGGAAGGGAGTTGGAAGATGGGAGTGATCAAGAGTGATTGACAGGTATATGAGACCAGCAGAATGAGGTAAGGAAGGGTCTCAGAGAAGGGGCAGCTGGTGACAGAGCCACACTTGCCTTAACCCTGAGCTTTTGCAGACAGCATTCCTCCTGTCGTCTCTGCTCAGCGCCTACCTGCAGACCTTGTGTACCCTTCAGATGTCCGTTCAGTGTGTGCACCCTTCCACCCCACCCTCTGGGACAGTTAGCTCCATCTTGCTGTCTGTCCCCATGGCCCCCAAGCTTCCCGTGCAGGTGGTAACTACCGTCTGCCAGTCTGTGTCCCTGCTATCTTGTGAGCTCCTTAAGGGGAAGGACTACTCTATTGATTTCGCTACCACGAGTGCCTGGCACAGCTTCAGTGAATACAGAGTGGGAGAGAAAGCTCTAGAGCCTTCCAGAGCCTTTGTCTTCCCACCCATACCACTGGCCCCATGACTTACTACCACCTGCCTGGCTCTGGGGGACAGGAAGGATCCAACACCCACTCCTATCCACCTTGGCGCCTGGAAGAATATCAGAAAAAGGGCAGCCTGAGGGGCTTCTGGGGATTTCAGAACAGAATCAGGCAGGCGAAGTATAAGGGAGGAGTAGGTCCAGCCCCAGTCAGTGGCTGGGGTCCAACTGGAGGGCGTCTGTCCCAGGCAAGTGTGGGGGGTTCTGTGGCCCAAGAAGGGGCCTGCCTAGTGTGTCTCCTCTGTGCAGGGACCATGGCCTGGGTCTGCAGACCCCACACCTACCTCATCATCTCCCTCAGGTGCCAGCCTTACTGTTCTTGTCTCTGGTCGCAGGTTGATGTCTGTGGAGGAGGAGCTGAAGAAGGACCACGCAGAGATGCAAGCAGCTGTAGACTCCAAACAGAAGATCATTGATGCCCAGGTGGGGGGGCTCTGGCCCTTTGGTCAGCCACAGGTGGCAAAGGACATGGGATAAGGACTGGGTGACTTGGGCTTCTCCACATCCCCAGTCATACCCCCTGCAAAGGTGCAAAGGAATAGGAGACTAGGATCTCTGCTCTGAGAAGTCAGACTTGAGGGTCTTGGTGGACCACAAGCTCTCTAGGACAGGCTGTGAAAGGGGTGAGGCAACTCCTCCCCTACTGGGGCAACTTGGTGGGTATTGCCTTTCACCAGGGGTGCTGACCAAAGAGCGGGAGCTATTGGGAGGGAAATGGGGAAGGCTGGGGGTGACACAGGCTGGGCAGAGGGAGCAGGGGGGCTGCTCTTGTTCAGAGCTATGGCTTCTCAACTGCATTGAGAGGGATACGTGTTAGAGACTCTGGCCTCCAGTCTCCTTCACCCAAGGCTGCGCCCTTTTCCTCTCACTCACCCAGGAATAGGCCCAGGCTTGCTCAAACTGTCAACTACACACACTTGACTAGGACCTATGACCTCTGTGTCACACGCAAACACACATGAACAGGGCACCTGCCCTCGGGGCCCTGGGTGGCTGATAGATGACACCACTAGAGCTGCTCTGTGTGGATGAGAAGCAGGTGATGCGGTGGAGACATTAGGAAGGCGGTCGTGGCCCAGGTGGCAAGGCCACCCCTTCCCCACTCACCCACTGCTCCACAGCCTCAGTGCCTTTCGCACGGGGAGCATTCCTGGCCATCCCTGCATCTCCTCCAGGCCACCTTCCTCCCTTCCCAGCACTTCCGCCCCAGGGAGATCTGTTTCCCATCCTGTGGCCCCAGCTCACGCCATCTTTGTCCACAGGAGAAGCGCATTGCCTCCCTGGACGCCGCCAACGCCCGCCTCATGAGCGCCCTGACTCAGCTCAAAGAGAGGTACAGCATGCAGACCCGTAACGGCATCTCCCCCACCAACCCCACCAAATTGCAGATTACTGAGAACGGCGAGTTCAGAAACAGCAGCAATTGTTAACCTGCCCGAGGCAAGGCAGGACTGGTGGCCCAGGGCAGGGCCTCCGCCTGGGGAGGAGCACCCCACAGTTGCAGCCCCAGCGCGGGGGGCAAGAGGCTGAGGCTTATCTCCCTGTGCCCTCCGCCCACGGTCCAGGAGGCGGCCACAGAGGGAGCAGAGACCGACGCGGCGGGAGCCCGCTCCCCTCTCTTCCGGCCCAAGAAGCGTGTTGGGTGCAGGCCGAAGAGACTGCACGTGGGGAGTGGGACAGCCTGGTGGGAGCAGGGGGCCAGCCAAAACACGTCTCTGTTGGTTATTGAATTTGGTGTGTGTCACCTTTCCTTCTTTATTTGGCCAAGTGCATGTACCCCCCACGCTCCCCAGGGAGGGAGCTGCCCGGAGAGGTGTGGGATTAAAGAGCTAGGGGCCCAGGTTCCCTGGCAGCCAGGCCCCTGCCCTGTGGGACCTGCCCCCTCAGTTCCAGGAGCTGACAGGTTGGTCACCAGGCGGGGAGAGGGTGGGGAGGACGGAGCTGCCAGAGTTCCGTGTCCCCTGCCTGGCTGGGCACCTGCCACTGCATGCAGCCTGTCGGGGACCCTTCCCGCTGTGAGGAACCGAAGATTTACCCCATACCTGTTCTCACACTCCTGCTTTCCGCTTCCTCCCTTGTTCTGCCAAAAAGATCCAGGGAGGCTCACGGCTCTGTCTTCTGGGCCCTCACGCCTCCCTTACTTGCCACCCAGGCCCAGGCTGCTGTTCTGGGGCCCCCAAAGCCAAAGACCTGGGCAGAGTCAGCCCAGACGGCACTCTGCGTGCTGCATGCCCTTCTGTGACCCTGCAGGGAGTGGCCGCTGTTGCTCACCCTGAGACAAAGGCTGATCTTCCTGATTGATGGTTAAAAAATTCTAATGCCCGCGGGCCCTGAGAAGGTGGATAACTGTGATTTTTTTTCCTTTCACAGTATGCATTAGAAACAAAAGCCCGCTTGCTCGCTTGCTGGAACACAGGGGCCTTTTAAATTGAGCGTGCGCACTGCATGGGAAATAGCGGCCCTGGAGGATGTTAGACTTGCTCCCTCTCCAAGACAGCAGCGGCCTGCACCAGGCCCCGTGTGTGCGGCCGGCCTCCTTCTCACCCTTCCCGGGCCCCCAGCCAAGGACCCAGGCGCTGCAGACAGGCAAGGGGCACACCCCACAGCTGGGGCCGGTTTTCCTCAGCTCTAGGCTGTTCTGTAGCTTTTCAGCCCTCCCCGCCCCCGCTTGCGGGACCTAGGTGGGCAGGAGCCTGGGTCTCTCTGTACCTCCCTGTTCCCAGCCCCAGCCCTGGGTACAAGAGCTGGGACATTTGCCCCGCAGCAGAGTCAGGGCCTATCCAGAGCTACCCCTCTGCTCAGCCTCAGGAAGCAGAGGAGACCCTTGGAAAGAGCGCCGAGCCCTTCCTGCCCCCCGGGGCTGGAGACGTGCTGCCCCGTTGCCACAGAGCCCACCAGCAGGGGTGTGCGGGAGGGGTGGCCCAGACCACACCGCACCCTGTTCTGGGCCCGTACTTGGGGATGGGCTCTTAGATGAAACCTGCAGTTAATTTAGGCCAGAGACATGCTGGTGGGGCGAGGGCGGCCCCCAAGGGTCACAGACCTCAGGAAGGAAAGCCGTGGGGGCTGCGGCCCTGCTCCCCATCCTGGTCTCAGGCAGGGCGTGGCCCCAGGGAGGCCTCTGTCAGTCTTGCCCCTCCACTGCCCAGTGAACCCTCCCCTCCTCCCCAGCCCACTCCTCTCCCGCTGATGCCTCGTACAGCAACCGTGGACTGAGCACGTCTTAGCAATACAGGGGGAGGTTCCCAGGGCCCGACAGCAGGGCACAGGGGGCCAGTGGCGACGGGTCAGAGCTGGCAGCCCTTGGCTGGGCTGTGAGCTCTCAGGCCGAGAACCTTATTTACCTAGTGCAAAAACTGTAAAAGTGTACAGACTCTTCACAGATTTTTATCTGAATTGCAAGTCTGACAATTTTTGTAAATGTTCTTGGTGTTTGACTGTAATGTAACTATTTCACCTAATGGTTGTACATAGTCCTTTAGTCCTGGTGCTGCCGAGGGCTGCCTGGGACTGCTGCTCTCCGATGGTTTGTATTTTATTTTTTAATCTAGAGAACAGTATTGGGCAGGAGGGAGAGGTTTGGGATTTGGGTGTTGGGGTTTTGGCCCTGCCCATGGCATTTATTTGTTTGCTTTGCAGAAGTGCTGTCTGTGTGGGGGTGATGGGCACACATGCCCTGCTGGGCCGGCAAAGGGGGCTCCTGCCCGGGCCACACAGAACCTGTGTCTTGGTGTGGATGCTGCCAGCAGGCAGGGCCCGGAGGGCGGGGGAGTGAGAGAAGGCAGTTCCTGCCTGGGGAGGACCAAGGTCCCAGCCCAGACTGCTGGAGCAAGCTCTCCCCCCCTTTGCCAACACAGAGGCCTGACTTTTGTGCTTCACTTTTATGTTTAGGGTGAAGGAAACTGCCAAACTTCCTATAAGTGAAGACTTTTTCCAACTGCCCAGTAAGGGGGTGGGGAACCGAGGCCAGAGCTCCACGCCCCCCCACCTCCACCCTTCAGAGCATCTGCCTGGGGTGCACTTATCTCTCTCCCACCCCGTCTGTCTGCGGAAGGCAGACTGTCCAGGGAAATAGCCCCTTTTCTACACACTCGGCTCCAAAGCCGTCGCAGCCCCCACACCACTTCCCTGCTCCCCCTTTTGTAAGTATGTGAAAAGAACAAAACTGCAAATGTTGGAGTCTTGGCTGGACTCTCCCTCCAGCTGTGACTTTTAACTGTGTAATAATGTACAGAGAAAGTTGGTGTTCTAAGACTGTGGCTGTGCAATTTCTGTACATTTGCAATTAGAAATATTAAAGATTTATTTAGCTATTTTAAGCCTGACTCGCCTCTCTATTCAGCTGTGTCTCAGGAGGTTGTCCGGGGATGACTCAGTCGTGGCTGATATTTCATATTGTCCTTTACCAAGAGTCCAGGACTTGGTTCTCCCTGGTGGCAATGGTGGACAGGGAACCCCTAAAGCTGGTGGCTGCGGTGGTCTCGGCTCACTTAGTGATCTGGTGTTATCCTCTCCACCAGGGAGCAGAGCAGATCAGCTCGAAGGCCCTCCGCTTGGCCGTGACCACCTCACAAGTAAGGTCCTTAGTGGTCCCACAGCCTCCTGGGAGCACAGCCCCATTGTCCCGCAGCAGACACCAGCTCCCGGCAGGCTCTGCTTCAGATGCTGTCCCATCTGTTGAAGTCTGCCGCCAGGAGGGGAGAGGCCCGCGGATGGGGTGGGGAGGTGGGGAAGAGGTTGGCCCAGGGTCAACCAGCAGGTTAAGCTTCTGATGCCTGAAAGGCCCCGACTCGTGGTGCTCTCCCAAGCTTACCCACCTGCAAGGCTGAGCCCAGGGCCTTTGCTGGGAGCAAACCAGCCCGCAAGCCTGTTGGGCTTTGCACCTTGCACAGGGAGCCCTGTAGCCCTGGGTCCTACCCAGCAGGTCCCAGGTACTGCACAGTAAGCCCTAGGGGTCAACACATTAGGAGACTGGCTCAGAGGTTCAAGTGTGGGCCCCAGCCCTAGCTGGACCCCTCAGCAACAACAGGGACGTGGGGGCTGAGGTTCTGTGGAGGGCAGGCATGTAGCTGGTTACATTGCCAGGTGCACACCTGGTCTGTCACGTGCACAGGCGTCTGGCTCCTGCCAGGGACTTGGGGCCCAGGTGTCCACCATTCTCAGAAGCCCCAGGGCTGCCCCTGGGCTTGTCCTTGAAGCCAGTGGGAGGGCTGGTTTGGGGGCGGGGAGGCAGGGCAGAACACCCACAGATTGCTGTGCAACCTCGCCACCCTGCTTCTGCTCCAGACTGACCCCTCCCCCGCCCCCAGGGCCCCTTGTCTGAGCCCTGGGGTAGCTCCAAACACTTGTGGTTCTGTGGGGGAGGAAGTGGGGCTTCGTCCTGCTCCCCAAACCCATGTTTTCCAATGCTCAGCCATTAGGACATGTTAATACCCTGGACCACCATCTCTGCTGCTCCCCGACTGCACCCTCCCCCCCACCTCCCACTGTCAGCCTGGGGGACCTCAGCCCCCTGCGCAGCGCCCTGGCCTCCTGGGCTCTCAACCTCTAGTCTGCTGTGAGGACCCCTCCCTGTCACACCGTCCCCATCATCTGCCACAATAACACCGTGGTGCGTCCTCAGATGGGCTCCTTGCCTCCCAGGCTCATGTCTTCGCTGCTTCCCCACCAAGCTTAGCCCTGTGTGTCCATCCTCGGCCCCTCTCCTGGCCGTATGTGCTTTGACCACATCAGCCCTGGGTCCACGCAATGGCCCCTGCTCTCTGGGAGCTAAACACTACACGACAATAAAAAACTAGCTCCCATTGTGCCCCTGTGGGTTCCTGCCTCCCCCATTCTGTGCCACACCCCAGAGGTCAAGACGAGCTTGGACCTCTTCTCAGACCTCCCAGCCACACACTCACTGCTCCAAGAGCCATTCTCCTGGTGTCACGTGGGGTGTCATGCAGAGTCTCTGGTCCCGCTCCCCACATAAGAACGCAGGATATGGTGAGGCCTAAAAGGAACATCCAGGGAGCCATAGATAAGGGAGTCACACCACTGTAGTCTCGCTGGCAGCTGGGTTAGAGACACAGGAAGCAGGAGCCACACAATCTACACACAACCTGCCTTCCACTTTCTGCCAACCCTCATTTGCTAACAGCAATCCACTCTTGCTGGCTCAGCCGCCATCTTCTTGCTAGCCCCCATTTGCTGCTAGCGTAGCCTCGGCAGTTATATTAGTGGCCAATGGCTCACTGGTTACAGCTGACGGCCAACTAGCCACAGCTGATGGCCATCCAATCACAGTTGATGGCCATTTACTACCTGAGCCAGCACCTTTCTATGTGAGGCCGAGAGCCTGGAAACTGCTTTCTGGGGCTCTGTCCCGACACCTGGCCTCTGGGGGAAGATGCCTGCACTGACCTCTGACCCTCCCCTGGCTCCCACAGTCCTCATCCCTGCAGGCGCTGGAGAGGAGGTGACCCTCTTCCTTCCCAAGACAGCCCCTGGCCAGGGCCCTACCCTCTTACCCCTTGAGGCCGTAGTCACTCCTAAATGTTCAGCCTCACTGCCCTTTACCAGCACCAGGTCTCCACCTGTGTCTCACCTGGTCCAGCTGGGTTTTCTTCCCTCCCCTTCAGCCGACCTTTATTAATGCGTACTGCCTCCAGGGACCTGCCATCTCTGCCTCCTCACCTCCTGTTCTTTCTCCAGCCCATCACCTCATTGCCAAAGACACGGGCCCCCTCACAGCTTCTATACAGCGGTCCGCAGTCCCCAAGATCGGGGACTGCCATCCCTCTGCTGGGGTGGGGTCACACAACATAGAATTCAAGGGAATAGCAATGAATGGGAGATAATCTCATGTGGGCAGAAGGCATTTATAACAAAGGCACTAAAGCTGTGAGCCTCTGTGAGCCTCCGAATGTGGAGCAAGTGGCATCAAATAGGAAGCAAAAACTGGCAGAAACACGATTGCATTTGACATGAACACACCATTAGTATCAGTTTATTACAGATAGAGGAGACAATAAGAACCCAGAGGGCTTTAATAATTCATAAGGTTTAATAAGCAGGGACACACGAAGCTCTTAATCTAAAGAGCGCACCTTTTCAAGTATACTTGGAACATTACCCAAAGTTGAGTATACAATGAGATATGAAAACCTCAGAATGTTACCCCAAGAAACAGTCGGGGCCACATTATGCCTTGAAGCAATAAAACTAGAGATCAATAATAAATGTTTAATCAGGAAAAAAACCCACCATGAAGCACTTTAAAGAATAAATATTGAATCAATAGAATTAGATTTTTAAACCAAACTAGTCTTCTAATTAAACAAAGTGTACTGACCTCACACATTTATCTCATTTCCTCCCCAAACACCACTATACTGACAGGAGAAAACTAACAAGATTACCACTTATATTACCAGTAAATAAGTGAATTTGAAAAGCTTTGGCAGATGGAAACTAGTGAAGAAGTATCGACTACGTTGGCAGAGCAGAGGGAGAGGTGAACCGGGGCTGATCAGCCCCAAGGAACCCCCAGAGGCTCAGGACGGGGAGGCCCAGCAGGATGGGAGGCAGAGCCAGGGCACTAGGTTGGAAAACGGGGAGTCCCACGCCAGGCTCCTCCCCCTGCTCTGCGTACACAGTCAGGAAACTTCTCTTTATCCCTCATCTCCTTGTAAGGAACTGGACATTTGTTCTCTGGAGGAATCGAACCAGATATGCTCCAGACTTGGGAACACCAGGCAGAGCAGAGGGCTCTGGGAAGTACAGGGCAGACAGCAGGTGGGAGGGGGTAAAATGAGCTTCTGTCCTCAATAGCACCCATCCCACAAGCACCTTCGCTGCTCCCAGAGCCAGGCACCTATCCCCCAGGTAGCTGATTGGAATATTCTTTTTTGGAAAAACTGGCTTTGGAGAAAAGACCTCCAGATATTTCCCCAATACAAAGAGTACGTCACTGTCCCAGCATCCTATAATGACTCCCACCAATCAATGTGTCCTGTACGTGTGCATACACACTCAGGAAGAGCATGGATGACTAGGACCCCCCAGACAGTTGAGGAAACTTCCAGTAAGTACTAGAAACTAGATATGAATTTCCCCAGGCCTTTGCTTCATTAGTGGCAACGAAGCACCTTATTTGGTGGGGGAAAAGGAAGGAAGGAAGGGAGGAAGGAAGGAAGGAAGGAAGGAAAGAAGGAAGGAAGGAAGGAAGGAAGGAAGGAAACAACCAGCCCAAGAAAAGAAACAGGAAATAAAGACAATGAAGAAAAGAAAAGAGCATTTAAACAAAACAAAATAAACAAACAAAAAACAACATGAGGCAGCTGGATGGCTCACTGGGTTGGAGCATGAGCTCTAGACAACGGGGTTGCTGGTTTGATTCCCACGTGGGCCAGTGGGCTGCACCCTCCACAACTAGATTGAAGACAACAAGCTGCTGCTGAGCTGCCAGAGGGGCAGCTGGATGGCTCAGTTGGTTGGAATGCGAGCCCTTAACAACAAGGTTGCTGGTTCAATTCCCGCATGGGATGGTAGGCTGTTCCCCCTGCAAATAAGATTGAAAATTGCGACTGGACTTGGAGCTGAGCTGCGCCCTCCACAACTAGATTGAAGGAGAACGACTTGGAACTGATGGGCCCTGGAGAAAAACACTGTTCCCCAATAAAAAAAATTTTAAATTTAAAAAGAAAAAAAATCTCCAAACTATAATGTCCTAAGGGAGATAAAACAAGAACAGGACACTATATATATATTTAAAAAACAAAATCAATGAAGAGCTTCAATTAGTTTCTTTTTACAAAAATAAAAAATCTAATAGAAGTGCTAGAATACAAAGTTGATGTATTCTCCCAGAAAGTAGAACAAAATACACAAATGCAAAAACCAGAGAGAGAGAGGGAAAACTAGAGGCTCAGTCCAGGTCATCCAATATCCAACTATTAGGAATTCTTAAAAGAGTAAAGGGGGGGCTGGCCCTGTGGCTCAGGCGGTTAGAGCTCCATGCTCCTAACTCCGAAGGCTGCCGTTTCGATTCCCACATGGGCCAGTGGGCTCTCAACCACAAGGTTGCCGATTTGACTCCCACAAGGGATAGTGGGCTGCGCCCCCTGCAACTAGCATTGGCAACTGGACCTGGAGCTGAGCTGCGCCCTCCACAACTAAGACTGAAAGGACAACTTGAAACTGAATGGCACCCTCCACAACTAAGATTGAAAGGACAACAACTTGACTTGGAAAAAAGTCCTGGAAGTACACACTGTTCCCCAATAAAGTCCTGTTCCCCTTCCCCAATAAAATCTTAAAAAAAAAAAAAAAAAGAAGAGTAAAAGGAAGGGAGAAAATGGTCAGAGGAATAATAAAAGGACATTCTCCAGAGCTGAAGGAAGGACCCAGCACAACTGACGGAAAAAGACCCCTCCAGGGCACAGCATCATAAAATGAAGAGGGCCAGATATTCCTGAGAGTTCCTGGTAGGGAGTCTTGGTGAGAGATTCTGGTAAGAAATGGTGAAGTGATAGTAAGAACAACTAGCATGGTGGTGTTTTTAGTCAAAACTAATGAGTGTCCTCCAGGGCTATAAACCATAGGCAACGGGGTTGCATCTTTACCTGCCCCAAATCTACAAGTTAGCATGTAACTTCACACGCTACACACATAAATACATAGTAAATAGTAACTCAAGTAAATATGTTTCCCCTGGATGATGCAACAGTCCTGGGGCAGGGCTTAAACACTACTCAGTAGGATCCTGGAATGACAAGCTGCCCTCCTTTGGCCTTAGTTCCAAGTTTTGGATGATATTCCTGAATACTCCCTGACAAAACACCACAGTAACAAAGCATGAAGCCTCAGTGGCCTGTTAGGTAATGTGATCGACTGAAGCAGGCCCACTTCAGATGACATTTGGACCCAGTGTCGAGAGCCAATGGAGGGTGGAGCGGGGGTTGGGGTGAGTTGAAGAGTACACACCCTTTCTAAAGGTGTGGCTCCTCCTCAGCAGCAGGGACCATCACCATGGATTTACATGCCATCCATTTTCTTCTTGCTGACCCCCACATTTTTATACCCAGCCCTACGGCTGCCCTGAGCTCCACATTCACAGGGCCACGCGCCCCCTTAACATCGTCACTTGGCATCGGATCTGATGTGTCTGAAATGGAGCTCTTGATTTTTCTACCCCCACAAATCTGTTTCTCTTCTCATCTTCCAATGCCCACTCCCCATCCTGTAGCTCTACCATCCTCCCAGTTGCTCAAGCCAAGAGCCAAATGTGACTTCTTCGTTCTTGTGCATTAAAAAGGATGGATAGATTTGGAATGGTGTTCGTGGTACATCGTGTGTGAAATATACAATATTTCAGTGGATGCGCCCATTCCCTTAAAGAAAAATAAATAAATTTCACTACGTATAATAAATTACATAGCAAAACTATGCAACGCAAACACATACTATTAATGTGAGGAGTGGGACTCAGTAGGATGGGGAAGGAGGACTCACACTTTCTACTTTATATTCTTATTACTGTTTGAATATTTTACAACCAGTTTTTATATCTTGTTTTGATATGGAGCCATTTAAAAATAAATAAAACATATCTATATAATGAAACCCTATGCAGCCATTAAATTTGTAGAAGAAAAACAAGTGACATTGAAAGATATTAATAATATATTACGTGTTAAGAGCAGATAACAGAATTGTATGTCCAGGAAGACTCTAGTTTAGTTATTTTTAAATTGATTTGAAAAAAGAGGTCTGGATTAGGAGACATTAGAGCTGAATTACATATGTCATCGTCCTTTACCCCAATTAATTCAATGTGTATTTACTAAAATTAGGGATATTCTCTTCCGTAATCACAGTATAGTTATTCAGCTCTATCAGTTTTACATTGGTACATACTTTTCTCTAATCTAACGTTCAATTTTCTCAGTGGAACAAGTAATGTCCTTTTATAGTATTTTTTTCCCTCCAGCACAAGATCCAATCTAGGGCCAAAGATTACATTTAGTTGTCATGTCTCTTTAGCCTCTTGTAATCTGAAACGTTTCTATGGCCTTTCTTTGTCTTTTATAGCATTGACATTTTGGAGGAATACAACCACCCATTCCTCCTGCCCATTTTAAAAATAAAAATAGAATTTTGCATTTGTCTGATGTTTCCTTGTGACTTGTTTCTGAGTATTCATTCTTGTTTCTGATTATTCAAAATACTGCAGAGAGCACATTGTGTCCTTCTTCACATTGTGTGATGTTAATTTTGATTATGTGGCCCAGGTGTGGTTCAATTTCTCCATTGTATGGTTACTGAGTTTTTTTGTTTGCTTTTTTGTTTTGTTTTGTTTGTTTGTTTTGTTTTGTTTTGCATACAATTAATAAGCAGTCTGAAGGGAGGCACCTCAAGACCATGCAAATATCCTGCTCATCATCAAAATGTCCCCCTAGATTTAGCAACCATTAATGATTGATGCAGTCTTTACTAGGATAGTTGCAAAAGATATGTCACTTCTAGCATTCCTTTCACTTTACCAGCCAACTTTCAGAATTTTACTGTCAGCAAAAGTTCTCCCTTCTCCCCATGTATTTGTTTACGTATTTGGACTGGACTCATAAAGTCCTATTTAAAAAAAAAAATTATTGGGGAACAGTGTGTTTCTCCAGGGCCCATCAGCTCCAAGTCATTGTCCTTCAATCTAGTTGTGGAGGGCGCCGCTCACTGGCCCATGTGGGAATCGAACCGGCAACCCTGTTGTTCAGAGCTCGCGCTCTAACCAAGTGAACCATCTGGCAGCCCCAAAGTCCTATTTTTAAGGGCTTATAATTCATTACTTATTTTGATGCTCAAACAGTTCCAGATTTGGTCACAGGGAGCCCTTTCAAATTGGTACCTGTATCTTAGTGACAAGCCCCCAGTGCTGTTTTCAAACACTTCCTTACTTTCTGGCATCACAAGATGTCTCGGGCTCACCCTGTACCTACCCGGCTCAGCTGTGGAATTAGTCATTTCTTTGAGGAACCCCAGGGAATGGAATTACAGACCAAGGTCTGAGAACAACTTGAATGTCCTTTCTCCTTGACCTTTTCAGCAGACAGAACTAGGAAAGAAAAGAAATGTATGTTCATATACACCTATTCGCACAAATACACCTCCATACACATATACGTATACACATAAACAGACACATACACGTTTTAGAAATCGTGAGTTTGCCTCCAATTCCACGGAATCTAAAATCTAACAAGCATCCTGGGTGACTCTTGCATCAGGTGAGGCAGGAAGAACTGGTGTAGACGGATCAGGGGAGAAGAAGGAGCCGGAGGGAGGGAGAGGTGGAGCTGCTCCTGACCCCTGCTCTGAGTGGGAGGGGCTGGGGCACAGGCACCAACTGAACGGAGGGAACACAAATTCTCAGGGAGATTCCTTCTCAGACTGTCGTCTCCACAGGGCACTAAGCCTTAGCGTGTCAGGTCTGCGGACACCTCTCAAGAAGTCCCGAAAGAATGCTGGTCATTCAAATGATGCTTCATTGACAAACACAGGCGTGTGCTGCTAAGAAAAAGGAGCAACCTGCACACAAAAACTTGGGAGCAAAGAGTATATCATGGCTAAGAGCGAAAAACGGAATGCTTGTGCTTGAAAGTCAAAGTCCTCATACATTCTAGAACATTAACTTGGAGAATTATCCAGGATTATTGCAAAAGACAAATAATTGGAAATTTGAAGAATTAAGCAATTATTCTACTAGAAAAACAGGCAAAGGTATGAAATGACAAGTTGCAAAGAAGGTATAGAAACAGACAAATGAGAAAATTCTCATCCACACTAATAATTCAAGACAAGCAAATGAATATAACAATAAAATAGCCAATATTTTTTTTGTGTCCAGTAATGTTTAATAGAAACAAAAAAGGAATCAACCTAAGTAGAGAAAAATATATCAGCTGTTAAAGAAAATATAATGCTGGGCTTCCCCCTGCCATAGCATGTGTCACGTCAGATTATCTGTTGGATTTATTTGTATTCTCCATTATTAGGCGTTTGGATCAAAGTTTATTCAACTTTGTATACTTAGCACCTAACAGGATGCTTGGCACATAGTAGGCTTAAAAAAGGAAAGGCCAGATTTCTTGACCACAGAGCCATAAAAGTAGGAATTAATAATAAAAGTTTATCTGCTGCTTGGAAATTCATGAAGTGCATGTAGAAGTGTGTGTGTGTGTGTGTGTGTGTGTGTGTGTGTATTAGCGATACTAGCTGTGATGGGTGCGGTGTGTGTTGGCATCCATAGGTGTAGCCTACATGTTGGGATGGGAGCAGGTAACCGTGAGTGTGTTTCTGCGTGTGGTTCTGTCCAGGTGTGGCTTGCATATAACTGTGGGGATAAGTCCCATTTCAGTTTGTGCAGAGCTGTGGTCAGTGTGCATCGTGCGTGCTGAAGGCAGAAGCCCAGGTCTGTGGGCTCCCGGGAGGTGATCAGGGAGACACAGGGCAGAGGGCAGTGGGCAGAGGGCAGAGCACAGAGGCAGGAGGACAGCCTGGAGACTATCTCTCTGCAAGCAGCATCCAAGTTCAGCCCCCATCACTGGTGTCTGCCACCTACAATTTTCCTTCCATGTTATCTCCTCTTCCTTTCAAGCTGTAGTCAGGGAGTGAGTTCAAGATCCTTCCACTTCTGTTTCCCTGGTGGAGGTTTGGAAAAATGGCCCTGGCAAGAGGAGGGGGCGATGTGTTCATTACAGGAAATAAGCAGCACGATTGCATTCTAATAAATCAGCACAGATTTCAGAGCAGCACGGGGTCTCGCGGGCTCTGCGGGCCGTGGAATTCAATATGATATGCTTCAGCCTGTCAGCTAATGGGCTGCTGCTGGATGCCACGTGACCCAACCTTCCCGGGGACGTTAAACGATGCTGAAAAGTGGCCCAGATTTATTTATTGGGACAGTGCATGTTCCTGCCTGTGGGTGAGTGGGGAAATGAGAAGTTATGAAAACAGGTATGTGTGAGGTGGGAGGGGATGGGGTTTTCACGCTGTCCCAGGGCCTGGGCAGACAGACTGTGGCCTCCCTTCTGGGCCTGCTGTTGGCTCTGCCCCACCCCAGGGTCGTCACCACTCACCCAGTTGACACACCACCCTACTACATAGAGCATCTGTGGGGACAGAGTTCCAGAGAACAGTTTCCAGGCTCTCAACCTCACGTGGAAAGGTTCTGGCTTGGGTAGTAGATGGCCATCAGCTGTGACTGGTTGGCCATCAGCTGTAACCAGTTATCCAATTAGCCATTGATATAACTGCCTTGGCTGCATTGGTTGGTTGGGTTGGTTGGCAGAAAAGCAGACAGCGGATTGCGGGTCGTGTGGATCCTACTTTGGGTGTCTCGCTCCGCTGCCAGCGAGACTGGGGTGCAGGAAGACCCCTTGTTGGGGTACTGGCGGATGTTTGCTCCCTGTGTCTCCAACCCAGCCATCAGCGAGAATATAGTGGTATGAATCCCCTATCTATGGCTCCGTGGGTGTTCCTTTTTGGCCTCACCATATCCTGCGCTCTTATGCCGGGAGCTGGAGTTGAGACTCTGCATGACACATGGCACTGCGAGCAGGGTTCCGGCCAGGCAGGAACGGTGTCTGGCTCTGGGCAAGAGGACATGTGGCCCCCACACAGTGTGTGGTACCTGGTAGCCACTGTTCTCAGGAGTTGGACCCACGAGGAGGGGTGGAGGACATAGATGGCTCTCCGGCCAGCGCGGAGAGGGCCCTGCATGTTCTAGCTGAGCGGTTGCTGGAGGAGGCGAAGGGGACAGCCGGTCATGTGGGCTGGATGTTCCTCCCTGCGTTGCATCGTAACACGGAAGACGCGCTTGTTGGAATAGCCCAGGAGCAGCACTAAAGTCCCTGCGTGACAGCGTCAGTTTCCCCATGTGTTAATCCGTTCATTTGTTTGCTGTTCCCTCTTTCACCTTCCTTCCTTCCGTCATTCATTCCCAGGTCGTCCCACCTGTTGTGCACTGAGCCAAGTGCTGATGCTGCCAGTGCTGCCAACAGAGGACACAAGACCCTGTCCTCATGGAGGGAAGTGCGATGGCATCA
Organism: Rhinolophus sinicus; assembly: GCF_036562045.2. Taxonomy (NCBI): domain Eukaryota; kingdom Metazoa; phylum Chordata; class Mammalia; order Chiroptera; family Rhinolophidae; genus Rhinolophus; species Rhinolophus sinicus. The sequence goes on from NC_133754.1 coordinate 177,725,572, forward strand.
AATAACTGCGATGAGAAGGGCCATCAATGTTCCTCCTACAAGCCTTTCATCTCCAGAGCAGCCAGCAGTTTCCAGCTGCCGTCCCCTCCTGCCTGGACGCCTCATTGCTCCCCCTGCCAGCCTCGTGCTCACTCGTGCTCCACCCACACTCGATAGTCCACCCTCCAATTCCTAAGCTTGGTTATCTTTCAAACACAACCCCGATCATATTGTCCTCTGAACACCCTCCAACACGCAATGAGGAAATCTTCAACTTGGCCTGCGCTGCCTGTGGGGCTGGCCTTGGCCTCTCTGAGCTGCCTGTGTGTGGGGCTGGCCTCTCTGAGCGGGACACACACAGGCCTCTTTAATTGTTCCCCGCAGCCCTCCTGTCTGCTCTCAGCTCCTGGCTCCCCACCTCTGCACTTAGTTAACCCCTGTCCGACTTTCAGCTCCAGGTGGCCGGGCCATGTCCACTCACATCATTGCCTTAACAAGGCCCGGCTGTGCTGGCAGTTGGAAGGTGCTCAGTAGTTACTGAGTGGGGGGAGGAAGGAAGGGCGTGATGACACGGAACCCTGCCCGCTGAGCAGGCCTTAGCCGCATCACATGGTCCCTGGAGGGGGTGGAGAGGCACAGACCCCACAGGGTGTGGGCATAATCCCCATCTCAGGAGGGATGGGCTATAAGGGCTGGCCCAACAGGAGCGGAATCGGGGGTTTGGGGTTTGGGGAGAAGGCGCTGCTTTAGTGCTTACATCCCACTGGCCCCTACAGACAGGAAGGGCCCCTAGGGGTCCCGCTCCTCTGCAATCCCGATGGTAGAGGTGTCTGTTTCCTCCTACAATGCTCCTCTGGGGAATTGGGGAAGGGAGGAGAACCTGTTCCCTGAAAGGGCCTTACTTTATAATCTGAAAAGAGCAATAGACCTACTAAATAAAAAATCCTTCCCTGCAGACTCACAGGGCGGACTATAATAATGACCTGGGAAGAACCGGTCTGCCGCATTATTTAAAATTTGCATTTTATAAGGTTTAATGGATATTTATACAGAAGAAGAGCCTATCAGGTAAATGCACAACTTTATATTAGGTTGAGAAGGCTGAGGAGATTGTGGGTCTTCACCCCTCACTCCTCATGCCCACTGGGATTGGCAGTCAGAAGGCTGCTTTCCTTCCTTCTTTCCTTCCTTCCTTTGATACATTTCCTGAGCACGTCCTGTGTGCTAGGCCCTGGCTGAGCGTGGGATCCAACCATGAATGAGCACAGTCCTGCCCTAGAATGAGAATCACCTTGAGATGGGTTAAAGGGACATATGAGGGCTGTGGGGCCTGAGGGGAGGATGGGCCAGCCTGTGGGTCAGCTTTGCAGAGGCTCTGCAAAGCTCCTTGACTGTTGGGCGAGTAGGAAGCTCACCAGACCCACAGGGGAGGAAGGGCGTTAAGGACAGAAAGAAGAGCATGGGGTGTTTGGGGAATGGCAAAAAAATGTGGAGAGTCCTGAGGTAAGGTTTATGGGAGAGAGGCAGCCACTCAGCAGGCTGCCCCTTTGTTCACCTCTAGGGGGCAGCACTGAGATTCTTCTTCCTGTGTCATCGCCCCCTGCGCAGGGCACAACCTTCATTTGTGACTGCATATGGTGGCCTTGTTGGCCTGGTTGAAGGAAAGCTGGGCTCCAAATGGAGGACCCCCAAAACCAAGTGAGGGGTTTGAGCTGGACTCAGGTGGCAGGAAGCATTTTATATCTTTAGGTAGGACAGTGACACGATCAGATTGTTGTTTCAGAAAGGCCACTCTGGCAGCCTGTGGAGAATGTGTTGGAGGCAGAGAGACAGTTGGCTGCCGAAAACTGGCCCATATAGAGCACATATTTTGCAAAAATATGACAAAAGACTAATTCTTTTCATCTGCAAAGAGATGCTACAAATCAACACAAAAGAGATGAGTAGAAAAATAGGCAAAGAACATGAGCAGCCAGTTAATAGAAAAGGAAATACAAACGGCTTTATAAACGCATAAAAAAGTCTCCACCTCATTCATAATGAGAGAAACAAACATTACATCTATCACCAGTGCCATGTTTTTCACCCATCAATTGGCAAAAGTTACCGTTTTGACAACATGCCGTGTTGGGGAAGGAGGGGAAATGGCCTTCTCACACGTCGTTGGTGGGACTGATAATTGGTCCAGCCTCTTTGGAGGGCAATTTGGCTATATTGATTGCAATGTAAAACGTAGGTACCCTTTGACCTAGTAATTCGACTTCTAGGACACACTCACACATGTACATAAAGATGCTAGTGCAAGAACAGTTCCTGAAGGACTGTAGGTAGTAACGGAAAACTTGAAACAACCTAAAAGAATTAACCTAAATGGAGACTAGTTGAGTAAACTAAAGTGTTATAAGTAATTATAGCGCATTGTGTAATGGCATGCCATGACGACATTAAAAAACGGAGGCCAATCTGTGCATACTTATCATGCAACAATCTCCAAGTAACAGTGTTAAGTAAAAAAAAAAAAAAGCAGAGGGCAGGTCGGTGCGGAAAAGAGGTGTCACATATATGTAAGAATTCTTGTCTATGCGCGACTGTCTTTAAAAGGACACACAAAACCCAGAAACAATAGTTTCCTCTGAGGACAGACTGGAGAATTGAGGGACAGGCATGGAGGAAATCACCTGTCAATATCTAGCTCTCTGTGCTGTTTTTATTTGTTTTGGCCATGTATATGCATTAATGCCGTGTGTGCATTTATGTATGTGTATGTATATATATCTCCATTGCATTTTTTTTTTAAAAAAAAAGATCACAGCAACGAAAAGTCCAAATGTTTGAATCCCATGCGGTAGGGTCTCATTTCACCCAGTGGCTTTGGGGAATGAATTTCCATGAAAGTGAATTTTCCACATAGATCACAAGACTCAAAAGTCCTTCAAAGATTTTTAAATAAAGGAAACCTAGTAAAATGTATAAAATTCTTCCATATTTTATCTAGTAAAGATTGGAATGTGCGAGAACATTTCCTGGCTGGCCCTGAAACAGAGGGCTCTGTGCCCCTGCACTGAAGGCCCCTCTCTGCCTTAACGAGGCTCTTGTCCTTTCCCCTCCCGTCAGGCACCACTTCACACTCAGTGTGTGAGCAAGAGAAAGGACTGAAACAAGCTGGCATTTCCCACCTTGCACAGGCAGCTTCTTTCTGGGATGTGGAGTCCGGAGCCCAGTTTTGGGGGCAGACGTTCCACATGTGATGCTATTTGCTCACAGATCAGTGGCCCTGGTGGCTGGGGTTCTGGGACAATTTGACCTGCAATAATGTGGGCAGCTACTTCTCTTTCCCTGCTGTCCCACCAGAGTCTCAGTGGTGGCTGCATGGGCCCGTGGAGGGCAGTTTCCGTGGCTACAAAAGGGGATTGATGCCACTTACCTCATTACATGGCTGAGATGCCTCTGGCTCCTGGGGTGAAGCCGTTCCTTCACACGCTCGCCACCGGCCTCCCCTGCCCACACTGTCTGGTACATTCCAGCTAGACACAGAGGCTCTCAGTTATTGGAATGGCGCCTCTCTCTGTCCCCCTCCGCCGTCACTTTGCTGCCAAGCTGAGCAATTCCCAAGGCCTTCCTGTTCTGTAAACCTGGCTGGGTTAGGGCGGCCTCCAGGAAGCGGGCCCTGGCGAGGCCTCTCCTCCAGGACTTGATTACACTCGAGGGCTTTTTGGAGAAATGTTTGCTGACATGGTGCTGTCCAAGACCTCCCCCAGAGCCTCCCCTTTCCACATGTTCTCAGACACCACCCTGGCAGGACTCACCCAACACGCATCACAGAGGAGCGGCTGGAGTCCAGCTCCACGAGGCCGAGACCCCAAACCAGCTTTGGCATTTATAAATCCCACTGGGCAAATCACTTCCTCTGCTTTGAACCTCAATTTCCTCAATGGTAAAATGGGGTGATAATAAGAGTATCCATTTCCTGAGCCTGTTTCTCAGGTTAAGTGAACTAACCTATATAACGTGCCCGGTGTGGTGTGGCCATTGAATGTGCTCAGTGAATGTGAATTAGGTTGTGGTTCACATTCCCCACTCCCATCGCCCTGTTAATTGTGACACAGCTGCCACCAGCTACAGAAGGACCCCAATGTCATCCGACTCAGTGCACTGATGCTGATTTGTGCACGGCCTACCCTCCCGGGCAGACTAGGTAAGTAAGAGACCTGGGCGTGTGTGCAGGGGCACCTGGAGCTGTCTTGGCCGGGTCACCTGTCTCTAGGCCAGAGGCCTCGGTCTTGGACTGAGTGCTCTGGTCGGCCTGGGAAGAGCAGACACTCTGTCTGGTGTCCTCAGCCACTCTTGGAGCCAGGTTTGGCCCCCACGTCCCTCAAGGGGAAATTTCAGCGGTGACTCACTGTGGACTCGGTTTTCCAGATGATGAGAAAGCTACCCAAGGAGCCTGGAGCCGAGCTCCAGCCAAACTATAGAGCCCAGGGTTGGATTTCTTGGTGGGAAGATGCAAGATTTCCCCAGCATCCCCCTGAGGCTCCAGAGTCTTAGGAAATCCATGTGTCCTCCTCATGTTGTGCTTCTCAAGTGGAGAGTATGTGATGGGGGCGGGGTCCTCTGTGTGGCTGTGAGATAAACATGGTTGCTTTCTTACAGCAACATTTTTATTTGAAGATTGAGAAGGAGAAAAACATTTGTATATTAAAGCAAATATGAACTGTAGCACAAATGATACCATGTGCTCACCAAGTCCCATTTCATTTTTCTGTACAGGGAGAATGTACAGGGAGAATACATTTCCCAACATCTCGGCACTAAGGTTAGGGCCATAGACGGGGTTCTGGCCAAGGGCATGTGGGCGGAGGTGAAGTTGGCTGCCCCCGAAAAACCACCCTTGCAATCTTCCCGTCTTCTTCCCAGAGGCAACTGGGAGGCCTTCATTGAGAGGAAAGAGCTCAGGCTGGAAGCAGCCAGGATGCCGAGAGGAGGAGAGAAGGAGGAGAGACGTCCTGGAGAGCCACTTAACCCATGTCAGATTTGCACGAGCGAGAAATAAACCTCCATTGTGTGAAGCCACTGAGAGGCGGGGGGTTAGTTGTTATCTCAGCATTGCCTAGCCTACCCTGACTAAAACATGGATCTAATATGGAGCAGAGGCAATATTTACAGGACTTTTAAAGCTAAAACACGAGGCTTTTAAAAAGTGGCTGCTTACAGCTGACCATGCTGCAGGCTTCTGACCTGACAAAGTCTGGACTCTATTTTATCACAGCACAGACAGTGACAGACCCAGTGACTCACTGATGCCACAGCAGCTGGCTCCAGAAATAGCTCAGAGTGCATCTATTTAAGTGACCAGTGAGGGGCTATTGAGATAGAGGGTTTCAGGAGATCATATTGCGAGTGTCTAAAGATTAAGGCCAATGAGAAATGAGCCTCCAAGGGTCCCCCAAACCAGTCTAGGGTGGTTGAGAGAAGACAGTCCAATCTAGGGGACCCAGCTCCTGCCTTGGGCCCTGGGGTGAACCAGCCCAGTGACTAAGCACTGTGGCCTGCAGGACTCACACGTCTTCCGGGGGATCAAGGGGCTGGAGCGGTGCCTGGAGTCATGGCTGGGCCCAGGTGGCCAGGGGAAGATGCTGCCATGGTGGGGACGGAGCCAGGAGTGCAGGTTCCAGGCTCTGGGCCTCACATGGAAAGGTGCGGGCTCAGGTAGTAAATGGCCATCATCTGTGATTGGATGGCCATCAGCTGTGGCTAGTTGGCCGTCAGCTGTAACCAGTGAGCTATTGGCCACTAATATAACTGCCGAAGCTACGCTAGCAGAAAATGGGGGCTAGCAAGAAGATGGTGGCTGAGCTGGCAAGAACGGATTGCAGTTAGCAAGGGGTTGATTGGTTGCCAGAAAAGCGGGTGGCAGGTTGCGGATCGTGTGGCTCCTGCTTCCTGTGTCTCCAACCCAGCAGCCAGCGAGAATATAGTGGTGTGACTCCCCTATCTATGGCTCCGTGGGTGTTCCTTTTTGGCCTCACCATGTCCTGCGTTCTTATGTGGGGAGCGGGACCAGAGGCCCCTCATGACACCTGGCATGACACATGGTCATAACTTTGAACAAGTTACTCCTCCCAGGCCCCCAGCTTTGTCACAGATAAAAAATTGGAAGAGGTGATGATGGCATTTGAAGCTTTTTTCTTACATGCATAAACATATAAACAGCTAACATGTAAAAACAGCTAATTGTTGAGCTGCTCTGTGCAATCTAGGATTCAAACCCCTGAACTCTAGGCTCCCTGGGCTGGCGCTGGCTTCTGCTCTTCAGATTCCCTCACTGAATAGGCATCAGCTCACATCCCTAACTTGTTGGACATTTGGGCTAAGGCCTTTCCCCTCTCTGGGCTTTCCTTGCCTCATTTGTAAAATTGACAAGTTAGAATGCAACACCCACGGGTACAATCTTATAATAAAGCCCATTTCATGTCAGAGATAAAGCTGGAGCTGCTTGGGTTAAAGACCGAGGTGGGATCTGAGCCCTGGGAATACCACCAAATGCCAGGGCTCCTAGGGGAGGCAGCTGTGTAGACAGACCCCTGTGGCCGCTACAAAACCCAATCAATCAAAGACATGCCTAGCCTGGCTGCAGAGGTTCAAGGTACTTGTATCCCCATAGACTGCTGGAGCCACCTCTCCACTGAGCTGGCAATCCTGGGTTTCTTCAGCAAGGAATGGGGTGACAGCTCTACCACACTGCTGAGCCATGACCTGTGGACATGGAGTCTAGGACCAAGGGGCTGGCACAGAGTAGAAACTGCACAAGGACCATTTCATAAAATGGCAAACAAAGGAGGTACCGGGTAACGGCCTGCCTGAGTGCCCCCTCACTGTGGAGGGGCTGTGAGAGACGCGTGCCTCTCTGAGGCCACGAGTGGTGGTGATTTCTAAGGAGCAGGGATCCACTTTAACTTAGGGCCACCTGCATTGCACTTTCTACTGGGTACTCCACAGAGTCTGGCGAACATTCAGAGCAGACCGAGGCGACTCCCAAAGTGTCAAGGGGAGAGGCAGTGCCTGGAGGGGCGAGGGCCTCTGTTGCCGGGGATGGTGCCACCGGGAGAGCCTGCAGCATCAGGAATGGCCGCGTTGGAGCTTGACCGCCTCAGCGCTCTACGGAGGTGCCCTGCCTCGAGCTTCCGCCGTGAGGGTAAAGCTGGGACGCATGCCTGCCCAGCCTGGAATTGTACACAGCGCCCGCTGCACCACGAAGCTGGAAGGGGCCACCTTCTCTCCCAGGGCAGCTGTCCCTGCCACAGAGTCTCTAACAGGTGACCAAACACTAGGGACACGTTACTCTCTCCACAAGGGTGACTGTCCCCAGCAGATCAAGGGTTTGGGGATTTTCCAAACACCGCCCTGCACCTCCCCCAGGATCTCACAGTCTCCTTCAGGCAATATTTAGTTTCCCAGGCAAACATTAGCCATTAGGGAAGGAAAAATTAAAAGGAGCCCGTGTCTCACCAACGGATCCAAAATGAACAAGCTTGGTCCACCCCTCCGTATTTGCTCTAAAAAGTTATCACACAGAAAAAAAATCATCAGTGCTTTGCAGCCGTTTATACAATGAGCCTGTGTTAGTAACACTCAGCTTCATTTTATTATTGCATTTTATGAAGTTACCAAGACAACTGAGGCCAAGTAATGGACCCTTGACTTCATGCGCCATGAAAATTTAATAAAGAATTTTTAAAGGCTTTTAAGAGGCAGGAGCTGCAGCCTCGCTCGCAGCAGAGCCCCGCTCCGAGGGAGGACGGCTCTTGCACCGGGGGCCTCTCACCAGACTTCAAGGAGCCTCCTGTCAAGGACGGTGAGTATCCCCGACATCCGTCGGCCTGGTTTCAGCATATCGAGCCCGGTCTTTCCCTCAACAGACGTTTATGAAGACACTTCCCAGGTGCCAAGGCCCACGCCGGGCTCTTCACGTTCGTTTTGGCACCATCTCCACTGTACAGTCCAGGACCAGCGCAGGGAGGGGAAGTCACTGGTCATGTGATGAGAGGAGCGACAGACAGAAAAATCCAGACCCTACCTCTTCCCACCACTGCTCAGGGCCTGCCTGCTCTGGGATTCTCAGCCCTCAGCCCTGCTGACTTCTTTCATTGCCCAGCTCCTTGCTCTGCTTCTGCAGCTTGGGAGGCGTCTGGCGGAGCCACAGTGAGCAGCTGGCAGTGTCCCCATGGCCGACACTACAGCCCTGGTCGGAATCACAGCAAACTCCTCTGTCGGAGGAAATGTCTCCCGCATGCCTCTTGGTGCGCATGGTATGTTACCCCAGGGCTGCAAAGAGCCCTTTTTCCTCTGCTCTCTAAATAAGACTCAGAGGCAAATTGCCAGAAATGAGAAAAACATCAGTAATTTTGCTATTTTTATACCAAAGCTCAATGGTGCTGTGTGTGTGTGTATGTGTGTGCCTTATACATAAGCGTGGTTTATCTACTTAGGTACAAATCAAGACTCTTGCTTACTAGAGACGGAGGTAATTGAATATGTTGACGGTTCCGCAAAGCTCCTTTGTCCCTGGGAGAAAAAAAATTCGGTTTTATTTAGTGAGGGAGAAATCCATATGCCATATGGTAAAGTTTCTCTCACATGCATCAAACCAATAAGTGATTGGCAAAAACATCAATCAAGACGCGTGGATTTTAGGTGACTATGCACTGTGGTGTGTTCACCTGGCTGAGAGGAGGACAGCTCAGCCTTGGGAACGCCAGCCCCCGAAGGGGAGATTTCATCACTGTTCAGCTTTGATGGAAAGGTGCTGAGGTGCCAAACTTTTCAAGCCCAATTCTCAATTATAAAGCCAAGGAGTTCAGAGCATTAATCAAGAAAATTTTTAAAAATTCAGCTATTTTAGTGTAATACCCCGACATCACAAGGCAAATCCCAGGTGTCAGAGGAGCGGCAGAGACCATTTTTCAGCCCTGGCTGTCTTCACATATGTGAGGATGGAGGGGAGGTGGAGAGGGAGAGGAGCTGACAGCGGGGGCTTCATTTGTCTTGATGGATTGACATTCAAGAAGGAACCTTTTTATTTACGCTTTGTAGGAAACCAGAAGCCAATCTGATGAAAACACAGCATTTGAACAGCACTTTGGTTTACAAAACACTTGCAAGTGTATTATGTATATTATGCTTTTCATTTCTCTATGCTCCCAGAGATCAAGTGAGAGAAGACCTGTCACCTCCCCGCTCCCCCACCTTGTGTGGCTGAGGAAACTGGAGTCTGTAGAGTGTAGCTGGCTCATAGACAGGGCCCTTCCGGGATGCTCAGCAAGGGAAGAGCAGGTCAAAGAGCCCCAAGTTGAGCCCTCAGAATCCCCCAGAATTGCCCAGCGTCTTTGAGATGTGTGTCTCCCCGTCTGTGAAATGGGGCCAAAACTCTCTGCCCACTGGGTTGTGGAAACACTGAGGCACCGTGTAGAGCAGCTATGGTGCCAAGAAAGGAGCATGGGATTGGGGGCCGGGCCTTCACTCGTCTTGGCTCTGCCTTGGACGGGCCACGAAGCCTTGGGCAAGTCAGCTGACCTCCTGGGCATTGGTCACCTCATCTGTGGAAGGAGAGAGACGAGACTCCTCAGCCTTGCTGGGCTGTGGGGAGAATCGGACGAGAGGACGGTTGTAAAAGTACTTTGTAAACCGCGAAGTGTTGAACAGAAGTCAAATTCACACGGGAAAGGGAGTTAGTTCTAGAAAGGCACAGGGCACCATTCCACGTGTCGGGCCCCTCCCCAACCCCGTCCCACCCACCCCAACTATCTACAGTCACATCGGGCTCCTCTACTCTGACCTGACCCCGCGCGAACACAGGTTGCTGCGGGGTTGGAGAGATGGCCGCACACATTGGAGGGGTCGTGATGAGGACCCTCCAGCCTGACGGGCCGTGGTCTCCAGAGCTAAACCTTTGAGAGGGGCTGCCCCTTGGGGACGCAGCCCAGACCTGAGGCAGGGACAAAGGGATATGGAGAGGCTGTCCAGGGTCAGAGGAGCCATTGTCTGTTTGGAGTCTTGAGACAGCTGCCGTGCCCGGGGAGTCAGTGAGCCAGCCAGGGATTGGGGAGGCTGAATCCACGTTGCTCATTTCAACAGACATGTTTTGAGCCCCTGCTGTGTACCAGGCTCTGTGTTGGCGCTTGAGTCAGCCGCTCCCATGGATTTAGTGACGGGGACATGGATCGGGAGACGGGGAGTGGTGTTAGAAGGAAGAAGACAGGAGCAGAAGTCAGAGAAGAAAGACATATGCGCTTATCTGGACCTACTCGGCCGCACGGGCCTCCTCCGTGCCCTACCTTGGCGAGCATTTTCTGAGTCCCCCTGTGTGCCAGGCACTGTGCTGCTGCTCTCCACCCTTTCATCCTCCTCACTCGGAACATGACAGTCAGCTCTCCCAGGGCCGCTCTGGGAAAGGGCCACGCTAACCCCAAACCCAGCTATGCTGTGTAGAGCGAGGCTTTGCGAGGGCTGCATCTCCTGCTCGCCTGCCGTCAGTGGGCCCTGGACCCTCCCTTGCCCATGGCCGTTTTCCACAGTGCCACTTGGGCTGCCTCTGAGGCTTTCCCTCTGAGAGAGGGGCTGCCTGGGGCCATAGGTGGCAACAAGGAAAGGGTCTTGACGAAGGGCGAGCATGGGCTTTGCTTTTCCTCACGCCATGTCTGGCACCTGGCCTTTTGGCCACCTGTTCCTGCTCACCCGCATGCTCACCCAGGCCGTGTTTCCTTCCCTCAGAAGCCCCCTCTCACCCAGGGCACCCAGCGCACGGTGGGCACACAGGGGCCCCGGCAGTGCTGAGCACCCCGCCAGGTAGAGGGCGCCAATCAGAGGCCACATGACCATGGCACGCCGGCTTTGGGGTCACAGTCCAGCGAAATCCGGCAAAATGACCTCAGAGGCTCCTGCCAGCTCTGACACTCTAGGAGCCTTACGTAGTGACTTCTTAATTGTTTCTTAATTGACAACAAACCGAACGCTGCAGCAATAGGCAAGCTAATGGAATAAACGAGGCCAATCTGTTAACTACGCCCGAGTAGCACATGATGGGGACGGGAGGGTTGCGGACGCCTACTTGAGATTTCCACTTCATTCTCACAGAACCGGTGGTTGGAAACGGACATGATGTCTGTGGGCTTTAGCCAGTCTTCTCTCTCGGGGTCCCAGCAGACCCAAGACTCGGCTTCCTCAAGTTCTTTCCTCGCTGCAGTTTTCAGTCTGGGGGTTGTTGGTGCCCCACAGGCAACAATTTTACCCCGATTGTTGCTTTCCGTGAGCCCAGAATAGAAGATGCCATCTGTCATGTTCGGGCTGTCATATGTCCACTGGTGACTTGCAAAGGGGTGGACCACCGAGAGGCACTGGGAGGCGGGCAAGAATCAGCCGGCCTTCGGAGAAGCGCAGCTCAGCAGAACATGGAGACAATTAGCAGAGTCAGGCGGGAACTCGCGGCAGTCTGCTACTGCTGCCCCACAGGCAGGAAGCCCAGGGCTTCTCTTGAGCCCTGAACGGCTTGCTCTTCTTCTGGGAGGACAGAGTGGCCCTCAGGACAGAGCGTGTCTGGAATGGGAGAGCTTGTCTGTGCAGGGCGGGAGGTTGCCCTCTGCCAGCGGGGCTGAAGGGGCGGCTTCCTGAGGAGTGCCACTGTAAGGGGGCCGGCCCCCCAATGTGCCACTCCGGCCACACACCAGACGCTTTTCATCCAGCAGGGACAGGTGGTATTCGCACAGGTCGATCAGTGAGGCCACCTGCTCGTGGAGTGGCAGCATCTTGAATTTCCTCTGAGCCAGGTAAAAGAAAGCCTCCACGAAGGCCTGCAGGCACATCCCTGTGAATGAAGAGACCAGTGTGAGGGCTGTGTGTACAAAAGCTGCCCTGGGAAGGCCCGATACCAACCACTAGGCTTTCCCCCCATCGGTTCCATTCCGGAAATGAAACAGGGCTGGCTCGCAGAGCATGCCTACCTACCACGCGCCTGGCACCCGCTGGGCATTTACAACCATTGGCAGATTCAATTCCTTAAACAGCCCTGTGAAGTAAGTTTAATTGGCCCTAACTTACAGGTGAGGGAACTGAGTCTCAGAGAAGTGGGGTAACCTGGGCAAAGTCCTATGGGTAGAAAGTGGCAGAGCTGGGACTTGAGCCTAGCTCAAAGCTTTATCCCTCTGCACCATCATAAAACGTTCCCATTGAAGCCCAGCCCCTGACTCTTACCCTACGGGAAAACTTATTAAGGTAAGCCCGCCTTGACGGCCATCTTCTATGTCTGGAAAGAGATGTTGGCTGTGAGCATTTGTAAACACTCAGCCAGTGGTACCTTAAGATTTGTGCATTTTGCTGTATGCAAAATTTACCTCGAAAGATAAAATACACCTGACCCCTTCTCTCTACCCAAAACTATATTCTGTACAACACATTAATAGTAGTCCCCCATGTGCCCCTGAAATGTCCTTCCCTTACTTTGCCTCATAAGCTCCTACTCACCCTTAGGATCTGAGCTCAACATCACTTGCCCAGTAAGACCTTCCCTTATCCCTAGGTCAGATCCGGCTCCTGGCACAGGCTTCTTGCACTTTTCTTTGCAACACCTACTGCGGCTGTTCAGTGCTTATTTGTGTGGCTCTTTGACCATCTATCTTCCCCGTGGGGCCATGAACTCCATCTCACCACTGTACCCCTCATGCCAGGTACCCAGAGGTGTTCAATTTAGACACGCCGAACACATGAGTGACTGAGTGAGTATGAACGAATGAATGAATGAATGAGTGGGTTTTAGGCACTTTACAGACATTATCACTAAACCTGACAACATATTTTCAAGGTCAGCATTATTATGTCCCACTTCACAGGAAACTAACAGTCAGAGAGGTTGAATAACTTCCCTAGGGTCGCACAGCCAGGGATTAGTAGAATGGACATTCAAACTCTGATTCCCAACTCGTTTAACTAAGTTGTGTTGCATAAAAGGTGCCGAGTCTTCCCAATGTCCACATAAAAATGAAGTCTGTGATCCAAAGTCATAGATTCCCTGGGCTCCTTGGGGAAGGTGACACTAAGGCTGGACCCATGCCGTCCATCGGTATTTGAGACGAGGCCGGCTCCACTCTGCTCAGCCACACCTTCCCAGTAGCCTTGAGAGGCGTTATTCACCAGCTTCTGTCACCACAGGCAGAAGCCTGGTCTGGAGTTTGTAAATACCAGGTTATATATATATGGACTCTGGGATCTGAGAGCTCTTTTTGCGTTGGGAACCTGAGCTGACCAATGCTGTTTTGTCTCTTTCCAAATCCATCAAGGCTTTTTTGCTCAGCTTCTTTTGACTCCAGATGCTCTGCAAGTCCCCTGCTTTGTTTGGCTCTGACAGGAGGAGCTGATAAAGAGAACAGTAACCGGGGTGTAAAACCCCTTTAATGTAAGCAGAAGCCTAGTGCGGACAAACACAGGGAAATGGGCCCTCTGAATCCAGAGGCAGACGTTTCCTAATCGCCAACTCTGGGCCAGGGCTCTCCTAGGGTGTGTGCATGTGTGTGCACGCGTGAGCATGTCTGCATGTGTCTGTGGGTTTGTGTCACAGTCGGTGGGAGGGTCAGACCAGGCAGAGTGGAAGAGGTCGGGATCCAAAGCCAGAGAAACCCAGTGGGGTCCCAGACCCCAGCTTCCCAACTTGTGATCTAAACAGCGCTACTCAAAGTGTGGTCGGCAGCCAGGTCCAAGCCCAGGAACTGCGTGTCCCTGGTCCCTGTCAAGATAAGGAGCTCGGGCCAGAATGTAAATCACCCTCCTCATCAATCACCTTGTTTATTTCAGCTGGCAGTATTTTGCAGCAACTCTTTCTCTATGAAGGAAGCGGCACGCGTTTGCACTCTGGCTCAAGCCTCTTGTCCAGCGCTGTAAGGAACAGTTCGTGGATTGCAGCTTTGAGTATCTCTGGTCTCCACAGCCCTTCCTTGCTTAACGTGTATGCCAGTTACCACGATCTTGTCATAATGCAGATTCCGGGGTGGCACCCCCGACACTGCATTCCTAACACGCTTCCGGTGGTGGCCAGGCTGCTACTCCCTGGAGCACGCACTGAGCAGCAGGAACCCAGCATCTTTTACTCAACAAATATTTGTTTCCTTCCCTTAATTGAAGGCAGACTGTGCTTAGAGCTATAATGCACAGAAACATACACTGAGGACCTTTTTGGGGGGATTAAAAAAAGCAAAGCATGGCTAAATGATTTGGAAGAAGACATTCTAAAATGCGAAGTGGGATTTAATGTGTTATATGTGGTTTGCTTGTGTACATTTCCTGATTTTCTACAGTAAACACGTATGCAATTTTAAAATATGCAATGGAAAATTCTAGAGGGTGTAAAGAGGCGATGCTGGGGCAGCTGCTTTTAATTATGAACCCTTTACTACTACTTAAATTTGAAGTTATGCACATGTATTACTTTGAAAAAACACAATGCAAGCTTTCCGCATGTATGTTTTATTTTGATAAAAACATTTAAAATATATATATATATATATATATATGGAGAACAGAAGAGGAAATGAAGGGGAATGGACATTATGGACTCTTGCATGGGTTAGATCAATACGCTATGCCAGGTGCTCTGATTCTCACCACAACTCCCACTGTGCAGATGAGAAAACTGAGAGAGATGAACTAACTTACCCTAGGGTCACACACTGGTAAGTGGCAGGGCTGGGGTTTGAACCCAGGCCTCATGCACTGCGGATTCTGCACCTCATTCCTGAAAAACCTTCCTAAGTATCCCTACCAAGAACTCTCGAGGGTAAGAACACAGCAGTGAGGGACAGACAGGCTTTGATGGAAATATGTAGAACCTGCCAGAAACAGCAAAGCCAATGACTGGGGAGTCTGGGGTTGGGGGGTCAGAGGAGGCTTGTGGGGAAGGGACATTTGAGTTGGGCATTGAAGAATGGATGGGGCTTTGATGGGCAGAGGTGAGCTGGGGGTGGTGGGCTGAGAACAGGGATGAGCAAGGCAGGGAGTGGGGCATGGGGCCCAGGTGCAGGCAGCAGGACAGGCTGGGGAAGGGGCCAGGGCACCAGACCCTGGACAGGGCTGGAAGGAGGGGAAGAGAGTGGGGAGCTACTGAAGGTGCCGGGCAAAGCCAGCCACGGTCCGAGTCGTGGTCCCACAGCTATAATAGACTGAGCACGTTTCTGCGTCTGGGGATTTCCTTTTTTTTTTTTAAATAGTGATAGAAACCTTGTGGGGTTTTTCTTTTTCTTTTTTTGTTTTGTTTTGTTTTAGTCCCCAAATGTAATCTTGTGAGATATCTGGCATCCCAGCGTTCTGCCTGCACACACTTCCCTCACCGCTCAGCCTCTTGGGGCTTCAGAGCCAGCAAAGCCACGGTCACTCCCAGTGCTCTAGAATCCTTGTCTAGCATCTTCATTTTACAGAACCGGGGAACGGAAAATGAGGCCCCAAGGCACACAGCCAGTAAGTGACAGGAGCAGGACTACACTCCAGGGCTCCTGGCCTCAAGCTGCACCCACAAGCACCACCACCCCAAAGAAAGCAAACCAAACACTTGTCAGGCGAGGGACTGGGGAAGAGGGCTGTCTGCTCTCAGCAACAGCCCTGCACACGGGCTCGGTCCTGTGGAGCGTGTGTGAGTGAGTCTGAGGGCTGATGAGGCTGGGATGCCCCAAACTGTACGCCCCACTCGTAGGTCTCTGGCTCCCACAACAACCATTCTAAGGGGCTGGATGTTTGACTTTGACGAGAGATGGTTCTTGATCCTCATTTTATCATGAAACGGTGGCCAGACCCAGGTCAAAAATTCACTGAGTTTTAGAGGATTTAACCTTGTTAAGGCTTTGTGGGGGGCGGGGGATGAGAAGGAGGGGAACTGGAGGAATAAAGGCACTCAAAGGATCCAAGTTCTGTTCCAGGAGCAGGGCTGTTGGGCCCCATCTGAGGCGTGAACTGGGGCCCAGGTGGGAGCAGCTCCCACCTGGCTGGCGTCTCCATCCTTTTCCCGACCCTGCACAGAGTGGATGTGTTCATTCTGGGTCTTTCTCCGTCTTTACTATTTAGTATAAAATATAAAATATAATGTGGCTCTCAGTAGGAAGCACAATAGACCTCAAGGATTGTCTCCACTCTAGAACCTGTGTCCTCCCTGACTGACCTTCCTTCCAGCCAGTCTTTGTCCACAGAAGATATTTTCACTCAGTTGTAGTAACATGCACAGCACTTTGTACTGATTTCCCTTAAAATTGTATCAACATTCTTGTATGTTGCCAGGCAGCCTTCATAACATTATTTTAACGGTTGCATGATATTCCGTCAAATCTCACCACACCGTTAAACACCGAGACTAGCTACATTTTTTTTCACTATGATTGAGAATATGATAATAAACACTTGGTACATCACTGTTTTTATTTCTGATTTATTCTCTTACAACAAAACCCTGGGAATTGTTTTTTTTTTAATGTAAGTTTGGTTTGGTTATTAATTTCATATTAAAAATATTTAAACCTTATCGTGTCCCCAAATGGACAAAGCACACAAATGGGTAGTTCACATACCTAAGCAGGTGAGAGAGAAAACACCCAGTCCCATTAAAGCCACAGGTGGTGCTGCACAGCCATTAAACGCACAAAAATGGAAAATACCATTAACAGCGAGGTAGTGGTGAAATTGCTATGGACTTCCGAAAAGCAATTTGGTAAAGTTTTAAGAGCCATTCAAGTGTTTCAAAATATTCCTCCCCCAAAACCCACAAGGCACCACTTTATTTACAGTAGAGGGAGGGGAGCGGTGCTAGGCTTATAGTGTATTTTCATATCCTTCTTATTTTTCTGTATTTTCCAAATAAGATAACACATGTTCATTGTTGATAATAATTAGAAAGATACATGTTATTTTAAAAATGCCCCAACCTGTCTCCCCAGGAGGATTCTGTGTTCCTGGAGGCGGGGACAGTGTCCCTATCTTTTCTGTGTTCCCAGCCTAGCACAGTCTGGCACATAGCAGACAATGATAAAAACCCATGTAACCCATTTGAGTGGACTGTGATGCTTTAACAATGTGGTGATGCAGCTGCCATTCCCGTTTTACAGCCGAGGACATGCAGGTGAGCCAAGGAGCAAAGGGAAAGACAACCTGTGAAAACTCTTCTCAGATGATGTGCAGACTTCCCCAAACCGAGATGATACAGACCAGAGGCTCTCAGAGTTCAGGTCCCTGGAGGGCTTGTGAAAACAAACGCAGGCTGAGGGCCCACCCCCAGAGGTCCTGGGTCTGCAGGTCTGAGAATTTGTACTTCTCCCAAGTTCCCAGGCAGCGATGAGGCTGCTGGTCCAGGGACCCCGCTCTGAGAACACTGACCCTTCATCTTCCTCCCCCACTGCCAAGTCCAGTCGGTACAGAGTCCACCCTGAAAGTCCATCAAAAGGGGCCGATCTGCAAAAGGACCTGCCCCTCAATTGCAAGATGCTTGACTTTGGGCTAAAAATGTCTATATTAAAGACACTCTGATTGAGAGCAGACTCAACCAGTCATTTTTTTCCCCCAGTTATTTTTAAAAGACGAATGACAGAGCTGAAAAGCCATGGGACTGTTCCACCTTTGCACTAAGTCTTTTCATGGGTTCTTAGAAACGCACATCCCCGGTTTCTTCCAGCATCATCGCTGGACCACTAAGTAGAGCATCGCTCCACTGTCCTCTCTGAGGCCCTGCCTGTCACTATATGGACTGAGAAAGACTAGACCTGAAAAGTTTTAGGAGGCCAGGCCACAGAGTGCCCTGTGGACCAAGGTCAGACTTCGGACTTCATGCTGAGGAAGACGGGAGTCCACTGGGGAGTCCTGAAGGGACGTGACCAGTGTTGAGAGAAGGTGGTGGGGGAACATGTGAAAGCAAGCAAGGAGATCCATGAGGAGCTACTGCCCTCGTCCAAGCAGGAGCTGGCCGCGGCCTGGACCAGGGCGGCACTGGTGAGGTGGTGAGGGTTGATGCTGTACATTCTGGAAGGAGGCAGAGGGTAGTGCCGATGGATTTGCAATGTGCTGATGGGTTGCATGTGGTGTGAGGGCAAGTCGGGAGTCTGCGTGAAGGAGGGCCCCAGCCCCAGGCTGAGGGGAGTGGTCTCCCCCAAGACCTGCGGTTTTCAGATATTTGATGCATAAAATAATCTGGGGACCTTGCCAGCCATGCAGGTAAGTCCTGTTCCCATCCCCTGGAATTCTGTCTGTTGGCAACGAGGCCCCAGCAACTGCACTTGTAACTGCTGCGCTGTAAATTCTGCACCCAGGCGTGAGCAGGGATCTTTGGAACCACACTCGCACTTGGCCATCTCTTTCCAGGCCCCGGGGAGGTAGTGGAGTCAAGTAGTAAGAACGTGACCTTTGGGGAGTCTGGTGCTGGGCTAGCTCTGCTGTGGGCACTGAAGGACCTCTGGGGGTGCACAGACCAGCTTTCTCCTCCGAAACCCCATTGCCACCCTCCCCACCACCTTCATCTGCTCAGGCTGCCATAACAAATACCATAGCCTGGGTGGCTTCAAAAACAGACATTTCTTTTCTCACAATTCTAGAGGCCGGAAGGCCCAGGTCAGGTGCCAACAGGGTTCGGTTCTGGTGAGAGCCCTCTTTCTGGCTTATGGACGGCTGCTTCTCACTGTGTCCTCGTACGGCAGAGAGAGCCAGCTGTCCGTGTCTCCTCTTATAAGGACACCTATCCTATCTGATCAGGGCCCCACCCTTATGACCTCATTTAACTTCTGTTCCTTAGAAGCCCCGTCTCGAAATACAATCACATTGGGGGTTCGGGTTTCAACATACGAATTTGTCAGGTGCACAAGTCCAAGCACCCGGCACGTTTGGTTCTGCTGAGGTGCACCCAGCGCTTGGGGTGCTCTCCTGTCACCAGCCAAGTCTCTGAGATTATCTGAGCCATTCAGGAGAAATATCAGAAATCCTGCCCCTCCCTCCCTGTTCCTCCACCAGCTCCCTGGGAAGCCCCTCACGGCTCTGACAGGAGTTGCCAAGCATCTCGTTGGTAACACTGCTTTAGTGATCTCTGACAGTAAACGTAATGGAAGGAAACAATAACAGTTAATATTTATTGAGCCCTCATTAAGGGCAAGGCCCTGGATTATTTAACATAATCCCACAGAAAATTTATGAAGCAGATGGGGTTTACCATCAACCCCATTTCACATTAGAGACTCGTCCAAGTCACCTAGCTGGTAGGTGGCAGACCCCAAGAAGCATTCTTGTAACTTCTTTACTCTGCTGCTGCTTCAAGAGCCTTCAAAGAGATGGCCAAGTCGGAGTGTTAATTCCAGTCACTGAAAAGGAAGAAACGATAGCCGCCTTGCAGTGAATGAGGGATGGACCTCATCCATCTCTGTGGGGTGTCAGCAAGAAGGTACAGTCAGATCTGTGGGTCTCCGCAAGCAGGCTGCCCCCACCTGCCTCGCCTGCCTCCAGATAAGCTGTTGAGGATTTTTCAAAACTTCATTTGGGCTGACGGATGTCGCTGGAGAAAGCAGCCTTTGAAACATTCCTATTGTAGCCGTCTGCACGTCTCTCACCCGAGACTGCCACGGGGATATGGGATGCGGCCCCTGACAGCCCATGGCCTCATTCTGTCAATCAACCGGGCAAGGGTGGGCCCATGGGCTTCTTCTGGCCCCCAGTCCTCTCCTCTCCACTCCCAGGGAGGGGACCTTGCACATGGGACTTATGAAAGCATGGTGGCTGCTCTCTGAGAGTCCCATCATCTATTCTGGGCTTAAGGATGGAAACAAGAACAGCTATTGTGTGTGTAGCTCTTGCCAATGGACAGACAGAATATCCGTTTTCTCCTCTGACCCTCAGAGTAACGTTCAGGAGAGGACATTATTACAAGCAGTCCCCACTTCCTGGTGAGGAACACAGACCCACAGAGGCCAAGTGGCTTGTCAAGGCCGCCTAAGTGGACGCAGCAGCACCTAACCCCGTGCCTATTTGACTCTCAGGCACACGTTCTGTTTTATACAGCACACTCTTAACATCTGACATTTACATATTATTTTACAGTTTACAGAGCATATTTGCATATATGATATAATTAAATCCAAATTATTGGAGACAGCCGGGGATATTACCCCAGACCAAATATCAGAAAAATTTTTTTCCCTCTTGAATATACCTGAACTTTTTGCTAGGGATTCTATTTCACAGTATTGGTGTGCGAGGCTAGGGCAGCTCCTTCCAGCTCCTCCTAAATCTCTTTCTTATTACTCCCCGGAATAGATGCTTCTGTCTCAGTGCAATTGTAAATGTGTAAGGATACAAGCTTCCTGTTTAGAATAGTGGGTAGGAAATAAAGCTGAATGGTTCTGACTAGAATTAGCTCAGTGATTCCTACCCATGCAGTGGAATGTTCCCCACAAGGGCTGTCTGTGACGGCGGCCTCAGCTCCAGGGTGATGAATCACAAGACTCTCGGTCCACTGCCACTTCAGGGCACCTGGCAGCCTGGCTCCTGTCCCTGCCTCACTGTCCCTTCACACGTCATTCCTGTCTCTCCAGGCCTGGGGCTGGCGTCTCGAAGGACTCCATCATGGGACGTCAAACCTGGGCATTTCCCAGGAGATGGTGTTTGGCTCCGTGGGACAGTGACTGGGAGTCAGACAGGCTGGTCTGGGTCCCAGATAGTCGTTAGCAAGTCGTTTCACTTCTCGAGGTCTCCGTTTCTTCATCTGTAAAGTGGGGGCACTACTATCCGATCCGAGTGGCTTTTATAAGGCACTGCCCAGAAAAAGCCTAATACAGTGCTTCATAAACAGCAGTATTAATGCCTCCCGTCACCCCCACTTTGATTTCTGCACTCTCCCCTCTCTGTGCCTGGAGTGTTGTCAGGACATTTCATTTTCTTCTTTTATTGCAGATGGCCGATTGCTTGTCTCCGCACTAGACTTGTCGTGAGTCCCGGGAGCCTTCGCGGCTATCTCCAGCTCTCACAGAGCAGGCTCTCAACAAGTGTTTGTAGGGTAAATGAACCGATTGACGGGTTACAAGGAGGACACATCATGCAGGGCGGTCAGGAGACCTGGATTCTCAGACGGTCTTGGCGCCTGTGCACTGCGGGGCTTTGAGCCAGTCACCGCCCCTCTTCTGGCCTCGCTTTTCCCTTCTGTAAAATGAGCAGCAGGCTGGTTGATTTCTCAGGATTCCAGAAGTATTGGAAATGATGGTGGCTAATCTAAATGGCAATAACCGAAATCACACACCACATATATTGAGGACACTCTGCCTATCCGGACTCACATGGTGGCTTTCATCTCATGGCCACCCTGAGAGGCCCAGCCACTTGCCCAAGGTCATACTTCACTCGCCCAAGGTCACACTGTTGTAGAGTGCTGGTGCTGGGATGCCCACTGCTCTACATGGCCTCTCCCCTACAGCAGCGGAACGCTTCTCAAGGCCCATCCTTTAGGGGAAGAAGGAGAGAGCGGGGGAACAGAAGCCACATACCCGCAGCCACTGTGTCCGAGCATTATGGCAACAAGTCACTATCACCTCTGTCCTTGGCTAGATGGAAAATTGATAAGGGTCAGGAACGAACCATAAATAGAACTCGCAGCAGAATCATTACTCCCAGAAGCCCACAGCACCCAAATAGCAAACATAATCAAAGACGAAGGCAGCTATTCCATCATTTCCTTAATCACAGGTCGTACCACTGGCCAGAGTAGAGTGGCCCAGAGGTCCCACTCCAGTCCCATCGAGCGTCACCCCTGATTCCACCATGGCACCGGCACGAGTTCCTGCGTCATGGTCTGAGAAGACAGGCTACAGGACTCGTCACTGCTTCCTGCAACTCCTTCGTGCTATTCTAGACATTTCTCGCGGGATTCATGGGTCTGACGGGACCTCCTGAGGCTCAACACTTATTCCTCAGCAAGCGTCAAAATCTCTGGCTTGGAAGATAACACAACCCAGACCCTTCCAGGATAATAACAACACTCAAAACAATAAGAATTAATAAGAGCTGTTGGCATACAGCATATGCTTAGTATGTACCAGGCCCTGTGGTGGGCTCGTTATGGGTCCCTCTCATTTAATCCTCAAAACTCAATCTGGGCGGCAGGTGCATTTCATCCTTTGGCTGTTCACCTATGTTTAATGACACAGCAAAACTTTGCTTTTGTCTTGGGCTCTTCTTGGTACTTGGACACTGCAGGCTTCTGGGGTGCAGGGAGGTAAAGACAATGACCCAGAGACCCCCCAGTCTGGAGGTGGTGGTGGAGACTTGAACCCGGGCTCTGAGTCTGCCCTCCCCGCGTCAGCTTACTCAGAGAGGCAGGGAAGGAGCCACAAGTCGTGAGTTAGCAGAACTGTTTCCAATACTGTTTCCAGTCTGGCTGCCTGTAGTTTCCCTATGAGAGTCGGAGCTGCAGTTGCCCTCTCTGGCATTGCTAACACTGGTCATCTAGCCCTCACTTGGCCATCTCCAATGTGGGGTGCTCGTCACCTCCGCAGGAGGCCCCTTCTCGCTGTGTGCTCTCTGCCTCTGAGCTGTCATGTGCAAAGCCTCCCCACTGGCCCCCTTTCCTGCAGAGCAAATCTAACGCTTCTTCCCCATGATGGCCTTGCCCTAGAGGACTTGTAAGGCAGCAGCCAGGGCGATTCAATCCCACAAACACTTGCTGACCACCCTTCAAGTGGATACAGAGATGTGTAGCTCTCATCTGACGGCAGGGAGGGGGACAGAGGGAGGGGAGAGTGTTAGAAGGCAAAGGAAGAAGCACAGAATGGCCTGGGAGAGGCAGGAAAGCTTACAGAGGGCCTAAGGGAGGAAAGGTGAGTGGTCTGGAATCAGTGCCTTATGCCCCTGGCTCATCAGTTTCTTCTTCTCTCCTGAATTGTGCCCACTGGTCATCAAACACACCCTCGGTCTTACATTGTTTAAAAGGCTGCCTTGACATGGCCTCTCACTAGTCACAGTTCTATCGCTGCTCCCTGCTCAGCCATGCTTCCCCAAAAGATGCTAGCACATGCGCTGTCCCCACAGCCTCCCCTCCTGCTCATCAGGGTGACATTCGCGACCTCTCCATCCAACTGCTTCTGCCAAAGACTGGGCACCGTCCACTCCCTTCTTAGCTAGCTCTCTCTGCAGCATCTGTCAACATGGAAGCCTCCCTCCTTGAAATACTCTCTTCTTGCTCGTCTGACACCCACTCTCAGCTTTCCTTTGTATCTTTCTGGTAACTCCTGGCTCAGGCTTTCCTGTCCTCTGCCGGCGTTTCTCTCCTTTTCCTGGCCTGGGGTTCTGCAGGGCTCTCTGCCTAGGCCCAGCTTCTCTCCCCTGTCTTCCTGTCATTTATTCCCTAGGCTTTAAGTGTCTTGAATGACTCGGTGCCATCCAATCCTTATCTCCAGGCCAGACTGCTTTTGTGCCACTGGGAAATCTCATTAGCATCTCAAAGAGCCTGCTAGAAATGGATCTCTGGGTCTTTCCTTTCCAATCCTGCTTTTCCTTAAGTCCTACCCATTTCAATTAAATAATATCTCCACCCACCTCATTGCTCAGGCCACAAGTCTGAAGGCCATTGTTGAAACTCCTCTCCCACAGGCCCTGCGTCTCCCAACTTCCCAAGTACTTTACACCCTGCTCTATGTCTCCACCATCACCACTGCACCCCCCCACCCAGCCCCAGAGGCCACAGCTCCCCAGACTCCCACGCAATTCCCTCATGGTCTCCTCACTTCCACCGTTGCCCCCTCCCAACACAGCATTCGGAAGAACCTTTTAGAAGTACAAATGAAGCCACAGATTCTCCTGCTTTAAGCTCCCCAATAATATTCAGAACACAACCCACATTCCTCAACCTGCACTGAGCTCACGGCAAGATGTAGCCCCGCCTGCATTCCCCGGCACCCCTCTTTTCCTGCGTGCCACCGCCTGCCCTCTTTCATTGCCTAGAAGCCGCTGCACACCGTTCCCTCTGCTGAAACACGCTTTCCCTCAGTCTTCACCTGGTTTGCACTTAGATCTTAGCGCCAATGTCACTTTTACTGACAAGTCTCCCTATTCCACTTCCTTCTCTGCTATTCTCCTTGAAACTTAGGAATTTTATTTCACAGAACTCCTCACGACATTTATTTTTGTGTTTCTGTGTTTAATGTCTGTCGTCTCTGCTACCAGACTGTGAGGGGCACGAGGGCTGTCCTATTGGTCACTGCACGTGCCTGACACCTCCAGTGCCTGGCGTGTGGTGGGAGCTCATGGAACATTAGCTGACTAACTGAGTGAAATCTATAGGCGGAGCGCACGGCACACGGTAAGTGTGTGATGTCTGTGCTCCCTCCCCTGCCTTCCCCTGCTTGGGTCATCGCCGGATTTTGGGAGCATTCCTTCAGCATCCACTTAGGCGACAGAACCCAGGCGTTACATCACACACGCCTAAGTTCAAATCCAGGATCTGACTCTTATGGTGCAGCTAGGTGACCTTGGCCGATTCACTTCACTTCCAGGAGCTTCCACTCTTATCTACCCTGTCCAGTGCTTGCTAGGAGAGGCAGGGGTGAGGGGGTTTCAGTGAGAGAACATAGACATAAAGGGCCCCTCCTGGTGTCTGGCACACGGAAGACGCCTTGAAAATGAGACCTTCTTTCTTTATTGTCTGTAAGTCATCAGAGGGGCCGAGTCTGGCAGATAAACCGTCTGCTACCCTAGAGGGCAGCGGCTCAGAATCTTCATCCGTTGTAGCTGCTCCCTGTTTCTCAAATAGGCACTCCGGGGGAGGTCAGGCCTCCCTAAGTCACCCACCAAAGCAGCTTCTTCCCTGCTCCCTATACTTTTCCTCCAGTTGACTGGCTGGACCTTCCAGAATTTACAGAAGGCCAGAGTCAGGAGCCTTGGAGGTGGGGGTGCTGGCACCAAGAGGACCGAGTCCTGTCCTCACGGAGAGACCCCTCTGAGGACGGCCTGTCACTCGGAGAGGTGATGGGAGGCAGATCAGTGTCAAAAATAAGATAGAGAAGTGGGTTTCAATTTGACTCACATTAAGATTGTCACTTTAGAGTACAAATGAGAGAGAAGAGAAATGCTCTTTTATGTGGGAGTTTATTTTTGTCACTTTGTCAGCGAGAAATTGCAGCCCTGGGGGCATTGGAGCTGCACAGAATTACCCAAAACATTAACATGCAA
The DNA here is from genome assembly GCF_036562045.2 of Rhinolophus sinicus. Taxonomy (NCBI): domain Eukaryota; kingdom Metazoa; phylum Chordata; class Mammalia; order Chiroptera; family Rhinolophidae; genus Rhinolophus; species Rhinolophus sinicus. Next base: position 177,750,757 of record NC_133754.1, read on the forward strand.
ATTGCCTTCTTTAGAGAAGGTAATTTTATTAGTGCAGGAAAATGTTTCTTTCACTGTTCTCACCCCGAGGAGCAGTGCTGTCTGGGGGCCAGTTGGGGCCACTGCAAATGGAAAATTAGGGCGATTCCTGAACTTGGTTAGAATTCTACTACCTCCTCTACTTGGGACCACGCATGGAACACCCTGCAGTGTTACAGCTGATTACCACGGGCACACAGGAGTGTAGAGGGCAAGTGACTTGTTCAAGATAATATATCACATCAATGGCATAAGAAAAGGTAGAGCTAAGGTGGTGTGTCCTGTGTCTGTTAACCAGGTGAGTACCAGGGAACCACTGGGGTTGACGTAGCCCCTCTGAGAACAAGGAGCCCAGTGAGATTCCATCCACCATCTATTCCCTCACTCACTCACTCACCCGCTCAATAAAGCTTTCACTGTGCTCGGCCCTGGGCCCCAGACATGAATCAGGCTCGAGCATCAAGGAGCTCAGCATCCACTGGGGGCAGGTGGGGAAGGGAGACAGACTTATGCACACACTTATGATCCAACAAGGTAAGACCTACTGCAGGGGTGTGCCAAGAACCGACAGAGCACAGAAGAGGGTATGACTGACCGTCAGAAAGGCGGGGAGAGGGGCTGGAAGCTTCACAAAGGAGGTCTCACATGTGGGCACTGTCTAGGCAGTCAGGACAGGGAAAGGCATGGTAGGCAGGGGGACATACACGAGCAGAGGCCCAGACAGGAGCACGTTGGCCTGGCCCAGAGTAGCCCTGTGGCTGCTTCACAGGGTCTGTGGGAGGAGAGTGGGGTGGGGATTGAAGGCTGGGGCTGCAGAGGATGGAGAGGAGGCTGGCAGGCCGGTCTCAAAGGCTGAAGAGCCCCGAGTTTACCCTGCAGGTGGCAAGCAGACCCTGGAGGACCTGTTCAGAGCAGAAGCACATTCCCCTGAGGCTTCAGGACGGAGCGGGTGTCCCAGGCCCTGGAGTGCCAAAGGGACAGAAGGTTGTATGAGGCTGCGCTTACATAAGGCTTCCTCCTCCCCTCACAGATGTGAGCAGTGGGGAAGTGTGGGCAGAGACACCCACCTGCTCCCAAGAAGAAAGCACCTCAGTCATGTCAGGTGTGCTCCCTGTCCCTAGAGGCCGCTATCCTGCGCCCTGAGCTGGTGGCAGCTGTGTCATGTGACCGTGACGGGGCCCAGGGAACGGCTCCCACAGCGCTAGGTGCTGTCTTTCAGCGAAGCAAAGGGAAAATGTGTCAATTTCAAGTACACTTGGAGCTACTGTGGAAATCCTGAAGGGGCAAACTCTTATCTCAGGGTTTCTCAACTGCAACATTTGTAATGTTTGGGGCCAGATGATTCTTTGCTGTGGGGATCTGGCCTACATGTTATAGGATGTTTTGCAACATCCCTGACCTCTATTCACTCAATTCCAATAGTCACTTCTCTCCTTTTCCAGGTGTGACAACCAACAATGTCTCCCAACATGGCTGACTGTCCCTGGGGATAGAGCTGGTGAAAAACTGCCCTCAGTTGAGACACACTGGTGTATCTAGACCTCGGGGAATACATGGAGGTCAAGGACACATGAACACTGGAAGTCTCCCAAGTCTTCCAGTGGGAGGCAGGGCACCAAAGGAATGGCCCTGCCTTCTCTCCTTTCCGTGGGGGAAGGGATGGGCAGAGTGTAGGTTTCATCGAAAACTTGTGTATTGACTATCTAAAGAAGAAACATGTAATTTACTTCCTAAAAAGGCCTAGGGAAAAGAGCACGGTGTGGAGGTGCAAAGCCCGTGGACAGCAGGTGGTTCTCCCATTAACTCACCAGCATCTCAGAGTCCCTCACCCTGTAAAGCAGGGACATTAGAAGAGATGCTGTCTAAGGCCTTTCTGGTTTTAAACACTATGATTTTTAGGCAGTAAGATGAACACACATTGGAGAATATAGTAATGAATACTGAGGTTGGCCTCATGTGAGAGATGGTGAGCTGTGGGCTGAGTAAGGCTCTGTCTTGGCTAACAGCCATTTTCTTGACTAGAGACAGAGAGCTGATCAGATGTCTCAGGGGGTTCTCGCTGCTCTCAGGTTAAATGACTAAGCCCAGATTTCACCAGGAATTCCATGGAAAGCCTCTGAAAGGGCCTGTATGGTGAACACTTCTGGAGTGCTTGTGGTTGGTATAGTTTCTCACAGACCATTAGACTCTGAAGACAAAACATCTGGCTCAGAAACACTTCAGAAAGTCACAGTCCGTGGACCGAAGCTCACTAAGAAACCGCGATTTAATCATAAGTTTACAGAGGGCTTTCTTTCCTTAGCACTTCACCACCATGTCGACAGGGCTCCAATCTAACAAGAGCGGATGACACCTGAGCAAGCTGCAAGACCAAGACTCTGTTTAACAAGGAGTCTTTAGAGAAACCCAAAGACAACTGTGGGAGGAAGTGCACCAAGGAAATGAAGGTCTCTGGCACCTATGGCTGCAGCAAACACTAAGTACAGTCCAACCTCCTGCCAGGTTAGCACCAGTCCCACCCTTAGAGCCTGATAACCTCAGTTCCTAGTACCAGATGTATCATCATGTCCAGCCTTCAACGAAAACGACAAGGCCTGCTGAAAAGCAAGGATAAGCATGGTCTGAGGAGAAAAAGTAAGTCCCAGAACCAGACTTAGATACGACACACATGTTGGAATATTATCTGATGGGGAGTTCAAAATCATGATGATTGCTATGCTAAGGGCTCTAATGGAGAAAGGACGCAACATTCAAGAACAGATGGGTAACGTATGGAGAGAGACAGAAACTCTATGAAAGAATCTAAAGGAAATGCTAGAAGTCAAAACACTACATAAGAAACGAAGAATAGACTTGTCAGTAAACTGAACATGTCCAAAGAATCAGGGAACCTGACAATAGATCAATAGAAACATCAAAACTGAACTGCAAAAAGAAAAGGGAATGAAAAAAAGGAGAATGTCACAAAAGGTGCAACATGTACATAATGGGAATTACCATAAGGAGAAGACAGAGAGGAGCAAAAGAGATTTTTGAAGTAATAATGGCTGAGAATTTTCCAAAATTAATAATGGACCCCAGAGAAGGAATGAATGGAGGCAAAATAAAATCTTTTTATTTTTCTTATTCTTACTTGATCTAATAGATTACTGTTCAAAGTAACAATAACAACAATGTATTGTGAGGTAATAGTTTAGGAATAGGTGAAATGAATAATAACAATGTTATTAGGGACAGAAAGGAGGAATTGGGAATATTCTGTTATAAGTTACCTGCATTGTTTGCGAAATGACATTGTGTTATTTGAAAATGGACTTAGTAGCTGGAAAAGGGTATTGCAAACTCTAGGACAACTGATTTTTTTTTTTAATAAAAAGAAATATCATTGACATGTTAAAAGAAGAGAGAAAATGGAATCACATAAAATGCTCACTTAAAACCAGAGAAGGCAGAAAAAGAGGGGAAGGTAAAGAAACAAAGAACAAGAACAATGAAAGAAAGCAGTTTCAAACATAGTAAATATTAATCCAACTACATCAACAATTACTTTAAATGTGAACGGCTTAAACATATCAATTAAAAGACAGAACTTGATGAAGTGGATAAAAAACCAAATCCAACATGTTGTTTACAAGAAACCGACTTTTAACATAGACATAAATTAAGAAGTAAAGAGATGGAGAAAGATAGCTCATGCTAACACTAGCCAAAAGAAAGTTGTAGTTACTATATTAATTTTAGACAAGGCAGAATGCAGAACAAGGAAACTTATCAGGGATAAGGTGGGAATTACATAATGATAAAGGGGTCAGTTCTCTAAGAAATTGTAACAATCATAACATGTATATAGCTAATAACAGTGTCAAAAAGTAATAGAACTGCAAGAGAAAACAGACGAATCCACTATCATAGTTGGAGATTTCAAACATCCCTCTATCAGTAATTGACAGATCCAGCAGGCAGAAAATTGATAAGGATATAGTTGACCTGAACAGCACCATAAATCAACTGGATCTATTTGACATGTATAAAGTATGTCATCTAACAGGAGCAGAGTGCTTTTCAGTTCATACGGAACATTCATAAGACAGACGACATCTGGACCATAAAACACACCTTAACACATTTAAAAGAATAAAAATCATACAAAGTATGCTCTCTGACCACAATGGAATTAAACTAGTGATCATAACAGAAGGATAGCTGCAAAGTCCCAAAGTATTTGGAGATTAAATAGCATATGTCTAAACAACATACAGGTCAAAAACTAACTCTTAAGAGAAACTGAAAAATTTTCTGAACTAAATGAGTATGAAAATAGAACTTACTGAATTTTGCAGGGTGCAGGGAAAGCAGTGTTTAGAGGGAAATTTATAGCATTGAATGCATATATTAGACAAGATGAAAGACCTAAAATCAATCATCGAAGTTTCCACCTTAGGAAAGTAGAAAAAGAAGAGCAAATTAAATCTAAAGCAGAAGAAAAGAAATAATAAAAATTAGGGTACAAATCAATGAAATTAAAAACAGGAAATCAATAGAGAAAATGAATTAAAGCAAAAGGTGGTTCTATGAAAAGATCAAGGAAACTGATAAACCTTTAGCCAAGCTAACCAAGAAATAAAGAGAGACGATTATTAGACTACTAATTAGTAACTAAAAATTATTATTATCAGAAATGAAAGAGGGATCATCCGTCAATACTGATCCCGTGGACATTAGAAGGATAATAAAGGAATATTATTAAAACTATGCCCACAAATTTGCCAACTTAGACAAAAATGGGCCACTATCTTGAAAGACACAATTTACTAAAACTCACACAAGGAGAAACATATAATCTGAATAGGCTTATACCTATCAAAGAAATTTATTAATAACCTTCCAGAAAAGAAAGTACTGCATCCTGATGGTTTCACTAATAAAGTATACAAAACATTTAAGACAGAAATGATACCAACTCACTACAATCTCTTCCAGAATACAGAAGCAGAGGGAACGTGTTCTAACTCATTTCATGAGGCCAACATAATACCAAAGCCAGATAATGGCATTCCTAGAAACGAAAACTACAGACCAATATCTCTCATAAACATAGATGCAAAAACCCAGAGCAAAATGTTAACAAATCAAATCCAACAATGTATGAAAAGAATTACACAGCATGACCAGTGGGATTTAGTGTAGGTATGCAAGACTGCTTCAACATTCAAAAGTCAAATAATGTAATCTTTCACAACAACAGGCTAAAAAAGAAAAATTATACTTGTATGATCATATCGATAGATGCGGCAAAATCATTTGACAAAATCCAACACCGATTTATGATTTAAAAACAAAAAACAACCTAACCAAACAACAACAACAAAACCTCTCAGCAAACAAGGAATAGAGGGGAACTTCATCCACTGGATAAAGAATGTCTACAACCACAGTACACTACACACCAATCAGATTGGCCAAATCCAAAATACTGACAACAGTTAAGTGCTGATAAGGATGGGGCAACAGGAACTCTCATTCATTGCTGGTTGGAATGAGAAGCGGTGAGGCTGCTTTGAAAAACAGTTTGGCAGTTTCTTACGCTAAACATAGTTTTAACAGACAATCTAGCAATCATTTTCCTAGGTATTTGCTCACCTGTGTTGAAAACTTATGTTCACAAAACCATTGCAAACTAATGTTTACTGCAGCGTTAGTAACAATTGCCCCAAATCGGAAGCAAACAAGGTGTCCTTCAGTAGGTGAATGGATTAACAAACCGGGGAAAGTCCAGACAGTGGAATATTATTTAGAGAGACCAAACACAGCTCCACCCAACCCTTAGAGATGCCTCAATCACTGACTGGGGCTCTTGGGGCTGGGGACATTTTGGACGTGGCCTGGGCCCTCCACCGTCACAAGCCTGTGGCTGTTGTCACTTCCTGAGGCAGCATAGGAGCAAGGTTCAGGTCCCGTCCCTGCTCTGCCCGACTCCCTTTGCCCCTGAGCCTCGGTTTCCTCCCTAAATGGAGTCCTGGGAATAAACCTCAGCTCAGCAGGAGTGTGAACAACTGGACTGGAAAACTGTTTTGTCATCTGTAAACCACATACAAATGGTAGGGACGACGATGGTGGCTAAAACAAAAGAAAAAAAAGCTCCACTTTGCACCAGGCACTGCTTCCTTACTAAATCCTTACAGCCACACTGGGTGGAGGTCACTGGTCCCGTCTGAAAGCAAACTGGGGCTCCCAGAGCTGAAGTGCCCCCTCTCGGGGCTCCCAGAGGGAGGAGCAGGGTACTGAACACAGCCCGTCTGACCCAGTTGCTCATGCTTTTCCCACAATGTTCCTTGCTGCTGCTGCTGTTCCTGCCAGATCTGGGGATGGTAAGCAACACGCATGAGAAAAGGGGGAGGCGGCATAGAAAATCATTCCGCTCTTTTCCTTTTGTCTCTTTCTTGGGGGGCTGGGGCCAGACAATGCATGGAGATCCTGTTCCCTTCACCCTGGAGGTGACGGAGAGGATGATGAAGAACAGGCCCTCGCCTGACAAAGGGGCTGTGGGTGTGAACACACGTCTCCTGGCTGTCCTCACCAAGGGGAAATGTAATTACAGAAAGCACAGCCTGCATGGTAGCAGGCCCCGAAGAGAAGTGTCTGTGCGAGGGAGAGGGGAGCTGGAGTGTCTGCTGGCTCACTTGCTTTTATTAAAAATAATTCTGACGCCTACTATTTTGTAAGTGTGTAGGGCACACATCCAGAGAGGCCCATCTGACTCTGCGATGATTTCAAGGCTGAAGAATGTCGCTCGTGCCAGACACGTCACACGAGGCCCTGCGTGCAACTTGCCTAGTTATCCGCAGCCCCCATATGTCAGAGGGAGGGGGCCACCCATGTATATGTATAAGTGAGGCTGCACTAAACATTCCAAGTAAAAATACTTTTAAATATTTCAGTACCTCGTTAACCAAATACATTTCAGTGGGACCCATTCCAGCTGATGAAAGAGTAGGAGGCAGGCGATTTGCATAAGTCGACCGAGGAAATTTGGGGAGAGACAGTAATAAGAGTTAGACACCCACAGGATTTATCGGGGTCTGATCCTTCCTCCATTCGACCTGTGTTTGCGAGGCACCTACTGTGTGCCAGGCGCAGCACCAGGCTTCATTAAGGTGGAAGAGCTCTGCTTCATGGAGGTCAGTCCAGCTTAAGGGGCAGATGCCACACTTCCATTTAGTTAGCGCTGACATCAGCGTTGTCAGGACAGGGCTGGAGGCTGTTGGAGCGGATGGGAAGGGGGACCTGCCCGGGCTGGAGGGCTGAGCACACTCCTTGAGGAGAGTTCCTGGGCAGTGTGTGCCAGGGCAGGGGTTTCCAGCAGAGGTGAGCGCCTGTGGTGGAGGACCTCCAAGGTGGTCAGCCACCTGGCGGGAGCAAGTGTGTGGAGGGGCTAGTGATGGGTGGGGTGGCTGTGAGTGGGAAGGGGTCCACTCTGTGAGGCCCCCACTCACTCAGATGCTCTCCCCTGAGTTGGAGTTGTGAGCCCAGGGAGGGAGGCAGCTGATGGGTGGCTGTGAGTGGGAAGGTGACACACAGGGAGCGCTGGAGGCCACCACAGCCGTCCCAGGGCAGGCAGCGAGCACCCACTAGTGTGAAGGCAGACATGAAGAAAGGGCAAAAGCCGGGCCTCAGAGACCAGTGCAGGGCACAGGAGCAAAGAAATGGTCCTGGCTGTCCAGGCCGCAGCTCCCAGGCCACAGTGCCGCATTTCTTGCTGCCTTTCCAGCTTTCTCCGGTTTCACTGTCCCCATCTGTCCCCACTTTCCTTGAGCTGGACCCATGGGTTCCTCTTCCCAGCCAAACAGTGTAGTATAAGACAAAGGGGCCGCCAGGCGCCAGGCTGTTCACAGTGATACTCCAGGCCAAGGTGTGCGAGGGCGGGCTTGGTGGGAAAGGAGAGGAGAGCATGGCACTCCAAGGGGCACCGAGGGGAGGTTTGTTGCCATCCGTCCCATCCCTCTCACAGGCTGTGAGCCTCTCCAGGCAGGCACTGCTTCCTGTCTGTCGCCAGCACCTGCAGAGCACCTGGCACGAGAAGCTGCCCAGAAAATGTTTCCTGAGAGGGGTGCAGTTAGGTGCAGTGGTAACAACAGGGGCAGCGCGGCTTCCTGAGCATCTCCTGCGGTGCAGGGACCCTTCCCCGAGCACTTCCGTGCTGCATCTCACTTCATCCCTATCAGTGATTTCATGAGGTGGCACCGTGATCATCTCCACCTTACAGAGGACGAGCAGGAGGCTCAGAGGAAGTTACGTCACCTGCAGAAGCTACATAGCTAGCAAGTTACCCAGCCCAGGTAGGAAGGCAGGTTTGGCTGCTCCCAGAACCTGGGGCTTTGGTTACATTGTCAGTCAAACCGAGGCAGTCCCAGGAAGGAGGGCGTTCTTCAAGCAGTGGAAGAAACATTTCTTCTTTTGGTCGAAGAGTCCATAGCATATATCAGACATTAAACTATGCTACTCTTAGGTTTCCCTCTGCAGGCAAGGGGTGTGTGCATGTGCCCTGTACACAGGTGTGCCATGCCTGTGCTCCATGGGTGGAGAACAGGGGAGTGGAAAACTCTCCAATCCATTTTTTCTTGCATTGCAATAATGTTTCCCTTGGTTACTGGGAGGGACCTTTAGCTTATATTTTAAAAGAGCAAAACATCTGGTTGCAAAGTGAACAAAGAGGTCAGTCGTGTGTTAGAGGGACAGGGTGCCCAGGTGCTGGGCTCAAATGTTCCCTGTGCAAGTGAAATACTTGTCTCTCAAAGATGACACCAGTGATGACTCCTTGTTTGGCCTCGTCTTGATGATATCCTCGTCTCTCACCACACGGAAGTGAAATTCCACTCTGGGAAGACTTGAGAGCAGAGTCTCAATGATGAGGAAGAGCTCGTGAGTGCAATTTACAGGAAATAACTGCATCTTCACTGACAAACTTGTTTCTTCATTTGATTCTGGGCAACGAGAGGGCTACCACCCCCCAGTTTTGCTGATAACACCCTCATCTGGATAACTGTGTTCTGCTAGAAATTCTAAAATTGGAAATAGAAATCTTTTAAGTTTCTTTTTTTTTTAAAATGACAATTGCACTGGGCTGCTTGAGAGTGTTAGATTGCACATTACTAAATTCCATCAGGCTCCTGAACAGTCACTGACATTCTAACAGAGAGGAAGTCAAGCCTACTTAGAGACGCCGAGTTCAGGGTGCAGATGACGGGTCCTTGGGTGGGGAGAGGTGGGGAATGGGCTGGTGTCAGGAAGGGCCACGTGTTAGATGTGGGCTATTGTCAAGTCCTAGCTCTTGTTTTAGGTGGTGACTTAGTGGATGCTCATTCCATTATTAAAAATAACTAATACACAAAGCTAACTAAGTAAAACCGGGCTATGCAAGGACCGGGATGGAGTGTCTCATGAACCAAGGATTAAGATAATCCAACCCTATGTACCTGGTCCAATAAAAAAACAAATCAATACAAAACAAGCCTATTTAAAAAGATGGTCTGAGATTTAGATTTTATAAAGTGCGTCCTTTTTCTTACTAGTTTTCTTTCCTCACTCTTCTTTTAAAACACCATTTTTCTTCTCCATTTTAAGAGTAGGTTCATAAAGGTCTCAAGCATCAGGAATCTGGTTAACTCCCTTCGTGGGCACCAAAGCCTTATTATGGCAGAAGGAAGGGCTGAGAGGACTTCTAGAAAGGGGATGGTGCATGGACATTTGGATAGAGCTGGTGCTGAGAGTGGGGTGACGATCTTATCCAAATAGGCTGGTGTTTTACATTGGGCAGTAAGGAGAGGAAAGGGAGACCCTGTTAGGCAGAGCACCACTACGCCAAGCCATGGTTCTCACACTTGGAACTCCCTGCTGCTTTGAGGATACGGCATTCTTTATTTGGGCATTTGTCTGCTCATCAAACATTCACTGGGCACTGAGCGAGATGCTCTTGCTCGCCCCGGGCTGTGTGCTAGGCCTTCGTGGATACAGAGCACATAGTGAGTGCCTTTCCTGCGTCACACACCCTGCTAAGTGCTTTGCATGTGCTTCCTCTCTTAACCCTCACAGCAACCTTCCTTTGCTGCTTACCACAGCCGAGCTCTGGCCGTGCCCGATTACATTTGTGTGGCTGGGGACCCTGAGTGTAATGGAAAGCCAGTGGGCTCTAAAGGCAGACGGCGCTTGGTTCAAATCCCAGAGTCCCCACGGAATACTTGCCACATCTGTTTAAATTCACATCTTTAAGTTTCTCATTTGTCTAATGGGATGAACAACCCCAGGGCTGTATGAGAATTAAATGAGATAATTCATAGAACAAATATTTTTGATTTCTGTCACATAGTAAATGTTCAGTAAATGGTCTCTATTTTTTCTTCTTCTTGAGAATAGGATCTATAAATAATTTGTCTTTATATTCCCAGGGCCTAATTCCTGGTAAGATGTTCATTACTTGTTTTTTGAATGAATGAATGAATGAATGAATGAATGTGTGCCCTTTGAGAATGAGAACCCATGTTCTACCATTCTTCTGACTTCTTTCTTGTCAGGCCCACAGCAGCTCTAGGACAGGGAAAGCTGCCCTCCTTGGACACAGCGCTACCCTCCGGCCAGGATTTAATTGAGAAGCCCTGGACTCAACACCATGGACAGAAGGAAGAGGGACGCTGGTCTGCCTGCTGAGACGCCCAAAAGCAAGAACCGCCACTCAACCGCAAATGTCTTCTTTTGCCATCCAGTAACTTCCTGAACGGTCCTAAGAACGTGGCTGGCTTCAGAGACTCCTCCTTGAGAAGCAGGCCATTGTACCAGCCTTCTCAGCAAGCAAGGACCGGGCCTTGGCTGGCACCAGCTGTGAGACGGCAGTGGCCTCTGACACCCCAGGCACAGAGGGGCTTCTCATTCCTGGCTTTAACGCCCAGCCTGAGCTGCCTCTACCCCCAGACACTGTCATTTCCTCTCAGGAGTGATGGAAACGGGTATAAGCTCCAAGGGTGAAGGAAGCAGAGGCAGGCACTTGGATCAGGCACCACCTCCCACTCCAGTTCCCTCTTCCACGGGTCCCATGGTCTGTGAGGTGACCTTTCGCCTCCCTGCCTCGCAAGCCCCGCCCTCTCCCCAGTCAATCAAATGACAGAGCACTGCGTGGTGTGGCCCTGGATTGGGGACAGTGTCCTGGGCTAGGAGGCTTGGAGTTCAAATGTGACACCTACTCCTCGCTGGCCATGGGATTTTAGACAAGGCACTTTTGCTCTGCTCTTCTGTAAAATAAGATACGCTCACCCGCCTTGAAGATCTGGGGTAAGAATTAGCAGTGATGTGTGCACATAGGAGGTGATCTCAAAATCTTAATTATGACGATTATTACTCCACACACGCAGGGGCTGAGGTGGGGCCTGGAAGATCCCAGCGCCGGAGTCACTTGTCAGTATGGGCTAAAAATAAGCATTTTTCTCATCTCCTTAGACCCCAGAAAACCCCACTGAGCCTGTACTGTAGACACCCCCCCCACGCCCACCCCTGGAGGATTCCGCATTCAGGGAGCAATTTAAGAGGCAAACAAAACAGGAAAAGCTACTCGGGATTAACAATGGGCCAGATGGTAACGCGAGTTTGAAGCAATAAAACATGATAAATAGCTTCCTGCTGCTTCTCCTGATCAATTTCAATATTTAATAATCCCGCTGCCACCCCAGCCCCCTCAAGTGGCCCCCCCACAGCATCCTGCCATGACTCCCCGCATTCACCTCAGAGCAAACACCTCTTCACTTTCTGAAGGCGTCAGCAAAAAGCCTGCTGCTCACCTGTCACAGGAGCTCTCTGGGCCCCCGAGATGATAATTAATCTGCCTACCTTTCCTGAAGACGCCCCATCTCCAGCCTCTCCTGGTTGCCAGGGAAGGTTGTGAGGAAGTGCCCACTGCAGAGATGCCATAGGAGTACTCACTTTGTTGATTCAATGACTATTGGTATTCCCTGAGTTCTGCTTTTGAATTAAAGAAAGGCTGGGTGCTGGGTGTTGTTCATCTTACTCCAGACCAATTAGTAGGACAAAGGGACCGAGAAAGGGACAGCGGCAGTGTGGTGTTAGACCCTTAGCCACCAGCCATGCCTCTGAGCCTCAGTTTCCTTCTCTATACAATGGAGACAAACATGTCTGCCTCTGGGAGGATTCTAGCCAGTGTGCACATGTAAAGGGCCCAGCAGAGGGCTTGGTACATAGGAAATGGCCCAAAACAGGCAGCTGGGGGCATCATTATCAACTGTGACGCCAATCTGCAAATGGAGTCTGAGCACCGTGCCTGCAGGAAAGGCCTGCTGGCCCCTTTGGTCAGCAGGCTGTAGCCCAGGGTGGACCATGGGTGTGGGCAGGCAGGACCTGGCAGGGAGCAGCCCGCTGTCAGACGGACCCCCAGGATTCTCCCCAAGGGGCACCCACTAATAAACGTCCTGGCATTGCCAATGAGGGCTCCAAAGGCTTTCATACCCACTGACACAGGAGATCTCAGGCACCCTGGAGAGCAGGCCTCGTTGGCACCATTTACAGAAGAGGAAATAGAGATTAGGAGGTGAAATGGCTTTTCAAGTTTATGTCGAGGGAATGGCGTGGTCAGTTCTAATCTGATCTCCCCATCCCTGATTTCAGGTCCTGTCCACCGAATCACAGGAGAAAGTTCTTCCCGAGGGGCCTCCTCCTCTGGGTGTCCCTTTTGCAGGGAGGCAGCCGAGAGGGGAGGGAAAGCTGGGTGCCAGGGGACGTGAGTTGCAGTTTACTCACCTGTGAAATGAGGCGGGTAATACCGACTGCACAGGCTCACAGGGACGTTTAATGAGGGACTGTGCATGAAAGCACTTTGAGGAGCGGCACAAATGTCAGGGACGTTATTTTGACTTTGTAGAAAAACACCCTCTATGAGGAAAAAAATCAGAAACTTATCCACTCAGAGGTGGGTCCTTCTAACCGAAGCCTTCACACCACGTGACCTAGAGAATCCAGAGCACAGTCTTTTGTGTGGCGTTCAAGGCCCCAACAGCTCCTGCAACCCCATCTCTGCCCCTCTGCAGTTCCCTTCTCACGCCAGCCCATCTAAGCCACTTGGGGTTCCCTGAGCCTTTCACAGGAGCCTTTCACTCGCCCTGCTCACCGGCTGACCCCACTCATCCTTCTTGAGACGGCTTCCTTGGGCCGCCCTTGACGAAGAGCCCCTCTGGCTTCCCTGATAACGCCTGGGCTTTCCTCCATCACTGCACGCATCACCTCCCACTGCCTCCCACACACAGCGAGTTCCTCCAGGGCGAGAACCAAGCGTGATTCACGCCAGTCTCTCCAGGGCTGGCCCAGCATATGCTCGGTGAGTGCGTGCTGAGGGATGAACGAATGAACAGATAACTGAGTCTTCCCAGTATGAATGGAACGAAAGCTTTAAGCAAAGACAAGGGATTCTAATGGAGGAATTAGAATTTGGGTGGGCACAGCCTTGCAGCAGACGGAGCCCCTGAATGCAAATTCACCTCCAGCTGATAGAATAACCTTCCTTCCCTTGCCTTGATCCTTAACAAGAAGGACCAGAAAATGGACTGCCCACCCGTCTGGATGCCCCAGGGCCTGAGGGAGGCCAGGCACCAGGTACCTGAATCCCGCTGGTCCAGGGTCACGGAGTTCCATCTCCTTGTTATGTCAATGTAGAGGATGTCCACGGCGGCCATGGAGAAGCTGCTGCTGCTCAGCTTGCAGTTCCTGCCGAAGACGGGAAGCGACAGGTTACTGCTGGACCAAACCCGTCCTGTTCGGTTTTGCCTCCATGCCTTTGCCTGGGCTGTATTCCCTGCCTGGCAGGCCCTCCCTTCCCAGAGCTGGAACTGATGAAGGGTGTATGGCAGGGCATGGTGAAAGAGACGCCTGGAAATGGAAGTAAGCTGAGGTTAGATCAGGTGAGTTCCTGTAATTTGGTTAATTAGGGCTCTAATGGGCTGGAAAAAGCAGGATTTCAGGATGGCAAGCCTTAAATTGAACCTGGCCCTGCCACTTAGAAGCTGGATGGCCCTGGTTAAGCTATTTCCCCTTCCTGAGCCTCCGTTTACTCACCTATAAAACAGGGCAGTCTTTATTCCAGTCACCCTGTGTCAGCCTGTCCTTACACAAGGCAATGTAGGTCTCTGCCTGCCTCGAGAGGGCAAGGGGAACTCCATATTCCAAAAACACACCCTTGGCGTGTCTTCCCCTTCACACCCATTAGTCTCTGGGAGGAAGAAAAGCTGTACCTGCAGGGCTGCGTCCTCCTGCCAGCGATCAGGCAGCTGACATGGGCACATTCAGAGGACCCAGTGATAACAGCACTGTCACTGCTACAGGCTGAAGCCATCAGTGCTGTCCAGAAGTGATTTCCCACCGGGGCCAAGTCTACAGGCAGGGGCTCGAGGTCTCTGCACCTCACCCATCCTAATATGTCACCTGACGATTTTACACCGGCCCCGATTCAGCCACAGTAAGCCCAGACTCACAGAGCAGAAGGGCACAGGCTGGCCCACACCCCTTTGCGGGCTGAGGCAGCGTCGCGGGGAGGCCCCTCGGTGCTCATTCCTGACTGTAGGGGCATCACCTGGAAATGACAGGAGGAGGCAAGGGGCAGGCCCCTACTCTGTGGCTGTTCCCCTAGTTTACGTGTTCAGTCCAACGTCAGCAATGAGGCTCCCTGTCCAAGTCACAGAGGGGGGTTTAGAATGGTTCTCCTCGCCACTTGGTTATTGTGTTTGTTTGTTTGGTCTGGAAATGGAGACGTGCAGTCTGGCACACTGAAAAGAGCATGATTTGGGCATTTGACGAACCAGGACTGAAATGCTGTGACTGCGAGCAATTTACTTAAACTTCCGAGCCTACATTTGTTCGTCTCGAAATGAAGATAATAACACCTGCCCACATGGCAGTTGTGAAGATGAGATGAGGTCTCCCTGGCATCTGGGTGCCCCACCATTGTTCGTTCCCTTCCCGATCTCTCTCTCCCTTTTTGTTTTCCTCTTCCAGCGCGAGAACCATCTCAGCCCCATCAGAGGCTGCCCGAGGCTGGCCTTTCCGTGAATGGCCCTGTCCATGCTGGAGAAATGCTGCTCGCCAGTCCGTGTCTGGATGCGAGGGTTCGGGCTCCGTTCAGACTGGAGGCGGCCCTGGGCTTGTCCAGGTGTAGCGCCATCCTGACCAGGATCGTGCTGGGATGTGGGTCCCGACACAGGCTGGATTTGCCGTGAAAATCCTGAAGGCTAGACCTCGGAGCCAGCTGTTTGTGTGGCTGAACTACACTCAATGTTGCTTTCAACTTTCCAAACGTGTCCACATCCATCACCCCTGCCTGTGATAAAGCGGTTCTTTGATTTCCCATCTGTCATCATCCCTTGTGTGAGTAGCTCCCTTAGAAACCCATCAGGCCAGGGGCTGCTTGGCAAGCAGAATTCGGGCATTCCAGAGGCCCCCCCCTCCGAACAAACCCACGCAGACCCCTAACAAGGGTGGCTGGGAGAGTGCCCAGCATGCTGCCCAGACGAAGCGGGTGGTCCTTATGCACTGGCACACTTATTCACTCATGCCCCCGACCCCTTCCTTTCTTCCCACCCCGTGCATATTTCTCAGCCATCAATTCACACCCTGCTTCCTCCCGGCTCCTGCTCCATGTTTCAATCACAAGTCACCATGGCAGCCTTCAAAGCACATCAGCACACAGTTATTGAGCCCCAGTAACAACATGTCAGAGGACGCAGAGCTTTTCATGTCCCCTGTCACCAAAATGGCCATCTCTATTGGGTTCCGGGGGGCGGTGCTCCGCTCTCTCCCAATGTATTTGAACAACCTGCTCTGCTCCCTTCCAAAGCTTTGTTAGGAATGGCCACGGCGTTCTCAAACTATCATATCAGTGTCCTCTGGACGACCTGCTCCCCCACAGGACAGGAGCTCTGCTGGCTTGCTCTGTGGGTTAATAGAGTATAAAAAGGGAAACCAAACTGACCACTGGTATATAGTTATTTTTTTCCTGACAGGTAGAAAATAGAAGTGTCAAACCTTTAGCAGGAGCCATAATTTACCAAAAAGAATTCTCCCTTTATCCCTTTTCCGAGGAAACTCATCCTCCCTCATGATGTCTGCAAGTACAGTTGATTGCAACATCTGCTGCTGGGATGGGAAGGAGGGATCCAGGCTGTCAGCAGCAGACAGGAAATGCTTTGGAAGAATTTTGATTCTGTAGGGACTTTGAGGGGCACCATCTGCATGCTAGGCCTTTCCTGGATCTTTAGATTAGCTTCCTGGATCTCTATAACCACTTTATGAGGCAGGTATTCCTAGTCCCACTTCAGTGACAGATAAGCTGAGACTCAGGAGAAGGGACATGACTTGCCCAAGATCACAAGCTGGGATTCATATCCAGTCCTCCCCTGGAGGATAGAGTAGTAGACTTGGGAGCTTTGGGGACAAGTGGGGAGGTGGCCCAGCCCAGGTCTGCAGAAAGAACCCAGGATTCAAG
This sequence comes from Rhinolophus sinicus, assembly GCF_036562045.2. Lineage (NCBI taxonomy): Eukaryota > Metazoa > Chordata > Mammalia > Chiroptera > Rhinolophidae > Rhinolophus > Rhinolophus sinicus. The sequence continues at coordinate 177,767,300 of NC_133754.1, forward strand.
ACACAAAGTCTCAGGCGGGGCCCAGGAAAGCTGGAGCCTCCAGACAGCCCCAGTTGGAAAGCTTTGGAATATAAGACTCGGAAAGACAACCAGAAATCAGTTGCAGACAGGTTCTCCCAGGTTCGTCTCTGTGGTCATCAAACATTCTCAATTGACTCAAACAGGGAATGACTCCGAGGGTCAAGACTTTAGAATGAATTTCCATCCATCCATCTGCTCAATACACAATTTATCTTGTGTCCACTACGCGTAGGTGGTATTCTGAGCCCAGTGAGTGATGCAGAGCTGAATCAGTCTTGGGTACCATCCTCCGAGGGTGGAAGTGATCTCAGAGTGAAAACGTGAAGGCTTAGTAGCTCTTAATCATTGAGAAAAGTTTCTCCTTATGTCCTGGGATGCAGTTCTCTAAATGACTAATGAGTGGAAGGATTTCTTCAGTAGAAGTCCAAGAAATATAGTAACATGCGAAGCCAAGAAAATTCCTAAGAAAGGATAGGCTAGAAAAGTGCATGGAAAAAAGGAGCTGTGGAGTCAAATGCACATCAGTTTGCAACTTGACTTTGCCGTGTGACCTTGTGCAGGTCACTGAAGCTCTGCATCTAAATGTCCCTATTTGTACAACAAGAATAAGACTGCTCACCCCACAAAGCTATTTTAAGGACTAGCTCAGTACTTGGCACACTTGGGAAGTGGCAAATGATGTAGAACCATGACGTAGAACCAGTTTGAAGAAATGGGTTTCTGTTGTTGTCGTTTTTCAGAATCAAAGGAATTTGGGCACATATGATGGTAGAGAATTACAAATCATTTAAGTTCATTAGGATTCCAAGTATAGAAAGATTTGAAATTATCATGCCCATTTCCTCTCAACAACTACTGACATCTCCTGAGAAATCTAGATACCAACTTTTTCCACTCCATAAAATCCTATTTATAGAATTTATTTTGTATTTATCCCTTTGTGCAGGGAAGGAGCTTATTTTTCCTGGAGAAGTGCCTATAAGGTGAAAGCTAAAATATGATCAATATTTGTTTAAAAGAAATCCAAACCACTGTCTAAACATCTAAGGGGTAAAAACAACAACTGTGGTTTATAATGTGTATATTTTAAAGGCTATTGATATCCCAGGCATAGACTCACAATATTGCCGGAAAGAGATCATCACAGAAGAGGGGGATAGTCAAAGTCACCAAGGGGTTAATGACAGAGGGGAGGCAGGCCCCTTACACTTCCATTCCAGAACTTTCTAACACACTGTGTTGCCTCTCAGAGAATAACCCTCCCCTCACCCCAGCTACCCATTTTGAAGCATATTAATATCTCCTTAGGAGAAAAGGGAGTGGAGGGGGGGAGGGGGGACGGGGGTGGGGGGAGAAACAGAGTAAACCATTTTCTACTTTAAAAGGAGATCACGATCAGAAGCCACAAAGGATGAGCAGGGATTTCCAAGTGGAACGCCCCCCCCCCCCCAAAAGCAAAAATGCTCAGGGTGGGGAGAAGCTGCTTCCATTTCCTAGAAATCAACCAGGCTTTGGCAAATTGTTTAACCTTCAGGCTGCGGAGATGGAAAATGCAGCATGTGCAAACTGATGTTAAATTCTGATGTGGGATATACTTGGAAAACCTAGTCTTCGTGAATTACAGAGGATGCCCCCAGATTAGGGGCAGGAAAATAACAAAAATGCATTTTCCTCCAAGAAAGCTGTCAAGCCGAAGAATCAGATCCTTTCTGTTTCTCAGAGAAAGAGAAGTCTCCACACCCCAGCGATTATTATGAAATAATAATTTTTTAAAGAGACAGAGAAAAGAAGCACTTAATTCATGGTAATATGTGGTACTATTATGTGCCTCCTGAGGAAATGACACGAAAAGCTGGTTAGGTAGAGTTAAGTCTAGACAAGAAAACGACAGTTCATTATTTCTCATTTCTTGGTGGAAGAGAAAAATAGAATATGACCAGACTAGCATTAGCATAATTCACTCCTAAAACTGCTGATCTATGCAGCACATTATGAGAGATGGTCACTGAAAATAAATTCAATCGGAATGTTTATTATTTTGTTCCCTCCAGTTCTCTTCAAGGAACTTGGAGACAAAGAGTGGGTGGTAGAGATGAAAGCCAAGTTCAACCTCTGCCGTGTGTGTGGGAGCTCTGAAAGGAATATCTATTCAGCCAGCAGATATGTCTCCTGTGCTGTGCTCCCGAGAAGGGCACTTGGTTAGATTTAACATATGGCATAAATATTATTAATTCATAATGAAGCAAAATTTAAACTGAAGTGCAAAGGAGAGAGGGTAGTTGTTAGCAAGAGAAAACGCTTGCTGTTAAATTTAGCTGACAAGACTGAACATATTCAGGAAAATCTAAAAGCAGAGAGTATCGTCTTTTATGATGAAGTTGCTTTTGGGATCTCTTGGTACATTTTAAAAGGAAAATCTATTAACGATTGTGCGACGTTTTCTCCATTTCTTCCTGCATTCTGAACTACTCAGGACATTGGCTGGGTGGGTGCTCATGGCCTGGATCGTCCCCTCAGCTGCCTCTTCCCCACCTGAAGACATGTGCTCCCTTTTCACGGTCACCAATGCGGCCACCGACTGGGAAGGACGGGCTGGCAGCTGTAGGACCTAAGTCTCTAACATCACAAAATCGGTTTTTCATGCAAATGCCCTTAGCTGTAGCGAACAAAGGGATGGAAAATCATAAAGCCAATCACATAGAGACAGATTTGTAGCAATATTTTTGACATCACCCCGTCAGTTCCAGTATGAGAGCGTTTTAGGAATCTTCTTGGCTAGGACCGTTCCCAAGTCTGTTTTCTTGTCAAAATAGTGTATGAATACAGCAGTCCTCTTAATGTGTTCCTTGGCTTCTCACACTAGACGTCACACACCGGTGGTCTCTACGGGCAGTCACGCTTTGATGGAACACATGGTGTTTTAAAATTATTTTCTGAATGACCAATATTCACATACAGGTATTGAGATTTTACATAAAAATCAGTATTTCTAGTTTCTCTTGGAAAACCGGAAGCTCTGGTGCTGTTGGCCCAGCAGGGTCCTTGGGGCCGGCTGGTGCCCCGCCCCCCCATCCTTCCAGATCCAGCCCACTGTGCTTGCTTTTGCTTCCTGCCTGCCCTGGGGGGTCACTGAGATTGTGATTCTTATGCTACAATAGTTTTTCTAATCTCCCTCTTACATTTTACTAGAATTTCACTAGGAATAAAAAGGAAGCATTTCAGTTTCTACCATCAATTTAGCCTGGATGATAAACCTTTTCTAACTTCTAAAAATGAGCCACTCACGGGAGCCATTCTCAGGCTGCCGGACTGTGTGACCCTCCCTCTACTGTCAGGCAAACTCCCACTTATAACAGTGTGATCCCTGCCTCCTCCCAGGGGCCTGCCTTGGTTCCACCAGGCAGACTAAGGGTCTCCTCTTCCGTCCAGCACTCTCCACATCGACCCTGTCGGGCCACTACCCCGTGACTCTGCCAAAGGATTGCATTTGATCATTTGGTCAGTGTGTGCTGTCTCTTAGACTGAGAGTCCCCAGAGGGCACATGGGGTTCCATTATTTACTTCTGATTGTCCTATGGCTACCTGGTACTCAGGAAAAGTTGTTAGGTCAAACCAGACACGGTCCTTTTCCACACAAGGTTGAGGCAGAGCAGATCTCCCAGGGCCAGGGTCCCCTGCAGCATCAGGCTGCTGTCCACATGAAGCCAAACCATCCCTCACTCTTGCGGGTCTTGAATGGACTCTTCTGTGTAATGGTGCAGGACTGGGGAGGGCCCAGAAAGCGCCTGTCTTTGCTCCAGAAGGTCTGAGCTTGGATGTGTCACACTGAGAGAAGACTGCTCACCCTCATTGTTCCCCTGGGTCCCTGCACGTTTCCACAGCACCTCAAGTGCCCTCATAGCTTGGGGCCTCTGTCACTGAGCTGGTTCCCTATGTCCCAAGGCCCAGTCATCACAAAGGGGCAGAGAATGTCTATCTGTTTTCCTTCTCCTCCTCCTCTTCACTATGTTGGGACAGCAGTGCACACAGTTAGACAAATTCTATGCCCCAGCTTCCCACGCAGACGGCAGTGGCCAAGAACATGGAAGTGAAAGTCATTAAATAAACCTTCTAGAAAACATTTTAAAGGGGTTTAACTCATTTGGCCAAGGCCTTTTACTCTTCCTCCCTTCTTCCTGCTGCCTGCCTGGAACTTGGCTGTGATGGCTGGATTTTGAGCAGCCATATTGTGACCACAAGGCAACTCTGAAACCGGAAGCACATGCTTAGGATGAATGAGCAGAAAGACAGAAAGTATGATATTGATTACATTGTGGAGTCATTAACCAGCCCCAGAACCCCCACTGCTAAAATTCCTGCTGTATGAGAGAAAACTAATCGCACTATTTAAACCATTTATAGATGTGTCTGTATTACTACACTTCAAATAGAATTCCTGAATGAGTCAGAGGGTATCATGTTAGGTGGTATTCTCAGGGAAATAACATGTGCCTGTTGACTTTCTTGAAAATTTCTGCTGCCTGATGTAAATAATAATCACAAGACTCCCATTTAAGAACTAGCTCTTGTGAAGTCGGCATGGGGCCAGGTGCTTTATGATATATTACATCCCAACCTCATAATAACCCTGTAAGGCAGGAGAGATTATTCCCATTTTAGAGATGAGAGAACTGAGGCTCAGAGAAGACAAGGGACTTACAAAGCTATTAAGTAATATGTTTGGCTTTGAAGCCAGACCCCAAAGCCTCTGCTCTTTCCACTGGGCTTTCCTTCCCCTGCTGAAACTAATACAAAGTCCTTCTCAAAATCACTGGGCAAATACTATTTCGGGGCTACTGAAATGATAAAAATTCCTGCTGATACTCCTGTTTCCCACCCCATCATGAATATCAGAGGGCTAGGTTAGAATTTATAAAATTCAGTTAGAGAAACGCGTCTGACAAAATGGTTTCTGAGTCAAGACTTCTAATTATTTGCTTTAGTGAATAAAAGCATGAAGAGTGTGACTTTGAGATGCAAGGTAGAAAAGTTACAAAACATCATTAGAAAAACAACAGTAACATCGAATGCTGGCAGATAGTTTCTTTGAGGCGTAGAACACACAATCCTGGGATATAGGCAGCTTCACCCCCATTTTATAGGATCATTGCAGTTCAGAGATGGTCATTAACTTACCCAAGGGTTATACAGCTGGTAAGACCTCCTGTATTACCCCAAAGTGCCCCAGAGGGTAAAGGAAAATTAATGAATAATCTCAGTAAGTAGCAATGGCTTATTTTGTAGGCTGCAGCAAAAATCACGTTTTATCTTTAAAATCATGCAAATTTTGTATTATACTCTATAATATAACCAAGTTATTTTTATATTAGAGCCAACATTTTAAATTATTTATCACCTGAATTAACATTTCTCTCCTGAATGTGACACTTTGGAAAGATGTGCTTTGTTTCTCTCCTGTGGCCCAATAATAAAGGCTCGGCACACAGCCCTGGTGCCACTGGGAGAATATCAGCCCCATTTAAGAAACACAAGTTCTGTCTGAGTCCAAGGGGCAATGATTTATATGTGGTTTAAGAACCTAGTTCAAGGTAGCATAGAATTGTTTTTTAACCACAGCATAAGGTTGAGAATGCTGTCACACCCATAACATTAATTCATTCAACAAATGAGAGTCCGCTACGTGCCAGGCCCAGTGCCAGCTGCTGAGCCAATCCAGCCAGAGAGGGGGCACTGACCCAGCACCACAGACTCTCCCAGGAGTAGGCAGGCAGGTCAGACCAGCCAAATGTGTGTGGGGCTGGACTCCACCCCACCCGAAACCCAAGCGGAGGAGGCTGAGCTCACTGACCTGATGAAAGTACGGAAGCCTGTTGGTCCCAGCTTCATTGTCCCCCTGATTCCCAGGAACCGGATAAACAGATTTGCCATCCTGTCCACCAGGCGCAGGTAGTTGAAGTGCTTTGCGTACTTGGGGAACACCTGTTTGAGGCAGATGGAGGGCAGGTGGGCTTCGGGGTTGGGGTTGCTGTCTGAGGCGATGGCCAGCTCACTCTCAGAAGGATTTTCCTTTGCAGCTAATGGCTCCTCAAGCTGCTGAGACCTGGAACACACGAGGAAGTGATGATGAACCGACGTTGGAACAGGCTTCATCGCAGACAGAGCCCTTTCCCGTGCATATTCTGCTTTCCTTTAGATTTACAGCAACCTCAGGAGGTAGGTATCACACTGGCCTCGGAGCAGCGACCTGCCCATGCATGCCAAAGCCAGGACTTGAACCCAGGACAGAGTCAGGCCTGGACCCGCAGGCCTCTTCTGCCCCACCACCCTGGTGTTGCAATACGGACAATCCTTCATTGTACTCGTGATTCAAGAGAATACTCGATTATGGAGCAGTCTGGGTTTGATTTCAAACTCCTACTTATAGGTAATAGTTGAATAATTAAGAAATATAAAAATCTCATTGAGGGCTGGCAAAAAGCCATAGGCACAGCTCAATGAACAATTAGCAAAGATACATCGGTTACCCAATTGTGGGAATAGGCACAATTACGTCTTCTGAATGAACTATTTTCTTATTTGGAACCCGTACAAAAAATGATTATAGTGTTGTGATTCCTTAGTCTGGATATTTTATTCTGAAATTATTCTGATAGTGAAGAAAATTCTCAGCTAATAACGCTCAAATATCCACCTCTCTCCTGGAATGTTCTTCTCACCTCCAGACCCACATATAAACAACTACCCTGTTTAACCTTCGGAATGGACCACAGGCACCTCCGACTGAAGTGACCATCTCCCCGCACCCTAAAGCCTGTTTCCCCATGTCCTCAAATGTCACCTCCACCTACCAGGTACCCAAGCAGGAGGCAGCAGAATAAACGCCAAGTCCTCCTGTCCCTCTGCCTCCCAGTGCTACGCTTAGCGTTCCCCGAAACTCCACTCTTCTCCTACCTGGGCCTTGTTAACTCTCACCTGGACTGCACAACGGGGCGTCCTGCCTCCAGCCTGTGTCATCCATGATCCGTCCTGCACACCGGCACCAGAGCCACCCCTTTTAAAGCAAACCTGATTGGGTCACCCGCTCGCTATAGCTCTTGGGTGACTCCCGAGCACCTACCCAATGCGGTCAGACGCCCCATTCTGGCACTCGGGGCTCTTCCCCATTTCTTCTCCACCCTCCTCATTTTCTATCACTGCCCTGGATGCACTGTACCGTTCAGGGCCTTGAATACTCCCTGCCGTCCCACCTGCCACCCCTGGCCTGGACTGGTGCTTCCTGGACACCCCGCTCCCTTGCACACTCACTCAGTGCCTCTCTCTGCACTTGCAGCTCATCTCAGTTTCCTGTCTCCTGTCCTGCCCACAGCTGATCTGTGTGTCCATTCCTGAGACAGAACCCTGAGCACACGGAATCAGGATAGTAAATACTGCACAACCTACTAACTGACCCAGGAAAATCAGAAGCACGTCTCGTGGTACTGAGCCCAATACCAAGGCCACTTCCTACTCTTTTCTTTATGAAATGGCCTGGTCCCCTACTGCTCCCACTTTCAAGCATGCCTTCATTCACCAAGTTGGGCCATCCTGGTATCTTTGTATCTGCTTTCCTCTGCCCTTAAGGCCTTTCCTGGGCCCTGGCTGCCTGACACACTTCTGTTCTACTTTCAAAACCAGCTCAGATGCCTCTCGACCACACTGATGGCTCTCTTCCATGTCCCACTTCTGTTCCTGGGACTTGCTTCTTTGTTCCTTTGTCAAGCTGTACTGCATTTGTTTATATGCCAATCTCTGTTTTGTGAACTCATTGAAGGCAAGGACCATATCTTATCCAATTCTATTTCTATAGGACCTGGCACATATTAGGCGCGTGGGAAAGGTTTCATTGAACTCGTTGAATTGGGAAAGTTTTTTTTTTAATAGCAAGGTAAGTCTCAAATAAAATATCAAGGTTATGATACTTTGTACTCCATATGCTCTTTTCAATGGGAAAGAGGTTCAGTAGAGAAACAGCATAAGAAAATAAAGAAAACAAAACAAAACATAAAAGCAAATAGGAAAATAAAAAGAGGAAAAAAGAAACAGAGAGAAACAGCGTGCTCAACAGCCCTGCCAAAATGGTCTCTTCACACCGGTCCAAGGAGCCAGCCTCTAAGAAAGAGAAGCCCTTTGTGTGAATAAAGTCCTGTAAGTTCTGCTCACAGTTCCTTCTAAGTGGGTCTTGACACTGGTCTCAAAGCGAGGACAGGCAGAGGGCAGAACCAGAACAACGACCAGAACCAGACCTATGAAGGAAACCCCTTAAAAGTTCAACACTGCAGATGATTCTGGGGAAACAAACGCTCGCTCCCCCTGTAGAGAGGGGCAGCCCCATACCTCGGGAGAAGCACATGCTCCCCAGGGGTGCAACTGTCCTGCAGCCAAACTGGCTTTATCATTATCTCCTGCAACTGGAGACAGTAAATGAAAGTCAGGTGGTTACTTTTCAGGTAAAATGAAATGTTTTCCCATTGAGGTTGCAGGAAGAAAGATGAGGGAAAAAAGCGTTACTGGAAATTAGCTCTTAAATTACTGGATAAGTGGCAATCACCGACTTCATAAGCACTCGTGATGTTTTTGTTAAAGGGAAGATTTGGAAATGTACAGTGGGAATGAGAGTAGAAACAGCTCAGAGAACTCTTCAATCACCAGAACCGTCCCACACTCATTATCTCCTCTGCTCTTCACACAACCCTGTGGAAGTAGGCTGTTATTATTATACCCGTGTTCCAGATGGAGAAACTGAGGTGCAGCAGAGTGGAGCACCTCTGTGCCCAGCTGACCTAGAATTATTAATATAAATCGGTCCTTCTAACCAGCGCTCTCTCCATTTTGCCACTATTATTCTACAGCCCATCATGTTGGGGGTTACAAAATCCTAAGTACTGCTCTTCATTGTTTATTTTAGTTTTTTCAGGTTCTAATAGCAATTCATGCTCTTTGTAGACAGCTTGAGAAATGTATAAAGGAATCAAAACCATATGTAATCCCACAACTCGGGGATGAACACAATTAACGTTTTGATTTGTCTGTGAAGCTAGGATCACATTACGTGCAGTTAAAATTCTGCTTCTTATACTTTACGTTACAAGTATCTTCCCATGGCACTAAATATGTTTTCACGGGCGCAGTTTCTCAAGGACATGTAATTGTCTGTATGATGCCCGAACCATCATTTAATTAGCCAATCCCCCTCAGCTGGATATTGAGTGTCTACATGGCCTGTCTTTGACTAAACAATCTGCTAATCAGTCCCCTAAGTGATGTGCTCTCTCCAGAAACAACACGTTAACAACCAAAAGCAGCCTTGGAGCTCATTCTGTCCAATGATGTCATCTATTTTCTGTTATTATGGTCTAATGTACACAACACAAATTCATCACTTTAACCATTTTAAAGTGTATAATTCAGCGGCATTTAGTACATTCACAACGTTTTGTCACCCTCTCTAGTTCCAGAACATTTGCACAATGATGTCCTTTCAGAGAAGAAACCTTAATTCCAAGTAGACCAAGGGGTGGTTCAATGAGCAGAATGGCCAGGGTAGTGGCTTCAGCTTGGGGTGACCTGCTGAGGGGGACCCACCACCTCCAGGGAACCTCTCAGCCTGGGAAGTTTTTCCTGAGGGCACGTCAGAGGGTATCTCCCTCCAGCGTCCACAGCCTGCATGCCATCCTGTCCCCGGAGCACGCAGATGAGTCTGATTTCTCTTCTGTGTGAAAGCCTTTCACATTTCTTTCAGGGGTTGCTGCACTTACTGGCTGACTACCATTTCCCTTCCTTCCTGAATCCCAATTAATAACCTCAAAGATGAAAAGGGCTTTCAATGCCACAGATGTCATTTTCATGGACTCGAAACCACACATTCGGGGGAAGTGGTTTTACTCAACTGGAAGAAGGCAGTAAAGATATAGCTGATATATAAGAGGAAATAAAACAATGAGAAATGGTATTTTTGCTCTAGATAATTCCAATTATCACATTGAGATCCAAGTTATCACAAATGCTGTAAAATCCTGTTTTTACTTAATAGCATTTTAATGGAAATGTCGGGCTTATGAAATAAAAGTGACTGGTAAAGAAAATATAAATCAAGCTTACTAGTCCTTTGGGGTAATTTTTTAAATTGAATTTGGTGTATCCTTGATTCATTAAAATAGGGGAAAGAATCCTGGAATGTTTTAGCTATTATCGTTTTTCAAATAAAATGGAATTCTGTTTTATTAATATGCTTGTGAAAAACCACCTATCTCTATTTTGCCTGGAAAGCTTACTGTTAAAAATCACCACTATTTATCAGGGAGCTACTACATATATGTCAAGCATTGTGCCAAGCAATTTACCCATATTATTTCATTTGTTCCTCACAATAATTCTATGAGGTAGGTAGAAACTAGTCCCATTTTACAGATTAGGAAGCTGAAGCCCAGAGACCTGAATACGTGCCCAATGTCACAAATCAATAGTAGAATCAGAATTCACAGTCAGGACTGTCTCACCACACACTTTATGCTTAGTTCACTATATAGTTCTTATGCTAATTTGATTTAAATCAAACCAAAGACCTTTCTTCTTCTGTATAAACTGTATATATTCAAAATAGAAAGGTAGATATAGCAAGGTCAAATTCCAGTTTCAGAGAAGGTTCTTGAATTCTCTCAGAGAAATCATTTTCATTTTTAGTTAAGTATCCTTTCAATAATTTATTCATTCATGAACCACTTTCCAAGCAATTACCCGTCCCAGGGGCCTAGGATACACAGGTGAGGTAGACGCAATCCCTGCCATCCAGAAGCAGGTGGCCAAGTTGGGGAAGACAAGACCCCTCCGTAACAATGACTGAGTGAGGTGGAAGCGGCCAGGTGAGCATCCAGAGGTGGGACCCAGCGTATGTGGAAGGAGCAGGTTTGCTGGGTCTTGGAGGTATACCTGAAGAGAAACAGGTGGGCCTACGACCAGGAAGCCTGTGTGGGTCTGGGTCTTACAGGACCTTGAATGTCGGACATAGGTGTTCGGATCTGGTCATATAGGAGATGAGAAGAATGTGGTGGACGTGGGGAGAGGAGAGGCAAACTCAGAAGCGCGAAGATGCATGAATCTGCCAGCGGTATGCATTCTGAATAGAGGTGTGTGGGGGGGTGGCTGATGTTAGGAAACTACTGGAAAATCTAGATCGATTGGACCAGCAGCCCTGGCATCACCTGAGAAAGTTGTTGGAAATGCAAATGCTTGGCCTGACCCTAGATCTATGGCCTCAGAACCTGTGAGCAGGCCGGGCAATCTGTTTTATTAGGAAGTCCTGCAGTGATTCTGCTGCAGGCCTAGGTCTAGATGAAAGATGAACTTGGCAATGGCTGGACCATGGGGACCAGAAAGGGCTCAAACGCCCTGGCTCATGTTCCCGGCGATCCCGTGGTTTGGCAGGAGAGCCTGGTGGGCAGCGGCACTGCACTGGCAACGGGAGACACGCAGGTTTCCTTCTCCATTGTCTGGCCAAGACCTGTCCCCCCAGACACTTGGGGATTTCAAATGCACGCTGGCATTCTTGAAGAAACTGCTAGCTATGCACCAAAGAACTCCCTTAAATTAGCCCAGGAGCTCATTTAAAGAGCTGGAGGATGAAGTCACTAAAAATAAACATAACTACCATGTGGCCCAGCCCTGTCACTTGATAAATGTCTGCCATCACGGAGGCCCCGTTTGCTTGATGGCGATGCGATGCTATTTGAAGAGAAGGCAATAGACTACAGAACGGGTGAGGCATGTGTTTCCCAGCTGATGAGGAAAAGGATGAATGAGGGATCTTGGTCCGATGTTCAAGTCCCTGTAAGACCAAGACCCATGCTCCCCTTCATGCCGTGGCCTCTGAACGCTGAGCAGGCCGCTGGCACCCCGCCCAGTCACCTTTTTACATAGCACGGTGTAACACCAGCAGTGACAAACACGACGGGATGATACTGGCAGCACTGGCGATGTGCCAGGAACTGCAATTAAAAAAAATTAATCTTGATAAAACCCTATAAAGTCAGTGTTATCACTCCCATTTTACAGATGAGGAAACCAAGGCACAAACTAATAGGTTGTAGATCCAGGACAGAAGCCCAGGCAGGTTCCTAATCACTGCACTATGCTGCCTCCATTCACGGGTGTTGTCAGGCACTGAGCGCCTGAGAGTCAGGCGGGTTACTTGTCACATCTCATTTGACCCTGGCAATAACCCTATGAATTAGATGCTCAAAGTCATCCCATTTTATTGATGAGAAAAGTTAGTTTTGGAAAGGTTGACCTACTTTCCAAAGGTCACTCAGCTATTAAATGGATGAAAGCGAGGAATTGAACCCGGATCTATTTGAGTTCAAAGCCCAGGAGCTTTCCGCTATGTCATGCCACAACTCATTGTAGTTACACGACTTTTCGGAACTCACTTGCGCCTCCTTGTCAGTGGACAGAAGTCTCTTACTTATGGGGCGGTGTTAGGCATCTGAGGGAGAGTGGCTGGGTGGGCACCTAGCCTGACTCGCACAAAACGGTTGCCTTGTTTAGGATCAAAACCACAGCCTTTCTAGAAAGCATCCAGATGAATCTGCTTGGGAGGCTTGTAACTAACCTCTATGTGGTGACCTGGGAGGGACCAGCAGTTATCTGGGCGGGGCTGTTCCATTTTGATCGCCAAACAAATCAACCCCCATTTATGGGCTCACACCAATCGCTGACGCACAATTTTTGTCACATGTGTGAATTAACGGCGTGATAGCAACGGCAGCAGACTAGGTCTCTGTCCCTGCTTGGGGTGAATTCCCGGAATGGCCAGGCCGGGGGTGTTGCAGGAGCATCTTCCCACCAGGCCAGGCAACAAATTAACAAAAGGACACAGCGAGGACTTACTCCGTTTCCACAGACCCAAAACTCACGCTATTGCAGAGCTGGAAGGGCCTTTAGGGGTCATCGGGCCCAGCCCTCTCATTTTCCGGATGAAGGCACTGACAGCTCATTTTACAAAGACCTCCCAATACGCTTCTTTTCTAACAGGGCTCTCTCTGCTCTGTCCCTCTGCGCAGAGCGAGTGTCTTTGTAGACGTCCTCATGTTCTATTTGTCTCACAGCACGGGTAGTTAGAGTCGATGAAACCAGACTGTCACACAGGACAGGGAGGGGTGCTGCCAGGCGGCTCCTCCCGGTGGGGCACCTACCCGGTGGCCTGGGGGAGGCCTCTGGGTGTAGATCCTCGCACTGGTGGAATCCCAGCTCTGCTCTCTGGAGCTGGGTGACCTCGGGCAAGTCAGATAACATGGAAGCTTCAGTTTCCTCTCATATAAAATGAAAATAATTATGATACTTAGCCTTTAGAACTGATGTAATTACAGGGAAAATGGATGCATGGTGCTTAGCACAGCACCTCGATACCTGTTAGCCACTTTGATTATAATCGCCAATGTCTTTATCTTCCCTGTGCCATCATCTCAAGAGGCTCGCTGTCTAGCCACCAGCCTCAAGGGGAGAGGTCAGCATACACTCTGGGAACTCAAGAGACTATGGGGTTTCTTTAACCACTTTCTGACACTCCTCCCGACCCCAGGCCTACGTAACTCGACACCAGACTGTCCTCTGCCCCTGAGGCCTTAGTCTGGGGAATCTCACAGCAGGCTGCCTCGGTCAGACAGCCTCTTGTTCCAGCCTAAATAAATCCCCCAGAGGAGTCTCATTTTCTTGGGCCTCAGTGGAGACCTGCCTCCTGTCTGATCCCCTGGTTCTCTACTGAGGATGACTGATATCGCAAAATAATGCACAAAATCACGTCACAAAATAATAATTGTCTCTCCCCAAATGAAGAAAAGGGTAAACTGCGGACTTAGAAGGGGCACTAGTGACCATTCTCCTCTCGTTTTCCTTTATGGGGAGGTTGAGGCAAAGTCACTTGCTTGAGGTGAGGCATCAAACAAGAGGTGGTGACAAAGGGAGGGCCCAGTTCTCCTGACTTCCTGTCCAGAGCCTTTAAAAAAAAGAAAAGAAAAAAACAACACGGCTATCGCGCTGAAATGCCAGAGAGGCCAAAATTCAGACACTGAATGAGAAGCTTCAGACTCTTCCAGTCACTCTGACAGGCAGGACGGAGAATTCTTTCCGCCTGAAAGGGTTATGGAGTCTCTCTTTAAACCAGCTGAGTAGTTGGCCGCTGTCTTTCTGTGGAGAACTGGGCTTGTGCTTAGCTTTTCACTGGAACCGGAAGAAAGGTTTTTAAAATGACAAGCCTTGCCATGCTGGCTGCCCGGGCAGACTGGACAGAGCCCTTCCTCTCGAGCAGAGAGCGTGGGCCCTGCACGGTCTAGTCGCTGCCTGCTTTGCTGGCCTTGTCTTTCACATCACACGCTGCTCCCTCCCTGTGTAAATGCTCTTTCCCAAATTATCCACTGGAAAAACACTCATCCTTCAAATCTTAGGTTCCATGTCACCTTTTCCAAAACGCTTTCTGCATCTTTTGGAGATAAAATGAACCGTTCCTTTTTGTATGACCTTCCAGACTGTATGCGTCGTCGTCATCACCATCACCGTCAGTTTTTCTCCATAGTCTTTATCACAGTCATACCTAAAGGGTTATTTGCGCAACTGTCTGTTGGATGACGTTCCTTTCCCTGGCAGGCACCACTCTTGCTCGTTTATGGCTACGTCTATAGTCCCAACACAGTTCCTGGCACACAGTAGGTACTCAAAATGTCTGACCGTGAATGTAGTCATTGTTTCAATGAGTTCTCGTGACAATCTAATTAATTAGACACAATGATTAACTCAAATGTACATCTGAGGATACTGAAGCTTCCAGAGGCTAGGTCAGCTGCCTACGTGATAAGGCTGGGGCTGGAACCCCGTGGCCGGCCTCCAGAGGCCACACTTCTAACCCCTATACTACAATACCCCTCTACTTCTGGCTGTCAGAATGAATCTTTCTTCCTCTTTTTTCTCTCCTGGTAACTAGGAAGATCCTGTCTGTCTCCTGGAGAACAACAGCAAGGCACTCTCTATGTGACAACTGTAATCAGTGGTTGTATTAGCCTCTGTTTTACAACCTCCAGAATTGGCAGAGAAGGCCAACTTCAGCTTTCATTGTCTAGTTCTGCTAATGAAGGGATCCTTTTAATTACATACTCAGCGCCTATCTGCAACACAAAGCATTTTAGTGTTTAAACACAGTTCTGCACCAAAGTATAGGGCTGTGTGAATACAGACAATAAGGGGGAAAGCCATGTGGAGAAGTTGTTTTTGGCCTAGACTGTAATTCTTTCTGGCATTCAATTTCTTCCAAACCCAGTTCATTTTCTACGGAATCCTAATTTTTTTTTTTGTATATTATGCACCCAGCGAACCCTGAACCAGGGATTCAATAGGCATATCCCAGGCTAAATATCCTCCCCCTCAGATTTCAGATGAAATCTGCTCACTTTGTGAACGTCCCTTGTCACCGATCCTCCTTGAGGGTGCTCCCCCACCCAGGGGTCCCAGTGTGCTGGCTGGTCCATCACTGCCGTCCAGGTGTTGAAGGCAAAACCATCTTCACTCGACTGTGCCCCAGGGGCTGATGGCATTTGCACCCCACTTTCCAAGGCAATTTTGTGGGTGTCATTCTGTGTGGGGTTTTCACTCATGTGAGTGAGCTGATTCCACAGGGCAAGGCTGCCCTGACCTGGCATTTGTCATTTGGTCAGGGGGAACAGAGAGCAACTCTTACTGAGCCCCTCCTACAGGCCAGGGACCCTCCAGTATGCTAATTATCCCAGTTAAGCCACACCGACCTTAAAATGGAGACACTAACCTATGCTCAGGAGCCAGAATGCCCATTTGGAATTCTGGCCCTGGCCCTTACCAGCTGGGGACCTTGGAAAAGTGGCTTAACCTACTTGTGCCTGAGTGTCTTTAACTGTTTAATGGGGGTAATACTTCTACCCAACTCACAGCACTGTTGTGAGAATTAAATGGGCAGATATACGCAGAGCATTTAGAACCATGCCTGGAACGAGGTAAGCACTCAATAAGTGATAGCTGTTGCTTATTAAACAAAGCCAAAGTCTGGTTAAATAAAGGACTCAAGGTCACACACCTCCAGGACGGTATCAGGCAGTGACCTGGGACCGCCGGACTCTCATCACCCTGTTCTTTCTAGGTTTCCAGCAAGGTTCAGCAGAGCCAAGGGGGTTGTCTGCTGGCCCTCCGCTAGCAGACTGCAATCACAGCCCTTGCCTCGGGGAGCATGACCTAGAGAAAGTCACAGTGTGCCAGAGCCCCTCCTGACCTCAGTATGAGCACGCTGGTTTCTGCTTTCCTGCTCCAAACACGCTGCTCTCTCAAAGGTTACCACGGACCTCCTAATTGCCACTGACCTTCGTGGTCTTTCTCCAGTTCAGCTTCTGCCTAGCGTCCCATGTGCTCTCTCTCTGAGAGTCTCCTTCTGTGCCCACGCATTCTCCTAGTGTTTTTCCATTCTGTGTGTTTCTTCCTCTGAGGGCCCTTAGTGGCAGGTGGTCCTCTCAGGCTCTGTCCGTGACCTGCTTCCTGCCCTACACAGTCTCCCTGGGTGATCTCACCCGCACACAGAGAGGACTCCAAATGCCCTCATGCTTAGAAGCTTATCAGGCCCTTGTGCCTGGGTGCCTACGCCTTGCCACCCCTCTGCCAACGGCGAGGCCCGAGTCCTGCGCATTCTGCAAAGCTCACTTCAAATGCCAGCCTGCCCCCCAGCCTTCCCTGATCCCTGCACCCAGAAACACCCTTTCTGGATTTCCCACAGCATTTCGTTTACACCTCTCTTGTGGAATTTGTCATTTTCTAAACCTATATTATGGCAGTTGAAGTCTATGGCTTCTTTTACCCAATAAAATCCATTTTTGCTCTCCTCGTAGTATTCTACGTCTAATGGGTGATGAAAAAAAAAAAGACATGCTGATAAATGACTGTGTGAAAAAAGAATTCTTTAAGACAAATAACATGAAGCATTTGGTGTAATTTTACCTGAAGACAAGAAAACGGGCAGGGCGACCTCTGGGTGTCATTTTCAATTTGAGGTTCTATAAAGCCATTTTTTAGGGTAATAAAACAACAATAATAATTTATGATAATAAGAATAATAGTCATCCTGGTCCACTCCTTACTAACTGTGTGGCCTTGGGGGAGTTGTGTTATTTCTCAGCCTCCATTTTTCTTCCATAAAATAGAGACGGATAATGGACTCCACCTCACAGATGGGTCGAGGGATTCAATGGGATGGCATAAAAGAAGAGGCTAGCACCCTGGCTAACACCTAGAGTGTTAAAGAAATGGTAGCTGTTACCATTTATTTGACACATATTTACTGAACACCTCCCTCAAAAATCAGGGAAATCGAGTCAGCTCAAAACCAGCCTCTTCCAGGAAGATTTAACAGCCTCTTCCAATCCGTAACATCCTCTTCCTCTAATAACTTTGGTCCTAACAAAATTAGGTTTTAAAAAATGCAGCTAATAAATTAGGCATGCATATTAGCAATCAGGTCCAGCGAGAAAGCCTAACTTTTTTCTTTATGCAATTTGAATTCCCCTAACATAGAGTTGTTGTCAAAATCCATTAAAGTATTTAATTTCACTTGTCATTGCACAATTCCCCAAGCAGACATCCAGACAGTTTGCTGCGGTGTTTCTCACAGAAGTACTAAATGTTTAGTTATCATGGTACATTTTTAGATGATGTCTCCCTGATGGCTCTCAAGACTCTAGAGAGATTGTAAAAGTTCAAGTACAAGGTGAAGGCAGGGTGGCAGAGTGGCAAGAGTTGTAAGGATTGCGCATGGAGCAGGCCTGGGTTTTGGCTCCAACACTGCCACTCACCTGCTGAGTGACCTTGGGAAGGCACTTAACCTCTCTGAGCATCCGTTTCCTCATTTGGAAAGTGGTGACAATAATACCAGACACACAGGGTTTTAGTGATGAGCACTAAATGGAATACGAAATGTAAAGCAATTTGAAGAATGCCAGACATACCACTGGTCCTCAACACAAGACAGCTCAAACCTCCCTGAAGTTTGGAGACATACAGACCGGGGTCTAGAGACCGCTTACACACTTATCCCCGTACCCCCGTCCTCCCCCAAGGAATAACTTTAAGGAGCAGTGTGCTTGTTGTGACACAATGGTCAGAACCACAGGTGTCCTGACACTTTCTTTCTTTCACAGTGGCCTCTCCAAACACCCATTCAAATACATTAATATCCCCACCTGACCAACTCACCTGGTGGGGACAAAAGGTTTCTATGTGAAGGGCATGTAGTGAGGACCCCTTCCCCAAGAAAGAAAACAAACGAGAGTCTATCATTTAGTTTCCCTACTAATGAACACGGAGCTGGCTTCTTCCTTCGTGTGATGTCACAGCAATGCTGACTGACCTACTCTGTCCTGTGAAACACACAGAAGGGAGAGCAAGGCGAGCATCAGGGAGATGGCGGTGGAGGGATGAACCACGAGGGTCAAGAGAGAAGTACTCTCATCTGTTTTTACGAAAAACAAAAACTGCTGGCAAAAGTACACCCCTTACCAGGGAATGGAGACATTCCCATTTTTATTATATAGTCCTTTGGTTATTATGACTAGATTTAGAAGCCGCCAGAAAGGCCAGTCCAAATCTGGTGCAGGCGCAGTTACTATTTCCTCAGCCAACGACGCAGAGATAGGGAAAGCGCTGTTTGCCTCTGCTGTCGTGTTTGGCATTGGGAGAAATGTTCCTGCTGCCGCTACCAGCTGCCTCTTGCTCGAGTTCAACGCCCAGTCTATCGAGCAATTTCCCATCCATGGTCTAATGCAACCTGAGCAACAGCCTGGGAAGAAACAAGCAGTGTGCCCATTTCACAGGCAAGAAAATCGAGTGTTGTGACCACGAACCAGTGAGTACTGACATTTTCTCTTTTCTAGTTTGCTCTCTGCCCCCTAAAAGGCTTAATCTGGGACAGCACTTGAACTTGCCACATGGGTTCAGTTCTTTTCTTCAGTCTTAATCTCTGTGTAGCTTTTAAAAGTCCAACACTTGCCAGTCAAATCCACCCAGATGTCCCACTTGTATCCAAGTTGAATGTAATTTGTTCTCTAGTCCCCCACAAACCGCTTCTTGCCATTTCCATGTGGTCGTTGGCAACTTCATCCTCCCAATGAGCCAAGCTCAAAACCCCAAAGTCAGCTTTGGCATCTCTCTCTTCCTCACCCTGGTTTCTGGGGGCCTCTACAGAAGTCCCCCACTGTCCCTTTCTCATTCAGAGGCTCTGATTCAAATATTCTGGGGAGTCCTTGCTGGCGGAGGCAGTGAGCTCGGTGGCTGGTGGTGGAGGCTGTGGGGTCAGGATGCCTGGGCCCTGATTGTCCGCCTGTGTGCTAAGCACATACTCTCATTTGATCCTCCCCTCAGCCCTCGGGGGTCACTATGACTCTTAAAATGACACATTTTCCATATAAGACGCAATAGTGGTGACATAATTTGCCCAAGTATGTGTGGATCAGCTGGACTCGAGAACGCTCCCTCATATCCAAGTCGCAAAGCTCCTTCCCACCTAATCACAGGTTTCTGAAGAGCAAGGGCGTTGTGTTTACGTCTCAGCACTGATGGCAGGAACTGCCTCACAGCATGTGAGGAGTGAGGACCTGATTGAGCGTCTTAGGTTCGAGCAAGCCAGCCTGGGGTCCACTCCCGACTTGACCCTTCTCACTGTGTCACCTGGGGAAAACAATAGCTCGAGGTCTGCAGCAGTCCGAACAGCAGCCCTAACCCCAGAATCTGTCAATGTGACCTTATTTGGAAGGGGAGTCTTCACAGGTGTCATCAAGTTAAGGACGTGGAGACGAGATTATCCTGATGAGAGGGGGCCCTACATCTAGAGACACGCATCCTTAGAACCGAAAGGCAGAGGGAGATTTCACACACACACACACACACACACACACACACACACACACACACACACACACACACACATGACGGAGGCAGAGATTGGAGTGAAACATCTGACGCCACCCAAAGCTGGAAGGAGCAAGGAGGGGTTCTCTCCAAGGAGAACTCTCAGGAGGGAGCACAGCCCTGCTGACACCTGGATTTCAGACTTCCAGCCTCCAGAACTGTGAGGGAATCCATTTCTGTTGTTTGAAGCCACCAAGTTTGTGGTAACTTGTTCCGGCAGCCCTAGGAAACGAATACAAGGTCTTAGTTTCCTCACCTCTCAAATGGGTAACCTCAGAGAGTTACTGTGAGATACCGTAACTGAAAGCAACTAGAATAGTGCCTGGTGCACAGTAGGTGCTCAATTCATGTTAGTTGAACCAAACTAAGATATTTTGAGTCGTTATCTTGGAAACGTCTCCCCAGGGCACCCGGCTGACTGCCTCTGTCTACAATATCAGGCTTGTAAAATGTTTAACTTCAGAATCCACGAGCCAGAAGGAGGAGCCACAGGGAGTATCTCCTCTGAGCCCAGGTGCGGGGTGGGGGGACAAACGGGAAGCCGGAAGAGACGTCTGTGTCCTTGTGAGGCTGGTAACTAAGTGCTGGCCCATCTCCAGCTCTGATGAGCCTGTCACGGTGGGTTTCACAAAACATCTGTTTCAGGAACCAGCCTGTTGTTTCAGGCAAGCTCTAGAGATAATAGTATGTTTTCCTTATACACAGCCATGACATGTTCACTGAAGCTGAATATTTCTAAATGTGACCGATTTCTTAAGTGGCAGAAGCCCATCCACTCTTCAAGAACACATATAGCATGTGGGCAGCCCAAGCGGTTCCCTTGGTGGCCGCAGACCTGGAGCAACGACTATTCGGGCTGGTAGGGAAGTGGTGGGGGGTAGGTGGGGGTAGGGGGTAGCGAGCTGTCTGAAATTGGCACCTCTAAAGGTGATGTTCAATTCTGCAAGGGAGTCAGGTCCCCAGGCTTCATGCATATGGATGGCAGCAGTGGTCGAATGATACCCTGCAATTTTTCTTCCCCACGTTAATCAGCTTCAGTTGGCTACTGAGAATTTGACTGGGAACTGCTCTCCAGGGCACATACCAATGATCCCAGGGACCCGAACCCAGTTTTGCTGGATTTGACTCACTTCTGGCTCAGCTAGAAAGCACGGTGCAGCATCCCATGTGCAATGAGCGGACCGCGCCTCGGCATGAGATGGAGAGAGGAGCAGAAGGCAGACCGGCAAGTAGGACAGCGCCGAGGCAGTTTCCCTGGGGCCCCACAGCTGGCGGAAGAACGTGGGCCCAAGAAGGAAACTCCTCAAAATCCTTCAAGCAGAAACTTCTTGAAAGCAAACACACAAAAGCTGTCTTCCTTTCTCCCCGGGGTAGAGCTGTGATCTGAGTAGAGGGGCTCCCACCCCGTGAGCAGGCAGGTCAAGCCCAGAATACGCTTGCCCTCACACACAGTCTCCTCCTACCAGGGCAGCTGGCTGGTGTGCTTCTTGGGAGTCAGGCCTGAAGGGCTCTGGGCTACCCCGGCAGCCCCGGCTCACATGGGCTCACAGCAGGGCTCTGCAGTGAGCCTTGCCCACTTCCAGCTTAGCTTGGAGCATCCCCACTGTGGAGTCTCCACTCCTGATCCTCGCAGCCTTGGCCTCCGATCCTACTCCACATCTGTGTCCCAGGCTCTGCTTGGCCCCAGCGTGGTCCCCTTTCTCACCAGTCTGCGGCTGGGGTCAAGCCTATACTGGTGCCCTCTAAGCTCCCAAGGCTTGGTGTGTACTGCACAGAAGGAGGGACTCTGGTCCACTTTCCCCTGAACGTCCTACGCCCTGCATGCTGCTCCCAGAGACAGCGACAAAGGAATCCATGCCTCTAGTAAGGAAACAGCTTCAAGTCACAGAGACCAGCAAGTTCGAGGCGCTCGTTTTGTACCTACAGAAGGAGGGAGCTCTGGAGACAGGACGTGACTTGTCCAGGGTTTCCTCGCACTTGGTTCTAGGGCTCATGAAGAATCCAGGTTTCCCAACTCCCGGTGTAGTTTGCTGTGACAATGTCCTTAGCTATTCCTTGGGCCAATATCAGCTCTTTGCACACAGGGCCCCTGAATGACTCATTTCTGACTCTCCCACAGCAGCTTAAGGCCAGGCCAAGAGCAGGGGCTCAGTAACTGTTACTCAGACTTGGCTGACTAGGTCTCCGATGTAAAACACACCAGACACAGACATATTCCTGAAACCAGTGCACAGGTGTAATTTCCGGATTCTGCAAACACCTCAGCTAGCAGAAGGGAGGTGCTGTTTCTGTCTCAGTTTACTTGTCCTGTTACTGTGTTAATTTTTGCCTTGCATAACTGTGGTCTTGTGTCCACACAGTAACACTGGCTGTTGCTCGGAGACAATGGCATCCAGGTACTGCCGGGGGCCTTGAACACAGACCCTACTTGGTCCCGCCCTCATCCCTGTGAGGTAGGGTTTCTCAGCCCCAAATAGGTGGAAACTGAGGCTCTGGCAGGTTAACTGTGTGCCAAAGTCACATGGCTTACAAGGGCTGGAGCGTGGATTGTAGTCTAGGTTTGGGCTGTTTTCCCGACTCAGGGCGTTCTGACGTAAGAATAGTAAAATACGTAATGAGGGGTAATGAGAGTTTGCTCTGTGCCAGGCATGGCACACGGATGAACTCATCTAATCCTCCCAACAACCCTGTGAAGTATTGTGTCCACCTTAGAGGTGAGGAAAACTGGACCCACAGCTGCAAAGTAATGTCACCAGGTGACCCCAGGGACTAGCTAGAGGCAGAGAGAGCTCAAAATAAGCGGCCAGGGGCGCAAGAGAACTGCTAGAACTGAGCTGGACTTGCTAGTTTTCTTTTCTTTTTCTTTTTTTTACATTTTATTGGGGGAACAGTGTGTTTCTTCAGGGCCCATCAGCTCCAAGTCGTTGTCTTTCAATCTAGTTGTGGAGGGCGCAGCTCAGCTCCAAGTCCAGTCGCTGTTTTCAAACTTCAGTTGCAGGGGGCACAGCCCACCATCCCATGCGGGAATTGAACCGGCAACCTTGTTGTTGAGAGCTCGCACTCTAACCAACTGAGCCATCCAGCCGCCTAGTTTTATTTTCATAAAATACATGTAACATAAAATTTTCCATTTAAACTATTTTTAAGGGTAGAGTTCAGTGCCATTAAGTATATGCCTATGGTTGTGCAACCATCACCGCCATCCATCAGAACCTCTTCATCTTCCGTTAAAACTGAAACTGTACCCATTAAACAAAAACTCCCCATTTTCTCCTCCCTCCCGCCAGCTCCTGGCAACCACCATTCTATTTTCTGTCTCTATGAATTTGACCACTGTAGGTACCTCATGTAAGTGGAAGCATACAGTATTTGTCCTTTTGTGACTGGCTGATTTCACTAAGCATAATGTCCTCAATGCTGATCCATGTTGTAGCAGGTGTCAGAATTTCCTTGTGTGGACACAGGACATTTTGTTTATCCGTTCATCTGTCAGTGAACAGCTGAGTTGCTTCCACCTTTTGGCTATTGTGAACAGTGCCGCTATGAACATGAGTGTACGGGAGCAAATTACTTTTAAGCTCATCTTCTACCCCAAACCTGAGCCTCCAGCTTTGTCCCCCGACTCAGAGGAGAGAGTCACCACATAGAGAAGAGATGAATTCTCCGCCTCCACCACATCAAGTGGCCAAGTCTTGTCCCTCTATCACCTCAGTCCACTCACTTCTCTCCATCCCTACTGCCACACTACATAATCCAGGCCACCATCTCCTTTCACCTCATCAGTGGGTCACCTGAATTTCAACAGCCTCTTCACCAGTCCCCTTGCTTCCAATCTCCCCCTTTAATACATCCTCCATGTCACAAACTGCAGATCTGACTGTGTCACTGGCTGCATTAACTTTTTTCCTGGTTCTGTCTGTCTCCCTTCCCTCAAGTACTTATGGAAATGTCCCCTTCTCAGACAGTACCCCTGGCCCCTCGGCTTACAGATGTGACCCACACTTCCCCAGCACTCCAGAACCCCTTCCTTGCTCCATCGTTCCTAGCACGTACCACCATCTATCAGAGTATAGATTTTGCTCATTTATATTTAGTTTACGGTCCATCTCCTGCCCTCCCGCCCTTTAGCCCCAATAAAGAATGTCAGTTTCACAAAGTCAGGGATTTTTGATGGTTTCGTTCATGACTTAACGCCTCAGTCCTGGCATAAAGTCGGCGCGTGAATACTGACTGAGTATGTGACTGTGCGGACGGCTGGCTCCTCTCTGCCTGCAGGAGAAAGTCTACGCTCTGACCTGGCCAAGTCCTGCCAGGCTCTGTGTCCCTCTGCAGCGCAATGTCACACCACATTCCCCCACAAAGTCCAGCCAGACTGCACTGCTCACCAAGTCCTCCTGTGGTTCACCAGCCTTGGGCCTTTGCACATGCTTTTGCCTCTGCCCAGAGTGTCGCATGGCACCCCACACACACTCGCCCCACCCTTCTGCTGGCATGGATTGTCCCCCTTCACTCTCCTCCATGACACCTTATTCCTACCTCTTTTGAAGCCCTTCACACTGTACGGCAATTGCCCATTTAGTTGTCTGGGGCTGTTTCTAACCTGCCAGTTCACCGAGGGCAGGGTAAGCGTGCTCACTCTCAGTTCTCAGTGCCATGTAGCGAGCACTGTAGATGAAGAGAAAATGAGCCAACCTCTTGAGTCTCAGCTGCTTCATGTGGGAACCGGTGGTGCTGCCGCTCCCGCAGGGTGCCCGAGGATTGGCACTCACGTACAGTATGCACAGCATCTGCCACCGTGCCTGGCACGATATGGGCATTTCACACCTAGCAGCTCAGTATCAGCCCACGGAAGCAACAGAGGGATTGATCCCAAGCATGCCTGGAAGATCTGCTGTCTCCATTGTTCTAGAAGCCACCAGCTGAAGTCCTGCCATCGTTTGTCACCTGTGGGGGCCACGCTGATAAGTGTCAGGCCCAAAGAGAACCCCTGTCCTTTCCTGTCTTGGCCATCACATTTTGGCAGCTTGCCCACTGAGCAGAGAAGACCTCTAAGCCCTTGTACTTCTCAGAACCTACTGTATTTATAATCAGCACATCTCGGAATCGAAAACTTCCAGGACCTCAGGGACCACCTGAGCGGATCTCTCACTTTACATCTGAGGACACAGGCTCAGAGAGGTTGGCCGACTTGCTCACAGTCTCACAGCTAGTTATGGATTTCGCTTTTTCTTTCCTTAAGGCAGAATTTTAATTCTCTCTGGTTGAACCTATTGGACCCTAAGGAATTTGAGAGTTTAGTCTAGAACTCTCACTGGGCCTCAATCCTGACCGTTATCATCACAACAGTAGTAACTGAAGATAGGGGGACACATTTTTAACTTCTATAATCTTCCAACTACAGCACCAAGTTAATTTTAATGTTGAGAAACTCTTTTCCCAGGGACCGTCTCTGCTGTCCTGACAGAAGGAACAGATGTGACTCTTGACTCTCTCTCTCCTATTGTCCCCCTAGACAAATGGCCTGCCATCAACAGAGGGCCGACAATGTCCTGCCAAGGCCACTGCCACACTCCTTGGATGAGCCCCTCCATGGAGAATACCTCTGCCTGCCCGAAAGTGCGATCCCCTTTGCCATGGGCACTGGAGAGCTGTTTATGGGCTACACTGCGTGGAGGGGGGGGCCCCCACAATGGGCCATGTGGGGTCCGGAGTTCAGGGTCAGGAAGTGAGTGAGGGATGTCCCCAGCTGGAAGTGAACCCAGGACTCCCCCTCACTGGGAAGGGAGCTATGAGTCATCCGCCTCCCCCCCACCATCAGACTAATTCACAACCTCTGGTCCCAGAGGAAATCATTACTACTAATTATTATTATTAGGCATAATGACTAATTAGTAAAAATAGCTACCATTTACCAAGTGCCAACTTATGCTTGGTACATAAAGCATATTATTTCTTTTTTCTTATTTCATGTTTTAGTTTACTTTCTATTTTTTCTAATTATAAAGTCAATATATGTTCATGAAAAAAATATTTAAAGATACCGTAGAAAAAGGAAAAAAAATTCACCCTTGTTTCACCACCTGCATATGGTCACTGATAACATGTTGGTGTTTTCTTTCCAGGATTTCTTCATTTCTTGTGTGTGTGTGTGTGTGTGTGTGTCATGAGATTGAACATAATTTTGATCTCATTTTTAAAAAATTACTTTTAACTTGCATAATGATCCTATGAGTTGGATATTATTATGTCCATTTTGCAGATGAGGCTCAGAGAGTACAAGTAATTTATCTAAACTCACACAGCAGATAAATGGCTGGACAGGGATTCATGCCAAATTTTCCATTGTCAAAGCCTGTCTTTCCATCCTTGGCCAGGCTGCTTCCCATTCATCAAAGGAGAACTGGGGATGGTCTTAATTACATCTCTACTTCTGTTACCCCATTCCCTGCCCACACCCACTGGACCACAGGTATAGGAGACACAGAGTATTCCAGCTATGTGGACTCAGTTGGCCGGTACCTGACTACGGAAAGCTTCGAGAGGTGAAGCTTCGATGAAGATATTCTGTCAGAAACCGGAGGGAATCTGTATTTTCTGTCCATATAGATATCTGGAAAGCTGAAATCAGAAAGCATAATGAACTATTTTTCACAAGCTGTTTGGCATGAGACAAATATAAGTAACTTCTACAGAGCAGCTGTGGAACGGCCTGGGGGGCCTCCTCGGGCACAGCTGGCCAACTTGTGAAAGGGCCAGGAAACCACAGACACCTGTGGGAAGGGCACAGTGAGAACCTGGGTTCATGTTTTCTCAAATGGTTTGTGTGACAAAGCCATGGGTACCAAACATCTGTAAGTTGGCACCAAGCAGATAAACATGTGGCACCGCTCATGTGGCAAGCACTGTGCACAGGGCTTATTTCTGGTGTAGGGAGCCACCTGAAAGAAGAGAGTTTCATAAGGATGCAGTCAGTGCTGAGACCGATTCAGAAAACTTTTTTGTTCAAAAAAACCTTAAGGTCAGATTCCTTTAAGATGAGCTAATTCATAGTTGAGAAGAAAAATTGGGGGGGCCAAAGCCAGGTGCAGACTGATTAAAGCCCTTTACCAAAGTTCTATGTTCATCGAAATAAAGACAGAGGACTAAATAATACTGATCTTTACCTTATATATCTTAAATTTTGGAACAATAAGTTGCCACACTTCACTCCCTAGACATTTTCTTTTCCCTTGAAGTTTGAACAAGATGACCGAAATATGTTCTATTTTGCTGCAGAAAATGTTCACAATGAGCCTCATTTCCGTGTGAGTCTGTGTGAGTGCATGTGAGTGTGAGTGTGAGTGTGTGTGTGTGTGTGTGTGAGTGTGTTCCACCATCTAAAGATTCAGTTATCTCTAACTGAATCACTAGTCATTGAATCTTACCTTCTGGATTCTACCAGAGTCACAGGAGGCTGGGAATGTAAAATGCTTGGGATGCTCCCACCTTCAGTCAGGTGCTCAAATACACAGGAATTTCCTGACATGCCTACCAGGCTCCCCTCCCCGTTACTAGTGTGTGGGAGGGTCTGGGGTTGCGGGCTTCCACCCCTCTTCCTAACTCCAGGTCAAGGAACCCATCTAATTGGCCCACTTCACACAGGTAACCCCTCTCCTCTTGACACATGTGGGAAGTCAGTTCTAAGGCCTCAGCCACTGCCCCTCAGCTCCCTTATCTCACTCCCAGCTTTAGTAGCCACTTTGTCGTGTGCTGCCTTTCTCCTCTCCCTCTTCCCTTTTCACGCCACCCCCCCAACCCCCACCCGGACTCCCAGACCCTCTTTTTCTAATTATCCCCAACAGGAGCGACCCACACTTCTCATACGTGGGAACAGAAATGCTCGTCATTGCACAGAAAGGTATGTGGAAGGAAACCTGCGGGTGCCTGAACTTCAGTGGGAGGGCCCAGAGGACCTGCAAAGATTACTGCACAGACCCCAGCACTGCAGGAGCAGAAAGCCCCTCCTCGGCCCCCTCGGGAGAGGAGGAGACATCCGAGGTGGTTCAAATCCCAACTGTGCCACATATACGCTGCGTGACTTTGGGCAAGTCACTTAGCTCTTCTGATCCTCTGTTTTCTCATCCTTAAAATGGAGATATCTCCCTTGCAAGGTTATTGTAAAGACTCTGATATTTTATATAAATATATATGTGTAATATATATAAAATACTAGATTACTATTATATTATTTTTGTAAAATATTTTAAAACACTCATTTTACACACACATACACACACACACACACACACACACACACACACACTTTGGTACAAACAGTGGCTGCCAAAAGGCAGTCAGTCACCAACCTTTGTGGGCTGGCTGTGTCCACACCTCATAAATCTGTCATGAAGAACAAAGCAATGATGTAATTGATAGGATCAGGTAAAGGTAAAGCATTTACAGGTGTATTTTCTTCTGTGCTTTGAATGGAATGATATTTATCCTGTCATTTTACAGCCAGAGATTTGCAGTTTTTTCCAGCACAGCTCAGGGATACTAAATACAATATGAGTTAAATATACAGACCAACTTTGCTTCACACACTAAGTCTGAAAATGAAACATAAATTGCTTGAATTCCCACACTCACAACAGAGCTCTCTTTGGGGAAAACACTAACAACTAAAAATATTTCCAGTTTAATAATGATCATCAAAGGGACATCTACGACTGCTTGACTTTTACACATGATTACGCCTGTAATATATGCTCACCTAGAGCTGCACCAGCCAGTGCCTTGCAGCTGGAGTCCCACAGAGCTGAGATCGCTACCAGCCAGCTCAGCCGTGTCCGGGCCTTGTGGCAGGCCTGGCCCAGCAGGGGGAACGGCCACTGTGTCAGCCCCAGTGTTGTTCTTTCTACCTAAACCGGGAATCGATGAACCCCATGCTCTTGGAGGTGGTCGATTCCACCCAACGGGCTTCTGCCTCGGTGCCTGTTGGGTACTCCAGGGGTTGCCCACCAGAGGACGCCCTGACCATGATCCCTGCCCATCCAACTGGGGCCCCTGCCAAGTCCTTGCCGCTTCTGCCGTCAGGGCAGCAGGTGTCAGTCTCCATTCCCTTCATGCTGTCTGGGTCCAGCTGTGAATTAGCCGAGCTCATGAAACCATGAGGTTGCCAGGGCTCGGCTGCCCGAGAGGAGCAGTGCCTGGCCTTCCACGCTCCTGCTGACATCGTGGGCCCTCAGCTATGGAGCCAAATGCATACGAGTTTGCCTGGTCACATTTTTTCACTACGAAAAGCTTTGCCAACCCTTTGTCTCATGTCGCCGAGGTCCTAAAACCTCAGAATGTGCTGGCCTATACTGTACGTTCCTACCCAGTGAGTGGTCCAAGTTGGGGGGCTTCTCTCTAACCTCGCTGGTTCTCATATTGTAACGTCATATCTCTTTGTTGAAGACACAAAAAATATATAAACGTGTAGGTGAGAGAACAAAACTCTCATACATAATCTCACTCCCCAGAAATTATCACTTTTAATTTCGGTAAATTCCCTTTCAGTCCTCTTCTATGAATGTAATTTTTTCACATCGTTGAAATCATAGTATACATACAATTTTGTGGCCCTCTTTAACATTTGACATTTTATTATAAGCATTTTGCCATATCACCAAAATTATTTACAGATATAAATGACTGTCTCTCAGGCTAATGGATATTTATTGTTTCTGATCTTTCACTACATGGATGAACATATTTACACAATAAATCTTCCTCATAATTTTGAATTATATCTTTGGTGTAAAGTCCCAGAAGTGAACTTTCTGAGTCAATAGATATTAACATTTTAAGGCCCTTGGTATATAATTTGGCTTTAGTCTATGACCTCATAAGTTGCTAAGGAATGCATTCATCGTCACCAATTCAAGCTTTTTTATCTATAATCTTTTGTTTGCTCTGAAGGTAACTACTGAGATCACAATAAAATAGGGTGACATGTTCTCTACTAATTTCAACACAAATACGGGTTTAAAAATATTTCACATAGGAGTATGTGAAACTAGAAGTATTGAGATTAAGTAATATTTTCAAGCGACCCACAACCGCTTTCCTAATAATAGGAAACAGTCATTGAGATTTGTATCTCTAATTATTTTTTAGAGCTTCTCAAATCTATGAATCTGAGTCTGCGTCAGTATTCTCAACAGCCAGAACTGGAAACAGTGAACTCTATTTTTGAGTTTCTTCTGTAGAATGTGAACTTGGGATGTCAGCTGCTCAGAATCCATTTACGTAATAATTTTTTAAAAAAATATCTGTCTTCTCCATGAACCCTCCCGATTCTTCCAGGCAGAATTAATCACCCTTCCTCTCCCATAGCTCATCTCCAGTGCCCCATTTAACACTTACTTCTTTGGTCTTCATCAGATTTAAGCTATTGTTCAAGTCGCCCACTAGGCTGGGAGCTCCTAGAAGGCACACCCAGTATGGTTCCCAAGGCTGAGCATAGAGATCAACAGATAACAGTCACGCATAAACAGGATGGGGACTCATTTTCAATTTGCCAGGAAGCACATGGATTATGCCTGCTAGAAATCTGATGTAATGGATGGATCCAAAAGGGAAAGCGAAAGGAGCTGCAGTGCTAGCCCAGAGACTGTCCATAGAGCAATGGTCAGAAGATGAGACTATTTCTTCTGGTTGCAAAATGAAAGAAAAATTCATTCATTATTTCACAGATATTTATGGAATACCTTCCAGGTGGTAGCACGATGCTAGGTGATAGAATCCGGAGAGGAATATAGTAGCCCCCCCTTATCCGTAGGGGATATGTTCCAAGACCCCCAGTGGATGCCCGAAACCTCAGATAGTACTGAACTCTACATATACTATATTTTTTCCTATACAGACATACCTATGATAAAGTTTAATTTATAAATTAGGCATAGTAAGAGATTAACAACAATACCTACTAACAAAATAGAACAACCATGTATCCCCGAAAATAGGACCTAGCCAGACCATCAGCTGTAATGCGTTTTTTGGAGCGAAAATTAATATAAGACGTGGTCTTTTTTTAATATAATATAAGACTGGGTCCGATATGATATGATATGATATGATATGATATGATATGATATGATATGATATAATACAATACAATATCCGGTCTTATTTTAATATATAATTTTTGCTCCAAAAGACACATTAGAGCTGATTGTCCGACCAGGTCTTATTTTCGGGGAAACACGGAATTACAACAATATACCATAATGAAAGTATGTGAATGTGGCCTCTGCTTCTGATAATTGATCTGATAACCAAGTTGGCTACTAAGTGACTAATGGGCCGGTAGAATACATAGCGTGGATCTTCTGGACAAAGGGATGATTGATATCCCAGGCAGGACAGTGCAGGGTGGTGTGAGGTTTCATCGCGATACTCAGAATGGCACACAATTTAAAACTTATGAATTGTTTATTGCTGGAATTTTTTGTTGAATATTTTTGAACTGTGGTTGACTACATGTAACTGATAAGGACTGTGGGTGAGGGGGAGCTATCATAAGAAGTTCTTTCTGACTTCCCAGAGCTCGTGAAGAAATGACAACACCAAACACAAGCATCAGTGATCCTACAAAAAGGTTATCCATGAGTGAGGGAAAGCACGTATGCAAAACCAGGATAGGAAAGGAGATAGTCCGGTTCGTTAATTAGAGACTGCCACTTTTAATTAATTATCTACAAATCATTCAAGAGTTTTTCACGCAGTCACCACGAGCCAGCTCCCCACCATGTCTAGATCGCCTGCTCTGTAATTTCCACTTGGAAGCCACCTTCCAAAGACAGGTGAGACCTTTAAAATCTGGTAAATCCTACTACAAACTTCTCTAGGGATTCTCACACATATGCTGGCATTTTTTTCATAATACATGAAAAAAATGTATTACTTCTAACCAAATGATTGGGGGGGGGGGGAGCTAAGGCCTAGGGATAAAGATTCATTTAAAAAGAAATGCGTGGAGTGGTGGGAAGTTTTGGAGTCAGACAGCCAGGGATAAAATCCCCGTTCTACTGGTTATTGATCCTAGGACTTTGATAAGTTACTTAACCTTTCTGAGGATCAGTATTCTCATCTGTAAAATAGGGATAATGATGCCTACCTCCTACAGAAGAAAGAAGGAGACATGGGAGAATGAAGAGGGCTGTCTATGCAGGTTAGGCATGAATATCTAGCGCCCAAATGTCGGGCCTATGGATTGTTTAAGAAAGGGGAGAAGAATGAGCAGGAGCCCAAGCATCAGGTGATTCCGATTCCAGTCCTGATTCATCTCAAAGTAGCATGAGACCCGGGGAATTCCACTCCCCTCGAACAACCTCAGTTTTCCCATCTGTAAAACGAGCAGGCTGGAATAGGTGACTTTATGGCTCCTCCCACTTTTGAGGTTCTATCAGACCTTTTGTTTCTCTCCTCTAAAGTGGGTGAGGCTGTGCTGTAGCACAGAGAATATAGTCAATAATATTACAACAACAGTGTATAGTGCCAGGTAGGTACTAGGCTAATTGGGGGAGATCAATGCATAAATTACATAAATCGCTAACCGCTACGCTGTACACCTGAAAGGAATATAAAATACATTGAATGTCAACTGTAACTGAAAAAATAAATAATTTAAAACATTTGTAAATAAAGTGTGTGAAGCAGGGGACAATTATTCAGCTAAGAGCAGTGTCAATACAGCCATCATCTTGACATTCATTCAGGCTTTCACGTGTCCAGGTTAGAAGCTGGCAGCCTAGCTCGCCAGGCAGAGTAATTAGTCCTTGTTTGTGAAAGATCCCGCCATGTGCAGGTGTTCCATGGGCAATGAAAAGAGATCCATCTCCCGTTTTGACAGCGCTACACTGGGAATTCATAAAATATTGAAGTAACTAATAAAGTCATTTTTCATTCCACCGGTGGTTTTCTCTACTTATCTCTTCATTTGTTTGCCCATCCAGTCACAGATTTCTCCAACCAGTTGGAGCATCTATACTCGGGGACAGACACCAGCCTGTTCTCTAGAAGCTGGTGTTGCAGACCTCGCTCCTTCGCCTGTGTAGACGGCCGTCTCCTCCCTGCGTCTTCCCATAGCTTTCTCTCGGGGCACGCCTGTGTCTAAATTTCCTCTCCTTGTAAGGATGCCAGTCAGACTGGATTAGGACCGACCCTAGTAACCTCATTTTAACTTGATGACCTCTGTAAAGACCCGACCTTCAAATAAGGTCATATTTTGAGTTAGTTGGGGTTAGGATTTCAATATATAAATGTCAGGGGTGACACAATTCATCCCATTATAGGCTGTCAACTTATTCATTCATTTGTTCGTTTGTCTGTTCATTCACTCTTCCAATCCAGTGGAGTACCTACCAAGTCCCAGTCACTGTGCAGGGTACCAGAGAGAAGACGCCGAACAGGGCAGTCCCAGCCTGGAGGACTGCACCTTTGGCAGAGGCGTCACCCACAGAGAGATCACTCAGTGTGGCTTAAGTGCGAAATCGCAGGTGGATGAGGGGACAATGGGGCACTCTGCTCACCTGAGAGCTCAGGACTGGTTCCCAAAGTTTCCACAAGGTGGTGAAGCTGGGGCTGACGGAGGTGGAAGCCTTGGGTAGAGCCTTCCGGGTAGCAGGTAGGAAGACAGAAATGCCTGGACCTCATGCAAAAGAACTGCATGTGGAAACGAACTGGGTGCGGGGGGAAGGAGGTGGGTGAGGGGGGGAGCGGGCACATTTCTGGGACGGAACCCAAGGCGTGCGGAAGAGCAGTGAGGAAGGGGAAAGCAAGGGTAAGGCCTGGTACAGGCAACTGCCATGAGACCACCAGGTAGTAGAGAAATCTCTCCCCAGCCACCTCCTCTATCCATTAGAACATGGCTGAGAACTAAGAGGCAAGGAAGACATCCTCTAGGGGGCCAAAACCAAGATCTCAAAGTTCACGCCCTGAAGTTTACGTCTGTAAGGGAAAGGAGGGCCTCTTGTGACCTCACTCAACACCTACATACTCCTACTTTACCCACACGTCTAACGAACTTGGTGATGTGATTTTCAGACCATCACACAGCACAATACATCCGCAACTTAGAAGGGAGACAGGTGCCACTCCCATGCAGTCTGCAGTATATGAAGTGACAGCTGCCAGTCTGAAAACAGACGAGACAGTTAAAAACAAACGCCCCAAAGCTGACATGAGAACCTTGAGCTCTTCAGGGCCAGCAGCGCATCACAGGACAATCAAAACCGGTTTGCAGACCATCCTTCAAAGAAGTCCAATTCACTGAAATGTATTTAAGAAGCCACGATTCCCAACAAAGCTGAAAGGGTTTAGTGGGTAGAGGGTTAAACACAAGACCAGTTAGAAAACAAAGGAATGCAACAGCTCATTCCCGCCCAGCGGTCTCCAACAGCCCAGGTTTCACTGTGTTGACCAGGCCAGTGTCAGCCAAACTGTAAGTGCTCCCTGACATCTAGTTTTCTGTTAGAAGGGACTTCGTGAATCACTTAGGCCAAATCCTCCCTTTAGGTCTAAGAAAACAAGGCCCTTTGTGGGGAAGGGACTTGCCCAGAGCCTCCCATAAGAGGAGCAGAGCCAGAGTTGGCCCTGTCCCCTGGGGCATCCCTTGACAGGATGGGGTTAGGAAAAGCCAGGGGATGAGTGACTCTGGGGTAGCTCTGGACCTGGGCGGGTTCAAATGACAGCAATGTCCTGGGGCAGTAGAAAAGGGTGAGAGGGGTCAGGAGGACTGCAAACAACACAGAATCCTCTCAGGGCTCAGCACTCCCATTTCCACCATTACCTCACTGGGCCTTCACAGCAATGCTGGTAAGCGGGGCAGGAATTATTATTCCAACACACTGAGGCCCAAAGGGGATACTTAGTCCGTCCTTGTGATCATGGGCAGCTGCAAAATCAGAACTAGAACTGTGATTGCATGCTTTGCAAACCCCGAACGCTAGTTTGAAAACCCCCACTGTGGGTCTCCCGGGCAAGACACATCTATTTGTTTTTTGCACATGACCTTGGTAAGTCTCATAGTCTGACACTCCCTTGAGGCACGGCTGATATAATTTAGCCATCTATCACTTGGGTCAAAGCACGTTATTTATCTGCAGAGAGTAGCATGGCTTGATTTCAGATACTATTCCTCCTACTAGTTCTCCAACACTCTGTTACCTCAGTAAACATTCCCATATTTTGTGCAGCACGTTAGAAGCTTGCCAGCTCCTTCACAGTGTTCTCATCAGCTGAGTATGACAGTTTGGAAGACAGGGAAGCATCATTTCAGCTTCAAACCAAACACTGATTCTAGGCCTGCACGGCAGCTGCTTTCTTTAGGACACATTTATCATTAAAACAAAGGGTTGTGGGTTTGGGGAGAAACTGATGTTTTGAGCTGTCAAGACAGTTGAAAATGTTTGGGAAAACTTTTTTTTTTTTTTTTTTTTTAAGATAATGCTTGCTTTGGAGGTACAATTTCAATTTCTTTCCCCTGTAAATTAACATTTTCTCGATTATATAGGAAAGAACCTGGATCTCTTTGATAGTCTCACATATAATTATTGTTTTGACTAATAAGTCAACTTTGCAATGCTAAAAAGGCAAATCACCAAATACAACTATGTGGTTTGTATATCTTTTTTTTTTTTTTTTTTTTTTTTTAAGGACATAGGCTGGGTTTTGTTAAATGACAAAGCCAGTAGTGATCACATAAAGATTTTTTAATGGGTGGGAAAGCTGATTTTTCAGCACTGGTACAGGTTCTAATGGTAGACAGCTGTTTTCAACAATCATGATGATGATCAGACACCTCTGTTTGAATAAACCCTGAGACTTAGCCAAGGGTGCTCAGCCTGTTATGACCCTGGTCCTCAAAGCAGCACAATGAGGGAGGCGGGAGAAAGACGGTCAATGCAGCATCTGAGCATTTATTTAACAGACACTTACAAGCTTCAGAGCAGAATAAGACATGGCGCCCCTGCTCCCCGGGAGCTTACATGAGGTTGTAGGCAGGTAGACAGAGCAAGGACTGGGGTCCAGCCACCTGGGCCTCCTCATCCAGGGCATTTACAATTCTATCACCTGCTTCCTCTCAAACCTGCAATTCCAGCAAACTCAACAATGGGATTTCCTTTTGGGAGAGACACCTTCCAGTTTGAATTGAATGTCTTGAGGACCTTGGTGGGCTGGCTGGCACCACGGGGCCTCCATGGCCAAGCTGAGGAATCATCTGGAACACTTCAAATCCAGGTCCTTAGAGGATGCACCCACATTATAATCCTCCGTCCCTGTCTAGTGGTAGGTACCACATTGATTGTAATCCTAAACACCAATGCCTCCACGAGCCTCTCTGCCTTTGCATAAGCCAGCCCTTCGGCTCAGGATGTCTTTCTCCACCCATGTATCGTGTAAGCCTCCTGTGTCATTAAAACCTAGCAGATGTCACTTCCTCCAGAGTATACCACTCCCTTCTCTGTGTCACCTCTGTACCTTGTTCATGCTTCCATGTTGGACTTGTCACCCTAACTTGTGATTTTTTCATTCTATGTCTCAGTCCCCTGTTGGATCTGTGAGCATCTCTTAAGAGGCGGCTGCATCTTATCACTTTCTACATCCTTTCTACTTAGTCTAGAATCTGGCACATGGCAGGTGTTCAACTATTTCCTAAACGAATAAACAATATTAAGCATTCAGGAAGCACCTAGAATGTGATGAGCTCCAGGCACAAAGAGCATCTCTAACCCTCACAATGCTCCTCTGAGGGGGGCATTGTTTTCCTCTTTTTCCAGATTAGGAGCCCGAGGCTTGGAGAAATTATGAGACTTGCCCAAGATCAGAGTCAGGAAAAACGAACCAGGATCCGAAGGCAGGTTTGTCTGACTTCTGCTCTTTCCACAATACTACGCCGACCCTGCCGACTTTCCCTCAAGGCGGTCACCCCTCAAAGTCTGATAAAGGAACACAGTGAGCCCTGACCGCTGCCCCCATTCTCCACTCACTGGCTCCACCCCAGACAAACAGAGGACGAGCCAAGGAGGGTGCATTTAGAATTCTCCTGGTGATTCAGCACCAACGCCCCTCTTTCAGTTTGTCTTATCCAAAGAGCACTCTCCACAACACAGATCTGAACAAGATCTGAACAAGCACCTTGCCCTTAGTAATCTCGACTCAGACTTTCATTTTTTGGAATCAGTCTGACAGCTTCTGAAAATGGTCAAAGACCAGATCTTACCGAGACTAATTATTTCTTTAAGACGTACAGCTCCATCCTTTGGCGAAAAGAAGGCCAGGAGGCAAAGTTAAATTGCATAGTACATCACTGTCCTCTGCTCATTCATCTCTGCCACTCTGTCAGTGTAAGAATTTACAGCAGATATTATCTCTTTGAAGGGGTTCAAGTCCTAGAAAAATACAAGCTAAATTTTAAATAGAATTTTAATTTTAATGAAAGCTTCAGGGAACGCTGTTTATGTTGCTTATCTTTCATACCTGGCGATTAAGGTAATATATGCTTAATGGAAAAGGATATTTCTAATCCCCAGACAGGCTCAACATCTGTCTAGGGCTGTGTTTTTGGAAGCCTTAAGCTGCTTGTGATGGATGTAATAAAACCAGGACGCTACTGAACTGACACCTGAAGGCTGTGTGTAAGGGGGACCAGGAACATTATATCTTTGCCCAGTGCTTGTGTTGAAATAAAAGCAAAGTCCCAGGCATTTTATTCTGTCAGCCCTTAGAAGTCCTGTCTCCTGCTCTCTCATGTTATGCCCTGACTGGCCCAGGGAGAAGAAGCTGGGCTGTGGGACTCTGGGTGCAGCGTTCACTTCAGTTCTCAGGCCCTTCCTCCATCTACCTGCCAGTACGCTCCTGGACGCTCTGCAGACGCAATCTCTTCTAACTCAGCAGTCCTGAAGGTAGCGACTATTATCCCAAGTTTACATTTGGGGAAGCTAAGGCTCAAAAAGGTGAAATGGCCTATCCAGTTTACAAGTGACAAAGGTAGTATTTGATCCTGAGCTTCTAGGTAACAAAGGGAGTAGCTGAATTTGATCCTAAGACAGTCTGCTCTTGCTCTTTCCCCACAGGACAGGGGTTGACACACCATGGCCCTTGGGCCAAAAGCGACTTGCCATCTGTTTTTCTAAATAAAATTTTATTGGCCCACAGCCATGTGTATTCGATTTCACACAGCAATGGCAGAATTGAGTAGATGTGACAGAGATGGTATGGCTAGAAGGCCCAGAATATTTTCTATCAGGCCCTTTACAGGACAAGTTTACCAACCCCTGAAATAGGGCCATCGCAAGGGCATTAGCTGAGCACCTACTACCTGCGAGGGCTGGGTTAAGGTGGGAACATGGAATCAAAGTTGAAGAAGACGCAGTCCATGCTTCAGGAAACTCAGTCTACAGGCATGCGTTTCCCATGAAATGGTAAGCCCAAATGTTCCCTAGCTCAGGCGCTCTCAGCGGCCCAGGAACAGTGCCAGAGTCCCTGCTGTCGCTCTCCCTAGCGCATCATGCAGACCCTCCTGCGAGTTCCCTGTGGAGACCTCCTGAGCACCCACGGCCAGCACCGCAGCCTCATCGTCACGCAGCACCCTCCTGTTCTTCTGGACAGACTCCCACGGTCCGTGTCCGCTGCCCACAGGCTGTTGGGAATGGCCTCGCTGCTGAGCTGGGCTGTCAGGTGCGGGCCACACCACAGCAAGAAGGCTCGCTCTTCATGCTCCCTAAGCTTCCAGCCCTGGAAGGAAGCTACTACATTCCAGGGAGAGATGGGGAGAGCCCAGGCCCCTCGTGGTTGTGCCAAACGTCACACAGTTCCTCTCGTGCAGATTGATCAGCTTCTGCTTCACGCCCCATCTCCCCAGAGGCTGAAAACCAGTGCAAGGGAGCCAGGACAGGAACATATGCCACTTGATCTCCATTCCCTCCCCACAATCATATTGCTTTCCATATGATCAAAACCTCCTGGTGGTGGTGATGGGAGGGGGCCATTGGTTATATGACTCTATACCAGTGACCTGGACATGAGATTAAGTGTTACCCATATGATGGATGAAATGGGAAAAGTAAATAAAGGCGTGTGTGTGTGTGTGTGTGTGTGTGTGTGTGTGAATGTGTGAACATGTATCCATTCTTTTATGAAATCATGCTGGCACTATTAAGGTAAACCATATGAAACTGCACATTAAACGATTCTGACTTTTTTAAAATGTCCATTTCACATGGTTCAAGCTAATGACTGGTACTTGATTTTTTTCCCTTCAATGTCCTTACATGGAAAAATAAAATGCTGGCTTTCTTTATGTTATCTTCACAATTTGTTTTTAAATTTTATTGGTTTATAAACTCTGGAAATTGCTTATCTTATATCAGCAGCAGCTGGCCCCAAAACACCCTCATAAAATTTGGCAGAAGCTATCAAAATTTTAAATCACCTATTCTTTGACCTTGTAGTTTTGTTTCTAGGAATCCACCCTGCATAGATATTGGTATGTGTAGACAAAGACACAGGACAGGAACATATGCCACTGCATGTCCATCACACACACACACACACACACACACACACACACACACACACACACACACAAGGGTGGGTCCTGGTAGCACTGTTTGAAATGTGGAAAAGTGTAAATAACTGAAGTCCCCACCATCAGGGGTTATAAAAGTATGGTAAGGCCCCAGACTGGAATAACACTCAGGCCACAGAAACAATAATACCTCCATCTGGTTCTACGGAAATGAAAAGCTGTCCTTACTATCCTGATAAGTAAGAGGATCGAGTCACAGAATGACACGTGTGCAGCAGAGGATGCCTTTTCTATGAAAGTTACAATAACAAAACAAACTACCTCTCTTTGGAGATTAAAATATCCCATAAAGAAGTTTGGAAGGATAAAAACAAATCATTTATAGTGGTTATCACTGGAAAGGTGGGTTGCGATGAAGGGAAAGGCTAAATGGGAAGATTTGCTTTTCAATTTATATACTTTATATAGTGTTTGAATTATTTCCAAGGAAGATGTATTACTACCTTTATACTTTTTAGATGAAGAAATAAAGAGTGGGGTGGGGGAGGCCTGGACATACAAAGCAGAATGAAAGAGCATATAGAAAAAGGAAAAGTTCAGTTTGATTCTGGGGTTCAGGGAAGGATTTCAGAGAAAGTGCTTTCTGAGCTGAGCCTGAAAAGATGGCCAGAAATAAGACTGGAAGAAATGGCGTCCCGGCTGCAGGAATGAGGAGCTCCTGGGAGCCCTGAGGATGGCTAACCACATTAGACTTTGATTTGTAGCTGATGACAGTCAGATGGTTGGAAAAATTGTTAGGAAACTTGATCTCCAGTTAAGATTCTTATTACTTTATTCATGCAAACCTAATTTCTCACCAGGTAAATGTCTCTTACTTGGAACCCAGGCAGATTTATTTTGGGGTTGGGAAGCTATTGCAGACATGATTGATGGCCCATCTAAGATCTATTTCCTCCCTTCCCTTTTCCTGACAGAACTCACATTCTATTTAGGTATCCATGCTCTTCCTCAGGCCATGTGCTTCAGGGGAGGCTGGGCCCAGCGCAAGGCCCAGCCATGGCACGAGTTCTGATGGGTCTAAGCCAATCGTGGGGGGCCCATTCTCACGACTGACAATATTGGTTTAGGTGTGTGACCGTGATCCGATTCTGGCTAATGTGATGTGATGGGAAATCTCTGAGGGGGCTTCTGAGAATTGTTTCTTCACCTTTAAAGACACACGAGTGTGGGTGGTCCCCTTTCCTATTTCTAGATGTTACTAATTTTGGATATAATACCTGAAGCTGCTGCTGCCATCCTGTGACTAGAGGGGAACAAACCTGAGGACAAAGCCACGGTGTGGAGGATGGAGAACCAGAGGATGGAAAGAACCTGGACGCTCGATGATGTCATCAAGGCACTACACTAGCCGACTATAAAACTACTTCAGCTTTTGACATCTTTTTACGGGAGATAATTCATTTCCTTGAATTGGATTATGCCAAACTAAGTTGGGTTTTCAGTTACCTGTAGCCATAAGCATTCCAACAAATTAAAAAATATGCTTTCCAGTGACAGGATTGAATTGTATATTTATTCAAACAAATACTTTCTACTGTGTGCCAGAAGTCAATTTCAACTTCAATAAATATACTTACCTTTAAAATTGACTAGATTGATGGTTGCATAACACTGTGAATATACTTAACGACACTGAACTGCGTACTTACTTTAAAATCACTAAAATGGTAAATTTTATGTTACGTGTATTTTACCACAGTGAAAAAAGGAAAATAAAGGCAATCCATAGCACCTGCTGATGTGAACATGAGTAAGGGGCGAGACTGAGTACGACCTCTGAATCTTAAATTTCTCATTGCCCGATAGGAACTAAATTGCACTTTAAAACATCCACTTAAATTAAGCGCTGCCCATAATATGGGACCATTAAAAAGACAAAGACACACTTCCGCTTTGGCCCGTGACAGAGTGATAGCAAACTTACACTCCTGCCCTAAACAACCGTAAAAGTAAGCCAATTTTTTTGAGGCAAGTGTTTTTAAGCACTGGACAACAGGCAGTGCATACCTGTAATGCCTGAACAAAGGGAAACATGAGGTCAGCCCCAGTTACCCAGCGTTTTCAGCTTCTCCGCACATGACAGACCATAGGCCAGGGATGTGGCGATCAGTACTGGGGGAGCTGAGGTGTCTGGGATGTGTGGGGCAGGTAACTGGAGAGCAGCAGTCTGGGAATGGGGTGGGGTGTGGGAGGGGCACTCTGCACATCTGTGTTTGAACACTTGACTGTGTGAGGCCAGACTCCGTGAGGCCTAACAGAGAGGGGCAGATGCAGGGCAGGGCACTGACCAGAGGTCACAGAGTGATGGGAAATATTAGTGTGAGGGTGGGGGCAGGCTATGCCACCGGAACATATGCTCCATGAGGGTAGCAACTGTCATGTTTTCATGCCTGATGTAGCCCCTAATTCCAAAACAATGCATGCACATAGATGTGTAATATTTGTTTGT
This sequence comes from Rhinolophus sinicus, assembly GCF_036562045.2. NCBI lineage: Eukaryota > Metazoa > Chordata > Mammalia > Chiroptera > Rhinolophidae > Rhinolophus > Rhinolophus sinicus. The sequence continues at coordinate 177,809,380 of NC_133754.1, forward strand.
TGAATGAATAAATGAATGGTGTCACCCAAGCTAGGTCTAGGACAGATAGCACTTGAGGACAATATAGGGGTCCTCCAAGAAGCTCAGATGGGGGAGGGACCTGCCTCTAGAGGCTCGATGGCCAAGCCACTGGGACTGAAGAGGTATTATCTGTGACAATTTTAAAAATGCATTCATTCATTCATTCACGCATTTAATTTAATTTCTTCTATTACCCATCTTGTTATCCCCCGAAACATGAAATACTAGACGAACACTAGAAACAACCGATCAGTTATAGACTGTAGAAAGACATTGCGGTACATTCATAAACTATAATTCCATACAGCAATGAAAATGAATGAATTCCCACACATGCAACTATACACACGACTATCACCAATATAATGTTGAGTGAGAGAAGCCAGGTACAAAAATAGCTATGTTGTTTGACTGCATTTACATGTAAAGTTCAAAAACAGGCAAAAGGAACGTATGGTGTTAGAAATCAGCACCGTGGTTCCCCGTGGGGAGGGGCCAGGTCTGGAGGGGAGGGCTCGGGTCTGGGCATGCTCCGTTCTCGTCCTGGATTTGTTACCCAGCGTGTTCACGCCATAATCCATTGAGCGGTACAGTAGAACGGAGCAGTACACAACACAGTGCAAATTATGCACTTTTCTCTACGAATGGCATTTGTCAACAAAAAAGGAAATATCAATTTAACTGGACTATTTCAAAGATTAGAAGTTAGACTAAAGGATGGAGAAAATGGGGAGGAGTTTAACTAATTATATATTTACAAGGATCCATTTCTGTGCTTTTTAAAAAAAATAATCAGTATTAGGCTACTTTAAAGATGGCAATGTAACTTTAAGAGTTTCATTCCTTTGAAATACTTTAAAATATCATTTTTGTATTGTGTGACAGTACACATGACATTTACTATCCTAACCAGTTTTAAGTGTACAGTTCAGTGGCATTAAGTACATTCACATTATTGTGACGCCATCACCACCATGCATCCCCATAACTCTTTTCTGACTGTAAATCTGAAACTCTGTGACTATTAAACACTAATTCCCCATTCTCCTCTCACCCAGCCCTTGGCAACCACCATTCTACTTTCTGTCTCAGTGAACTTGACTACTTGAAATACCTCATCTTAGTGGAATCATACAATATATGTCCTTTTGTGTCTGGCTTATTTCACTTATTTCCTCAAGGTTCATCCATGATGTTGCATATTGCAGACTTTCCTTCCTTTTTAAGGCTGAATAATGTTCCATTGTATGAATATACCACAATTTGGTAATCCATTTATTAGTTGATGGACACTTAGGCTGCTTTATCCTTTAAAATACTTTAAAACATTGATTTCTTTTATTTAAAAAAGGAAACACATACATGTTCTTTAAAAAAAAGGATATGAAGTGTCTTACAGAGATAGATGATAGATAAATACGCTGTTTCCCCAAAAATAAGACCTAGCTGGACCATCAGCTCTAATGCGTCATTTGGAGCAAAAATTAATATAAGACCCATTCTTATATTACATTATATAAGAACGGGTATTAGATTAGATTAGATTAGATTAGATTAGATTAGATTAGATTAGATTAGATTAGATCTGGTCTTATATCTTAGTAAAATAAGACCGGATCTTATATTAACTTTTGCTCCAAAAGATGCATTAGAGCTGATTGTCTGGCTAGGTCTTATTTTTGGGGAAACACGGTAGATAGATTGATAGATATTTTAAAATGGATCCACATGTAGTCGGGGTAAAGAAAGAACATGGGTAGAATAAAAACATAAGGTTAAGGATGAACTAAACACAAAGAAACACAAGCTTCAACGGTCAGCGCTGTTGATGGTGGGGGTTGGGGGGGTCACCAATTTGGCTCCAAGCTTCATGATAACCAAAGGAAAGAGGGAAACAAAAGTTGAAAGATTCACTTTGACAACAAGCTGTTCCAATACAGAAGACACACCAGTTGCTCAAGGAGAAGCCCAGCTTTCCTGGAACTGATGCCAGAGAGAAATTTCCCCTGTGGTGAGACAGTAAGTGATGGAGTACAGGACGTCCTCAACGACATCCTAACAATTGCACTGCCAGTGACAACAATGGAACAAGAAATAACAGCTAACACTTTAAGACTAGTTAATGATGAGCCAAGCACTGTTTTGAGTTCTTTATACATACAGAGTACATTTAAAATCAATGCTTCTTATAATATCTCCCACCGCAGAGCGAGCACCAAGACAGTCGGGAAGGCAGCTGGAACAATGGTCTACAAGAGCAAAGCTCTCAGACGGTTTGGCTTGATCCATGACCTGGACCACATGGATCCCATATCCTCCCAAGAAACGATTATGGACACTGCTCGGCAGCAAATTACTGGCAAGTACTACGCAAATTTAGACCCAAGCTATTTTCTCCGGTAGTCAGTCAAACCAAAGGCAGTGTTGAAATCCTTTTCTTCAGTTGATGTACCTAAGGGGACTTATGCCCAAATAGGTGGCCACCCCATCTCGACAGGAGCGGGCCAAGGGAGGATCTATGGCCACAGCCAAGATTTCCCTCTGGAAATTGTTTTATGTCTGTTAGAACACAAAGACCAGTCACTAAAATTGTAGCCCCCAAGTTCACACCACCAAACATGGCCGTGATCATTTCAGTCTCATGAATGATATGAATGTAAGTGGCCTCGTCACAGGAGAGGAAGTGCTCTCAGAGAGGGAGGGGCACTCTGACCCACTACAGAGGGCCCAGGACCCCTTTGCCTGAGAAAGGTAAAGAGAAAAAGGATACCTGGTTACTGTGTGAACAGCCTGGAAGGCCTCCTTATGCTTCTGAAGTACTTGGACTTGTGCCAACAAACTTCTAATAATCTTAAAATTAATTATCTCTTTGTTGTTAACAGAAGGGTTAACACAAAGGATAAATTAAGAGAAGCTAATTTGTTTTCTGTCTTTTGCCTATCCAAATATCTCCTGACCAATGGAAGAGGGAGATCCTAGTGGAAGACCCTTGCTGGTGGAATGCAAAGAAAGAGTTAAATCAGATATGCATCTTTCCTTCAGGGAGTGGAGTCTAATTCACTGGTTCCTTCTTTCTTCGCTCAGCAAACATCCATTTCACACCTTTTTTGTGCCAAGATCTATTTATATCACAAGGCAGGTTGGATTACATGCTAGGTAGAGGCACGACCCATGTCCTAAAGGCGCTTAGATGAAGGAGGGATTAATCCAGTCACAGGAGGGGGGATGATCAGAGAGAGCTTCACGGAAGAGGTGACATCAGAGCTGGACCTCGAAGGATCAGTGAGATTTGTTTTACAAAAGAGCTCGCCATCGGATTCCTCTAAGTAACAATTTTTTTTCCTAGTGCCTTTCAATTACTCCTGGACTGACTTACACACCCTTTTAGAAGCACAGCTGTTGTGTAAATTAAGCCTCAGTAATCCCTCCCCAGGGCTGAGTTCCCCTTAGGAGAAATTCTGGCACCTGCTGATTTATTTTTGTGTACTTTCTCAGCACCTTGAGAATTTCAGCTTCGGTAATCACAATTAGGAGGCATTCCAACTGAGATGGTTACACAAAGAGGGAGCATGGGACTGTTAGGGACAGAGACTGGACGCCAAGCAGGCCGAGAAGGGTAGAGGCCTGCAGGGAAACCTGGGGCCGGCTATAGAGAAGTAATCCTAAACTTGAGATCACGGCTGCCTCCTGGGTTAGGAGAAAGAACTGAGAAATGTATAGGGCTGGTGGTGTGCCCTGGAGTGCTGTCTCTGAGCCCACAGAGGGACCCGGGAAGCCCGACACTCACAGAATAAACCCTTCTCGTGTGTGTTTCCAGGATTATGAGAGAACATCTTTAAGCAGCTTGGCATACTGCCTGGCCAACAGGCATCACTCTAAACCTCAGCTGCTGCGGCTGTTGTTCTTGAACTTCACCTCCTCGTTCCAGAGGACATTTCAGGAACCCACCCCGTTGGGTGGAACCAGCTGAGCAGGAACAACTGTGTATCTAGACTGAATAATGTACTGCTAACACTTAGGAAATACCCTTCAGGCCGGGGTTTCTCCTGAGACACCTGAATGCTCCACAAGAATCGGACCCTTCTGTTTTCATCTGACCGATAGTCTTTTCAACAAGCTTAATATCAGTATGTTGTTGCCGTCCCCAATTTCCCTGCCTTCGTGTGCCCTGGAGCCAAGTCATCTCAAGTGTCACTGTTGAATTTATAATGAGGCATTTCTTACTACAGTCCTGAGGTATTCTTGGGGCCCAGGACTCCTCAACTTTGAGAAATGCTACATTAGACTGGTAATCACCTTGGGAGCCTAGGGACTGACCTTGGGCCAGAGGAAACCTAAAGCCCACGGTGACATTCCAGTTCCCCTGGAGTCAACAGAAAGGCCTAGTTTGCTGACCACAAGTGTGTGACTCATGAAGCATAGCATGGATTGGTTTTCTCTCTTGAAAGACGTCATTGGAGTCTGGAAACCCTCTGGCAGCCTCTGGCAGCTCCAGCCATCACTTGTGACAGTGAGGGGGGGGGAGGGGGGGGAGGTCCACTCAGAACAGCTAGGAGGGAACCATGCTCTGAAATTCGTGTCCCAAACAACTCCCTCTTACCCTCTACTGTGGGTGTGTGCTTGTCATGGGGGCCTCTGCCTTGTCACGTCCAAATAAGGGTTTTCAGGGTTCAGGATAAAGAGTCAATATCTGTAGAGTATGTGTATGTGTGTGTGTAACCTCAAAATCCCAACTGTTAAATGGACAAGGCACATAGGCAGGGAATTTCCAAGTCCCATAAAATAAAACCTAAATAGTAAACAGAAATGATTATGTGGACACATGTTCATGCTCATTAACAACCAAAGTTACGCACATTTAAAAATCACCTTACACATCCTAAATCAGCAACCCGTTTTATAAAGGCAGCACCTAAGGCTTTTGCAAGGGAATGGGCACACACAGGCATGGGTGGTGGCCAAGATAGCAGGTACCGCCCCTTGCAGAAGCCAAGTGGTACTTCGTAGCTTTAAAGACAAGCATTGCCTTCAATTCAGGAATTCCAGAGCTGTGTTTTATTTAAAGAGCAAACTTGAACACCATGTACACATCCAATGATAAGGTAAATTGTGGTCCAACCTTGGGGTATTCTCTGTTCGCTGAGAATGATGGTGAGGACTGCAGAGCAATGTGGGGGAAAAGCTGACGCCACCCAGTCTCTTGAAAACCAGCAGCATTCAAATCGCTTGTACATTAAAAGAAGGTATTAAAGGCATATCTGCAAGTACATGGGGTCTAGAGAAGCTATCACCTTGTTGGGAGAGCTTGGGGTTGGATTTTTTTTTTTCATTTTTTCCCAAAAATTTTTAAGCATTGTATTTTAAAAAATTCTTTACTGCTGTTTGTCCAACAACTGCAAAGCGCACCCTTTGGCAGCACGTGACACCAACACGTATGGAGACACCCGCAGGGCCAGGCACTGCTCTAGGTGCTTTAAGAGAATATTGACCTTTTCACGCTCCCAACAACCCTAGATGTCAGGCACCTCATTTTATAGGTGCAGAAACTGGGGTTCAGCGAGAAAGTGGCTTTCCCTGCGCTCAGGCCTAACGAAAGCTATTCAGCGCTCCAATCCTGGTCTGCCTGGCTCCAGCCGAGCCTTCTTTCCAGCGCCACGCAGCTCACTTCCCATTGGCTCTCAGGGACGCGACACTCTAGTTTTGGTCCTCAAATGAGAGAGTTCCTCCCTCGATGGCTTTTGCTTTCATACTGGAGTAGTAACTGGCTTTCCACAAAGTCTTCCCAGAGGACCTCCGCTGGGGTGAGCATCCACCTCTCCTGTTCCAGGCACTCGACAGGACCTGGCACACAGCAGGTGCTCAGCGCCGTAGTGACACCGTTGAATTGGGCTCTAGAACGTTCCCTGCCTTCCCAGCTCGACAACAATAGTGCTGATTTATAATGCAGGGCAGAGAGAGGGGACAAGGACCCCCGCCCGCTATTTTCCCATTTCCTGAGTTTCCTACACTATATTCATGTTGCTTGCTGGTTTGTTTGTTTAAATCATAATGTAAATCTAGAGTCAGAAGATGCTGACAAGAAGCCTGTCAGAGGAAAAGGAAAAAGATGTGGCAGAGCAAGACACGCGGGAAGGGGCAGGTGAGGGTTCTGCGGATGAAGACGAGAAGTTTAAAACTGAAACAGGAGAGGACAGGTGGAGAGAACAGCTTGGCAGAGAGCCCTGATGAACAGGCAGGGGTCAGTGTGAAATTGGGCTCTTCCAGAAAGAAGAGAGAAAAAACAGGCCCAGGCAATTTCCTGCAGAAATACCTGTGGGGATAACAAGCATTTTTTTTTTTTTTTTAAAAACCTGGGCAAAATCGTCAAGCCCAGCGACTTTTATCATCTCAAATTCGTTCCAGAGATTTCCTCCAGCTCGTGAGAGACATTCTAACTCTCCCTGAGACAGTCATTTGTCACAGGGGGCTGGAAGCTAACCAAACCGTCTGTAAGCAAGTTTGGGGCTCTATATAATAAAATAAATGGCAAAATATCGATTTTGTTTCTTTTCAACCTGTTTTAATCCAATGATATCATCTTGCTACAAGAATTTTCTCTCATCATGGCAAGGAGAATGAGCTCAGCTGAAAGAGAGGAGAAGCAAGACAGGCAATTCGCTCTTCATTTCTCCTCTGAAGGCTCTTTTTATAGATCTCTAATATCGCCGGCAGAATTTCAGTTCCAATCTTTGACCACGACATTTCTGAAGGAAAGACCAAGGCACCGAACGAAGAACATGATCAACAGGATGTGGGTTTTTCCCTAAGGCTGAATGAAGCTTGAGGTCGGGGGTGGAAGGGACTTAAATCCCAGAGAAATGGACTCCGTGTCACTCACACTGGTGCATTTTGGCTGCTCAGAGGCCCAGACCCCCAGGGCGCAGGGCTGGGTGGGTGAAGTGTCCCACGGCCTGGCTCCATCGCACTGGTCAGCCTCTGGCCCCTGCCTGTCCATGCTTCCCCCATTGTTCTAGACGTTCCACGCCTGCTCATGACTCTGGGCCTTTGCTCGTGCCCTCCCCTGTGCCTGAGATGCCCCTCTCTCCTCCTCTCATAAACACCTACTCATTCTTCAAATTCACGGGCTCCCTCCTCAGGGAAGCCCTGCAGGCACCCCCAAGCAGCGTGAGTGGCTTCCTCCCTAGGTTCCCACAGCTCCTTATACCATGACTATTCTCGGGCACCCAAGCTGCCTCCTGGCCAGACCACAGGTGTGTCTCGGTGGTAAGGACTGGCCTTTTGAATCTCTCTGTGCACAGAGCCTAGTCCAGAGCCTGGCACAGTGTCTGCTCAGGGCAGGTCTGTGGAATGAATGAATGAATGAATGAATGAATGAATGGCAGTTCCCCAGTCCCCTCCTCCAACCTCACTCTTTGTTGAAGAACATCACCCATTCCCGGGGAGAGCCTGGCGTCCAGGGCCTCTAATCTAAGGATGAAAGGCACAGGCCCGCTCTTTAGAAGATAAAGCATTCATCGTTTCTTCCCACTTTTCTTGTGCCACAGGAGCTCTGAAAATCCTGTCATGTCAATCTCTTCCAGGTTCCGTGTTCCTCTCAAAAAGACACCAGTTTACCCACATGAAGGCTCTGAGGTTATTTCGTCTTTGGAGGGTTTTTTCATCTTTAGAGTCACAGGGATCCTGACACACACTTTGAAGCTCCCCTTCCCTTGTGCCTGCCAGGAAGTAGCCACACTTCTTTAGATGTGAAGCGTCTCTGCTTCAGAGCGGCGCCGGTCGGGAGCCCACTGCCAGGACTCCCCGGGGCAGGCCTTGCGCTGCCCACGTCCCAATCCCAACACAAGGCTCCGGAGCCGAGGGTGCCAGGCGCCTTGAACCCTCACTGCTGTCCACGTGTTCTCTCCACTGCCTCCTCGTCTCTGCGGGCCCACAATTCATTTAGAATCTGAAAATAACTCTCTCTTCACTTGTTCAATGCCATACAGTTTACTAAGGATTTCTTCATATTCATTCATTCTTTTCATTGTCAGAACAATCCTAAGTGGGAACAATGGCCAGCGTCTACTGTGCGTTGGCCGGGTGCCAGGCGCTGGGCTAAGGATGTCACAGATAGAAGTCCTCCCGACAACCCCCCAGCCCTGAGGTGGCACTCTTCTCACCCTGTGGCACAGGCCAGGAATGTGAGGCTGGGGGCGCAAGAGCAGCTAATGGCCACGTCTCAGAGCTGGTCTGTGGCAGAGCAGGGGTTTCAGGTCCAATATTCTGTCAACAAAGATGGCCTCTTCTCTTCCCATGTCCCCCACTGTGCCTCCCTGTACAGTGAAAGCCGTTCTTTCTCCTCAAGGTTGAGGCAGATGCTTTGGCACCAGACAGACTTAGCTTTGGATCCTACAAATGTAGCTGTGTTTAGGCACATTACTGCGTGTCTCTAAGCCTCGGTCTCCTCACCCACCAAATGCAGAAAATAATGGTACCTCGCCCTACAGCACTGTCACAAAAATTAGTTGAAATAATGTTTACAAAACTCTTAGTAACAATGTCTGACATAGAGCTCATGCTCTCTCTCTCGATATCTATGGAGAGAGAGAGACAGAGACAGAGAGAGAGAACCATTGCCCTCTCTAGGCTTTACCCTGGCCCCTGGAATTTGACCTTCACAGTTACTATTTTTGTTCAACAAATGTCAGCACCATGATCCTCTATAAACTGCCTCTCCCTGAACTCTGATCCAGCTTTTGGATCAGTAAATCTCAAAAAACAAAACAAAAACCCAGTGATGGAATTCCTATTAAGAGCCAGGCGCTGCCAAGTAAAGGAATCTAGATACGTATGAGGCCCTTCCCTTGATCCCAGGAAGTTCACAGGCTATAGGTGAAAAGAAGGTGTAGACTGATAATTTTGAAATAAAATAGTAAGTACTACAAGCACGCAGAAAATGGGCAATTTTTGAAGCTAGGAGAAGTCAGGAAGAATTCTGGGGCATTTTGTCCTGAACAGGCCATTGGTGGAAGTCTAGGAGTTAGCCGGGCAAAGAGAGGGTCAAATGAGTATTCTGAACAGACGGAAGGGCAGCTGCAGTGCGGGGTCGTCAGCTATAATTTATTCGGTACTACAGTTGGGATAATTGGAGGAGATGGTGGAAGATTAGGTTGGCAAAGTGGCAAGGCCTGGTCCTGGAGGGTCTTACATAGCCCGTGGTACTGGGTTTGGATCTTACTGTAGAGGGCAATAACCCTCAGACTTTGGCATGCTTAAGAAATCACCCAAGTTGCTTGCTAAAATGTGTGTTCTAGCCTCAAGTCCAGAAACTTTGATATTATTGAATACGCAGCCTGGTGATTTTGCTGAGAGTGGTCCAGGGACCACAGTCTTAAAGCATCAGAGTAGAAGGTTGAGAATCCGGGGCGAGGGGGTGCAGAAGAGTGTGGGTCACACGGTATCTGTGATTCAGACAGATCAAGAATTCTGCTTCAGAACCACCTCTCAGCCAGCCTTTCCCTGGTGAAGGCGACAAACGCTGGAAAATCGGATGCTATTCCTTCAGAGTCATTTTTTATTCAGTTTTATGTATGCACACAACACACATATGTATGTACACCGCCACACTAGTATAAAATGACCCATTGCTTCTCATTTGGACAAAAAAAATAATCTTTAGTCTATTAGAGACAACTTCTGTGATTTTACGTAGAACATGTACTTTCAGACAATTCCAGCTTTCAAAACTTAGCCTCTAAACATGAAGTGAGCCCCAAAGGCCCCAGAACTACTGAGTGCTTCCATAAAACTCAAGCATTTGATTTTAAGAGAGCCAGGGGCATTTGTAGCTTCTCTCCCAGCCAAGGAGTGTGTATGAAAAATGTGGTGGGGAGGGGTGGACAAAACATCAAAATTAGACACCAGTGTCTCAGAGCAGAGCCATTCATGGGGATACGAGCTCATTCAGTTGTTCCTTAAGTAGGAATCAGTGCTCACTCTGCACTGGGTCCCCCAGTCCACTTTGCTCCTTTGGGCATTTGTAGAATAAGGGGGTACGTCACAGCTCTTTGGGGCAATAAGGTCTTATGGTTTGAAGTTCACAATGATGAGCCCAACTCATCAAGAAGACAGTTTAATATTACAGTAGTTACGAAAACACAAATATATGTAAGCTTTTGTAAACATTTTCAAGTGACTTAACTGTTAAATCTTGGTGATTACTGGAGTAAGTGCCTGCCATTTGAAAAGAATTCACTTACAGGGAATTTTTAAAAAATTTCTTGGGGAATATTGAGGGACATTGTGTTTCTCCGAGGCCCATCAGCTCCAAGTCACTGTCCTTCAATCTAGTTGTGGAGGGTGCAGCTCAGCTTCAAGTCCAGTTGCCGTTTTCAATCTTTAGTTGCAGGGGGCACAGCCCACCATCCCATGTGGGAATCGAAATGGCAACACTGTTGTTCAGAGCTCACGTTCTAACCAACTGAGCCATCTGGCTGCCCCTCACGTACAGGGACTATCACATTCCCCAAATGAGAGGCAATGAGAGATCAAAAAATAGGAAATCACAGAATTTGAGCACTAGATAGAAGTCCTTCCATCATCTAAGAAAACTGAGGTCCAGGGACGCTGACTCTGGTTACACCGTAAATTCAAGGCACAAGAGAACGGCGCAGAAATGCTCCTGGCTGGACCAGGATGAAACTCCCTGGGGTACCAGGTCGCTGTGATTTGTACATTAAGGGGTGAAACGTGCAATAGCAGTACCTGGGCTCATGGGGAGAGAGGAAAGCTCTCAGTTCTTCAAGGCACTTGGCTTCTAGGAGCTCCTTCACTCAAATAGTTTGAGGGATTATGAGAGTAACCAAAAGGGATACTTTGGGGGAAAATACAGATACAGATTGGTTTACTTTCTCAGCTACACAATTACTAAAAACATGTTCCACATCTTAAGACATGCCACTTAATAATAAAGTTTGTGGCTGGTGATGAATTAAACTAAATCCCATATCCATCAGCACCAGAGAATGCTGGTCATGGAAGGTTACCGGCTGCGAGGGAGGAAATGACTCATGCAGGGCCAGCCAGCCAGCCAGTGGTGGCAGAACCTGGGCCAAGGATCAGAAGGACCAGCACTCCTCACTCCCCCAGTCTCTGCTGTCACAAGGGCCTTAGGGGTCACCAGGGGGCCAAGATGCTGTTACTTCAGCCCTCAGGACCCCAGGCCCTTTACCCTAGTGTGGACAAGGCCTAGAAGCAAAGTGAGTGGAGAGGGCATCTATGTTAGGCAGAAACCGGGCTCTGCCTGTGACTCCCCAAGTGGACTCCGGCAAGCAAGTTACTGCTCTTGCCTCAGGTCCCTCAGGGGTGAATTCAGAACGAATACCAGCACCCCTTCCCCACTTCACGGGGGCCTGAGGATTAAAGGATATGTGTGCATGGAAGCAGAGTGGACAGTAGGGAGCTACTTAGGACGCAGGGTCTGGTGTCCGCGGATCTGGGTTTGAATCCCAGGTCTGCCACTCACAGCCAGGTGTGCAGGCGATCACTATACCTCGCTGTGCTTTGACCTCTGCACCTCTGAGGTGGAGCTCAGACACTATGCACACCTCACATGGCAGTTTTGAGGAAAAAAGGTTTAAAGGCAAATTCCTTGCACAGACCATATAGTAAGTGCTCATTTTATGTTTTCAGTAGACGGCGGTCAATGTTCTAAGTATTATAGTCCCACACTGCCCTTCATCCTAGTAATTGGATTTGTACTCTGCTTTACACAGTAAGGAGTGGGGAGGCACTCAAGCAGCGAGGCACAGCCAGTGGGTTGGAACCCATCTAATTACTCGTTTCACTGTATTCTACCATTAATTGGTAACATGGCAAGGTTCAAAGACCTAATAATTAGTATTAGCTTTGCTGTTCGGTGAGGCCAGCTATCTACCGACTCCACCTGGCTCAGCCATTCACTAGGAAATTGCCTGAGCGGCAGCTGTCCCATTTGTCAAACGCTGAGAGCACTCGGTAATGATCTTATGCGCTTGGGGCAGAGAGCACATGCTAATGACAACGGGCCACCCGCCATCCTCAGAGCCCCTTGCGGGCATGCAAACCTCTCCCAGATAGAAGACGGAGGAAGCTAAGTGGCTGAAAGGTTAAAATTAGCTGCTCTATTACTAGACTTCTTGTATGAGCGGAAGTAATGTGTCCTCGAGTTTCGTCCTCCCACGCCACCTCACCCTTCTCTTTCCAGGCTATAATATTCAATCCCCCATTTCAGAGAGAATTAAAATACCCGTGGACTATAAACAATTTGGTGAATGTTGGAAATAGGCCTCGAAACACTACAGAGATCGTCCAAGAGGGTGCTGTCCCGTTGGACCAGCCACCTCACTCACCCCGTTTTCCAGAGGGTGCCACAGGTCCCACCGCACACTTAACAAAGAAATTTTGGTGCCAAGCCTGGCTCCTCTCTCACCATCCTCCTTTATAGCTTTTCTCAATGATGTCAGCCCACTCTGAGGGCCTCTTTCTTACAGCACATGTCCTGCCTGTTGAGCTCTGGGGTTTAGTACACAGTTTATTCTATCACCTGCATTACAAGCCTATGAGTTCTTGAGAGTTGACCTTCACATATCGTCCTCAGCTGCCTCCACCTTGGCACAAGGTGAGTATCCTATACATAGATACATAGAGTATATGTATCGAGTCGTGTCGAGTATATATGTATATGTAATAAAATGAATATCATTCTGAACTGCCCCTAATGTTTTCACAGATTTAATATTTGGTTTTCAAGGACACTGTTCTCTTACTTGGAAACAGGCTTGTTTCTTCTGCAGTTGCACCTCTGCTAGGTAACAGGTATGGCCCGGGCATATACCTGGCTCTCCGAATCCATTTATATCACAGAGTCTCAGAGCAGCCTGCGCTTCAGTGAACACCCAGCCCCTTCATTTCACAAATGGGGAAAGGAGGCCTGAGCAGCATCACTCAGGAGAGGCTTCACTCCCAGACCTCCTGAGCTATTATTACAAAGGCTTCCTCCAACAGTTCAAAAAGAAAATCTCGTCAAGTCTTTCACAGTAGTGTGGCAGATGGATAGATCTAGATAACCCACTTTCTCGCAAAGGAAAATTGAATAATAAGGCTAATTCCCACTGATCCTGAGGATAGGTGAGGTCTGAGTTTACACTTCAAGGGGTTGGGGCTCAGAGAAAAGATGATGTACCATTAAAATGGGCAGTTTGGCAGATACAGAAAATAAGCATACGCTGCAGGGAATTCCAAGTACAAGAGACAGGAAAATTGGCCTCATTAATGACAAAACGCAGATGCTTTTTTTCCTGAGCTGAAAAAAATAAGAAAAAAGAAAAGAAACACCACAGAGTAAATTACACCAGAGCCTGTAAAGAGGTATTTGAGAACCCTCTTAAAAATGTATGAAATCTCAAGGAAAAGATTGATCAACTGGCTCCCTTAGCATTGAAAATGTCGGTTAATTTTCCTTCTCTCTTATATCAGACAGGTGGTGATTAATATAATACAACAGACAGCAGAGGAGGTGGTACTTGTAAAATAGGCACAAAGGGGAAATGACAAAGGAGGGACATAACAAGGGTTTAAATCTGAAGGTAGAGTGGAAGAACACATATATTGTAACATGGAGCCTGGGGAAGGGAGAGAATGAGAATGGAGATGATGGATACGGGGAAAGAGAAAGCTTTCCTGAGCTGCGATGGTAAGAGTGAGTGGAGCTTAATCAGAGAGTCCTGGAGAATGGGGAACAAATGCGGTTTAGGCGGGAGAAACTGCATGTGCAAAGGCCCCGAAACAGAAGGGAGATAGGCTGGAAGAACTTGTCCACGTAAGAAACGTCCAAAACTGTGGAGAAGTTTTACGAGTTTACTTGAGCCAAACTGACGACATTTGCCAGGAAGCAAAATCTCAACGGATTGAAAAAATGCTCTGAAGAATGGCAGTTTTGCAGCTTATTTTATACATTAGAAAAAAGGAGAAGATGTAAGGAAGGTTACATTAAACCCATTGATGGTAGATTAAGGGGGCGGGAGAAAGCAAAGTGGGGATTTTATCCAATCTCTGGGATTGGATAAAAAGTAAAACAGAGAGACACATGCTTCTTCTACATTCCTGGGTACAGGATCATAATTAATTAATATTTATAGCACACAGAGATGGTAGTCAGGCAACAAGATAACAATGAGTTCTGTGGTCTCTCCTCTGGTATTGGGTGTGCCCGGAAGGGTCTGGAAAAGGAGATTCCTCTGATATTTCAAAAGTATGTTATCTAAGATGCAAAAGTACAATAGACAGATTCACTTAAGGTAAAGATTGACCTTTGTCAAGGAAGCTACAGGGCCAGGATGTGACTACCTGCCATGACCTGCTTTTAGTTAGGACTTTTTATGTTCAGACCATCCTATGTGGTTACTTTCAGTCTCTGAGTTTGTAAGAGTAGCACTGTTTTATATTTTTGCAAATCTCTTTATTAATGTCTGGCTTCATAAAAGATACCTGGATTCTCTGCCACGTTGGCCTCCGCTGAGCTTGTCAGGTTTAATATGCAGCCCCTTTTTCATCCACAAACTGATGGAGTAACGGAAAGGAGGCAGTTGGGGTGGGGGGAGTTCAGGATTCTTAGGAGTGATGAAGATGAGACTAGAGAGCTAGATGTGGTTCTCAAATTTTTTGTTCTCAGGAGCTCTTTACATTTTATATTTTTTAAATCTACTGAATTACCATAACAGAAGTCAAAATGGACAACTTTTTGAAAACAGTCATTTAAAAATAACTATAATTAATTCATTATATGTTAATGTAAATAACACTTTTGTAAAAGACATTTCTTTCAAAACAACAAAGAAAAAATAGTGAAAAGAGTAGCACTGTCAACAACCAAAGTGTCCTTCGATAGATGATTGGATAAAGAAGATGCAGAATATATACACACAATGGAATACTACTCTGCCATAAGAAAAGATGAAATAGTGCCATTTGTGACAACATGGATGGATCTTGAGATTATAATGCTAAGCAAAATAAGTCAGACAGAAAAAGTTGAGAACCATATGATTTCACTGATACGTAGTATATAAAACTGAAAACAACGAAAAAACAAGACAAACAAATGAAGAAATAAAAACTCATAGACACAGACAATAGTTTAGTGGTTACCAGAGGGTAAGGAGGGTGAGGGGTGGTAGATGAGGGTAAAGGGGATCAAATGTGTGGTGATAGAAGGAGAACTGACTCTGGGTGGTGAACACACAACATGATATATAAATAATGTATCACAGAATTGTACAATTGAAACCTATGTAACTTTACTAACAATTGTCACCCCCAATAAACTTCAATAAAAAAAGCATTTTCAAACATTTTAGAAAAAAAGAAGAGTAGCACTGTTTTATATTTTTGCAAATCTCTTTATTAAAGTTTGGCTTCATAAAAGATACCTGGATTCTCATATCTGTTTCTACATTAAATCTGCTCTGGTAGGTTTGGGGTTGAAGTGTATGAAGAAAATCTGTTATACACCAAATCTTATCAAATGGCGCTTCCTTAAAGGCCAGTCCCAGTGTGGAACCTGAATCCATATTAATAAATTTTCACACTCTGTTAGGAAAATCAATCAGTCTGTCTTGCACTTTGAATGGATCTTTTACCCTTGCAGAATATTACAGTATCGTGTACTAGATATCTGGAAAATACTCGTTTATGTACATCTTCCAAATGGCATGCAATTCATTATACGATACCAGAAAATTACATTCATTAATATCACCACTGATCTCATCAGAAAAAAACTTTAAATATTGCAAAGCTGTTAAGCTCATGGTGGCAGATGCAAGTTTTCTAAATTTCAAAATTTTGCTTAAAAGTTCTAATTTTATCATTGGTAGCAAATGCTATTTGGATGTTTTCCTTGGAAAAAAAGTTCACTTTTCTCAGTTTCAAGAAAATGTCTGCCAAATGCCCACATCTGATCTCTATAATTTGTCTGCCAATCGTTTTCCATGAAAAAGAACTTCCAGTTGTTCCATGACAAAAGGGACTAGTGCCCCTTGTGATTCAAACAATCAAACAAGAGCTTTTCATGAAACAAGCATCATGCAGTTGGCAGCAGAAGCTTTAGCTTACTTGCCATTTTATCACGCAGAATATTGAAAAGAAGTGTACTCAATGGCTGATATTAATTAAATTAATAATTTGTACTGTTTCCTCAAGGACTTTTTTAAAGTGAACCTGGTTTTTTGTTTGTTTTTGGCTGTAGTGAAAAACACAGTGACTACTAGTACTGTTTGCTGCCACCGTCTTACATAGTGCCAAGGAGCCAGCAGTTGTACTCACCACTGCAAAAGTCAACACAATGAAAAAGCAAATAATGCTTTAGTATTATTATGATGACAACAGTTCTCACCCTCCAGGTATCCTGGAAAGATCTTGGAGAACCCTGGGGAGGGGATGGGGTCCAAGGACCAAACTTTGAGAACCGCTGGTCTAGACTAGATCATTCAAAGCCTGTCAGGCTTTTCAAATGGTTTCATTTTTAGCCTAAGAGGAAATGAAAAGTCATTGAAGTGTTTTAAGCAGGAACTTAACATAGTTAAGATTTGAGTGTTGAAAAGATCATTCTGGCTGCTGTGAGGAGAACAAAACAGATGGAGAAAAGAGTAAGTGAGGAGAAAATATAAGCTATGAGATTCCTAGCCTATCCAAACTGGAGATGATGGTGGCCTGGAAAAGGGTGGTGTCAGTAAAGATGGAGAGAATGACAGAATCAAGAGATCTTTAGGAGATCCAAGACAGCAGAGTAGATAAACACTGTGCCTGTGTCCTTCTGTGAACACATTAAAATTACAACTAAATTATAGAACTATCACCCAGAGAACCATCTGAAGTCTAGCCAAATAGAAGTTCTATGACTAAAAATACAAAGAAAAAGACACATCGAGACTGGGAGGAGGGGCAGAGATGTGGAAGAGGCCCCAAACCTCTGTGTGGCAGTTGAGAATCAGGAGGAATATCTTGGCTATGGAGGTTCCTCCTAGAGGAGTGAGGGACCCCACCCCCACACCAGGTTCCCCAGCCTAATGTACTGGTGCCAGGAGGAGAAGCTCCTACAACATCTGGCTGTGAAAAACTGTAGGGATTCTGGGTGGGATGAAGGATGAAGGAAAATCAGAGGTTCTGTTAAACAGCCAGCCTGTGCACAACTCACTCACTTGTAGGCACTCATCCTGGGCTCTGGTGGAGGGACGGTGACTCAGGCGGTGTCAGTGGTATATGGAGGTACAGATTGAGGTGTGTGGCTTCAGAGCATGGGCTGGAGGACGGTCACCATTTCCCTTTGAGGGGTCCTTCTCCTGTGCAGTCTGCAGGAGGGTGCCATCTTTCCTGTGTTGAGCCCTCCCCCCACAGGCCAAATCTGAATCTGAATTGGTCTCGTGAGCTCCGCTGGGACACTGCTCCACCCAAATGCCCAACACGGGGTTGGGGGGGCACTTTCTTCATGAGCAGCCAGCCCTGCCCGCATTGTACTCTTTCTTGGAAAACTATTGGAGTCCAGCAGACCCCAGGTGCATGGCGACTGGCCTCAGTGTGCTCTGAGACTTTTGCTGAGTCACTCCAGGCTCAGCACTGGCACCAAACCAGAATTTACATTACCCTGGTGACCACAACTCTTCCCATTCTAGTGACTCACTGAGACCCTGCCATACCCAACTTGCATATTGCACATGGGTCTATCAGCGGCTGAACCTTAAAGGACCCAGCAGGTGGCAGCAAGTCTTGGGATGTCCTGGCTTCTTGTAGAGCTACCCCAGACCTGGTACTGGTGGCAGACACCCTTGGTTCGCAGCATGGCCTCTCCCATGGGCCTCCAGGTTAAGAACAGGCAGTGAACAACTGCAGACCACTTTATAGCTCCTACCAGGTAGCCCCTGGCTGGTCACAGGCAGTGGGTGACCAGGGCCTGCCAACAGAGCAAGAGGTCCCAGAACCAATATACTTGGAGGTTGGCTTCAGACCACAGCAGAGCATCACCCAATTAGCCCAACAAGCAGCACACACAAAGAGCAGTCTCAACAGGCACCAGAGCCCACTGGGGCTAATCCTGCTCTGTGGGGCCTGCACAGCAGCCCATAATCTGTGGACGTGGCAAAACCCCACAGCCAATCAGCCTGGGGGTCAATCCCACCCACTGATGTGCCAATAGCAATCAAGGCTCAACTATAAAAAAAAAAGGGGGGGGCACATACAACCCACACAAGGGATGCTCCTGGAGCACCTGGAACAGGTGATCAGGGAGACTGTGCCAGGGCCCCACAGGGCACCTACTATATAAGGCTACCCAGCCAGGACTGGGAGAAATAGCAGATATATCTAATACATAGAAACAAACACAGGGAGGCAGCCAAAATAAAGAAACGCATCCCAAATGAAAGAACAGGAGAAAACTCCAAAAAAAGAACTAAACAAAATGGAGGCAAGCAACTTATCAGAGACAGAGTTCAAAATAATGGTTATAAGGATGCTCAAGGAATTTAGTTAGAGCTTCAACAACGAGATTGCAAGCATAAAAAAGGACATAGAAACCATGAAAAAGAACCAGTCAGAAGTGAAGAATACAATAACTGAAATGCAGAATGCACTAGAAGGAATCACCAGCAGATGAAGCGGAGGATTGATCAGCAATTTGGAAGACAAGGTAGCAGAAAACACCCAATCAGAACAGCAAAAAGAAAAAAAGAATCCAAAAAATAAGGAGAGTTTAAGAACCTCTGGGACAACATTAAGCATAACAACATTCATATCATAGGGGTGCCAGAAGGAGAAGAGAGAAAACAAGGGATTGAGAACATATTTGAAGAAATAATGACTGAAAACTTTTCTAACCTGGTGAAGGAAATAGACATACAAGTCCAGGAAGCACAGAGAGTCAAACAAGATGAACCCAAACAGGCCCACACCAAGACACATTATAATTAGAATGGCAAAAGTTAAAAACGAAGAGAAAATCCTAAAAGCAGCAAGAGAAAGGCAACTAGTAACTTGTAAGGGACCTCCCATAAGACTGTCAGCTGATTTCTCAACAGCAACTTTGCAGGCCAGAAGGGATTGGAAGGAAATATTCAAGATGATGAAAAGCAAGGACCTACAACCAAGAGTACTCTACCCAGCAAAGCTATCATTTAAAATTGAAGGACAGACAGAGCTTCCCAGACAAGAAAAAGCTAAAGGAGTTCATCACCACCAAATCAGAATTACAAGGAATATTAGAGGAACTTCTTTAAGATGGAAAAAAAAATCAAAATTATGAATAATAAAATGGCAATAGCTACATATCTATCAACAATTACTTTCAATGTAAATGGATTAAATGCTCCAATCAAAAGACATAGGAGGGCTGAATGGATAAGAAAACAAAACCCTTACATATGCTGCCTGCAAGAGACTCACTTCAGATCAAAAGACACACACAGACAGAAAGTGAAGGGATGGAAAAAGATATTTCATTAAAGTGGAAACAAAAAAATAAAAAATAAAAAAAGCTGATGTCACAAGACTTATACCAGATAAAATAGACTTTAAAACAACAGCTATAACAAGAGACAAAGAAGGACCCAGTAATCCCACTTCAGGGTATTAATCCGAAGAAATCCAAAATGCTATTTTGAGGGGACATGAGCAACCATATATTCACTGCAGCATTGTTTACAATGGCCAAGATGTGGAGGCAGCCTGGGTGTCTGTCAATGGAAGAATGGATAAAGAGGAAGTGTTACATATATACAGTGGAATATTGCTTGGCCATGGAAGGGAATGGGTTCTTGCCATCTGTGGTGGCATGGATGGATGTGGAGGGCACTGTGCTGAGGGGAGTGTCAGACAGAGAAAGACTGATGCAATGTGATTTCGTTTATATGTGGAATCTAAAGAACAAAATTAACAAACAAAACAGAAACAAACTCACAGATACAGAAAACATTCTGATGGTTGCCAAATGGGAGGGGGTCGGAGGCAGGGTGAAAAGGGTGAAGGGATTAAGTACAAACTGGTAGTTACAAAATAGTTATGAGGATGTAAAGTAAAGCATAAGGAATATAGTCAATAACATGGTAATAACCATGCATAGTGCCAAGTGGGTACTAGACTAGTCAGGGGATCACTTCTTAAATTATATAAATGTCTAACCACTATGCTGTCCACCTGAAATTAGTATCAAATAATATTGAATGTCAACTGTAATTGAAAAATTTAAAAAGGGGGGGAAGGTGAAGGGGAGTAAGAGGTTCAAATTTCCAGGTATAAAGGAGTAAGTCATGGGGATATAATGTACAGCATGGGGAATATAGTCAGTAATATTGTGACAGCGTGGTACGGTGTGAGACAGTTGCTGGACTTATCACGGTGACCACTTCTTTAGATATATAAATGCTGAATAACTATGATGTACCTCTGAAACTAATATAATATTGTATGTTAGCTATATTTTTAATAAAAATCTTTAAAAGAGAGAGAGAGATCTTTAGGAGGGGAACTCAAGAGGCTTGTCTTCCTTCATAACTGGAACCTGACCACCTAGCTTATTCTCAGGTATTCCAACAATGGCCCATTCAAACTTTATCCCATCTCTCAAAGAACAGTTTACCAGCAAAGGGCTTGAATGGCCATGTTAGATTATTTGAATATGTGTTTGATTGACAGTCATAAATTCTATTTCTAAATTACATAAATTTATACGTTCATGGGAAACCTGCAGCCTCTTCCTTTGCCCTCGCTTTCGATTTCTCCATCTCTCTCTCTGTCCCATGAAGCTCTAACCATACGTGATCTATGACCTCGTCTCTCTTTCTGGATTATCCCTCTCCTTCGTGCGCTCACATCCCATCCACCACCATAGGAGAGGTAAAATGCTTGTCCTAACTGTCCTCAGGATGAGTGTCTGGTTCAGATCTCCTCAGGTCTCCCTGGGCCACTGTGATGTTCTCCTAGCTGGCCTCCTATTAGATGAGCACCCTTCCCTTTTCTTCAGGCCTCCTTCAAGGCCCACCTCAACTGTCACCTTTGGAGAGTGCTTCCTGACCCAGGCAAAGGGAATTACATTCCCCCCGAGCTCTATGGCCATTTATCACCTTGAGTTGATTTCATTGTTTCCATGGCTGCCTCCCATTGCAGACCTTGAGCTCCCTGAGGGCAGGGACCATATCTGACTCCTCTCTGGATACCCCGCGTCACTGCAAGGTATAGAGCAGGCTCCATAAAACATTTGCTCATCTCTTCTTTTTCTATTTCATATAACTTGAAATATAATTTTAATGATACTAACTTCTTAAAGCATGATTCAATTCTAATTAAACAAAGAGGTCTTTATTCACCATTGAACCCAGAAATGTTGCCTAAAGGTAACAGAAAAACTGGAAGCTCATCAGAACTCCAATTGCTACAGGAGTGGACTATATTTGGAAGCCAATTAATTTCACAATGTTGAAAATTAATGCATTTAAGATTCAGCCATTTACATCCTCTTTTCCCCATTAAAACATTTTAACTGTGCTGAGCCTGTCATTATTTTACTCTTGTGTTCAGAAGTGTGCTCGTGTAAGGGGGACCTCGGGGTTGCTAGGTACAACCGGTGGCTTACTCCTTACTTTCTAAAATTGTAGTTAATTTTAAGCTTTCAAGTCAAGCCATAGCCATCACAAAAGAGAGCCCCAAATACTAACACACGCCTTTTTTTACTGGCTTCTAAAAGAATTGGAGGTCCTTCCTCTACCTTCTTCTTGGGCTCTGTCTACACACTCTCCCTGGTGGGTCTCATCTTCAGCAACAGCCCCAACTACCACTGATGTGCTGATGACTATGAAATCAGTTATGACAGTGACAAAATGGTGACAACAGTCAGCACTTATTAAGCACTGACAACTTTCCAGGTGCCCTGCCAACTTGTTATATGTGTATTTCTCATACGTATGCATCTATTGATCTGTAGTGTAGGTACTGCTAATATCTTCATTTTAAACACAGAGGAAACTGAGGCTAAGTGAGGGTAAGTAGCTTGCCCTGGTCACTTAGCTGACAGATGGCAGAGCTGGAGTTTGCACCCATGTGGTCTTAACAGGTCACGGTAAGATGCTTCTCATCTCACGTGTTTGACAGCCTCTAGATTTCTTCTACCTGGAAGTCCCTGACGTAACTTCAAGTCAACTTGTCCCAAACTGGACTTCTTTTCTTCCCCTGACGTCTGTTCTCCGTGCTGCATTCCTGACCTAAATTGACTGTTTCACTCGCAAGCTCAGCATAAGTGAGTTCTCCACTTCCTTCACTCATCAGCTCCCAGTGGTCTCGCTAGTAGATCCCTTCTCTTCAGCCTCACTGCCAAGTGCCTTCATCAGACTCCTCATTTCTTACCTGCCACCTGGCCCTGTGGTCTCCTCGTACTCACTGGTCCAGTCCCCCCTTGGGACAGTCCTCAAGGGATATCTGCATGGTACCAATTAGGAACTCCATCTTCCCAGTTTCCACTAGTCACTCAGGCCACAATCCCAGGAGCATCCTTGACTCCTGTTTCCCTCCCGCCCTCCACGGTAGCCAGCAGGAATCCTGTGAACCCTGCCTCCAAATACACTCAGGCCTCTCATCTTCTGGTTCCAACCTGCCCTTCAAATTAATCTCCTACCAACTCCCCACCCCTCAAGTTTCTGATCTCTTTTTTGCCTGAATATACCATGTTTCCCCGAAAATAAGACCTAGCCGGACAATCAGTTCTAATGCGTGTTTTGGAGCAAAAATTAATATAAGGCTGAAATAATATAATATAATATAATACCGGGTCTTGTATTAATTTTTGCTCCAAAAGACGCAAAGACGCATTAGAGCTGATTGTCCGGCTAGGTCTTATTTTCGGGGAAACACGGTAGTCTGTGCTTTCATACTTTTATGCCTTTGCACACGTGGTTCCCTCAGCCTGACACTTTCCCTTTCTCTGCCTGATGAGTTTCTCATCCTACAAGATCCAGTCTAATATCCCCTCATTCAAGAAGGTGCATGCATCTAAGTAGCCCTGAGCAATGGAACTGTTCGGTGTCCCCACATCCTGTCACAGCTGTATCATAGAACTTAGGTTGGTGCACTGTAGGCTCTCGGCACCGGCAACCCTCAAGGTCGTGGCATGCAGCAGTGTGAATGGAGGTCATCATCCTGATCACATGACTGTCGCTAGGATGAAATGAGATGAGGTGCGTAAAGCACCTTGCATGACCTTGAATTGCCTCCCTTCCAAGAAGCAGGTAGGAATTAGCAAGTCACTTAACTGGTGAATGAGTCCAGCTGAAAAATGAACAATTGGTTCATTTCCGCACAACAATCAGTAGTCAATTTAAGGATTCACGAAGGTCTCAGGATGCGTCCCTCATGACTGCGAGGGCCAACTGCACGCTAGTTATTTATGCATCTTCTTCTTCCTTCTCAAACACAGGGACTGAGCAGCCCAGCTTTCCTTCTTAGGTATACAGATCACAACAGACACTAAGTTAAAGGGCTGTTGAATTAATAAACGAAATAAGACCTATGTGGCACAGGAGAGACTCACCACTCCCCCTAGACACTTACCTCACCTACTTGCTGACCCCCAAATGACATTACCACGAGGCAAAAGCCTTTTCCTTTACAATGGAAGAAAAGTTACACCTCAGCAAAAGGACAAATTGCTATATTTCACAGATCTTTATATTCCTCAAGGATAATCAAAATAGTAAACATTAAACCTACAAATGCCAAGAAGCCAGAGTTCATGTCTATTTGTTGAAGCACCTGTCCCCCTGCATATACAGACAGCAGCTCAGAAGGATCATGTCTCGTTGTCCCCTCGCTGTCCCATCCCCCGGCTCACTGGTACTGTAGCCCTTTTTCCCCACTTTTTCTTTGTGCCCTCACTTAGCGTCTGTCCCTCCTTTGGACTGAAGCTGCAGGAGAGCAGACCTGATGAGTCTGCTTCACAGCTCTACCCCCTCCTTTAGAAAAGCGTCTAGCGCACAGGAGGTGCTGAGAAAATGTGTGTCAAATAAATGAATGAATTTTTCCGTGAGCCTGCCCATCTCCTTTTTCATGTCTGATCAAAGAATAAAAGTCTATCTTCATAAAAAGGTAAACAGCTAACAGTGAGAGAGTAAAAAACCAAGGTAATGTGAAGTTTTAAAAATCTCTACTCAAAAGTGATTCTATATACAATTACCATCTTCCCAGAAGGAGGAACAAAGTATGACAAAATTAACAAAATGATAAATCTAGCCTAGGAAGGCTGGTGATCCCATGAATAATCACTGAAGGACTGAACGCTTGCCCTGGGGGAAATTTTAGAAATTGGAACTTCACTGCTACAGTAAGTAAGGAAATACTGAATCTGTGCCTTTAAGCGAACTCAGGTGGAATACCGATAGTTCAGGGCAAGGATTAGCGGTATTTAATCTACAGATCTACTATATTTTTAAAGCTGTCTTTTAAAATCACTTTCAGGATTTTCCAGATGCTATTGAACTAAAATACAAATTCCTATGCCATAAAACATGGTCAATTAACCATAGGCAAGTGGCTAAAATGAGCACATTGCAGAGAAGTTGTAGCACAGAGCGCAGACATGGGGCAAGCTGGGCCCACACCGCTGCCTGTGCGACCTCGGGTTGTGGCGCTGTTCTCTGAGACCAGATTTCTTCTTCTAAGAAACAGGATTTGCAAAGATCCTGCGAGAATTCAACAAGACAATAATATTTGCGTAGCACCCAGCGCTGCCCCTGGCACCATACCTGGTAATGTGTAACAGCAACAACAACAATAGTCTCAGAAAAATGGAGCACAGCAAAGAGCCGGGTCTGCTTGTTTTCAGGGTGAAAAACAATTACCACCGGGGATTCTTCACTGAATAAACTAGTAACTTGAGCAGCACGATCTGCAGGCCTGTGGTTTAACAGGCAACAAATGAGAAGCTGGTGCTTCCTAAGCTCTGAGAGACACCTGCTTAAAAAGGCACACACAGCAGGGAGTCATGTGCAAGGACAGTCGCCGGCCACGCTCTCGCCAGAAAATACAGCTGCAAACAAAGCCCAGATGATCTCTTTTAACAAAACCTCTAAAAACTCCTCAGGTTGATAATATGAACAAAGGAGGTCTTCTGAGGTCCCACAGGTTCAATGCTACCTGGCATCAGACCATCCCTGCCAGTTTGGGCTGTGAAAATAATGGCAGCAGTAGTTAAAGGTAAGTTATGCAAATGGAAGGGCAGGAACCAAGATTGGGGTGGGGGGCTGCCCTAAAGGATGAGTGATCTGTTCAATGGACCAACCACCAATGATTGTCTTGCCGAACCACAGATCACGCCACTGCTATCCCTCCCCGACAGTGTCCCTGGGGACACTCTCTACCCACAGGTAAGTCTAAAACTCCTTGGCTTAGCATTTAAGGCCCTTCATAATCTGACCACTGCAAACCCCTCTACCTCATTCCCACTGCTTCGGACACGCCCCACCTCCCATCCATACAAACTACTTACAATGTCCCAAACTCACCCTAACTTTAATGTTTCCATTTAGGACAATGTTAGAGAGAAAAATTATTTTAAAGGTCAATATCTAAGTCCTTTAAAGAAAGTAGTCCACAATGAACCACCATGAATAAGTCCTGTCATAGGAATTGTTCTCCCTGTGGAATTTCTGGAAGTTACAGTAACATTGCACTTACTGGCTCCCCAGGAAATTCTGGTCTCGTTGATTCAAGGTGGGGCCCAGGTTCAGGTGAAGGTCCCGGGCCAAGCTTGAGAATTACTGTTTTAAGTGTTTGCTAGAGTGTCCACCCAGCCTGCTGCCTTCATTATGTCACCTGCTTGGGATCCCTGACCTATGCCACATTTTTGGGGCCTCACCGTCATGCAGGGAGTAGTCATTTACTTCAATTTATACATAAAGAAACTCAGGTTCACCATCCTGACCCGGGGAGCCCAGCTCTCAAGGGGGAAGAACGAAGATGAAAGCCAGGTCTGTCCAGATCTGATGGTCATGTCCTCTCCACCCTGCTCCCTGCAGTGGGGAGCAGGAGCTGCCATACTATTCAGGAATCTTTCCAGCTGGTTGTGAAAACGCACTAATAGCTTGAAATCAATTGTTGTAGGAATATTTACACCATGGAAATAGGCAAACACTACAAACCAGGGTTTTGGGGGGCGGTGTTTTGTTTTGTTTGTTTGGCTTTTGAAAGCCAGTTTACCAGCACACCTCTTAACTCTAAAGAACCAAGAAAATAATGTCAAATTATGTTCCTTCAATTTCAGGGTGTGTCATGCATTTTAGAAAGATTTTGGCTCCAAACAAAACTGAAGGAGTTTTGGGGTTTGGAGAGATAAACCTCATGTATAAAATGCACATCTCTAATTTTTAGTAAGATGCCCCAGTGTTACAGGTGAATTTCGTACGCTGCTATTTGCTGAGTGCACTTGACTTAGAGTCACTTAGTGGCAGTGGAAAAGGAACAGAAATACTGCCATTTGCGACAACATGGATGGATCTTGAGAATATCATGCTACACAAAATAAGGCAGACAGAAAATGTCAAGATGACCTCACTCATATGTTGGATACAAAACTGAACGCAACAAACAAACAAGACAAACAAACAAATGAAAACTCATAGACACAGACAACAGTTTAGTGGTTACCAGCGGGTATGGGGGGGAAGGGAGTAGGTAGAAAAGGGTAAAGGGGGTCAAATATATGGTGACAGCATGAGACTTGACTTTGGGTGGTGAACACACAATACAATATACAGATGATGTATTATAGAATTGTACACTTGAAACCTATGTAATTTTATTAACCAATGTCACCCCAATAAATTTAACTTCAAAAACAGTGTGAAACAAGGTGTCTTGAGGTGCTCTCTGTCTCCATCGCTGGGAGCCTTAGAGAAAATGTTCGCTGAAACCAGCCGCAGGCAGCCAGGATGTGTGTGTGGAGTTCTGATATTGGAACACTGGATGAGAGCCTGCCATTAAGGAAGGACAGGAGAGACTAACAGAAGGGGCTCCCCCGCCGTGATCTCTGGTACCAGCACAGACACATTTTTCCCTCACAGCGTGGTTCCTCTATCCTCACAGATCCACAGCTATAAAGCCTAGTTATGCTGGAACAGTGCTTTTAGGGGATCGGAGGAGATTGTACATTGAAAAGGGATAAAGGCACCTACTGTTTACAGAGGGCCTAATTTGACAACCAGGCACTGTGCTAGGAGCTTTCATATATGGCACTAGCACTGACATTTATTGAACAACTACTACATGTCAAGCCCTATCCCAGGTCCTTAGGTACATTATCTCATTTAATCATTAAGTACATTACTTTGTGAAGTAGCTATAATTACCCCCATACGACAGATGAGAAAACTAAGGCTTGGATAGCGGCTAGATATTAGCAATAATAGTTGCCAAGGAAAGGGGAGCTCTGCTGGTTCATACCAAATGTCAGTGACATGGAAGCTGCCATGACATACAAGAGCTTCCTTCAGGCTCCCAACAAAGAGTGCTCTGGAATGACCCAAACCTGCTCCGAGTCCTGACTCTGCCCAAGTTGGTGGGCAGACGTTGTAACGGTAGAGTACAGATAATAAAAGCTCTAGGGCTGTGGTACAAACTAAACAAGGAGGTAGCTGGCCACGGTAACACTCAACATGTTGTGGACAATGACAGAGAAGGACGAAGAGGAGGCAGAGAGAAAGTACCACACTCGCCCCACCCCCATTTCTCTCCTGAGAGCACTTTCAAGGGCTGCCTCTGGCAGGCAAATGGAGCTGTCCCTTGAAGCTTGACAGCCAGGTATCAGCTTGTGAACACTCCAGGCCTGTGTCAAATTCCCACTAATGATTTTTCGGCACAAATTAAATGGAGTGAATGCTTTCTAATGGCTGCTGCAGAATTACATGACAGCTTCCAGGAGAATCTACAAAAATAGCTGGAATCAGAGGAATGGTCATTTTGATGCACAGAAGTTTCTTGCTAATTTAATTTCTTCTTTCCTTCTGGCTTGTGGGTCTTCTTTGCCAAGAGGCGATAGAAAAGAGATGAATAAAAGCCACTGCTGGGTACCCCCAGCCTATTTAAATACACCTAAATTGGGGGCACTAACAGTATTGCATAGCGAGAGAAATTCAATGTTACACTAATACCACCACCATAAATAATATGTGTTGATATTTATATAAAATTGTATCATTTACAAAGGACATTTCTATGTTCTCTCATTTGACTTTCTAGTCTTTATTGAGCACTTATCATGTGCCTGGAATTCTAATGGCTTATCTCACTAAACTTTCACAATGCCTGTTTATCACTCCTATTTTACAGGTGAGGTTTAGCCAGGTGGAGGAATTCACCTAGGGTCACACAGCCTGTAAGTGGAGACTAGGATGTGAACTCGGGTCTGTCAGACTCAGAAGGATCTCCTTTGAACCCCTGTGAACCTGCTTCCTGTGAGGTGAGTATGATTGTTTTGGGGGCACAGACCCCGTTTCCCTCTGCTCGATGTTTCTTCCCACGTGCCTGGGAGTGACTTATGATAACGTTTTTGGCCTGTCCCTGCCCCACCCTCATTCTGCACCTGAGGAAATACAACGCCTTTTTTGACTGGTAAGTCTGGAGGGAGGAACTGGGCAAAAGTGGCTCAGCCCTTCATCCCTTCCTCTTGGGAACACAGATTCAGCTGCTCACCAGGGCCTGGCTCTGGCTTCCACATTCCTGCTTGTGGGGGAGAGGGTGTCGGGAGTGGAAGGATCCTGCCTGCATGAGCCGCACTGTGGATTCAGCATCAGTCAGGAGGCTCATTTGCCCACCAATGTAAGACACATTCTCCAACATCACCTTTTCCATAATGAAGGTGATATTTTGGCCCTTATCTGCTTTATTCTTTTGTCTTCTTCTCAATTCAGGATTTAGATGGAAGAGAGGGCTGCTGATTTGGCCTCCTTAAAAGATTCTGATGATTATGGTCCCCATTGTACAGACAAGTCTCAG
Organism: Rhinolophus sinicus; assembly: GCF_036562045.2. Lineage (NCBI taxonomy): Eukaryota > Metazoa > Chordata > Mammalia > Chiroptera > Rhinolophidae > Rhinolophus > Rhinolophus sinicus. The sequence continues at coordinate 177,838,441 of NC_133754.1, forward strand.
AAAGAGGCACAGCTCTTGTTTTAAAGAAAAGAAAAGATAGCTTAAATATCAGCAAATATGTGATAAATAACCCAAAACATTGTTATGCTATATGAATGTAATCCTTTTAGTTCAGATTAGGACACATAGCGTAAGGAGAAGAAAAATGGAAGAATGGGGTGATAGCACCCAAAATAACTTAAATGTAAAACAAACTAAAAGAGAAAGCACAACTTCAAGTGACAACGTCATAAATCAAGAAGACTACAGGGGCGTACCCTACCAGTCCTGAGATCTTAATCTGAGATAATACAGAAAGCAATCTGAATGCCAATAACGGCCCAGAACAGAGAATTAACCAAAGCATTTCCCAACGGCAGTGGTACCTCGGTTTTCGAATGTAATCTGTTCCAGAAGACCGTTCGAGTTCTGAAACGTTTGAAAACCGAGGCATGGTTTCCCCATAGAAAGTAAGTAATGCAAAATGGATTAATCTGTTCCAGACCTTTAAAATCAACCCCTAGAACTGCAAATTTAGCATGAATTTTACTATCTAATGATACCATAGATCCATAAAATTTACAGCGTTTGTAAATCAAAATGTTCGTCAATGGAGACATTAAAAAACCAAGGTACCACTGTACTAAGAAGAAGCCAAGAACCAATTCATGGAGACTAACCACCCCCGCCCCCCGGCTCCTCTCTGCCCCCCACCCCACTCCCCCCGGCAAAGCCAACAACAAACCTTATGTGGGATATAACCAAACTCAAAAACTAAGCATGCTTTTTGGAGCCATCTATACTTTGGAACTCATCCACAGGTTTGCCTGCAGCCAGAGTTCTACCAAAACGCCTACCTAATACCATGCCTGAGACTTATTACTATTACTACAAATAACTGAGCCAACAGAGTGTTAGAACAGAAAGCTCCCTCAGCAGTCAAGCTCAAGTGCCTCAGTGAAGAGCGGGAAGGAGCCCAGAGATGGAGCTGGGCAGAGGATCCGTGCTGAATTACCTTCGTGTCCCCAACCCCCAACACAGTGCCTGGCCTGCAGTGTGTGGGAGTGAAGCAAGTCAGCCAGAGGAGGAGCCAAGACTAGGACCCCGGTCTCCCACTCCAGCGTTCCTTCCCTTTCTCATATCACGTTGCAGGTAGTGGTATTTGTCCACGTCCCCCACATCACACATTCTCACTCTTAGCCTATCACACACCAAGCCACCAGTTTTCCAAGACCAGGGGACACATTTCCCACAAACAAACAGCTGGTAGGTAGGGTAAGTGCTAAGAAGCAAACCATGAGAGACACTAGGCCACACCTGCAACAGCAGAGCACACAGATGAGCACCATCCTGTCCCCTGATTACAGGCATCGGCTCACCAGTTTCGAAGATGCTGGCCATGACCTTGGGTAGAGAATAAATGCAAAGCCTTGTAATGTCACCCTCATGAAGCACCCAGATTATAACAGCATCAAAAAATGGCCTATTATATCAGAACTACTTTTAGAAACACAATCCTGTTTCTCTTCTTCAACCCAATTAGTGCTGGTAACCAGGACTAAAGGGTTCGGAATGCAGCAGAGAAGCAAATCATTCTGGTTGGAAGCAAAAAGCTGGATGGTGAGAGACTGTCAAAAATACATTTAGTGCAAGTGCAAACACTCCAGAAGATGAACGCAACTTCCAATTAAGCCACCCACCAATATCTGGTACCTAATATCTGGTGGTTAAAAAGCAACTGGCAAAATTTTCAGAGGCTAAGCGTTTTTAAAGGATAAAATCTTTCTTTTTATTTTTTATATATCTCTTTGTAAAAGGGAATAAATCACATGCACTTAGGGAATCGCAGCTTTTTTGCACCACAGCAGACTCAGGAGATGAACAAACCACAGCCCAGAGAAGTGGGGGACTTGTCCAAGGTCAAGCTCTGAGGCGGCTGCAGGGCTGACACTCAGCCCAGGTCATCTCCCATGGTCGGAGCTGCCTTTCCATGGAAGACTCTTCCTACTGAAGGTCCCCATCCCTGTGGCACAACAAAGAGGAATTCCTGAAAATCTACAGAACCCGTTTCATGCAATTTGACGCACAAACTGAACAAATGTTTTGCATGAGGAATTAATTAAACTATTTATATGAATACTCTTCATTTACTTCAATCTCTCGAAATTTTATTAAGCTGTCCATTTACTCATATAAATTCCTGTTGGATCAAATAGCTTAAAAAATAAAACATATATTTCTACATGGTGGAAAACTGTATTTCTAATATATGTCCATCTGTAAGAATTATGATGATATTGACAATAATAATAATAACCATTTATTGAACTCATATGTGCTCAGCACTGTAATAGGTACTTTATATACTAACAGGAAGGATAATTATAAGTAACTACCACTTTTTAAATACTTATCATGTCCAGTCATTATGCTATGTATTTAAGTACTTTAATTCATTTAATGATCACAATGATGCTAAGTAGTTATTACTATTATTCCCATTTTACAGATGAAGAAATGGAGTCTTGGAGAAGTTAAGTACCCGCCCCACATGTCACTGTGAGCAAGAGGAAAAGTCGAGATTCTATCCCAGGCCCACTGGTTTCTACAACCTTTTGTCTTTTCCATTATACAATGTTACATCCCCATTTATAAAAAGGATTGGTTCAGGGGAGGCCGGATGGCTCAGTTGGTTAGAGCGCGAGCTCTGAACAACAGGGTTGCTGGTTCAATTCCCGCATGGGCCAGTGAGCTGCGCCCTCCACAACTAGATTGAAAACAACATGCTGCCGCTGAGCTTCGGGAGGGGCAGCCAGATAGATCAGTTGGTTAGAGCGCGAGTTCAATTCCTGCACGGGGTGGTGGGCTGCGCTCCCTGCAACTAAAGATTGAAAACGGCAACTAGGCTTAGAGCTGAGCTGCGCCCTCCACAACTACTTTGAAGGACAACGACTTGGAGCTGATGGACCCTGGAGAAACACACTGTCCCCCAATATTTCCCAATAAAATTTATTTTTTAAAAAAGTATTGGTTTAGGTTCCATTTCCAGTGAGGAGATTTATAGATGCAAGGACAAACTAAATGGTACTAAGATGACCTGTTTCCTGTAAATGTCTTGGACTTGCCCCTGGCTTGGAACAAAGTAACTCTGCTACCAAATTCCCTGAAGAAAAACATTGCTCACAGCATGGGATAGTCAGATGATACTGAAATCTGAAGTCTTTCAGAACTACAGTGAAATTGGGGAGCGACATGCAATTTGCCTCTTGTTCCAGTTTAAAATATTCATGCAGCAAGGTAGTATTCCCATCGTCAGTAATTAAATGGCTGAAATCTGCAACCCGATGTATTTACTGATCATGAACGCTGCGTTCTTAGAAGCCCCACAAGCTGTCATGTTACAGCGGAAAACCAAACAAATGAGACAGAAATGTTGCTGTTGCCTAGAGAACAAATTTTCCCCACCACTTGTTCTGCTGTAGAGAAAGTCTGAGTCAAAATTAAGGATGCATTGAGGACTTTGCCTGCAAACCAGCTGGGAGAGATGCAGACAAAAAAACCTGCAACATTTTCCCTCATTAGAAGAATTGTTTTAAAAGGGTTTGATTGTGCCTTAAAGATTAGATTTTACAATCATTTAATATTTCACTTGTCTTAAGAAACGTGCACAGAAAGGCAGGGAAAGGAAACAGATTAATGAAAACGTGAATTTATAATGTGGCCGTTTTGCCTTTTCAGCTCTGTGGTCACATGCAAAATACGCGACACCTATGAGTAGTTATGTAAAACTGGAGCGTCTTGTTCTCGGGGTTACCGGCAAACCCCCTACAGTGGCCTCCTTCACTGGCCATCTCTTGTGCATGAGGATGAGTCCTACTGACCACCCCAGTGACAGCACAGTGCCAACACCCCCAAGGGGCTGAGTCCTCAGGTGGGTTGGGACAGACACAAGGACTGGGGCTGGCAGGCAAGTGGTTCTCAAAGTGTTGTGTTGTGCCTGGACCAGCAGCATTTTGTCCCCTGGGACCCTGTTAGACATGCTAATGATCAGAACTCTGGGGTGGAATGCCGCAATCTGGGCTTTAACAAACCTCAGCTGATTCGGATGCCCCACTAAAGTTTGGGAGCTGCCCATCCACCACCTGCGCCGCCTCGCCCCTCTGCCCCTACTCAGCTGCAGGCTCTAAGGACTTCGCCTCCATCCAGCCCAGAGTCTGTACTGGCCTCAGCAGGAAGGATGCTAGCAGATGCCAAAGCAGCAATCGGAGGGGACCTGGGGTGGTCTTGCTGACTCAAACCCAGAGTCTGATGCCAGCTGTGCCATCCCGGCCGCCATGCTAGCTCTTCTAATTGGGCTGCAGTTCTACCTGAAACTCCAGGCTAGATGGCTGGGACCCTGTCCTTGCCACTCTCTCTACCACCCCAGGGAAGGCACTTGTGTTCTCAGTTCTCCCTTGAATGAGCTCAATAGCCCAGAATCAGGAAGCTCATTCTGCCACCCTCTGGGGACTCTTAGGGTAACACCCTGCCGACAGAGTCCCTCCACTGCCATGGAAAGAAATAACATCCCTGACCCAGATCATAGTTTGTGCTGCTGGCCCTGTTTCCTGACTTTGTCCCTTTGCTCTCAGCCTGCCACTGAGGCCCCAGAATGGCTCATGGCCCAGCATACACAGATAACTCAGCAGCACCACTTAAGAATCTTGCAGAAAATACTGCACTTAGACCTGGCAACTGGGCCCTGCCCTGGGCTTAGCACTTGAGAGGATACTGCTTCAGCCCAACTCTGGCAGCCTCCTTCCCATGGGGCAAGGACTCCTTCAGGACAAGGACACATGCCCACATGGGGCCCATGTCCCTTGCCCTCTGGACACCCATTCTGGGTACCCATGACTCTGTAGTCCCCTCCTCAATGGCTGGAGTCCATCTTCCCAAGGGTGTATGGTGCTTCTGGTATGATCCCCCTAGACTGAGGGGTGGTGTGCACTGGGCTTGGGTGTGTGAACTGGGGGATCTCCCCACCCTGTGCAGTGATGAAGGGAGTCAGGAGTGGGGACAGGAGTGGGGACAAGAGGCTGGGACCTCAACGTGTTCTCTTTCTTCCCACACGTTAGGGGCAGGGCTGCATGCAGACTAGTGACAACTAAACCAGATGACAGATGTCATGTCTTAAGTAGGAACTCAAGAGATACTTGTGGAGTGAGTGTGCCCAGAGATCTGCTCTTATTCCTAGCTGAGCCTCACAGCCCACCATTATTGCATTTTGCAGACGAGGAAACCGGGACTGAGAGAGGTTAGATGACTGGCCCAAGGAACCGGGAACAAAACCAGGACCAGGAACTGATCCCAGAGCTGGCGCTTCTTCCCTACATGTGGCCATTTAGTCTCGACTTGCTTACTTCCAGCTACGTGGAACTCACTACTCCTTTGACCCAACCTTTAATATCTCAGGCAAAGTTTTCTTTTCTTCTTTCCTTGAGCTTAAATTTCTCTGCAAATTTCAGTCATGTTTCCTTGTGCTGCTCACAGAGGCCTGCAGTGTTTATCCCCTCTCCCACATTACAACCTTTCAAGTTAAAAATGGTAAAAATCGCCTGGGGGTGTCTCTTATTCTCCGTCACCCTTTCCTTGTAGCAGAGGACGTCCGGTCCCACTTCCTCATCAGGCCTCTGAGGATGGACTCCGGGCACTCTCCCTCACAGGATCTCCAAGTGGTCATGGCGGGCAGAAGCATAGCCCCCCTGAGGCCTTGGCTAGTGGACTGACACACACAGGTCAACATTCCCCTAACTCTCTCTCCGAGTCTTGCTTTCCTTGCCTGTAAAATGGGAGCAATCACCCACACCTGCCTATCTGGTATAGCTGCATGTGTATTATTTCAGACCACTGGCTTTCAAATGATTCTGAACTGCAGAGCACTGCACAGGTGTGGGGGTGCTGATGGGGGGTGCGACCGGGGAAACCCCTGAAGCAGGTGCCGTGGAGAATTCCTTCCCGCTTGCTTCACAAGTTTAGTTCCTCCACCACACCTCCTGCCTGGCATGGGCCAAGTGCCTGTGAAGTACACCCAGGCGCCTGCACAAATCCAAACACTAAATAACTGCATGTTAAAAGGTTAAAAAAAAAATTGTTTGCAAAAAACACAATTACTTTTGCACCAACCTAATCAATTAAGAGAAGATGATGAAATGCAAAAGGTGCCTTGAAGACAGAAGGGTTCTGGGCCTGGCAACTGAGCCAGCGGGCAGGTGAGCAACATGAGCATCTGCTGCAGAGTAACCACTGGGAACGGCAAAAGAATGTGCCCGAAAGAGGGGCAGAGCCAGGATCTGACCTCAGCCCTCTTGTCTGGCTCACCCTGCTTCACCACGGCTTCCCCTCAATCACTTGACAACATGGTGTCAGGTCTGGCCAGGTGGAGGAATCAGTCTACTCGAGGGGACATTTGTTCCCATGATGGGCCCCATCCCCTCATGCACCTTGGCCTGTGCACCCAACTACGTAGTAGACAGTATACCTGGGAGTCTCATGACCTTGTCTTGTGTCCCCAGGGCTCCTTGGCACCAATAGCCACCCAGCTGCTAAACCAACCCCTTTCTTGACTCCTCCTCCACGCTCACGTCTCACATCCAAAGCAGCCCCACGTCCTATCCACTCATCCTCGTATATACCTCTTGAAGGCAACACCTCTCTTCCTTCCAGCCATTGCCATCTCCTCCACACCACCACCACCTCTCAGACGTCCTTGCGGCCCCCACAGCCACCCTTGCCTCACTCCAGTTTGGTTTTCATGCTGCAGCCTAAGTGATCTTTTTGAAACACAAATCTCATCATACCGCCCTGCTGTTTAAAGCTGGTCCATTGCTTTCAGGATGAAAAGCCTAACGCTTGGCCTGACCCATTAGATCCTGCAGCATCTGACACCCTCCCTTGCTTACTCGCTATAATCCTGCCAGGCTGGCAAAATTATAGTATTTTATTTTACCTGTAAAATCGTGATATGTCACACATACAGAATAGTGCGGAAAACAGATGCATACGTTTAAAGAATAACTCTAATATTTACGCAGCCACCACCAGATTAAGAAATAGAGCACAGCTAGGATCTCACCCGCCCACCTGTGCCCCTGTCAGGCCACATCTCCCTCTCCCCATCCCTGTGCAGAAGTTGCTGCCTTAAACTGTCTGATTTCTCATCATGCTTTGCTTTGCTTCCTATTTTTGCCACTTAGGGTTACATCTCTACAAAATACAGTTTTGTTTTGCCTGTTATGAATTCTATTTCATTGGAAGCATTCTGCAGATATTCTTCTGTGACCTGCGTCTTTTGTTCAACATTCCTACCAATGTCTGGAGCTATGGTTCGTGCATTCCATAACATGTAGTATTCCGGAGAGTGAGTAGCCACGATTAGTGCGTTCTTCTGTCGGTGGATGGTTCGATTGCTTCCAGCTTGGAGCGCTTATGAACCACACAGCCAGAGTTCTCTCTGTGCTTGGAGAGCCCACGTTCTGTACTGCCTCGCGACCTTCGTGGCTGCTTGCTTTCCCTGCCTGGGCCCCTCTCACTGCCTCCCTCCTGCTCACCTTGCTGCCGGTGCCCCACTGCATCCTGCACCTCACGCCTGCCCCAGCCGCCAGCACAGGGCCCACACCTGATGCTCATTCGTTCGTGCATGCACACGTACATTCACTCGTGCCTGTGTCAGCAGCTTCTCCAGGCTGACCTCTGGTGCCGCAGAGGCATGGGCAGTCTCGGGGAAGACAGCCATCCTCTCAGCAAATGAAGACATCCGCCTCGGCAGGAAGCGCACGCGCTGAAAAGCCAGGTCCACAGCGAGACAAGGAAGGCTGCTGATCCCCACTAGTGACATGAGCGCCCGGGGAGGGTGAGCTTGGGGCAGATCCTCCCACTCTGAACTGTTCAGATCCCATCCTCTTCACACCCCCTCACGTTAGCCTCCGGAAGGAGAGTGGCCCGGGCTTACACCGCCACAAGAGAGGGAAAGGATGGAAATTGTGTAAAAAGAAAAGGAAAGAAAGCAGCTGGAGAATAATGCCCACCACGTGGTGTAATAACCAAGAGCTTTCAAATGATTGCTAAGAACTGGCTTTAATTTTGATCTTTCATTTCTTTTAATCTAGCAGATAATTAGAGGGAAATCAAACTCATCCTCACAGCCAAAGATTACCCTGTCACTGTCAGAGCTTCCTTCCCACTTACTTTCACACCTCTGCCTTCACATTTTTTTTCCTTAAAAAGGAAAAGTCGCCAGGTTACATATATTGTTTGATTTATTTAAATATATATTGGACATTTCCCACAATAATTATTCTCTTAGGAATAAGCAGCATTTTTCCCTTCCTCCAATCTAAGAACTTCTCAATGCTTTGCAGGTTTAAAAACGTCCAACTGCAAACTCCCTTTTCTGGATGAAGAAACCAAAGTACAGAGAAGGGAGGAAACTGTACTGTTTATGGCTGTAATGGCAGGGCCAGGATTCACCCCAAAGCACCCGACTCCAGGACCCCTGTTCTAACCCACTCTGCTCGCCCCCCTGTGCGTTAAAAACATGAGTGCATGTCCAGTCCTGCTTCCTCACGGGCTCTCGACATCCTAAGACAACATTCAAAATTGCACACACAGCTTTAAGCACAAGATTCTGGAAATAAACTAAACGTTCACTAATATGGAGAAGACTCTGGCCCAGCCCTTGATGCAAATGATGTTTACAGAGTTGTTAATAAGAAGGGGAAATTACTGGCACATAAAATGGAGAAAAATAAAAACAGCATACAAAAATTATATCGCTTGTATGGCCTCAACTCTAAAACAGTATAGACAGAAGAAAATTATACTATTTTTATGAATGAAAAAAGTTAATAAAGGTTTATTCCGGTGGTTGAATCGGAAGAAGACTTTTATTTCATGCTATGCACTTCTCAGTATTTTCCAATTTTTCTACAAGAACCACATGCCTTTTACATGGGAAAAGATGTAATAAGTGTGTAGCAGAGAAGGAACAATTGTCCCCTACAGCCCCAAAGCACCCGACTGGAAGCATGGCTGGCACTCCTGGCCTGTCATGGAGCTCCCCAACCCTGCTAACCCTGCCTCCCAGCTTCCTGCCCCAAACCTGCCACACTTTCTCACCAGACCAAGCCCAAGCTAATGTAAGCCCTGCCTCCTCCAAGAAGCCTGCCTACTACTCCAGGACGGCTCCTAAGGTGAACCATATGAAACTGCCATTCCTGTAGATCCCAAAACAGTCTCATATTAGTGATGACATATGGTTTGACCGACTCCTTGGCTCACCTTGCCTTCTCCTGAACCTTCAGAATGTTCCCAGCCTGGGACGCACAACTGCACATGAATAATTTTCTGTCTGCTACTGTTCTCTTTTGTCTCATGGGTACATCTGCTTTAAGTTGGTGTTCTCGGCTCATTGGCTTGCATTTTATTCATTCTGGTTTTGAAGATTATTGAAAATGAAGTGGTGACCTAGCTGGCCACAGAGCTTCCTCACGGGAGGTAATCAATCACCCATAGGCACCTACTCATGTTCAGTGCTTGGCAATAAAGAGATGAGCCCCTGCCCCGAAGTTGAGAATGAAGGTGGGAACCCAGCCAGGTAATAATGACACCTTCTCGACACATATCTCTGTGGTGGGCTAAATACTTTCACATCCATTCTCTCTCAGGGCAAGAACTCAACAGACCCGACTTTGAATCTCTATCTGTTGCTTATAAGTGGTGTGGTCTTGGGCATGTCACTCAACCTTTCCAAGTGTCAGTGTTTTCATCTATAAACAGAGTAATAATAGCCCCTGCTGCTCACATGGCTATTGTGAGGCCAAAATGAGACTAAATGTAAACAGCAATGTGCCATGCCCAGTAAGCACTCAAGAAACAGTTCCTTATGAAAGAGGCACAGTAGCAACTCTAATTCCCCCACCCCCACTTTTTCTCTGATGAGGAAACCAGGCTCAGCAAAGTATAATGACTAATCCGAGGTCAAGTAGAGCTGATACCAAAACCTTGGTCTCCAGAGCCCACACTACCTCTTTCCAAAAAGCCAACACTCCTGATCTGAAAGCATGCGAACATTTCAGGCTCACTGGAACAACTCGTAAGGAAATTTCCAAATACATTTGCTACCCCATCACTACCTGGAATGACTCTAGAAGGGCCCACACAGAATTCCACACTGCCATTTCCCCAGAACAATGACTGACTGGCCATATGCTCATCTACTTTCCCATCTGCTCCCCGCTTGGTCGTGAGGGAGAGCGGCCTGCCTGCCGGCCGAGGGGCTTTGCTCCTGTCTAATGGTCTCTGAAATGATACTCTCAATCAGCTCAGGAAATTCCACCTTCCCCATTTAAGTCTCGGAAATGGTTCCTGTTCCACAAACTTCACGCAAAAGAGGCTTTACTGGTTACTTCTGACTTAATGCTTAAACATTTTCAAATGGAGGACAGTTGTCTGGGTTTATTTCTTCCACATAACATAATGCACTTATCATTAGTCATTTCCTGTCTGTTCTTATTTAAAAATGCACGCACATTTTTCTAGTTTGCTGCCTGCCATCAGAAATGTGAGACCCTTCGAAGTGCGGAGGGCACAGTGTATTTTGAAGCCATGACACCCCCACCTTGGACAAATTGCTTCAGCTCCCTGTAGGATAATAGGACTGTTGGGTTCTTAATGTTTTGAAGATATGATAAAATTTCTGGCCTTTTCTCCAGGAAAAACACACATATACACAAATATTGTGTAGTTTCTGGGCTCACAGGCCCCCTTGAAGCCTCCAGGTACTGCAGGTTGAAAACAAGCGCTGATTTCCTTAGCTTGACATTATTCAAGACATCACCTCTGGCCTCTGGGTCCCCATCCGCCTCCCCGGTGGTCCCTCCTCTCCACCTGATGCACCTGTATCCAGCTCACGTAAACTCCTTACGTTTCCCCAGCACAGCCCCGTGCCTCTGTTTCCTCCAGCAGGCATGACCATCCATCCATTTCAGTGTTTCGAATGCTACTCATGCTTTAAACCTCACCTCAAGTGCCACCTCCTCCTTGGCCATTGTTTGTTTGTTTTAAACTCTTCAGGAAATTACCTTTCCTACATTTTCCTCCTTTGGCAGTTTGTCTTTATGTTTGGGGCACTTCACACTTTCCACCTTATGTTCATGTGTGGGTCTTGCCTCCCCTATGGCCTGTGAGCTAATTCACTTCTGTAGTCTTCTCCCTGGCACACAGTAAATGCTCAATAAACACTCTAAATAACCAATACCTCTTTCTCTAATCTACACATGGTATAAGTGAAATGCAAACGGATATGCAAATATTCATCTCTCTGTGACCCAAATTCCTGATTTATGTGAAATCGTCAAGGTGCTTGGGGTCAGTGGGTGCTGCTCTTTAGGGTCTTGCCAGAAAGGAATCCTTAGAAATCAACAAAACTCAAGAATTTCAACAAAATGTCAGCTGTGCACACACAGGCCATGTGGCAGGATGATCGAATGATTCTCCTGAAAGAAAGTCTATTTCCAAAACAATATTCTCTGATAAGAAAGGGGGCGTTCTACATTTATGAGGGTACATTTAATCTACATAATTTCTCTTCCCTAGTGTTGAGGGAATTTCAGTAGGACATGCTACCAATTTAAGGGGCAGAGAGGTTAGTGCATTTTCAATATTCCTCTCCCGGATTGGACAGAGTTACACTCCTTAGATAAGTAGAAGACAGTGGATGGAAGGGCGTCCCTGGTGGAGGAAACAAGCTGCCAGCCATAGAACTGAGCCACTGAGATTCCTTGACCTCTGTTCTCTTGGAATGTTCCACCTCTTCCAGATTCTATGTAAAATTGACCTAATTTGGGGATTCACCTAATCTGTTGGTTCTAAACATGGCACAGAACCCAAGGGCAATGCTTGGAGTCAAGGTAAGATGTACAGCCTGAGCTCCCAGTGAAGCCTTCAGAGGACAAACCCCTCTGAATTAGGTCAAAAGCTGCCCTGGCAGGCAGGCTCCTGTCTGTATAATAAATCTGTTGTTATGGCGATAGGAGGCAATGAAACTGAGAGAGGATGGAAAAATGTTACTGTGGGCCTAGGGGCTTGTGTGGCTTATATAAGGCATGTTCCAAATACACACTTTGGAATAAGGGGCAAACAGTCTACACCCCAGCTCCCAGGCACTACAAGGCATCATAACACCAAGAAAATTCCCTCAGGATCTTCCAAACCTATCTCTGGCTTCATTTTTATTACTCTGCTTATGATTCCCAAGAAAGGAATCTAGTTACCAGAAATAATTCTGGAAAAAGAGAAAAATACTAGTGAAATGGCTCCCCCAGGGGTAAACTGACCTTCCCAAAATTAATCAATGGATGGAATCACCTTGTTTTTAAACTAATCAGGAAAAGCCATTTACTCACTTCTGCTTCTGATAGAATTTTTTAAAAAGGAAGACGTAAGCTGCCCAAATATCTTGAGAAAAGGGGAAACTTTTTGTTGATTTTCCTGATGTTTTTCCCTTATCTTACAAGCTTAGCTTTGATTTGAAGTAGAAGCTGGAGGTCAATGGAGCAACGTGGCAAAGTGGAGAGAACTCTGGGGTAGAAATCAGGAAACTCAGTGTCCCGTTTCTGCTCTGCCTCTAACCAGCTTTGTGATTTAGGGCAAGTTACTGACCTTCTGCATCTTAGTTTTGTCTTCTACGATTCAGAACCATTATACTCACAACTTAATTAGGCTGCCTCGGGAGCCAGTGACTTATGTGTCACCATCAGCATAACTTGATAGTCTGACTGACCACTTGGTGACCCTAAGAATTAGTATTTGCCTAATGCTCTCAGATGTCATGAGGCTCTCTCATATGTGTCATTTCAAATGATGACCATGAGAATCCAGCCAAGGAAATACCTTGATCCTCATTTTATAGGCAAGATCAGAGAACAAAGCCACTCGGCTAAGTTCATAGAGCAATGATCGGAGATTGAGGACGTCATCCCGGATCTGACGGGTGCCACGCCCAGTGCCTCGCCAGGACACAGCTGCTCCTTTGTCAGGGATGCTTAGGTGGGAGACTCTTGGACCAGGGAGCTGACTGACATGATGGTTTCTAAAGTCCCTTCTGATTCTAATAGTCTGTGGGTCTATCAATAAAATAAGGGTGCTGGATTAAATCAAGGGTTTTAAAAACTTCTTATAGCAGCAAAGATCCTTTCCCTTCAAATGAAGTCTACTATACAATGCTAAAAAACAAAACAGATCACTGAAGCTCCCCTCCGGTTGAAAAAGAGATGGCTTCCACCAAAATGTTCATCAAGTGACAAATGGATAATAAAATGTGATGTATCCATATAATGGAATATTATTAGGCCATAAAAATGAATGACGTACTGGTCCATGCTACAACATGGGTGAAGCTCAAAAGCATTACGCTAAGTGAAAGACGCCAATCACAAGAGACTATATATTGTATGATTCCATGTATCTGAAGTATCCAGAACAGGTAAATCCAAAGACAGACAGAAGGTTGGTGTAGGGGGAAATGGGGAGTGACTGCTTAATACATACAGGGTTCCTTTTGGGGTGACAAACATTTTGGAACTAGAGATGGTCGCACAACACTATGAATGTACTAAATGCCACTGAGTTGTACACTTTTATGTGGCTAATTTTATATTATGTGAATTTTTCCTCCATACATGTATGTGTATAGATATACGATGGTTCCAGAGTCCCACCCCACAAGTCTCCCCCTTCCCATGCTCCTACGGTGCCTCCAAAGAACCCTGGAATGAAAATCAGTAGTCACTCGATATTACAAAACATTATTGTAGTTCCAAACAGTTCTTATACGACCGCTATTTTATTACTTCAGGGGCCACAGGTATTTTCTCCTAACCCAACAAATGAAGATGCCTGTGCCAGTGACATCTTGCTACTTGAAAACAGAACCTTCCATTGGCAACCAGCTTCAATGTCAATCCTAGTCCACAGTGATCTAGCAGGTTCACTTTTAGGATACGTCAGTGGTTTTAAACTCAAAATTCTACTGTAAGTATACTAGGAAAGAAAGTGGCAACTAAGCGTTAATTTTTGTTTGTTTCTTCATGTTTGAGTAGATAATGTTATTGCTGAGTAGTAAACTAAGCATTACTCAGTGCCTACTAGATAGTAAAAGTTTTTCACATTATGTCATTGAAATGATATTATCCCCATTTTATAGAAAAGGATGCTGAGGCTTAAAATAGCTCTGCTTACCTCCCCAAGGTCAGGATTTGAATCGAAGTCTCCGCAGCTCAAGAAAAAGCTCTTTCAACTATGCCAAGATGGGGGTCAGCAGAGTCGCAAGTTCCTCTCCTCACAGAAGGTATGAGAACTGATTTCAGTCCCACCACGAAACTGACCCCAGCCTACAGGCCCCCGAGGTGTGTGAAGATGCATGATACACGGACGCAGGCATCTGATGCCCTTCGAATGCCCCTGTGCGTCTCCTCGGAGTGGTTTACAGGTATGAGGAGTCAGGGCATCTATCTCCATTTCTTCTGTTCAGGGAAAGTGACCATTCACTTCAAGGGTCTGGCTGACAAACTGCACTCAAGAAGGAATTAATGCAGGATACTTCAGCGCCTCTCTTGCTAAAGAGCTGAAGGGAACGGCTAGCATACCATGTATTTTCAAAGGTTTAGGTCAGATCCTATGCAAACACGAGAAACTCACACTTCTAAAGGTAACTTCCAGCCTAGAAGTCTAAGTGACATTTTCTGCAGTGAGAGTGGCGTGGTCTCTGATTTGAACACATATGGTTCAGCACAGGAACGCTGCATTTTCTGTGGGCATAACTATGGTGATTTTTTTCAAGTTATTCTGAAACATTTCTACACAAAGGAGTTGAGAATAATTTCAGCCTTTTTCTCTGCATGGTGATTATCGAAATGATAATAATAATCCCTTACATATAAAAGCACCTTAAAGATTACAGAGTGCTTTCATGGACAATCACCGCTGGGTTTTAAATAAAAAAATTTAAAAAAAAGATGAAATTAAGGGAAAATGTCAGTAATGATATTTAGCTATTAACATATACCCTTAATATTGTAGGTAAGAAAAGGGTGAAATCAAAGGGTTTTTATGTCAGAATTGAAGTCAGATTCTTGAAGTTTCTAACTGTTCCTGGTTATCAATGTGGAAAAAAAAAAAGGAAAAGTCAGTGCTCTTTAAATTAAAGATAAGGTACTGCTACTTATGACTTCATAAGTTGTAAATGCCTTTTCCACGCTTCCCAATGGTCCTGTGCCCCACTGCTATTAAATTTTAGATGTGCAGCTCATGTGGATGATACAGAATGCCAGGTGGAGGTAAAGAAAAACAAGAACAAGAACAAGGAAGCTAATTGTGTTTCGACACCGTTTAGTGTGAAAATACAGTGGTATCCTTATATCTCTTCATGTTTTTGGTGGCAGACCTTCAATTAAGCAGCCTCAGGCCACACAACGGCTTTTGTACTTGTTCCCACCAAAGGAATCAGAATGCTAATGTGTCAAGGTCATCTTCAAAAAGCTGTGCCACAGTGCCACGCTAGCATGCATAGCCACCCAAATCTCCCCACCGTGCCAGACTGTCTCTCCATATCTAATCTCTACTGGTGAGATCGATAACCATTAGAGAGTAGGAGATTTTTGAGGAATGAGTTGTGCTGCAATTCATCTGACCAAGCGGCATTCATCCACTGCTTTTTCTTAGAGATGGCTAAAGACAGCAGCTCCATGCATGCACAGGAGGACACCGTCGGCCATGGTGTTTGAGCTGCCCAAGGATTCACCAGATAGCCCACCAAGACGTCCACTGGGTGGGTGGCACGAAGAGGAATCATAACACGCCATCACTTAGAAGCTCTACTGGGCAGAAGCCACATCTGGCAGGGTCAGCCCATACAAACTACCAGTGAACGCTCTGAGTCAAGTCTCGCCAACAGCGACAATCTGTGCCTCACACGGTGGAGAGCACTCTGGAGGACAACTCAGTGGAGCAGGCACCATCCAGCCTGACTCAGAGGATGACAAACACTCCTTCAGAGCGACATTTCCTGCAGGGCAGTGGCACTCAACCTTGGCTGCACAGAAGAATCACCTAGGGAACCTAAAAAAATGTCTGTGGCCCAGCTTCCAGCCAAGGCTAATTAAAATCAACATCTCTAGAAGTGGGGGACCTCGTGGTGCTGTCTCTGAAAGCTCTCCAGATGGTTCTAATGTGCAGCCAAGGGGAGAAGCACTACTGGAGGGTGACTGTAACAATATTTGGGCTTGAGCCCAGTTGGTGAGGGGCCGCAGTAGAAGAAACTGCAAAGCACACTTGCTTAGGGAAGTTGGCGTTTCTCACGGTCTTGAACCGTAGCTGACAAACGCTTCCTGTCTCGGAGCATTTGGGTCACTCTGATTTGTCGGGGCTACAAGGAGTGCTATTTGAAATGCCTGTCTTTGACTTTTCTGCTGAAAACCGACACAATGATATTTACTCAACTCTTACACTTTGTGAGAGCCAGGAATTTGATAAAAAACAAAACAAACAAAACACCCAAGTGAAATGTCATTCATTTCAGGGGTGATTCCATGGAGGGAGGGGCAGGGCACATTCTCCCACCAACATCCCAGTTTGATGTCCACTGGGTGGATGGGACGAGGAGGAATTACAACATTTGTAATTATTACAGAACGGCCAGAAGTTCATTAAATTGGCTACAAATGTTGAAACCAAAAGCTTGTACTGCAAGAGTGTAAACATCACAAAGAAAATGAAAAGGAAGCAGTCTTTACCACGTCCATGTTACGGGTCGCCCTCTTCTCCGTTGTTTTATTCTCTCCCTATACGTGAGGATTTCTAAGAGAAGCACCATGTGAACAATGGTGGGTGAGAGGAGACCCTGTCACCAGCGGAAGGTGGGTTTTTAGAAGAGACTTTCCAGATTCAGAGAACAATCAGCTAGAAATTCATATACAAGTCTCCATCTCCTGATTGAGTCATTATATTTGGAGGCTGATACTCATACATGAAAATATAAAAATATGATTGATTAGATTATTTAATAAGAAAATGTCACTCACAATGTTAACACGCTCTAAGAATGTAACTTACCTGTGTCGGGCCTGGGAAGCGGAGCTGAGAGAGAAATAAATGACACAAAAAGTACTTACTGGTTCTCTCTTCTCTTCTTAAGTGGGTCCACGAGGCGCAGTGTATCTCTGATCACGGCCACTTTCACTTCTTCATCAACAAGGCTGGGGACATTTTCAAACACGCCTGGAGAAAGCTTGAATGGGTAAGAATTCCATGTTACAGTGGAGAGATTCAGGGATTCGGTGCCAAGTGACTATGAGTATCCAATCCTCCCACTAATTCCGGTGCTTGTACTGTTAGATTTTGCTTATGTTAATTTACAGGCGAGACTATTTTAAAGTCTCCCTGTTTACTACTTTAAAAATGTCAGTTTCCTTTCACAAATCAACAAACTACATGAAGAGGAAAATTAGTAGTTTTTCTGATTCTCGAAATTATACACACTCATTGTAGAAAATTTGGGAATTAGAAAGGGGTTAAGAAAATTAAAAGAATCCACATCATCCCTCTAAAACCCATTATTAGTACTGGGTGTATTTCCTTCCAGTCTTTTTTATGCATTTTTTTCAGGGAGAAAAAAAATATCACCACTATGAAATGTACTATTTATCTTAGCGATTCAAGCATGTCGACATGGCTAAATCATATTCATAGAATTTCAATTAGTTCATCTCCTGAGGCTAACTAATTAGTTCATGTCAAAACTGATGGAAAGGCTCAGCTGCTTCTACATTTGCAGATCTTAAAAATTGGAAGAATGGCATGCTGGGAAATTACCATAGGTCGGATAGGTCTTATATTAATAGACTATGTTCAGAGTTCAACGAAACTGAAATTACTTAGACTTGGACAGAACTTTGCTGTGCAAATCTGGGAATGTTGAATCTCGTTTAGCCGAGTGAATAACATGACAGTGGCAATGTTCAGTTGAGTGACAATATGTTCAATGAGATACTCAAAAGACTTACTTCTTGTTCATGTTCGATTCTCATGCTGGGATTTGCATTAACTTCAAGTAGTATAGGCTTCAGATTTTTCATTAGAAGAATGTCAAAGCCTAAAATCTGGGCAGGATAAACATAATTCAGAATTACTCCCTCTAGTTACAATTGCTTTTCAGGAATTGAGGATAGTAGTAGGGTCGGGAAAGTGAAAATAAACTCAAACGTGGCCCCCACCCTGGGCCTTGACCTTGGCTTCTCTTGTCCACAGCCCCTCTTCCTCTGGGTGTACTTGTCAGGCCAAATGGACTGCAGCTCCCAAGTGGGATGAGTTCCCACAGTGCATTTCAGCACTATTAGTGTCGTCTGAAAGTGCTATAAGATGATGACCTCTTTCTTCTTGAACAGGTTTTTTATTATGTTAAGGACCGTCAGTAGCCCATCAATTTCTCCCTCTTCTTTTCCTCTATTACGTTGCTTCTTAGCTAGAGCTCTCAAAACCCAAGGCTACCTTTCGTAACCTCGGCTGTACCTCTGTATCACTTAAGGACCCCTTTCAAAACCACTGCTCATCCCTAACCCACACCTGGGACGAGTCAGAATCTTTCAGAGTGGAGCTCTGGCAAATGTTTTCTGAATAACGTAGTAGTCCCCCTGGTGGTTCTGATATACCCTCTTAGCTAAGGAAAAGCACCCACTAGGCACCAACTATTCACAATCTCATTTAATCCTCATGACAGTGTATTTGAAGTAGGGATTATGCTCTCCATTTATAGAGGCAGAAGCTGAGTCCCAGAAAGACCAGGGGATTTCTCTCGGACTACCTAGCTAGTAAGTGACAGAACTGGATTTCACACCCAAGCAGGACAGGCTGCATAATCTGTGGGACCCAGTACAAGATGAAAAGGCAAAGCCCCCTGCTTGTTCAAACAGTATTAACGGAGTCACGATAGTGACAACAGAGCATTAAACCAGGCCTGGCGCCCTTCGGAACATGGGGCACTGTGATCACACAGACCACGTGCCCCGGAAGCCAACACACACCCCAAACTAACGCCAACGCCGTTTGTTGGACGTCTGCTCTTGCATCCAGCACCTCAGGTGAGGCTTTCTCTCCTTCTGGACTCTTTCAATTCCTCCGCCACCAGTCTGTCTCATCCCCTCTGCCTGGAACAACCCTTCACCTAGATAATGCCTCCTCGTCCTCGAGATCACAGGTCCTAATTAGATTCAGACTCGGACTACGAGAACGTCGGATCCTTGAGAGGACTCGCGTTATCTCTATAGGAGGTGATAAGGTAGAAAGCTTCGAACATAATTGATACAATCCCAAAGTTTCAAAAAATGATGTGGAGGATAAAGGAGCGAAAAGGAGACGGTGCAGCTGTATCCCCTCTGTGGACTCAAGAAGAAAAGATGAGGGGAAATCCATTTACTTGTCTATATAGAACATGCATTAGTTAAATGATAATTACTAAACTGCAGTTTCATCCTTATTAATGAAATCAGAGCCTAAATGACCATTTTGGGGGATAATTCAAGATGAGGTTATTCTTCAAAGAAGGGCAATAAGGATGAGATGTTGGGAAAAGTCATCCTCACTCTATTTTTCTCTCCCTGGTCATGAAAAGGAAAGGAATGGAAACTTAGTAAAAAATGTTACATGCATTATAGATCTGCTTAATAATATATGACAAGTGGATATGAGTGATGAGGGCTTTAAGCGACTCTGGTGATGTCATCAGTCTAACTTCAGACCTGGTCTGAGACATGGGATCTGATGAGGCTGCAGAGCACGGCCTGCTGCACTACCGACATGTATCACCCTTAGTCATCAACGCTTACTTTCTGCTATATCTTAGAAGTTTGGACTTGGACTTGCTCAGCCTGGAGGATTCTTCCCAGTTCAATGCACAGTGGTTTCGTGAATGTAAAGCTATAGGAAAGCTGGAGAAGCGCAGTGGCACTGCTCGTCAGCCACGGTGACCTGCGCCCACCAGTGGCATATTTTCCACTGTGCACACGTAGCTGAATATGTTGGGTCTTGTACAGGAATGCTTTGGGGTCAGAGAGACTTGGGTTGCAATCCCAGCTCAGTCTCTCATGCTAGCTAAACGATGCTAGGCGTGGTGCTTAGCCTCTCTGAGCCTCACTTACCTCCTCTAAAAAATGGGGTTAACGATGGCTACCTTGCAGGGCAGTGGATAATGGAAGCCAAAAGTACCTAGGATTCTGCTCATCTTATGGAAGGTGCTCAATATATGCTGGCTCCCTTTCCAGTTTCCTGCTAATATCACCAACAAGAAATGGCATTTGTGGCTTTGGAGTCCAGAGGAGGTAATTTCCAATCTTAGTTCTGCCTTTAACTTGTATATCTACAGGCCAGTTATTTAGCAGCTCTAAGCCCCGGTTTCCTCATCTGTAACATGGGAATAAGAACAGTCCTTACCTGCATTCATTCATTCAGAAAATATTTACTGAAATGCTTCCTATGTCCAGAAACTAGTCTAGCTTCAGAAACACAGTAGTGGACTAAAGGAAGTTCCCACCCACATGGAGCTTATAATCTAGTAAGGGAGACAGGATCAAATAAAGATAATGTGATGGAAACTATTTTGTACAATACCTGATGCATAGAATTTAATGAAGGTCAGCTTTATTATGTTTTTTTCACAAGTTCAAGGAAACAGAAATTGTTTGCCTTTTCAAAAGTTCAATGAAATAGGCCGGCCCGGTGGCTCAGGCAGTTAGAACTCCATGCTTCTAACTCCGAAGGCTGCCAGTTCGATTCCCACATGGGCCAGTGGGCTCTCAACCAAAAGGTTGCCGGTTTAACTCCTCCAGTCCCACAAGGGATGGTGGGCTGCGCCCCCTGCAACTAAGATTGAACATGGCACCTTGAGCTGAGCTGCCTCCCGGATGGCTCAGTTGGTTGGAGCGCGTCCTCTCAACCATAAGGTTGCCAGTTCAATTCCTTGAGTCCCGCAAGGTATGGTGGGCAGCGCCCCCTGCAACTAGCAACGACAACTAGACCTGGAGCTGAGCTGTGCCCTCCACAACTAAGACTGAAAGGACAACAATTTGACTTAGAAAAAAGTCCTGTTCCCCTTCCCCAATAAAATCTTTAAAAAAAAGTTCAATGAAATATGTAGCACCAATGGACCTCAATAAATAGTCACAGAACTGGGAGGAGCTTAGAGTTGATCTTGTCATATAATCCCAGAATGACAAAGCTGGCAGTAAACCGGAATTTAGTTTTTCAGAACAGGGTTCTTTTCTAGGGAAGCACCAAGGAGGCCAGATCAGATCAACTTTTACCATTTTACATACTGGGGTTCCTGGGAAAAAAGCTTTACATAATTTTTAAAAACTACTAATCTAGTCTGACACCCACTATATGCAGACCAGAAACCTGCAGCTTAGAAAGTGGAAAACTTCTCTCAGGTTTGGTGGCAAAGCAGGAATTGTCAAATGGAGAGAGAGAGAAGCTTTTTCAATCACATTATATTCTGCCCTTTTCCAAGTAATTTAATCAGCAATTTTGTGTTGTGTACATCCTACTTGAGGGGCACCCTGGGGATTCAAAGATATCTGTCCTTCATCCCTAACTTCTAGAAGTTTCCAAAGCAAGTTGGGAAGAAAAGGGCCCTGAGCTATTAATTGTAAATGCATGCAAAGGCTCCAAGCTTCATTCCAACTAGAGGATTCTCTCCTGAGTTCCAGAACTATACATCTATCCGCATCCAGGGTATTCCCTACTGGGAGGTCCCAGCCTCTTCAAATTCAACATATCCAAGCTTACTCTCTGTGGTGGGCATCCACTAACATGGTCTCAATGATCCCCACCTCCTGGTGTTCATGCCCTGTGTAATCTCCTCTTTCTGAGCACGGGCTGCACCTAGTGACTGCTTTCTAACAAACAGAATAGGGCAGGAATCTTGGGATGTCACTTCCAATATTAGGTAATAAAAAAGCTGCGGCTTCCACCTTGGGATGCATCCTCTTACTCTCTTGCTCGCTCACTCTGAGAGAAGCCAGCCTCCATGCTGTGAGCTGCCCAGTGGAGAGGCCCAGGTGGGACAATAGCCGGGGAGGACCCGAGGCCTGACAACAGCCATGTGAGTGAGTGAGGAAGAGGATCTTCCCCCAGCCAAGCCTTAATATGACTGCAGTCCTAGCCAGCATGTTCATGCAGCTGTGTGAGAGACTCTGAGCCAGAGGCAGTCAGCTAAGCCTAGATCCCTGAGCCACAGAAACTATGAGGTAATGCATGTCTATTAGATTAAGCTGCTAAGTTCTGGGGTAATATGTTATACAGCAAGGATAATTAACACACCGCATTTCTCTAAAGTCTGCTTTGCCTCCGGTATTCCTTATTCACCCAGTTGTACAAGCCAAAGCTTTCTCCTGCATACTTTTCATCAACCTGCACACCAACTCTTGTACATTCTACCTCCAAAGAACTTTCTCGACCTGGCCCACCCTTGCTGCTCTTAGTCTGAATCAGGTCTTCACCATCTTGTACCTGGACCACTTTAATAGCTTCCCCATTTGTTTCCTTGCTCTCAAACTCTCCCCTCTAACTCATCTGGCACAAGGGGCGGCCACATTATTTTTATAAAATGCAAGTCGAATATTAACACTCCTGTGCCTAAAATCCCTGTCTACAGAACGAAGTCCAAGTTCCACAGCATGTCCTACAAATTCCTCTACGACTGGCACCTGTCTCCCACTCCAGCTTTATTTCCTCCCACTCACTACTGCACATCTTGGGCTCCAGTTGTGCTGAACTATTATAGTTCTGGGATGTTTTACTTCTCTCTGCCTTTATACTATTTTGCCTGGAAGACAATTTTATTTATCAAATATTTAATGAGCACCTATTAAATATTAAGCACTGTTCTAGGTATTGGGGAGAAAGCAGTGTCCAAGACAAAGAATGTTTTAACATCTGCCCTCTTGGAGCTTGCATTCTAGTGGAAAGAGAGACCACATGCAGGTTAATAATTAAAGCAAGGTCAGAACATAGAGTGTGATGCAGTGGGTGGAGGGGAAGGGTTGGTGGTTTAGATTGGATGGTCAGGGAAGAACTTTCTAAGGAGGTAACATTTGTCATCCCATTGTCTTCTGACTTGCACAGTTTCTCATGAGAACTTTTTGTTTACTTTTTGTTCCTCTGAACATAATGTGCCTTTTTCTCTCTAGCTACTTTTAAGTTTTCTTATCACTGGTTTTCCACAATATGATTATGATAAGACTTGATGTGTGCATGTGTGGGTATCTTACTTGGAGTTTCTTAAGCTCCTTGGATTGTGGGCTTATAGCTTTTGTCAAATTTGGAAATTTGGAGGCATTTCATCAAATATTTTTCTGTATCTTTTTTTGTCTCTTCTGCTCAGGAAACTCCAATTACACGTTAGACCACCTGATATTATACTATAGGTCACTGATGGTCTATTCATTTATTTTTCCTGTCATTGTCATTTCTCTGTTTCCTTTTGGATAGATTCTATTGCTATGTCTTCAAGTTCATTGATCATTTCTTCGGCAATGTCTAATCCGCTGTTAATCCCATCCAGTGAAATTTTCATTTTTGATATTGTATTTTCTTCTCTAGAAGTTCCATTTGGTCCTTTTTAATAGCTTCCATTTCTCTCTTCATGAAGCTCATATTTCCTTTTAAAATTCTGTACATAGATATATAGTTTAACTCTCTCCTTTCCAGAATTCTGCCTACAGAATTCCAGCCACTTCGGCCTCTCAAACATTGATCTCCATCTCAACGCATTGAGGTCACAGGGTTTAGGTTTCCCGTCCCAGTGCCCATGTTCCAGAAATTGCCTGACAGAAAGCAGAGGCAATTGTAGGACTTACCTTCAGTTTCTTTCCCCCTCTTCCTCAGGGATCACAGTACTGAGCTATCTGTTGTTCAAAGTCTGAAACATTTATTTCATGTCTTTTGTCTGGTACAATAGTTGTTTGCAGAAGGAGGTTAAGTTTTTTACTCCATCATAACCAGAAGTGACATAGAACAGGGACTGAATGAAGTGATCAAATAAGTCATTTGAAGAGCTAAGTCATTCCAAGCTGAGGAAACAGCAAGAAGGAAGGCCACTTTTGAAGAACAGCAAGGAGCAAGCAAGAGGGAGAGTGGGAGGAGATAAGGTCAGATAGAAAGACAATGGACAGATCACACAGCACCTTTAGGCCATGGTAAGGAGCCAGGATTTTAAGTGCAATGAGAAAGTCGTTGGAGAATTTGCACAAGGGAAGTAATTTGATCTGACATGTTTTAAAAGAATCACTTTGGCTACCGTGAGAAAAATAGGCTATAGACAGCAAGAGTGGAAATAGGGACATCAATTAAGAGCTACTGCAGTGGTACAAATACAAGGTGATGGCTGCCTAGACTGGGATGGTAGCAGTGGAACTGGTTGGAAGTGGTTATATTTAGGATGTATTTTAAAGTCTATTTTCAAGAGCTCTTTATGGATTGGATGTGGGAAGGAGGAAAAAATAAGAAATAAGGATGACTCAGGTTTTCGGTCTGAGTTACTGATTAAATTACTGAAATAGGAAAGACAATGGAAGAAGAGGATTGGGAGAGAAATCAAGGGTTTCATTTTGGACATGTCAACTGGGAGATACCCACTAGGAATCCAAGTAGAAAGATAAAGTGGGCAGTTGGTTGTAACAGCGTGGAGCTCAGGGAGAGGTCAAGACTGGAAATACAAATTTAGGAGTCAATGGCACATAGCTGATACTGAAAGCCATGGGCTGGATGACATCATCTAGGGAACGACTGTAGATAAGAGGAGAACTTTCCAAAGATCGAGTCCTGGGGATGTCCACCACTGCCGAGTCTAGAAGAAGGGGCTGAGAAGCAGCAGCCAGTGACACAGGAGGGAAACCAGGGGAGTGTGGCAGCCCTCACCTTTTTCTGCTTGGCAAATTCTTCATGCCTTAAGCTCCCACGTAAGCATCTCTTCTTCTGGGAAGTCTCCCCTGCCTGGGTTACGCAAAGTTAGTTCCTCCCTTTTCTGTGCTCTCCTTGCGTCCTGCATATGCCCTCTTACAGCGTTTATTACAAGGAATTATAATTCCCACGTGTTGGACTTCTGCACTCAACTGAGCTCCTCTCAGAGGCAGGGACTGTGTCTTATCCACAACCACATGCTCCCAAACTAGCTCAGGGCTCGTCTGTGCCCAGGGAATGTGTTTGAGTCCAAAGGAAGAAAAAAGCATAAATATCAGGAGTGGTCAAGAAGGCTTTATAGAGAAGGTGAGATCTGAGCGGCACTTTGTTGGAAGACATTGAATTAAAAAACAAAAAAGTGAGAATAGAAGAGAGCATGGCAGGCCATGAGAAGCAGCAGGCAGGATTGGGAAAACATAAGCTATACCTAACAAACAGGAATCAGTCTGTTTAGCAGGCCCATAGGGCTCAGGGAGGGTATAAGGAAGCGAGGTTGGAGCCAGGCTGGGAGGCAACCAATGCCAGGCTAAGGACTCAGTTCTCAAACTATATTCCTTGGAACACTGGCATTCCATTAAGGGGACAATTTCAAGGTTTCCTATAATGTCAAGGTGCTTCCTCATAGACAAGTTTGAGAACTGTTGTTACAAATAACACACCATACAATAATAACAAAAATTGTCATTTATTAAGTTATTACTATGTGCTCAGTACTGTGCCAAATGTCCTATATGGTTTTCTCTCATCTGATCTTGCAATAATTCTGTGAGGTAGATATAAAAATCATCTCTAGTTTCAGATAAGGAAACTGAGATGAAGAGAGGTTAACTTGCCAAGCTCACCAGCTAGAGTTGCTGGAAGGAGCCAGGGTTAGCTCAAACTCAGGGCATCTGAGAACGAAACCCAAGCGCTTGCACAACGGCTGGACTGCTTCTCCGCCTCCTTCCTATGGGGTGTAAAGGGTGAAGGAGGAGAGGAGGAAGTTAAAGAACAACGAGGAAAGAGGAGAAGCACCTTAGGATTTAGGGAGGCATCTCCTCCAGATATCTGGGGGAAGGGTCATGACCTAGAAGAGAATTAGACTTGGGCTAGAGGCAGATAGAGACCAAGCAGTGAAACTGGGATAGAATGTTCTTGAAAGCTGAGCTGGAAACCGTTCCTCTGCATGTGCATTTCTGCCCCATGAATCATCTACACCCAGATGGACCTTACTGTTTAAGCCAAGGTCACACTGCTGCCCTCAGGAAGACTGGCACGAGGCTATGTTGCTGGCGGCTGCCTGGGCAATGATAGGGGGAAAGACCAGAATGACAGGGCAGCCACGTTTCTAGGCAACAGATTACAGGACAGCTGCCCACAGCCTGAGCTGTGCCAGCAGTTGCTATGGGCCATGACAATTTCCCAAGTAGTTATTGTGGCTATGATGGGAAAGGGGTCATGGTCACATGTTTGAAATAAATGTAATGTTGTTGGCTAGGGTTTATGTTCTGGAATGCTGCAATCTGGGCCAGGCCCAGGCTGCAAGAAAATGGGGCTTCACAGCAAAGAAATAAGGTATTATACACGCACAGAACATTATAGCTTGCAAAGCCCCTCATAATCTTTCTCTCATGTGAGCTGGATAGCAACCCTGTGAGGTGCGTGAGGAAACTGAGGCACAGAGAAGTGACTTATGCAAGAACACACAGCAAATCAATGGCAAAACTAGATGTTGTCCCTAAATCTTTGGCTTCCAAGTTAGTTTGAGATCCAAACTAATTGGTGTTTTAACAAGTGGTAAGAATAAAGAAAGCAAGAGTGGACTCCAGGGAGAAAAGGATAATATTTTCTAAATCAGCGTGAATCTGAAATGTATGGTGAAACACATTTCAAACATCTAACACTTTCTACCTTGTCAAAGCACTTTCACTTACATTTTACTTCACAATGCTCCTAAGAAGGCAGGTAGGGAAGTGAGTGCAGGGGATTCACACAGAAAGAAACAGAGGTTCAGGGTGGTGAAGACACTAGCCCAAGGTCACACAGCTGGGAAGAGGAAGAGCTCCCCCTGGAGTTTACTTCTAGCGCTGCGTGCCTCCCCAGACCCCAGGCCTGGAAGCACTTAGCGTGGTCAAGCAATGGAAAACGGTCCCAGGGCTGTAGTTCCATTTGCTCCATGAGATCTGTCCAAACCAGTGGCTCCCTCCCTGTCTGCCCTCTAGCTACCCACAGTTTGGGCCCGGTTCCACCCTGATGGGCTGCCCCAGACAGCCTGTCCATAGCAAGACAACCGCTGCCCTCCACCCTGAACTCTCACTGTGCCAGGGCTCTGTGGCTTGGCCATGCATGCCAGGCCCACATGATACTCCTGGAATAGTTGTCACTGTCAAACAGCTGTGACCGCACAGTCCCCCGGGATGACCCCTGGATGCCTCCACGTTGCAACTGTCACCTTTGCCCTCACCTTTTGTTGGCTCGGGCCAGGACCTGGTTTTCCTGGTCCAACCTCTAGTCCTGCCCACTGACCCTTTCTCACACCTTAAGCCACGTACCTGAGGGCTGAGCTGGACATTCTGGCTGGAGCCTGGGGTCCAAGTGCCTAAGGACAGACCCCTGGATGACAATTAACCCCTCCTGAAACTGATCACTACCTGAACACCCTTCCAAAGGATTCCACCAGCCTGCCTGGAAACCCTGTGGACTGGGGCCCAGCCCCTAGGGCAGCCTCCCTGGATTTGGGGCTGCACCTCACGAGCAGCCTCCCCTCCTGCTGCCACACTGCCTCCCCTCTCCCTCCCGCTCCACACTACTGTTACTTTCCTGCCACAGTCTTCCATGAAGGACTAGAAACAACGCAAGTGTTCATTGACAGAAGAACTGATGAACAAACTATGCATATTTACAATGGGATATACAGCAATGCAAAGGAAACAGTACCAAGGACCCACAAGAACCAGCAGTGGGAGACCACGTTACCAAAGTCCGCATACTTTATCACAGTGTTTTTATAAAGCTCAAACACAAGCAAAGCAGAACGACACGCTGTTTAGGGATACATTCGTGGGTAATACAGTGTTTGTAAAGCAAGGAAATGATAAACATAAAATTCAGGGTAATGGTTGCCTCAGGGGTGAGTGGAGAATGTGATGGGGAGAAGCACAGTAATTGGAGATCTGGGGTTGGGAGGTGGGTTTCGGATGATCTTTCTGTGGTTCTGCTCCATAGCTTACATATTGTTCCATGCATTCTTTGTGTTATACACAACTACTACAAAATCATTTACTACTTTAAAGATTAGATGAAGAGGGTCCCAGAGGTACCCCTTATCATCTCCTTCCCATTCTGACTTATCTGGTGGTGGAAACTGTCTCGTGAGGGCCTGGACGCCACGTACCCCAGCCCCACCCAACCCACCTTCACAGCCAAATAACCTGAAAGAAGCTCCGCCCTCGTTCCCATTTCCTTCCCTCCCACAGCCTGACCCCTCCCATCACTGCACTGAAGTCAGGAAGCACCAGGCGCAGTTTCAGTTCTGGTCCATGTGACAGCTCAGCAGCATTTGCCGAGGCCGACAGAGCGCGTCGTCCTTGGCATTTAGGGTGGCTCCTCTCCTGCCCCCCTCCTCCGCTTGTTCCTCACTTAAATGGTGGTCCCCACACGGGTATTCCCCGGCTTCGCCTCACTTGGCAGCCTCTCTGGGCTTCAGTCGCCATCTGAGTTCCCAATCGTTCTCTTCAGCCCAGACTTTTCGCGCACGAACTTCAGGCCCAAATGTCCAATTGTCTACTCCCTTTCCACTTGCAGGTCACACAGGTATTTCAGACATGTTCAAGGCCGACTCCTGACGTTCCCCCCACGGGGGGAAGTGCCTAAGCCACCTGCCACTCACCCTTGCTTCTCCCCACCCCTCACTGCCGTCTTCTCTCCTCTCTCCACCAGCTCCATCCACTCACCAAGTCCAGCCATTCTACCTTCTCAGTGGCTCTCAGATCTACTCTCTTCATCTCCGCCAAGACCGTCCTAATACAAGCCAACGTCATCTCTCACTCATATGAAAGCACTCGGCTCACTAGTCACCTCCCTGTCCCCAGTATTGTCTCAGTCCATCCCCCCTGCAGCCATGCTGTTCTTGGCAACATGCAAACCTGAGTTCATCAGTCCCCTGCTAATACCCTCCAGTGCCCCCACGGCCTTCGGCTCTCCACGATGGGCACCACCTCATCTTCCTTCATCTCTCTCCACGTCTCTGCCTCGAGCCCCACCCTCCAACCACACTGAACCTCTTTCAGTTCCTCAAACACTGCATGCGTCCCTCGTCCCCCAAGCAATGCAAACGTGTCTCCCCCTACAATACCTTGTCTTCCCTCACCCGATCAGTCTTGCCTGGTTCATCTAACTCTTACTTCAGGTTCCAGTTTAACTGCCACTTCTTCTAGGAAGCCCTCCCAGACCACCCTCACTCCCGCCCAGAAAACGTTAGACGGTCCCACAATCTCACAGTTCCCAGCACATTTCCTACTCCATTCTAGCACTTGTGACGCTTTATACTAATTGCTTTTTAAATTATCTGTCTCACACAGGGACCTGACTTACTGTCTCACTAGGACCTCAGACAGTGCCTGGTTCCTACTAAGCAGGTGGTAAAAGCTGCCGAAAGAAAGAATGAATAAATGAATGGCAGGCACTGTGCTTTACATATGTTGTCTCATTTAATTCTTACAAGAATCCTTTAAGGGAGGTACTATGAGTCTCATTTTACAGATGAGAAAAGGGAAGCAAATTACCCCAAATCGCACAGCTAGCAAATAGAGAGCTGCAAGCTGGACCCTAGTTTAACATCAAAGCCCACGCCAGCAACCACCCTTCCCCACCTCTGGCCGTCCCACCCCAACCCCTCATTCCACACGAGGCCGGGCACCCCTCTGTAGGCCCCGTCAAGGTCCAGAACTCGGCCGAGCACTGGTGATGGTTACCTGGAAACACGTGGGCCCCGGCCTCCCTGCGGGGATGTCCAACTGGTAGAAAACTTTGAGCTCTGGCGTCAGGGCAATGACAGTCTTAATCACCAAGGAGATGATATCAGACCAGACCTTCTTGATGTCAACGCCTTTGGAAGACAACCTACAAAGGATGCTAGAAAAGGTCCTTTTGCTGCCTGTGCTAGCACTGTCCGAATGGACAAAGTTACCGCTGTGGACGTTCAGTGAATAGTTGGTTAAGTGCATAAAGATGTGATGCAGGTTTTTGGCATTGGGCTCCTGATATGGCTCTGTACAAAATCTAGAGAGTCCATCTTTGGCTATGTAAATCTCTAAGGGGTCTAAGGACTTCAGTAAGACATACAGACGAATATCGAACTTGAGCTTGTCGATGAGGAGAGGTTTGCTGATGTACTCCTGGACCACCGCCGGCCTGCTCTGGAGCATCCCTGCCAGGCGGATGTCACTGGGGTCTTTAATGAGGTAGATTCCATCACCCTGACAACCGCCATCAGGTTTCACAATAAAAGTGGGCTTCCAGGAGGGGTCACCATCTTTCACCATTTGTACCTTGGGGGAAAAAAGAAGGGTTAGCATTACGTTATTTTCCTCTCTGGACCCCCAGAATGAGCCCTGCCTGTGAGAGTACTCACGGAGCACCTGTCAGGGAGGTAACACTGTACTAGACAGTGAGACAGTGACCTGAGGACTGCCCTCAATCTTGTCCTGCAGAAGGGAGGCTGAGAGTGCTGCGGATTTGCAGTCACAAGACCTGGGTGCGAATCTCAGATCATTGCTAGTTATTAGCTCATGAGGACGATGATGATGATAAAGAAGAACTATTTATGAGTGCCTACTATGTGCCAGGTACTATGTGAGACACTGGTCATAAGTTATCTCCTCTAACCCTCACGGGAAATACGGCAGTTCTCTTTTTATAA
The DNA here is from genome assembly GCF_036562045.2 of Rhinolophus sinicus. Taxonomy (NCBI): domain Eukaryota; kingdom Metazoa; phylum Chordata; class Mammalia; order Chiroptera; family Rhinolophidae; genus Rhinolophus; species Rhinolophus sinicus. The sequence goes on from NC_133754.1 coordinate 177,869,363, forward strand.
CACAGGAAATGGAGAGGGTACAGGGGTTGTTAAGAGCATGGGCGTAGCGTCAGGCTGCCTGGGCTCAGATCCCGGCCCTGCTACTTACTGTGTGACCTTGGTCAAGTTACTTAAGTTATCTGTGCCTTCCTCATCTGAAAAATAGGCGAAGGATTGTTCTGAGGATTAACAAGGTAATAAATGCAAAGAACTAAGCCCACAGAACCTGACACATACCACGCAGCCATTAAAACCTAGCTGTTGCTGTTTTTCAAAGATCAAGTAACTTGCCAGCAAACCGAGGGGTGGAACTGGGATTGGAATCTAGATCAAGGACTCCACCATGCTTGCACCTTCCTCTGTACTACCATGCCTCGGTTTCCTCATCTTTAAAATGGGGCTATAAAACCAACCTTCACTGGGTCATTGTAAAAAAAGAAATAAACTGAAATGTGCAAAGGACCAAGCGCAATACCAAACACAGACCTTGTACATGGAATATGTTAGTTTTATCTTTTATACTTCTTATTAGGTTTGTCCATTATAGACTTGGCCAATCCTTCAGTCTGCTGAGATCTTTCGGTCATCCATAATATTTGCTCTCCTCCCAGGTCCAGGTCAGCAGGACACTCACATAATTATCCAGGGCACTTGCCCAGTCCAGACAGTCAGTCTAGATCTCTGGGTCTGCATAATTCATACACGCTCAATTCCCCTGGACACTTGTCACATCCTTCGTGCAGCTATAAAGATGGACTGAATGGCGGGAGAGGAGGTTTTCACAGGACAGGCGGGGAGAACTGGAGGATATTTAAAGACGGATTTGAAAGATGGAGCCACTCTCCCTGCAGCGCTTGGTGTGAAAGAGCCGGAGAACAGGGCTTCTTTCCATTCTGAAGTGCGTAACTCAGAGTGGGGGCGGCATGCCCAGCGCTGGGCTTGCCCTGGCCTCCACCTCTGCTGCGTAAGCCCAACTCAGGACACCTGCACTCTGGGTTTTACTTATCCCTCCAACCAGCCTATATTTCTAAGTGAAGCTTTTGCCAATTCCTTGGGCACTATCAGTTACTCCAGGCTTGTAAAAGATCTTTAACAATGGAGAAACACTTAAAGCCTTAATAATGGTCCACATCAATTGTTTCCCCTTGTCAGCAAGATTCGAGAATGGAACTTCACCAGAGATCAATGCAAGCCTCCCAGGGCCCTCCACTGAGCGTTTCTCACAACTGTGACCTTGACGTTTATGTAGTTATTTAATATTCATCTACAGCATTCATACATTTGGCCCTTTACAGTAAATATACGTGTGCTGGAGAAATGGCAGTTATGGATCAGGAAGTGAAAAATGTCAAGTTTGCACTGATGGGTAATTTCTCCCTCTGGAAAGATTTTGCTATGCTGGAGATACTAACAGTTCAATATATTATCGGGAGCAATATTTTCTCCTTTGAAATCAGCGTATATGCCTTAAATAAATTAAACTACATGGTCAATAGTCTCTGCCATTCATTGCATTACTGAATATTTCTTCTGCTCTTTGCCAGAGTAGTACCATACAAATCAGGATTATTAATACTAACAGAATCATTGAATTTTTAGAACCAGGAGGATCCTCTCCTAATTCAAATGCGGAAGCTGAGGCTCAGAAAGGTGACAGGACTTGCCTTGGGTCCCGTACCTGGGTAGGGGGTGGTTAGGATGAGACCTGAGGACTTCTGATCTCACAGTAGGTTCTCTGTGCCATTTTTACCTCGGATCGGATAAAAATTAAAGGCCTCTTTTTTCCTAAATACTATAAAAAGAGCCTCTTAAGATAGCAGACAGTATTGGTATCTGAACTCCGTCCTCACCCTAGAGTCTGGCCCCTGCGCATGGCCTGCTTGGAACTGTAACCACAGACCCTGAGTTTGCCAGGACTGCCCCCATTCCAGACCTGCGGCCGGGGCTCCGGGCACAATCTACGGGAAAGCCTCATGGCAGTGCCGAACGTGATTCCCATAGCACCAGGCCCTTCCGCGACTTCTATTTTACAAAAGGAGAACGTTTTCCACAATTTCACATTCACTCTCCTCTGAGGTTTTACTCAAGGGCGACCCTTTCCCCCCAGCTATTAAAGTTATTAAAGTCAAGAACTAATGCATTGGTTCTTAGCAAGCAGTCATCGACCAGAATCTAAATATAGTCCATTTATAACTAGGCCCCAGCCCCAGACATTCTGATTTAATAGATCTGGGATGAGACCTGGGCATGCGTGTTTTGGAAAAGGCACGACAGGTGATTCTGATGTTCACTCGGCTTGAGACTCATTGGACTAACGTGAATCAAACAAAAATGCAATCTAGGATCAACATATTGAATGAAGTTTTAGGCATTGATACTAGCCTGAACGTTTGGAAGACCTGCACTTAGGCTAATCTGATGGTATCTCCATTTTTACCCCAACCTGCTGTTGGACGGGAAACCCATTATCTTGTAACTGTATGCATGGATGGCTGAAAGAGATGCGGAGAGGACGCTGAGGCCTGATTGCTTGGCACTCATCCGGCCCATTAAAAAGATTATGTGTATTTTACTGCCCCCTAGTGGATATTTAAGAAATGTAACTGGGAAAGATCCCCATTCAAAATTCACTCTATTAAGATGTTTAAATGGTCTTAAAGAAGCACCACTACAAAGCTGTGGTACTGGGAAGGCAAGATCATGTTTTGGATGAACTCATCTCTAAAATACCAGTTTTGGCCAAGGTCACATTGAGTTTTCATACTCTGTCTTATATATTTTCACATGTTCTCTCTACTACACAGATTGGCCTCCCTGTGAAAAGTCTCTCAGTCTGCACAAAACATTTTAAATGATGGGCAACACGAATATGAAATCCTGGAAATACGTGCCACAAAATATCAGTGCTGTTTATCATTTTCATTGTGCGTTTTTGTATTTTCCAAAGATTCCATTAGGAACAGAAAATATTAGTAGCAATAGTAGGCAGCAGGAACGCCCCTAACTAGGAAGATTTTCATAAGGAACAGCTTTTGGCGAACAGATGTTTGTATATCTATGTTCACAGCAGCATTACTCACAACAGCCAAAGGTGGAGCAACCCAAGCGTCCATCAACAGAAGAGATAAACAAAATATCGTATATTCATACAACGGAAAATTATTCAGCCATAAAAAGGAAGAGAATTCTGACACATGTTACGACATGAATGAACCTTGAGGACATTATGCTAAGTGAAATAAGTCATCACACAAAAGGACAAACACTGGATGGTTCCATTTGTATGAGGTCCCTAGAATAGTCAGATCCATAGAGACAGAACGTAGAATGGTGGTTACCAGAGACTGGGCGAGGGAAAATGGGGAGTTAGTGTTTGATGGACAGAGTTTTAGTTGGGGAAGATGAAAAACGTTCTGGAGACGGAAGGAGGTGATGGTAGCACAACAGTGTGAATGTACTTAGTGTCACTGAACTGAACACTTAAAAATGGTTAAGATGGTCAATTTTATGTTATGCGTATGTTGCCACAATTTTTGTGAAGTTGTAAAAACTTTTAATTAAAAAAAAGAAAAGAAAAGAAATAGCTTTTGGTGAGTCAGAAAGAGTACTGACGCAAAAGACAGAAAAATCTGGACTCTCTTCCCAATTTAGGCAGGTAATTTCCGACAGTGTGACCTTGAGAGAGTCACCTAACGTCCTGGGCTTTGTTGTACTCACCTATAGAACAAAGGGGGTCACACCAAGGTCCCTGGCTTCCGCCAGCTAACAGGTTCTAAACAATGATTTATCTTGACATCAGCACGGTTGAAGGCTGTGTTACAAACACACAAGTGACATTAGTCAGCGGAGAGTTCTCAATGAGCTGCTGGGATCAGCGCATTGGGGTAACGGACAAGAGCGGAGATCTGGACGGGAGATTTATGATGCACTTGAGGAAGTCGGCTGGGCATCAGGGGAAAGCAGCTAAAATAGTTTGAGAGAGAAATTCAGCAACTGGAATACCAAGCCACAAAGCATTATGAGCAGCAAGGGGTAGGTAAGAGGACAGCTTCTGAAGAAATACTGGGTCTGCAATACCAGGGGAGTCAAAGCCAGTTAGAACAGTCCTCTGTCACTCAGATGGATTCGCATCCAATCTTAGCAACCGAGACCCTTGGTGTCACAGGCACAGGAAGTAGATCTTAAGCCAAAACATGCCCCTGGGTAGACAAAGACATGTCACAAAGCGCATGCTGGATAGGGTGCAGGAGCCAGCCCCTTCCCCTTCCAGCCTCTGTGGCCCGAGCCTCAAACCCTGGGCAAATCCCTACACCCAGTGTTCAAGGTGATCTCTAAGTCAGTTGAGAAGGAAGCAGTCTGCAGTTAGGTTACTGAGGGCCAGCCAGGAAGGGGCAGAGTGGGAGGTAGACAGGTGAGGCCGAGAGGAAGAACTGAGCAGGTAACATGCTGCCACAGTGCGGTTTTTGTGAAGGCGGGAGAGAGTGGAATACATCTGGGGAACTGCAAACAGCCCTGACAACTGGAGAGCAGAGAGGGGTGGGGAGTGCACTGAAGTCTCACTCGTGGGACCGCAGGGGCCGGGTCACGACGACAGCAATAACTTTAGCACACACCTACAGGCCACTTATTAATATTATGGGTTAGGCAGTCATAAGCACTCGATGTGGACTATCTCATTTAATCCTCAACAACCCTGTTTTACAGATAAGGAAATGGGGGCCCAGAGATGGTAGGTAACTTGCCAGAGGTTACACAGTCAACAGGATGGGGAGCCAGGATTTAAACACAGGCAATTCAGAGCCCATGTCTAGAATGAATGAGGTAGGGTTTCTGGGAGGGAATTTCTGCCCATTCTCAGGAATTTTTTTCGCTTTCCCATTCCCGAATCCTGAGATATAAACTTTTTTCTGTTCTCCACGATGAATCGTTTCCACAAAGCGATGGTCGATAGTACCAACCACCTGGGTCCAAGGAGCTGATTTTCCCGATTTCCCGACCAACTTTTCTCGGGATTCGGGAATGGAAAAGCAAAAGAAATTCCTGAGAATGGGTGGGAATTCCTGCCCGGAAACCCTAGAATGAGGGATATGTGTGAGGAAGGGGAATGGAAGGAGACCAAGCTTGGGTGTGAGGCAGGGCCTGCAGGGAAGGGTCTTGAATATCATTTTGGGAGCTTGGACAATGTCCTGAAGTGATGAGGAGTCACTGAAGGGTTTTGAGGAGGAAGCAACTTAATTAGATGTGTACTTAGAAATATTCTTCTGGCTGCCGTGTAGAAAATGGCCTGGAGCGGGTAGATGGTCAGGGGCAGAGAGGAGGAGCCTGAACCGAAGCTGGCAGTGGGGTCAGGGAGAAAGAGGCGGGTTTGAGAAATATTTTGGAGGTAAAATTGACAGAACTGGGTAACTAGGGAGGGAGACAGGAGCGTTAGGACAATTTCCAAATGTCTAGGTGGATGGTGTTATGTTCCCAGGGCATATAGGAGGCGTGAGAGGTTTAGAGGAAGCTGGGGGAAGGTGGAGCCTAGCGGGCACACAGCTGGAGGGGCTCTGCAGTCATCTGGGTCGTCGGGCCCCTGGATGATGGCTGAAGCCTCCACAACGGGCCAGGGTACACTGGGGAAGTATGGAGAGGGCGAAGAGCTCCCCTGGGAACGAGAGGCTGGGGCAGCCAGAAAAGATCACAAAACGCCTTGTATTTGTACTTGATCTGTAGGCCACTGGTGGATTTCCACCGGCAGGTAACATGGCACCCATGTCACTCTGGCACTCATGAGGAGGATGGTTTGGAAGGAACGAGACTAGATGCAGGACGATATGGGGGCATATCGACGTCCTGAAGGGGCAGGGGCAGTGGGGTTGGGATGGGAAACAACACAGGGAGATTCAGGGGCACCTGGTGACTGGATGGAGATAAGGGTGAAAGGGGGGGATTCAGCAATGTGGGGGGATGGTATCATTTACAGATTTAGGGAATGCAGGACGAGGAGCAGGTCTGGGGGGGAGGGGGAGGTGAGGAGGGCATCTCATTGACTGAATATTATTAATTGAACACCTACAGCCACAGAGCCAATTTAGGATTTCATAACCTCACTCCTCAAACCCCTTGCTGGTCCCTGGAACCCGACCGCATTGTCCAATATCTCATACAGATGATTAATTTTGCTACAGCAACTCTCCCAGTATTGGCAAAAATAAGAGCTACTGTCTGGCAGGGGTAAGACTCCGATTTTAAACTCAGATATGGAATGTCTTGAACTGGAGAAGGGTAGCCAAGTAACCTCTCAGCCCGCTGGTTAGTGGGGCAGCCTCCGGCCTGGGGGAAAGCTGCAGGACCTGCCGCTACAGAGTCAAACATTTTCACCACTCCCCGGTTTTTAAGAATTCCAATTAAAAACTAAGTGGCAAAAGAAAACAAAACAAAGCCTCTGCTCGTTTTATAAGTACCCTGGGTTTACTTGAGCAGTTTAAAGGAAATACCGTAATTATTCCCAAGGAATTGTAACTGACCACTCATGTGCAACTCCTTGGCATGGCTTAGCTGGCCCCCCTTCCTGGGCAGGCTGGCTCTAAATAACTCTCTCAGCACCCTCATTTCCTGCCCCCCCCATCACTCTTTCATGCCTCTGCGCTTTTATGCGTGCTTCCCCCAGACCTCTCTCCCACTTCTTTGCTTGCAGAACTCCTACTCACCCTTTAATGCCCCCCTCAAAGGTTCCCTCTGAGAATCCTTTCCTGGTCTACAACCCTCCAGGCAGAATGGCCACTCCTGTCCTCTGTGCTCCCACAGCAGCGGCATCTAATCTTTCTTTCTGCAGCACATTTCTATCCGATTGTAATGTAACTACATATGTTTTTAAGTTTAGAGCTCTATTGTGTTATAGCTACATATTTAGGTATATTATGAAAGCTAAGAACATGGACACTGACGCTAGACTGCCTCCAGTACTAGAAAGCCCAGCGCTGCTGCCACAGCTATGTAACTCTCAATAATTTTACCTCTCTGTGCCTCAGTTTGCTCATCTGGAAAATGGGAGTAGTGGTAACAGTAATCCCTCTGCCATATAGGGTTGCTGTGGGGATTACGAAAGTTAAAGAATGTGCAGTGCTGAGGCTCACATATGGTGGGTTATTATTGTTTATTGTAATGATGTCTCTCCCGTTTGACTATGTGCTCACTGGGGAGGAAGACCATGCCTTATTTTACTCACTATTCCCAGTATGTAGCAGAGTAGGTGCTCAATAAATATTTTCCAAAGTGAAACTAATAGGAAGCTTGATTACTATGGCATTTATGAACCCCAGGAACATCCGTTAATAGAGGTCTAGTTGACAGATTGGCAGATAAACCAGCTTCTTAACTATAGAAACAAAGGTATTTTAATGCATAAGAGGAAAAACTCCATGTGTAGAGCACACGGTCGGTGCTATGTGCTATACGGTCATGATATACCGAATCCTCACAATGGCCCTGTAAGGAAGTGGAGGCTCAGAGAGGTGGAGTCCCAGGGCCAAGGTCACACAGCCAAGGAGCAGTAAGTTATAATTTGAAACCAAGTTGATCAGATTCAAAAGTCTGTGATCTTTCCATGACAACTATGTTCTTTGGGGAAACTCAAAGCAGTTGAGATGTGGGAACTTCTGTGTAGTAGGCAGAATAAGGAGGGAGACAGCTCTGGGAAAACAGCTAAACCAGCAGTGTAGGGAGGGTCCTGTACATCTACAGAGCTACCTTTACCTTCGCATCTTTGCACCCAGCCCCGCCAGGCCCAGGAAGGAATTACCACACACACACACACACACACACACACACACACACACACACATACACTTTATGAAGATACTGGAGACTTGCCCAAGGCCACACAGCTAGTGGCAGAGCCGCATAAAATCTCCAGATGTCCAACCCAAACTTCTTCTACCATAACTGTCTCACGCATTGGAAGAAGTCTTTCAGAAGAGACCTTGGGGATAAGTAGTCTCTCTTCGTTCCGACTAATAACATCACATTTGTTTGATAGTACAATAAATTCCACTGCTTTTCACAGCTATCACAGTATTTAAAGTTCTATTCTAGGGAGAATGAGGAAACTGAAGCCCAAAGAGTCAAGTAAGAAACCTGCAGTCCCCAGGCCAGAGGAGGAACCAGAGCGGCAGTCCTGGGCCCAAGCTGCCCTGTGACACAGCATCACAGGGGTTTCTCAGGGAGGCCAGCCCTTCCGATCATGACAACCAAGCAGCAAAGAGGACCCTCGCCACGTGTTTTGCCCAAATCCAGACCATTGTCAAGGCCATTTACTGGATCCCACCTCTAGTGAAAGAAACTTTATGTGGCCATAATCTACCCATCATTAATGAACAATCAGTAAGTCACTCTAGAAATACACCTGGGACAATACATCCTGCTTAATAGGAAGGAACCAGCCCTGTAGTGAGGCTGTCCCTGCTCCTCTCAGGTCTCCCCTCAACACCCGGCCCCCCACTGCTGGAGCTGAGTCACGGGAGTGAGAACACAAGGACAGCCCGTGCACCAGCCAGGCCAGTGGGCCCTGCCTGGCTTCCCCCACTCTTCCCCTCCCCCTCTCTCCTGAGTTTCCCTGACGCACACATGTGGGCTCTGACCAGGCTGCAGCTCCCCTTCACTCCCACCAGATTCACATCTCTGAGGGTCTGTGGGGAGCAGCAGAGCGCAGGGCTTCAGAATCAGACAGATGTGGGTTCAAGTCTCAGCTCGGCCACCTCCCAGCCGTGGGGTGCTGGAGCAAAGGGAAGAACAGTGCCCAGTACCGACGGCTGCTGTGAGGGTTCAATAAGATCTTGCATTTGGACACTTACACAGCATTCTTATTTGTTATTTCATTTTACTTTATAATTTATTATTCTGCCTTGGTTTCCTGATCACATTCCAGATTCTCTACTGAGGCTCATTGCGCAGCAACTTGGCTGGAGTCTGAAGGCCTGTCCAGCACTCCCCCTGGTGACTGGGCCTGTCTCCTACCCTTGGCTGTTTCCTGCTCCCCTTGGAGGGCAGCCTCACGTTTCCCTTACTCCTGTGGGCCACCCAGCAGGGTCCAACCCATAGCCTGCTTTCCTCCCTGGCCTCCCGGGCCTCACTCCCCTTTCTTTCTTCCCCACAGTCTACTACTGAGATCCCAGAAGGCATCACAGCTGATCCCATCTGAACACAATACTCGCTTGCTGAGTAAGCTCCCCTTCCAGCTAAAATCGTTTTTCCAATACTGAGGCTTTCTTGCTAATGAAGGGGTGAAATAATCTTTAGCTCCCCTCCAAATGTACGCGCCTACATTATAATCAGAAGCCCTGACTTTTCCTCCTTCCCAGCACCACAGTCCTGGTATGTCTCTTACATTCTTGCCATACTTTACACTCTGAAGTTTAAAAAAAAAAAAAATACCAGGACATCAATGTCATGTTTTGCATCTCTTAAACCAGGCGTCTTCCCTCCCAATGCCAGCCCACTGTCTGCAGTATTGTTGAGTGCCAGATCTCTGCCGATATAATCTGAGTCAGGAGACACGGGGGAAAGTGGGGCTGGAGGGCGAGAGTGTGACCTTCCACAGTCACCTGGCATTCAGGCGTGGGGCACCGAGCCCAGGCGTTGGGCTAGACTCATCCATGTGGACACATGAGATCGAATCCTCCAAGATGGACAATAATCGCATTTTCATTCTTATGCTTTGTAACCAGAGGTTCTTCCCCACAGTCCAAGACCCGACAGAAAAGGAGGCTGTTAACTCGACTGCTAACTCCTTCAAGTCAGGGAAAATCACCCTCCGACTCCAGGGTCCCCCCTCCCTGTCTGACCCCACTTAGCACGGAACGTTGCATGGAGCGCGACTCAGCAAGTGCTGGTGGAAACCCAGTTCCCTGTCTCTCTTGTTTAACGTCTCACATTTTGTCCAGAATCACAGGTAACATTGCTTCTAATGCTAAGCCTGGGTGACTGCAACCACTGCCAGGACTTCAGTTCCAGGACGCCCTGGATGCAGCTGACTTCCCCGGTTTTCTTCCTCTGGCACACACTTCTCTCTTGGGCTCCAGACCCACATAATTAGACACCTCCATAGGCTTCAGAAATTCCATGTGGCCAAAACTAAATCCAGTGTCTTTTTCCTCAAATCTCCTCCTCCTTTGTTCCTTGTGTCCGTAAATAGTAGCACCAGCTACCGATGTCCACGAGCCAGAGCCCGGGGAGCCACCCCAGCTCTACCTCCTCTCCCATCATCCACCCACATCCAGTCACCAAATTCTCCTTCTTCAAGCCTCTTCCCATCCTCTACTCCTCTCAGCACTTCTCACCTGCATTACTGCAACGGCCTCCTAAGTGATCTGAATGCCTGAAATAGAGGCTCTGTGTTTGGTATTTCCCATATATTACTTTCAATCCTTAAAAGCAACCCTATGTGGTAAGCATTAAAGGGCGAGCTGTATGAAGTTGCCATTTTCATAGGTCAAAACAGCCATAGATACTGGCAACCTCATAGTGTTCAACCTAATATTATCATCCCCCTGCCCCCGTCACAGGTGAGGAAACTGGGGCTTAAAGGATCAATTATTTCCCCAAGGTTAGACTCCAGGGGGCCAGGATCTGAACCCAGGTGTATGTTCAAACACCCAAAGGCCATACTTTTTCTGTTAAATCATGTCATCTTTCAGGGTTCATGTAACAATTTCTAGAGGAAGGCTCACAGCTTACTACTTCAAGATGCAATTAATACTATATAATAACTACCATGTATGAGCACCTACTATGTGCCTTACATTTATTGTTTTCCTTAATTCTCACAGGTACATTATGAGAAATCAACTGATACTGGTTTTTTTCTTTTTTGTTTATTCCTTGTTATTTTTTTAAGTATATTTTTGCTTTGTTCTTTAGTACACTTTGTGTGCATGTGGTATCATTTTTAATAATGTTACAAATAAGGGAGCTGAGGTTCAGAGAAGTCTGACGACCTGTGAATCACATGGGAAGTAACAAGTCAAAGGGTCAGGAAGGCAGGACAGTAAAGAAAGGGCAGAGCAGCTGAGGCGGGGAGGTCTGCGATGGCTCCTGGGATCAGGGCCATGAATGTGGACACTTGCTGCCCTGGGTACAAGGGGCATGGCCCGCCGCTGGGTCTGCCCGGCTCACAGTCACCGGGCCTGTACAGCAGCGCAGAGCTGGTGGTGCTGGGCAAGAGCTCTGAGCTCTGCCAGAAAAGCACGGGATGGAAACCAGCAAACCAAGAAACCAACCTACGCGGAGAACCAGGCCCCCAGCTGGACAGTCGTCAGCCTGATCATTTCCACCAGGAGACTGAGAACAGGATCTGCTGCACGCACTGGATTTCAATCACTGGGTTAAATTTCAAGGAGAAGCACGAAGGTGTTGACACATAAGGAATTACTTCCACACGCCTTTGATCTCTGTGAAGCTCTGTGGGTTCTAAAAGAGCGTGCAGGTTGGAAGCCAAGCTGGGCTGAGTTTTACAAAGGAGCCCTACTGGGCCCCTGAAGGCCAGCTCTAGAAGCCACTTTTCCTTAAACAAACACTGTCCCTTCCCTCCCCAGCTTTATATCAATGGGAGCAGGTGGCCACTGGACAAGATCTTTGGCTAAGCTCTCCGATGGCTCACGGGAACTGTCAGCCTAGCACCCCCTTCCTGACCTCTGGCCAGTCACTTAACATGGGTGGTCACCGAAAGGAAACTTCTCTTGTTCCTTAGTAAACCAGAGAGGGGCTGTGGAGGCCATCTCTCCATGTGGGAGCAAATCCACTTTCCTTGCCACATTGTCCTCACCACAGTGGACTTAGGACAGGAAGAGAGTTTTATCCCCTTTAATGCTTCTGAACCAAGCATGGGCTCCACCACTTTCCTTAGCTCCGCCATGGCCCAGAGGCAAACAACCTTTAAAAGACTTTATTAATGACTCAAGGAGAGCAGAAGGGAAATAAACACAGAGAAGAGCGTGCAGCTAGGTCATTTTGCTTCTAGATACTCTCAGGGTGAAAGGGCTCCTCAGCGCCCTGAGATGGCTGGAGACAGTATCTTCCCGTGTCCTGGCAGCACATGCAGATTCCCCAGAGGGAATCCCCTGACACTGACAGTTGGAAAGGTTGGAAAGAGTGCGCTCTCTATGGGAGACCTCACCTAGGGCACCCAGATAGACAGGACAGCTGTGTGACAGCCGCAACAGGACAGCGTTTCAGGGTATCAGGATATAATCCCATAGACTAACAGACACAGAGGGACACAAGAAATGGAGTGTTTGTTACCCCACAGCGTCGTCATCTTCATCCATCTAACGAGGATTATAATAAACCTCTCTGGCCCTGCATTTCCCAGACTTGCACAACCAGGGGACACTTGTAAAATTAGAATGTACTTGGAGCTCAGTATTCCGATTAATTCCGATTAATAATGTGGCCGATTATAATGTCGATGTATAATGGTGACATTAGTCAGTATGTATCATGACACTAAAAACACAACAGTTAATCTGAGAGACAATTTACTCTTTGCCTTCACCTTGAATCCACGATCTCCTTGTCAGTATTTCACCCGTGTAATTTTTAAAGTAAACCCTGATTATCTAACATCAGGTGAATCCAAGAGCAGCAGAGGTAACTCTGAGTGGTTTCACTCTGAGAAATCTTTTTCTTCTGAGCTTTAAGCACTTTCTAAATATCTACAAGCTGCTTCAAATCTGTCACAGTGGAGGAAGGAAAAGAGCAAGAGGAAGAAGCGGCCATTCATGGAGCACCACAGCGCTGGGCGCTTTAAGGCCACCCTACTTCCCAATGAGGTAGAGTCGTTGTTTGGGTTTTACAGAGGAGGAAACAGAACTCAGAGAGTGAAGGAAGCAACGCAAGGCCAGTCGTTAGCTGTGGAGTGTCAGCACAAGTGGAGCCAGCCCGGATCCCAAGCTCTTTCCAGGACACCACTTTGAAAAGGAAGCAGGGAGCGAGCGTCAGCGGGTGGCTTCACATCACGTAGTACTGGCTTCCCTGCTGCACCAAACGCTCCATGAGGACGAGACCTGTGAGGCCTGTTCAGCACAATAATCTCAGTGCCAAGTCCAACGCCAGAGACTGGAGCTAAGAAAGCTCAGGGGACGTGGACATGATTTTGAAATTTCTGAAGGGCTGGCATAGAGTCCACAGGGAACACACATGTTCCCTGGGACCAAGAGGCCAAATCACATCCAGCGGGGACGGGGAAGAAAGGATGAGAAAGGTCTCAACTCAGGAATATTTTAAAATTTGGAAAGTCCCACAGTGGAATGAATTGCCTTAAAAAACATTAAACTTCGCATTTCTGAAGATGGTCAAATATAGGCTGGAGTCTGGTCACCTGTCCAGGTGTGGCGCAGTTTCGCCCAGAGGGGGTTACGCCCTTTCCAGTCCCAACATTTGTTTATTCTTTGGTACCAACTTCAATTCTAGACCTAATTCGTATCTCTGACTCGCTGTGTGACGTGGCCAAGACTCTTTCCCTCTCTTGGTCTCACTTTCCTCATCTGTACCATGGAGCCATTTGTCTGCTTAGGGTTTCCAGGATTCTTTCCATAAGCTCTCTGGAGAACTAGGTTATGACCAGACTCCCTGCAGGATGGCGCTGTGCTACGGGGTCGCAAACCGTCCTCCCTCATGTGGACGCCTCCCACCCCCCACTGGCCACCTAGGGCAGTGAACTCAGGGAGCCTGATCAAGGACATTCTCATCCCAGAAGTAAAGTGTGAATCAGGGTAACCTTAGACATAAATCTGGAAAGTGTTAAAAAGTAAACACCTGTAAGCAATATACCAGGATTTGTGTTTTTTATGGAGGAGAGTCGAAAATGCCCCTGCTCCGTACAGAGCAATCAGTGGTTCTCAACGAGGGAGGAGGCAGCGCCTCCTAGGGAGGGTTTGGGGTATTGCTGGGAGTGTTTCCAGTTGTCACAGTGAAGGGAGAGCGTTACCAGCACTTGGTGGGCAGGGACCAGGATGCCAGACTGCCACGCACTGGGCAGTCCTGCCACACCTTCATAAAGTGAAAGAACCTGTTTATATAGAACATGGAGGGAGCCTACAACCCAACTCCATGTCACATCTGAACAAAAAGAATTTTCTACATGATTTAAATTGAGTGCCACAATTCTCCAGGAATGCCACCTCCATGCAAATAGAGGGAAAGTTATACTTTGCCTTTTTTCCCCCTGGAATTTTATCAAGAGTTGTTCGATATTTCAGAAGCATCACATCACTGATGGCACATGGCTGAGTCACCCGTGCTACACACGGTGATTATATGCGACAAAACAGTTCAAAAGATCAAATAGTTTAAAACATAGTATATATAATATATCATTATGTGTAATATCATATATATGAGAGAGAATATGAATAAGGTTGAATCAAATTGTCTTTCCTTGTATCCAAACTTATTCATCACAGGTAGGTACAAGCATTTGACTACTTCATTATGTCTTCTAGTGTAACAGTGCCCCCCAAAGCATTTACTTACTGAAATACAGAGAATTTTGTTATAAAGAACGTTTCCTTATTTTCTCCTTTAAAGAACATTTAGGGTGGATTTTTTTAAAGAACTATGAGTGGTTTTATTTCATTTCAGGATGGTAAAGAGACTCTCACAGAATATTTTTTATATAAGGGAGAGGGCACTGAAATGACACCCCTGTAGCAATGAACACACTTAGCACCCACCAAAAACAAACAAACAAAAAGCTCAAAAATTAAAAACATAGGGCTTCTTGGAAATTTGAGTGAATCCAAGGCTGGGGCAGAGGAAATACAAGAAAAGCCTAGAGCATCTTGTGGTGAAAGTAAGAGCGTTCTCACAGTCACCGAGACTGCTAAGAGGACACAGGGCTCCACTGACCAAATCTTGGATAATTTGAGCATCAAAATAAATAATGATAACAAAGGATTATAATCCATTGAATAAAATAAGAATCCATGAGCTCACATGAACATGCATGCATCCATAGATAAATAAATTAAAAGGCAAAGTTATTTCTTGCAGCAGAAACTCAACTAACAAATGGAAACAGAATGGTGGACTTAGATAATCAGCATTTGGTAACCATCACAATAGTAACTGATTTAGGCAAGAATCGTTAACCAAGGTTAAAACTAGAGGAGTAACAGGATATTATGTAGTCTTAAAGTATCTTCCCACAAGATACTTATTAATTAGAAAGGGGAAAATGGCAACTTTTCAGGCAGACAGCCACCTTAGCAATGGTTGGAAGTTAACATCACCAGTAATAAGACACATTAATATCATGTGCCTGTATGGATGATACCCCTGAGAAAAACACAACACTGCTTTTGTGCTATTCCTGCCCAAAATGCATATCGTGAATCTAATAATCTAGACAAAGCCAAACTGAGAGGTTGTCTGCTAAGTAGCCTACACGGGCATGAAAACACAAAGAAAGACTAAGAAATTCTTCCAGATTAATGCAGAGTAAAGGGGCACAACCGTTGAGTGCAAGGCATGATCTAGGATTTTCTTTTACTATGATTACTGGGACAGTTGTCACAATCTGAATAGATTCTGAACATGATTAAATTTAAAAAATAATACTGATCAATGTTAATTTCATGATTTTGATTATTACATTGTAGCTAAAAACCAAAATGCTCTTTTATTTAGGAAATACACACAGAGTGTTCAGGAGTAAATTGTTACCCTGTATGCAGCTTACAAGAGAAAGAAAGAGAGAGAGAGAGAGAGAGAGAGAGAGAGCAAGCAAATGTGGTAGATTGTCAATATTTGGGGTTATTTGGGTGAAGGATGTACAGAAGTTATTTATATTTTTCTTACAATTTTTCAGTAAGTTTGAAATTATGACAAAATAAAAAGTTAAAAGAAAATGGAAGAGGGCCATTAATTTCAAAAGGATAGGAAAGCACTATTAGATCTATTCTAGCCAAACAAATCTTTTTACCCTACTTTTCTAAGTCTCCTCAAAAATGTATGGGGTTAATTTCAGAAGGAGGGTGGGAGAAGGGGGGTACGTGTGCCGGTGAGAGGAAAACACAAGAGAATCATATTTCATTAACGAGGCCAGAGAATTCCATTACAACATCTTTCTAAATCCAAATCTCGACTTTGCTTCGCCTTTCATTAGAACTCCTCCAAGAAGCAATTATATAGAAAAAAAGTTGAACAAGAAACAGAGTAGGAGAGATTTCTTCATTTCTTTGGAGACGAGGAAAGGAGCTACAGGCAGAGCAATTTTCATAATTTCCCTTCGAAAATAGGCACTGAACTCAAGATCAGTTCCACTATTTTCTTGAAGAAAATTAGGCATCTCTACTCAAGTGACTATGGCGACACCACTAAGAATCTTTGCAGGATGAAATGAAAGGACAAAAATTGAAGGGTGAAAGATGACCTTTTCCCCCGCTTTTAGGAAGTAGGGTTTTCGTGACCTTTAAATCAGTCTCCCATAAAAATGTTTACCTCTTTCACTTTTTCTTTTGCAGAGCTTGCGATGGGGGGCCGGGGGGCGGGGGGCGGGGAGCACTTTACAGCAGTAACCCTGTAATGATCACATTTATCTCAAAATTCCACAGACAAAATCAGTACTGCAAAGTAGCAAGACTCTAATCGCTGCAATTTAAAACATTAAATGTATTTGAGGCCAAATTGAAGTTTAGAAAAATTAAACAATAGAGCTTCTACTCTTTAAACTATTATACTATACAAGGCTGTCTCAGGGGGTGGGGGGGGGGGGACGTCTAAGAGGAAAAAAGTTTAAGTCAAGCTGGGATGCCATTCAGTCAAAGGGAAGTCTTAACTCTTTTCCCTCTCCTAACTAATCTATCATCAAATCATGAGACAATTAGTCTCAAGATTAGATTTTTATTAAAAATTAAAATAAGTTTATTTCCAATAAGCCAGAAACACAAGAAATGCTTTGTGTAAGCATTCTTCGCTCCAGCTTAAATTTCCATCTAAGACCACAAAATCTCTTTCAATATTCATTCATTTCACACACATATGCCGGAGGGTCCCCTTTGTGCTGGGCACCTGGGAAATGGAAATGAATCTCCCAGCTCCCTGGGGGCCCCCAGTGTAGCAGGAACAGCAAATAAGTAAATGTCCATTTGGGTAGAACGTGGTTCTCATAGCATCCCTATGGTGCTGCAGATGAGGAAACTGAGGCTCAGAGTAATTAAGTAACCTACCCAAGGTACACACTTAGGAAGTGATGAGGAAAGGATTTTAACCTAGGTCTATAATGACTCCAAACCCTTGCCTCACTATCTCTCAAATAGAAACCATGCAACAAAATACGGTGTTTGGGGGTCCTACGATTGAGGGAGAGTATAGAATTGGGACCCAGAGGAAGTGCCCATGGGTCAGGGCTGCAGGGGAGTGGGAGGTGGAGTGAGTGGGGAAGGGGTATTAGAAAAAGCCTTTATAGATATGGCGGCACTGGGCTCTGTCACACGGACACTTAGGAGGAGTCTGTCAGGTGGGCAAAAGCAGGAAGGGTATCCCTGGCAGAAGAAACAGTCATAGGTGCACAAACTTGGGCAGATGTGAGTCTTTCTGAACGGGCTTTAGAGGGAACCACCGGGAAGGCGGTCTTGGCTTCGCCAATATTTGCTGGCCTCGGCCGACCATACCACAGCACTACTTGGGACGAATATGCAGACACAGCTTCAGTTCGTGACCCTCCAGGGAGTGAGGCGGAGGTGAGGAGATGGCCACGGCCAGCCCCAATGCAGTTCCAGAAGCAGCTGTCGTGCAGCCTTCATTATCAGCACTTCACCAAGCCGCGGGCTACACCGACCCAGCGTTAGCAAGAAGAAGATTGATTACATAAGGCCCTTTGTGCTCCCACTGAAGCCCTGGCAGCAGAATTTCATGCAGAATTTTAACTCCAGCAGGGAGTTTTATGGAAGCCCAGGAAAGCCAAACTCACAGAATTCACAAAAGGTTAGAACTGGAAGGGATCTTAGTGATGCTCTACAACCCTCTCCTCTTGCAGAGGAAGCACTGAAACCTTAAGGGACGGGGTACATGACTTGGCCAGGGTCTCATAGCCAGTTAAGAGGTGGCAGCAGGATATGACACCAAAAGCACAAACAACAGAAGCAAAAACCAACAAGTGGGACTATATCAAATGGAAAAGCTTCTGCACGGCAAAGAAACTATCAACAAAATGAAGGGGCAACCTACAGAACGGGAAGAGATATTTGCAAACCATATATTTAATAAGGGGCTAATATCCAAATTATACAAGGAACTCATACATCTCAACAGCAAATAATAATTTGATTTAAAAATAGGCAGAGGACCTAAACAGGCACCTTTCCAAAGAAGACGTACAGACGGCCAACATGAAAAGCTGCTCAACATCACTCAGCATCAAGGAAATGCAAATCAAAACCACAATGAGATAACGCCTCACACCTTATTGGTGAGAATGAGAACTGGTACAGTCACTACGTAAAACAGTACAGTGCTTGCTCACACAATTAAAAAATACAACTACCATATGATCCGGCAACCCCACTTCCGGGTCTACTCAAAGGAAATGAAATCACCATCTCTCAGAAATACCTGCACCCCACGTGCATTGCAGCATTATTCACAACAGCCAACACACACAAACAAAATTCAGTGTCCATCAACAGATGAATGGATAAAGAAAATGTTACACACACATGCACACGGAATACTCTTCAGCCATTAAAAAAAAACAGAAGGAAATCCTGCCATTTGCTACAATGTGGACGGACCTTGAGGGCATTATGCTAAGTGAAATAAGTTAGAGAAAGACAAATACTGTGTGATATCATATGTGAAATTAAAAAAAAAAAAAAAGCCAAACCCATAGAAACAGAGAGTAGAATTGTGGTTGCCAAGGCAGGGGGATGGGGGAAATAGGAAGATATTGGACAAAGGGTACAAACCTTCAGTTACCAGATGAATAGTTCCAGGGATCTAACGTACAGCATGGTGACTACACTTAACAATACTGTTTTATATACTTGAAAGTTGCTAAGAAAGTAGACCTTAAATATTCGCACCACAAAAAAAAACTATAATTATGTGAGGTGACGGATGTGTTCAATAACATTGTGGCGATCATTCTGCAATATACATGTGTATCAAATCATCATGTTGTATATACTTTAAAAATATACAGTGTTATATCTCAATTATATCTCAAAGAGCTGGAGGGGGGAAAAAAGGGACGGTACCAGGACTGGAACCCAGGTCTCCTGACCCTGGCCCAGTGTTTCATTTCATGTTAAGTGATTGCACAGGGCAAGGATACATCTAACTTGTCTTGTAACCCTAGCACATGGCCCTCAGTAGGTCACCGGAAATGTATGAACCACACTGAGTCAGAGATCTGAGTGCACGAATTGCAGAGTGTGTATAATTAACCATGTGCTAGTACCTTTGATTCTGAATCTCTGTCTTCTCATCTGTAAAGTGGAGATAATGATAACTCCCCAATGAGTCAGGATAACAGAGGTCATGTGTATAAAAAGCGCGTGGTAAACTGCAAAGCACTACCCATGTGCCAGTTGTCACTCGGGCTATTTGAAAGGACTTCCTAGTGAATAGGACCTAAGTGCGCTTTTCCAAAGAGGAACAGCATCTTGAGTTTCAGATGATGTCATTTTTCCAGTAAACAAATTGAGCTGTTAAGCAAGGGGCACAAGAACAACTCGATATATCTAAGCAGGAGGTGGTGAAGTTCTATTTTTGGCAAAAAGGCAATAAAACTTAAAGCAGATGGGGAGGTGAAAGGAGGGCTCCTACAGCGTGTCTGCCTGGGGCTGTGAGTCATCTGCCTTCTTCTGACAGCTGGAGTCCCCTCCTTCTGTCTTCGTTCTTCCACTGGTCATGCACTGGAACCCTGGGCCACGGGGCCGTGCTGCATAAGCAGAAGGCATTATAGACTCCATGACACCTCTCAAGCTGGCTGCAGGTGTGTAAGAGCTCTGTGTGGGGCTGCCATCTCACTGGATGACATCATTGCGGTAAGTTCCTCACGGCCCAAGTCTGGCCCCTGCCCTTATAAAGTGACAGGCTGGGCCAGGCTGATATCCTTGGCCTTGGGGAAGCTAACTTTTGATGGCTAAACTCGCAAGGGACAAAGCTGTTCCAACGACTGCATCTGCATATTAATTTGCAATTCAATTGGGCAAATGCACTTGACTTCCCACGAGGTGCCAGGCACTGTTATGGTCACTTAGGATTACAGTCATGAATGAGACTCGCTGCCCTTGTGGGACAGGACGGGAGAGAAAAATAACTACACATGTAGTTACTAAGCAGTGTGATAGACATAAGAACCAGGAAGAGAGAAACACAAAGTGCCCCTCGCCCTGACATGGGGAGCAGAGTACTAGGCTTTATAGAGAAAGGAAAAGATAAGCAAGGGTCTGAAGAATTAGCAAAATTGGTAGGTGAAAGAAGGCGGCTTTGGAGGTGGGAGAGGGGCACAAAGGATGAGGTTGAGCGCTCCAGGCAAAAAGAGAGGCTGTGCAGAGGCGCCCCTGAGTACCTAAGAAATTTGAATATGGAAGGATCCCAGAGGAAGAAGAGCTCGGAAATGGTGGGAGCTGAGGCTGCAGAGGGAGGCAGGGGCTCTACAAGGCATGCAAAGGAGCTTAAACTTCATCCTTTGAGTGAACTTCAACCATCGGGGAGCCAAAGTCAGCCACATTCATTGTCTATATGAAGGAAAATGATGCAAATAATCAACTCACCAGAAGTTTATTTGCTGAGCGTGGAATCAAGACAAGGAACATATGCCCCACATTGCAGGTTTTCTTTCTGCCTCGACTCTGACCCACTTATAATTCCACATTTTCCTAGTTCCTAAACCCAGTGGAGAACATTGTTCTCTGGGGATTTTGCAAATAATGCACTTCATTCAGCCTTGAGGAGCTGAATCAATAAAAGCTAACTTAGGATGGTAACTGGAGAGGAAAATGGAAGACCCATGCTCCCTGGTTCCTTCCAAGAAACTGCAAAACATTACTGAACAGGTTTTTGGCTTTATTCACTGAAAAATTCTTCTGCTATGAAATACAAACTCCTTCACCATAATAAATACTGTTTTGATAACAAAACTGTACTTTTCTCAAATACCCAGATGGGAGACCATATGCAAAATAAACTCCAAGGAATTTTTTTATTGGCCATCTGCTAAAATTGGGAAGAAAGCCTGCATCCTCCTCCAGTGTTCACAAAAATTTCCACCGAGAATCCTACTTGCTTCCTCCTACTGCCACCTGCTGACCACGTTTGGGTACCAGTTTGGCAAACGGTGATAGCAGGGGGAAGGTGGATCTCCCGTTTCCTTTGATGAAATAGATTTCATCCTAATTAATGTGAGAAACAGAACACCCACAAAGTGGCAGCTTCTAAAATGTTTTCCAGCTACTCGCGCGTGCATCCTCCTGCTGTTTGTTGCCAGGAATCACCCAGGGAAGCTCGCACACGGAGAACTTGCTGCCGCCCTCCTGCAGGACAGCCCACCCTCCTAATTAACTGCGTCACTTCTCATAAGGCCCTGGCTTTGGCTTTCACGGCCAAAATGGAAATGCACACACCCTTTCATACAGCGATTCCACCCTGAGACGTCTACCTAAGGAAGTGAGGCAGGGAGGTGTACAAAAATACCTCTAGGAGGGTATTCCTGCCGGCATTACTTATTGAACCAAGTATGAGAACGACTGAAATGTTCACCGGCAGGGGAATGACCTGGAAAGTTTGGGTACATTCACCCCATGGACGGCTGTAGAGCATGGACGCGGAAAGACGGAGAGACGAGTGAAACATATTTGGGAGGGGGTGGGGAGTGGGGAAGGCAGGCTTAAGAGGAGGATGTATATAGTCTAATCCCATTTTTTAAAGAAAAAAGGCTATGTGTGTTACAGTGTATATTTGTTTATACATAGGAAAAAGCTGGGGAAAATATACACTAAAGTGTCCAGTCATTTCTGAGTGGGGAGATTTTTTTCACTTTCTACTTTGTACATTCTTTTATTATTTGAATTCTTAATGTGAATGCATTGTTTTATATTAAGACAGAGGTGATATTAAAAACAAGAATGCCGCATGTTTTTTTCAGGTTTTCAGATAATAAAGCATTTCATCCTCAAATACTGACTGGATGCCCACAGTCACTCTGAGGTTATCATCATTTCCCCATTTGACAGTTGGAGAAACGGGGCCAAGAGAAGGGACTTGTCTGAAAGCCCATGAAGAAGTGATGGTGCCAGGGCTTTCCAGCAAGCGACTGCTGAAAGGTTTCATAGTCTCATTCTGCATGTGAACCAGCAGGCCCTGAATCAGCAGATTCTAAATTATTGTTATTTTAGAGACAAAGAAATCCTCCTTTATATTAGGGAACTATCCAGTTCTGAGTACTTTCAGCATCAATCAAATGGGCTTTGACACTGGATTGAGGGCTTATACTGCTAAACTAGGAAGAGAAAGAGCAATTGCCTAACCCCACCTCCCCATTTTACTGATGACAAAGAGTCTCTCTGAATGGCTAAAGTCAGAAAGCCAACAGTTAAGCAATAAGCACTTGCTCAGCTTTCCGTCTTTTCCACAAAACCTCCTCCTCCTCTGGGGCGTCCCCATCAGAGTCCTGAAAGTGTCAGTTCTGCCTTCCTCTCCATCCCCCTCTCCGATCTGTCTCCAAGTCCTATACATTCCGCCTCTAACTATTCTTCACATCTGTCCTTCTCTGCATGAGACCCCTGTCTTAATGTCTTAATATAACCCTCCGCATCTCTTTTGCCTAGGTAACACTGGATGGGGGTTCTAGCCAGTACAATAAGGCAAGAAAATGACATAAAGGGCTGATCTGAAAGCAAGACATAAAACCATTTTATTCTCAGAGAACATGATAGTCTATGTAGAAAATCCCATGGAACCTACAAAATAAGCTACTGGAACTATTAGGTGAGTTTGGCAAGGTTGCAGGACACAAGATTAATATGTAAAGATCAACTATTTCTACATACAATGAATAACTAAAAATTGAAGTTTAAAAACAAAACATTGCTCATGTATCAAAAATTTGAAATATTATACTTAGGGATAAATTTGACAACAGATGTGAAGGACCCATACATTAAAAAAACAAAAAAAATTGCTCAAAGTAATTAAAGAAGACCTAAACAAAAGGAGAAATAAATCACGCCCATGGTTCAGAGGACTCCATGTTGTTAACATGTCAGTTCTACCCAAAGTGAATATAAGATATATAGATTCAATGTATTCACAATAAAAATCACAGCAGGGTTTTTGTAGAGATTGACAGGATTATTCCAAAATTCATATGGTGGATTAAAAGACTATAATGGACAAGACAACTTTGAAAGAGAAAAACAAATTTGGAGGACTTACACCACATGATTTCAAGACTAATTATAAAGCTATAGTAACCAAGACAGGCAGGCACTGGATGAAAGTGGACAAATATATCAATGGAATACAATAGAGAATTCAAAAATACACCCACACATACTTCAGCAACAATTTTCGTGCAAAGGCAATTGGAGAGGGGGAGTCAGTATTTTCATCAAATGTTTCTAAAACTATTAGAGGTCTACGTGCACGCTCACACACACACAAAAAGAACTTCAATCCATACCTCACATAATATTAAGAAATTAAGTCAAAATTATAGAACTACACTTAAAACTATAACATTTTTAGACAAAAAAAAAAAAAGGAAAGCATCTTTGTGAGCTTGGGTTAGGTGAAGATTCTGTGTATATGACACCAACAGCATGATCCATAAAAAACAAATTGATAAATTCGATTTCCTCAGAATTAAAAACTTGCTTTTCAAAAGATATTGTTAAGAGAATTTTTAAAAGCACAGGCTGGGAGAAAATATTTGCAAGTGGTATATCTGATAAATACCTATATTCAAAATATATAAAGAACTCTCAAAACTCAATAATTAAAATAAGCAAGTCAATTTTTTAAATGGGCAAAAGATGTAAATACATATTTTGTCAAAGAACAAAATATTTGAATGGCAAATAAGCCCATGAAAAGATGCTCAACATCATTAATCATTAGGGAAATATAAATTGAAATCTATGAGAAACCACTACATACCTGTTAGAATGGTTAACATTTAAAAGACTATTACCAAGTGTTGGCAAGGATGTGGTAGAACTAAAATGCTCATACGTTGTTAAGAATACAAAATGGCACCACCACTTTGGAAAAAAATTGGTACTTCCTTTCAAATTAAATGTATACCTACTATATGATCCAGACATTTCATTCCTAAGCATTGATTCAGAAAACATACTATATCCACACAAAGACTTATACACAGACGTCTATAGTATCCTTATTTGTAATAGCCAAAAACTGGTATCAATCCAAATGGCCAGCAGCAGATAATGGTAGAAGCAAACAGTCAATGGAATACTCCCCAATAATAAAAATGAATGAATTATTGATGAATACTACAACATGGATGAAATCTTAAATTAACGATGTTGCATGAAAGAAGCCACACACACACACACACACACACACACACACACACACGATTACCAGCTCTACAACTCTATTTACATAAAATTCTAGAAAGTGTAATCTTGACAGCAAGCAGATCCATAGTTGCTTGGAGACGGGTGGTAGACGTCAGGGAGGGGAAGACAGGAAAGATTACCAAAGGACATGAGGACACATTTTGGGGTGATGGATGTGTTCATTATTATCTTGATTGTGG
This sequence comes from Rhinolophus sinicus, assembly GCF_036562045.2. Taxonomy (NCBI): domain Eukaryota; kingdom Metazoa; phylum Chordata; class Mammalia; order Chiroptera; family Rhinolophidae; genus Rhinolophus; species Rhinolophus sinicus. The sequence continues at coordinate 177,894,111 of NC_133754.1, forward strand.
TGATGATTTCATGGGGTTTTTACATATATCAAAACATATCAAACTGCACACTCTAAATATTTACAGTTTACTGTATGTCAATTATGCCTTAATTGAAGTTGATTTTTCAAAAAATATATGAGACAAATAGGCTATGTGCAGAGTCTCAAAATATCTCCCCACAAGATGCTTGATGATTACAAAAGGAAAAAGTAGTAACTTTGTAGGAGAGAGACCTAGCAGATACACCTTAACTAAGCGGACATCAAAGTTAACGTCACCTGAATTAAGACCTCTTGACACCCTGCACCTCCTGAGGTGCTGCATTGAGAAGATCACAACATCACTTTTGTAGCCTTCTTCCCAAAAAAGTGTAATCTGAATCTAATCATGAGAAAAATCAAACAAAACCAAGGTGAGGACACTCTTAAAGAAATAACTGGCCAGTACTCTTCAAAAGAGTCAAGGTCATGAAAGACAAAGACAGAACGAGGAACTCTTTACAGCTCAGAGGAGACTAATTAAAAATAACAACTACATGCAATGAGGGATCACGGAGTACATCCTGTCCCAGGAACAGGAGATTAGGGGGACAATAGAAAACATGCAAAGAAGGGGTGTGGATATTTAGTAATATTATATCAATGGTAATTTCCCAGGTTCAGTACTTGTATAAGATGTTAATAACAGGCGAAGCTAGATGAAGGGTATATGGGAGCTCTCTCTGTACTTTATTTGTAACTTTTCTGTAAGTCCAAAATTATTTCAAAACATTTTTAAAACTCAAGGCAAAATGAAGGCATTTCCAAACAAACAGAAGCTGAGAGAATTTACCACCAGCAGACCTGCATTACAAGAAATATGTTAAAGAAAATTCTTTATGTTGAAGGAAAATAATACCAGATGGAATCCCAGACCTACACAAAGGAATGAAGAATGCTGGACGTGTAAATATACGGGTGAGTATAGAAGACAAATATACTCATTTTTCAGTTTCTTTATAAGATAATTGACTTCTCAAAGCAAAAATAATAATAATGTACAAGGTCGGACAATTAAGTTCGCAAACTCATCCTAGAAAAAGTGCTACATACCTCATTGCTGAATATCACTATGGTCACCTTCCAAGTACTCCCCTTGGGAAGCTATGCACCAACGCCAGCACCTAGTCCACCCTTCAAAGTAGGGTTTCCGGGCGGGAATTCCCACCCATCCTCGGGAATTTTTTTTGCTTTCCCATTCCCGAATCCCAAGAAAAGTTGATCGGGAAATCGGCTCCTTGAACCCAGTAATACCCATAATGGGAAATAAACATACTACTCACAATGTTTCTCTTAGACATTTTTCCGACTTATCACTAGGGTTTCCGGGCAAGAATTCCAACCTGTTCTCGGGAATTTTGTTCACTTTTCCGTTCCTGAATCCCAAGAAAAGTTGGTCGGGAAATCAGGAAAATTGGCTCCTTGAACCCAGGTGGTTGGTAGTATCGGCCGTCACTTTGTGGAAACGATTCATCGTGGAGAACAGAAAACAGTTTATATCTCGGGGTTCGGGAACAGGAAAGCGAAGAAAATTCCTGAGAATGGGCAGGAATTCCCACCTGGAAACCCTACTTCAAAGCAATTTTGGAACTCTTTTTCTGGAATGGCCATCAGATCTGTCGTTGTATTACCCTTGATGTCCTGAATGTCATCAAAATGTCTTCCTTTCAATATTTCCTCTATCTTCAGGTAAAGAAAGAAGTCATTAGGGACCAGATTAGGTGAGGAGGGAGGATGTTCCAATAGTTATTTGTTTACTGGCTAAAAACTCCCTCCCAGACAGTGCCCTGTGAGCTGGTGCATTGTCGTGATGCAAGAGCCATGAATTGGAGAAAAGTTCAGGTCGTTTTCGTCTAACTTTTTCAAGCAGTCTTTTCAGCACTTCCAAATAGTCAACTTCGTTAACTGTTAGTCCAGTTGGTACAAATTCATAATCCCTCTGATATCAAAAAAGGTGAGCAACATTGTTGCAACAAGCTCGTGAACTTCATTGTCTGACTTCGTGTATGTACATGATTAGTCATGGCAGCTTTGTTTATAACATCTCCATAGTGGAAATAACTCAAACGCCCATCAACTGGTGAATGGATAAACAAATAGTGGTATAGTCATACAATGGAAAACATCTCACCAATAAAAATACCAACTATTAATATACACAGCAAACATGGATGAATCTCAAAAATATAATTTTGGAAGAAAAAAGTCCTCAAAAAAAGTACATACTGTATTGTAGGATTCTATTTATATGAATTTCTTGAACAGGTGAAACTAATCTATGACAAAAATGCAGATCAGGAGGTGCCTGGGCCGGGTGGTGGGGGTGGGGTGGGAGCATTGAGGGGCTTGACTGCAAAGAGACACCCAGGAACTTTTGGGGATGACGGATGTGCTCTTTTCACTTATTTGATTTTGAAAGCACAAACTGGCATCTCACTTATATTCCGCCTGGCAGAATTGTTAGCTACAGAGTCACAGAAATAGGAAGGAAGGTATTCCACATTGGAACAACAGCGTGAGCAGAGCCACAAAAGTGGGACATTGCGGGGGTCAGTATGGGGAAACACTAATAGTTTATTTTTAAAACCTTATGCATAATTTGCATACAATAAAATGTACTCATTTTAAGTTACGATTTGATGAATTTTCAAAAAGGTATAGACCCATGGGACCACCATCTCATAGAGAGCTTCGTTTTAAAAATTATCACTTCGAGCTTTCTTTGTGCTTTATAAATCATAATTTTATTACAAGTTTTAGAATTTAATATTAAAACCAAAACAACAGGCAGGCAATAAATAGCACAGTATAAAAAACATAGGCCTTGAAATCAGCTCTAAGTCTAAATCTTACTTCTCAAGCAAGTCATTTAATTTCTCAAAGCCTCAGTTTCCTCATCTATAAAATGGGGATAACAACACAACCAACTTCACTATGAGGATCAAAAGAAATCATGTGAAACTCCTACCAGAATGCCTGGAGGAGCAGAGTGGGGCCCATACATGGTATTACCTTATGACAATTAGGTAGGCATTTGTTGTATAGCTACCCTCAGAGGTGTGAGATGGCATGGAACCTGTGGACAAAGGCTTTGAAATGGTCCTAAGTGAAATCATGAAAAGACTAACCAAAATGGCAATTCTGAATTCAGCTTCCCTATTGGCTCTGTTTCACCATTAGTGGTGAAGGCTCCAAAGTATTTCATGCTCAAATACTTCTCTTCAATATGGAATGGGTGATTTGAAAGTTGATTCTAGGACACATTTAAAGCAGGACACTTAAAAGTTGCCCCGCCCCCCACCTTCAGTTTGTCAGACCTACTCCCTGGCCTTGAAGCGGAGCCCGGCCTCCCACATTTAGTGCCACAGGATGCTGGGGAGACCACACCTCTAGGATTCACCTAAACAGTCCCAATCCTCTTGTGGGCTCACGCACCTGCCCCAGCTCTGTCTCCCTGGTGCTGCAAATGCCACCCCATGACCCAGCTCCCAATATCAGCCTTTTCTCTTGACGACCCACTTCTTCAGTTTACTTACCTGTCACCCTCCCTGCTCAAGTCTGCAAGTTGCCGTGACTGCTGCCGTGACTACTGTGTACTGTTAAACACTCCCCTTGGCCCGTCTCAGCTCCCAGCACAGGACCCAGGACACAGCTGCAACCATAATATAATTCAAGGGTCATAGGTTCAGAGTGCCATCCATCTACCTGAGCAACAAAGAGCTGGAACTCGTCAGGCAGAATCCATGAGCGAGGGTAGAAGTTGTACTCCTCAGGAAAGAGATTCTGCATGATTCTCACTGCTCTACTCAGAGTAATTTTACGCACCATCTCCGTCATGCCTGGGGAGAAGAGAAGCTGTGAGGTTTTAACAACAGTGAGCTACTAGCTATAAAACAACCATTATGTGGGACTTTTAAAACCACCCACCCGACATATTGACTTTTTCAGACAAGATTAAAAACAGGCATGAGTTGTTCCCCACAGCGGTGACTCATGGTTTGGAAAGCCCTAGCAAATTAATGAAAAACGTGAGGTAACAGGTGAATTTTGTTTCCTTAAAAAAATGAAGCATCAATTTGAAGGAATGAGTTTCCACCTAGCTTATTACTCCATTCTTTGCCAGCTCCCTAGATACTGAATAAAGAGAAGCATTTCCATCTTGCACTTAAAACTTACTATCCTCTTTAATTTGGGGCCACCATATGTACTTCTGGGGTTCCTTCCATCTTAAACCCTAGAGAATATTATCTAGTGGACTCTGCTGCTATTACGAGAAGTTTAAGTTGCTTTGTTTTAGTCTTTTATGAGTATTAACAAAAGGTATAAGATAGAAAAATATACATCTTTTCAGCATAAAATCTGTCTCCTTGGAATAAGAACAGGGAGTGGAAAGGATATCAGCATAATTCATAGTTTAAGGGGAAAAAAACGGAATCTGTAGGAGGTCTTCGGCTCTAAGTACTGATGCCGATATGGATCACATCGCATTAATTTGCCCAGAGGGGATTGAAATGTCTCACTTATAAAACATTTTCAAAGAATAGTGGACTTTTTTCTTGTCACATCTTTAGTAACTCTGACAAGAGAAGAAACTGAGTGTATAACTGAGCAAACTTTAAGCAAATAGGTAAAAATTATGTTACATTTTAGCATGCTTATTTCTTAAAGTGAATATCCCTGCTAAAAATGGAGGCAAAAATCGGCCTTCACCCTGAAAGAGGCTACCCAGTTCCATCAATGACACTAGAAATTTGCTTAAGCAAAGTCATTTTTAATAGAAAGTACAAAGTTCCAGGTAAGCGTGGCATGTCCAAATTGTCACACATTCCAAATGGGCACAATCAGAATGGATGTGGTTTTTCTAAACTCCCATGTTCAGGCAGCAAAGGGTAAACATTTGAGAATGAGGGTTTTAATAACCTACTTCTTGCTTCCCTCGGCATATTAAAAAGAGCAATAAATCTAAAGATCGCAGCTTCAAGATGTCAATGCCCAGGTTCTTAGTTCTTGTTTAGAAGGATATAGAGAAGGATTAAGTAAGAAATAAAGGAGCTTAAGAAGCACTTATAAATTGTGCTCTGACGTGGACTCTTCGATATTAAAAAAAAAAAAAAAAACTCACTGAGGACCCTGTTCTGAGCTTCCCAAGAAATACTTTGGAAAATTATAGCTATTCCTTTTAATTCCCTATGAAATTAGAAATTTTGAGTTATAAACAGCAGCTGAACACAAAGTACACAAAAACAAGGTTTCAGCTTCTTTGTTTCAGTTATAGCATTAAACTAAAAACCTTCATAACTAACTGTAACACATCACGTCACATCAAATAGATGATGCCTCCTGACCAAACTGTGCTGTGTATTTGAGTGGCACTGTGACAGGGGAAGGGTAAGAAATCCCTCGGCAAGTCAGAAGGACTCACACAACACAGACAGAAGTGCCATGAGTACAGAAACGCAATTTGAGTGCTCCAGAAAAGTTTTGTGAAAATCAATGTCCAGCAAATTGAGTAAATATTCATTTTCAATCTGCAGTGGCTCCTTTTGTGATGTGGTTTGGCAGTCCCCACACCAGCCAACAGGCCTCTTGGCAAGTTTACCTTTGTGTCTGTCTCCAGGTAGTTCTCCACTAAAAATAGCCAACCTCAGAAGTGCCCCTACAAGCCAATGGCTACTTTTCCCAGATGCTTCCAGCCTGCCGGCTGGACACAGTTACCCCTAACCCTGCCTGAATGCCTGTCTCCAGAAAGCACCGGTATAGCCCTCCCTCAATCCACTTACCAACAATACTTTTGTTCCTGCACCATTTCGAGGCTGTGTTTCCCCCCAATGCTGCCAGGGAGAATGTCTCTCACCCTTGACTCAACCCCACATGGAGGATGCTGACATCCCTGGGTCTGGCCGTGGCTCAGACACAGGAGTGGGGAGTGCCAGTTTACCTCAGTAAGATGCTGACAAGAGTAGTTGGGCTTCTAGCTGAGTCAGAGCACATGTTCCCAGAGTAAACATGTGAAAAGGGGGGTGGTAGCCAGGCTCTGTTGGCTCCAGACTCTGCCTCCCTCTCTAACCTGCTGCAGAACGGGCCCTAACTGTGACCCTTGCCCTAGGCTCTGGGACCCATCCTGACCTGTGGTGGAAGCTCTAGGTCTGACCATCAGCAACCCCCAAGCTTGGGAACAAAGGAAGCTTTGACCCTAACTTTGTACTCCAATTAGATAAGGGGGATTTTAACTGTTTTCCTGAGGCTCCATTGCTTTGTCCCCAAGTTTGAGTAGCCTGTCTTGCTCCTGCTGCCTGGGTGGCTGCCTTAGCAACGCCTCTGCCTTATTCTCTCCGAAGTTCCTCATCTGTTCCCCTCAGGTCTCCCCTGCAAGGGCCGGAGTCCTCCTGCCTGGGACTGCGGTGCCCCCTCACAGGTTCTTTGGAGGCCGATGCCTGCTGGGTTTCTCAACAAAATTGACCCCAGATGTCCCTGCTGTGGCAGTTTCCCTGTGGACTGGGAAAACCCCTCACTCAGCTTAGAGCTTCTCACACCAAGAGCTTGCCTCCTGCCACTCCTTCTGAGCCTGGGTCCTTCCGTCGGCTACACAGACAGAGGCTCAAGGCCTGGTGGGTCTCAGCGGTGTGGCGTTACCAGGAGTGGTAACAGCTGGATCCTCAGACTTGCCCAGCTTAAAAATAATAATAATAAAACCTCAGCTAGGATGGGAGCATTATTCAATCCAAATATCATTCATAACAATAATTATTGGCAAAAACACATTACAACCATCAAACAACAAATACTCTTCTCTCTATTCCCATCACCACTGATACGGCCATCTTTTGCCTGGATGATGCAGTAACCTCTTAGCTCTCTCTCCATTTCCTCTCTCAGCTTTTCTGCCCATCCCCAGTGCAACCCTCTGGCTAAACTTTCTAAAATCCAAGCTGGCCATGTCACTCTCTGGTTTAACAATTCCTTAGTGGCTTCCCATGACCTTCGGTCTCTGTCCATCACCTCTCTGCTGCCCGTCACACTTGACCCTTTCTAACCATTGTGGGCCACTTGCCCTTCACTGTGTGAGCCGGGTGCTCTAAGCACTCTACATCTTTACACCAACTTTGCTCCCTTGTTTTGCATGAGGGTCAGGCCCATCCAATCCTGGAGGTTCGGTTCACATGTCAATCTTCTCCTCCAGGATCTCTCACCCTGCCTGACCCCCAAGCAAATCTGGGTCAGGTCACCTGCCCTCGTTCCAAACTCTCACAGCACCCCAAGCTTCCTCTGGCATAGCACTTATTGTGTACTTGACTTTCTCTTTACATGCCCTTCTTGTCTTTTTATGCCCAGCCCGTGCTTGACACATGGCTGCCCCCATAGATTCTTCACTGGAGGGAGCCCTCTCCCTCTCAACAGAAAGCCCCCTCCACATACTGGGCTCTCAGGCACCACCTGCCATGTGCTGCCAACATCTCAGATCATGAAATTCACCAAAAGTTGTTTGTAAGCTGAGAACTGACAGGTTTGCCCTTTCTTAAAGCAGAGCGAGACACATCTAAATCAGATTATTTTTATAGAAAGTCTGAATTCATCAGTTAAGATATAATAACGCATCTTGAAGGAAATTGCCCATAAAAAGGTAGCTAAAAGCTAATGTGCTGACACAAACAACATAAATTATTTTCATATGCGTAGCCAAAAGTTTGCAGTTCATTCAGCGTGGGAAGTTTGTACTTGCCTGGCACATCCACTAGAACTTACTCTAAGTAACATACAGTGCACACAAAATGCACTTTTAAAATTATGGGCTATCTGAGAGACAGAAGATGAGCTTGGACACAACGGGCGCCCACTGCTAACGATTGCTGCCTTTCACACAGCAGAGCGTGTGGCGTCACTGTTCCTCTGCCTAGATATTCGAGAGCCTGCTTTGTCATTAGAGCTAATTAACTGCTGTTAGTAAAGTGGAAAATTATATGTTCTAATCACTGGCATGCGGAACATGGGATGGGACAAACGTGCTTCTTAGAGATGAATATTCTTATGTCACTTTTAATGAAACTAGTCTTTTGGGGGATATTTTTCTCTGTGTCTCTAATCTGTGGTCCAAATGTAGAGCCACCGCTACTTCCTTCCTTCTCAGCCATTAGCTGAAGCATGAGAGAGCAGGGAAAATGTAAATGAAGCCTCCTTTGATGACTCATGTCTCAGGAACTCTGTCCTCATTCAAAGAGCTGTTCTCTTTCAAATTATGTTCTCAGATATCCCAGGAAGCCCTTTAGTGGCATCAAAAAGTCACCTTTTCTGAGCAGCAGAGAGAAAAGAATAGCTTTTTCCATTAAACTGTGTGCAAGAAACTGTTTGCAGGAATTGTTCTTGTTCGCTAACAAAACCCTCTCTCATTCTCTAGGGACAAATCTGACCTTGGGTTAATTTTTTAGCTCTATTCCTCTGGAAATCAATAACGGTGGAAAGTTAGCTAAGTTCCTAGACAACAAAGCCTATGGTTAAAATGACCTGATTGGCAAAATCCATAAATCCCTGGTAGGAAGCCACAGCTTCCGGCTTTCTCGAGTGTAGTGACGCTTGTCCCTTAGCATGATGGGGGGTACGGGAGAGACCCTGGAAGCTATGTGGTGAAGTCCTACACAAAATATTGGCTCCTATAGGGTGTGTGAGCCAAGACAGACCCACACCCACCCAGGAGGGTCTTGTCTCCTCGCACCGGAGCTTTCACTTGAAGGGCCAGAGACTGGCCTCTGGAACCCTTGCAAAGACGCCACCGGAGAGAAATGCCTGACACTGACTAGCTGGCAAGCTGCGTTTCCTGCCCTATATCCTTCTAAATGAAGCTGAGCCAAGTGTGGCCCGTGGGAGAGTGCATGCTTAAATGAAACCCCCCTAGTGGATGGGGCACAACTAGCCAGTGTATAAAATATGGACACTGGGTTTTCTGAGGTGTTTTCTTAAAGATCTGCCATGGAATACAAAAGAAAAAGAGTAAGTTGATTCACCTTTTTAAAATAAGCATCAATGGTATAATAACACTAAGAGAAATCACCTTATATTCAGGCAACTATACTCTCACAGCAACTATGTAAAAATGATACATAAACGTGGTTAAGGTTTGGGAGGAAATATGGAAATATTCACATTGTGGTTTTGTTAAATGAGGGATGGGATTCAGGGAGACATTCTTTTTAAAAAAATATTTACTATTGTATTATAATATGGTTTAAGCAGTATGTTAAAATTTCTGAAAATTAGTGGCAGCCCCTTTGGCTCTGCTCAGACCCAGCTTAACCTTTCCCCCTAAGCACTTCTGCTCACCTGCTCACCGTAACCACCCTCTTCACTTAGCCATTAAAAAAAATGAAGAGCAATGAGAGCAGAAGAGGGTGGTGGAGGTTAAAAACAAAGCGAAAGGCATATAGGGGGACTGGGAGTGGAGAGAGAGGGGCTATCTTAAGGTGTTGGCTATGCCACTTTTCCGGCACTGACTCCCCCTTGCAGGTGACTTGCTGGGACAACGCCCTGAGGTGAGAGCTGAGGCCGTCTGCAGTCTGGTGTTCCCAGCACGGAGACTGCTGCACTGGGTTTTAAAAATGGTTTCTCCAAAGATGTTACTTAAAGAAAATGAAAACTGCTAACTCCATTTCTGTGACATAGTCCTAGAACTTTAGTACTTCTGTTTCCTGCAAATTATTGAAGTGAAAAGGTCTATATTTTTCATTTTGAGAGTATAGTCCCCTCATGACACCTCTGTATTATATTCATAATCCAAAAAGTGAAAATCATGTTCTTCCCCCAGTGGAATTAGACCAGGAGAGCCTGTCTCTTTATGTGTTTGAGCCTCCAATCGTTAAACCCTTGGTGGGATAAGTCCTGATTCCGCTGCATTAACGTCCCTCTCAAGGAAATGGCACCGAGGCAGCAGTTCCCAACTAAAAGTCATTGAGTTTAATCGTGAAGCACTGTCATGTTTTGTAGACGAGTGTATGTACCCTGAGACTCAGCCTTGGAAACGTTTTTAAATGCCAACAATAACAACGGATACCTGGAAACTTGTTCACTTGACCGGAGAATATGTCATTGTCGTGAAATGAAACTCCATGCCAGTAGATGTCACAAGGCAAGCGTCGGCCAAAAGGGAACTGGAAGAAAGAAAAAATGTGACTAATAATAAAAGTAAGATGAGCAGTGACCACACTGAATGTCTATCGTGTACAAACTCCTGGCACCCTGGCACACATCACATGATTCAGTCCTCACCGTGACCACACAAGCACATGAGGTAGCTGATATTTTTTTCCCATTTTATAGGCAAAGGAACAGATTCAGACAGGTTAAGTAAGTCGCTCAGGGTCACAACCCGGGATGGGGTGGAATTCTGATTCTATGTGGCACGCGTTAGACTCATGACTTTACAGGCACTCTTTCATTTTAATCCTTATAACTACCTAGAAAGGATTATTCCCCTTTTACTGATGAGAAGACTGGGGCTGAGAATGGTAATCTAATCTAATGGTAATCTAAACCAGGTCACACAGAGCTGGTAAGGGGAGGAATCAGGATTTGAATCCAGGTCCATCTGGATCCCAAGCCATACTTCTCTTTCTCTGAAAATTATAACTCTCAATCCAGTCCCCCCAAAAACTCTCTCTCTCTCTCTCTCTCTCTCTCTCTCTCTCACACACACACACACACACACACACACACAAGGTCCAAGGGCAAGATGCATCCTCAGTGCCTAAAGCAGTTTCTGGCATTCAACAAAGACTTTTTAAACAAATAAATGAACAAACCAGGTGCGGTCATATGACTCAAATGAGATAACCAGATTCTCCCTTCCAGGAATTTGGAAATCAGAGATCAGGCCGCCTCTGCTGGCCCTTGAACTGGAAGTGATAAAAAGCCAGAGCTGGGCAGCGGTGCTTGGCAATGTGCACAGAGAAGCAAAGGCAGCCAATCTGCTGAGAGAGAAGAAAGAGGCAGGTGCAGAGAGAAAAGTAAAGGTGAGCCCCCCATGGCCCTGGAGACACAGACTGAGTGACCTCAGTCCCTGGGGCTTCTCGGTCCTGGGCCCAAACCCTCCTGAGCCTGGCTGGCCTTCCTGTCCTAGGATCCTCTAAGACAGCCTTGCATTCTTAGAATATATCCCCTTATTGCACAAGCTATAGGGTTTCCCTCACTGAGACAAAAGGGCCTGCTCTTTCCACTACAGCCTAGGTTATCAAATTAATCAAGTTTGATCGAATTCTGCATTTCCAAGTGTTATCAAACTCTGCATTTATAGAACATATTTTTTAAACTTGCAACTAAGATGACCCTTGTTAAAGGAAAAAAACGAGTATATGTTAGCTCATATTTAGAACCTGCTTGTTTAAAGTCCAGATGAAGAAAAATGCCAACACATGAAATAAAATCATTTGATTTTCCCGCTCTAAGACTATAATTAATCAGAATTTTTATCTAGTCCAAGTTGAGAGGGCTACGTTCCAATGGAAGAACACAGCATTACTAATGAAACGGTGGGAACTCAGTGCTTTCCGACTAGTCCAAATTAAAATGAAGGCAAACGGACTCAAGCACATTCACATTGCTTCAGAGCTGTGCCAACATGAGGCATATGTTACACACTCTATTAGCATTAACAACTTACATCTATAATTTATAGCATTTTACTCATTTTTTTTGCATCCAATGGACTGAAGTTATTAACTCAGCAGTCACAAATACAGAGAGACGCAACATATGCTATTTCTTTCCAGCTGTTACGTGCTAATACAGAGAAGGGGGAAACAACCAGGGAAGGCGCTCTAGGAAGCGAGTATCCAAGCAACGTTTACCAAGATCCACGCGGCTCTGCTGCTTGAAAGGTGGGAGTAACGCCCGCCCCATGTCAGTGGACAATCGCTGACTCCTTGCCACCCTCACGGATCCCAAATCAACCCTTCATTCAGAAGGGCCTTTAGCTCATTCCATTTTGAGAAACTGCCTTTTTCCTTAATCCATTCATTCAATAACTACTATGTGCCAGACACTGTGCGAGGTGCTGAGAACACAGAGAAATACAATTTTAAATAGGTCCTGAGAGACATAATCCCTCCTCTCCTCAAGATCTTTTTAAACACCACTTAAACAGCTACCATTGCATTCAATGGTGAAAGACTGAAAGCTTTTCCTCTAAGATGGGGAATGAGACATGGGTGTCCATTCTCAGCACCACTATCCAGCCCGGTATTGGAAGTTCTAACCAGAGCAATAGGTAAGAAAGAGAAATAAAAGGCATCTCAAATGAAAAGCAAGAAGTAAAATATCTCTGTTTGCATCTGACGTGATCTTATATACAAAAACGTGAAAGATTATACACACACACACACACAAACTGTTAGAAATAAGAAATGAATTTAGTAAAGTTGTAGGATACAAAATCAATACACAAAAATCAGTTGTTTTTCTATATACTCATCACGAACAATCCAAAAAAGGAAATTAAGAAAACAGTTATATTCATAATAGCATCAAAAAGAATAAAACACTTAGGAATTAATTTAACCAAAGAGGCAAAAGACATACACTGAAAACTACACAATATTGCTTAGAGAAATTAAAGACACACACATAAGTAAAAAAGACATCCCATGTTCACAGATTAGAGGACTTGATATTGCTAAGATATCAATGGTTGGTATAAAAATTGGCTTAAAAACCAAATGAGTTGAAAATGTATGTCCACAAAGAAACCTGCACGCAGATGTTTACAGCGACTCTATTCAATACTGCCCAAACTTGGAAGCAACCAAGGTGTCCTTCAGTAGGTGATGGATAAACAAACTGGTCCATCCAGACAGTGGAATATTATTCAGCACTAAGAAGAAATGAGATCTCAAGCCATGAAAAGACAAGGCGGGGTTGTAAACATTTATTTCTAAGTGAAAGCGAAACTTTTGGGGGGAGGGCAACAAGCACTTTGAGATTCTTTCCAGAAAAACACACACATGCACAAATTTTTCCGTATGTTTTTAGGATGTTCAAAAACTCTCTGAAGCCTGTAGCTGTTCACGGACACCATGGTGAGCAACATCTGCAGTGGGTTTCGTGAATGAATACGTGAATAAAGGCACGTATTCATTGATGTGTAGCAACTACTCAAATATGTCATCATCATCGTTAACGTTAACGGTTATGGATTATTTATTACTATGACTGTGTGTTGAACACTTTGCATATATTACCTCATTTAATCCTCACAGCAACCTTATGAGAGAGGTGCTACTATGAATCCTATTTACAGAGGAAGAAACCAAAGCGTTGAGAGATCAAGTAACTTTCCTAAGGTCACAGAGCTAGGAAGGGCAGGTCAGGTCAGATCCAGCTCTGCCTGATTCCAAGGCCCGTGGGTTGGAGCACTGCCCACAGCTGACCTTGAACTGATCATTGTTGCGGTGCTTATCAGTCACACATGAGCTACCGTAACTAACCTACCCTCACCCCACATGCTACCATCTTTGCCACAAAGGAAGTTCTTCCCTCAGCATAGACACCTGAGTGGACCCAAAAATCCCTTTCCCTCTTGCCCAGCGGGATGAAAACACACTTGCAAAACAGCCAGTCTCAAACAAGAACTGAACCCATTAAGTGAGCTTTTGAGCATATTTGTGCGTAAGGAACTGATATTAGGGTCCCTCTTCTAATGGCCCAAAGAGCAAATCCAAACCCCCCAAGGGATTTTGCAAAATGAAATTTCATGGCGCATGCTGATGAAAGCACAATTCACTTTTCTGTGCTTTGTGAATGATTTTCTTCTGAGAGCTTCTTCATGGACAGAAAATCTTTCAAGTGACGGGGCATAAAAGTGGCAAATAAGCTTTGATACAGGCAGGCACATGTGTAATGCATCTACAGAGGGAAATGACCCAAATTGATGCTTCAAAATGAGGGTCCTGGAGTGCTCAGGGGGAACCCAAGGAAGGTGCAGTAGCCACAGCACTGAGCTTGGACTGGGAAGACCCTGGCTCGGGCCCCGACCCGCCACACCCCACCCGGAGACCTGGACACTCGGACCTTGCCCCTCTAAGGCTCAGCGGCTCCTCTACAGGGAGGAAAACAACAGCAATAAAACCCGTCTCCCTCCTAGGGCTGTTATGGTGACTGAAGTAATTCATGGAAAAGCACTTTGTAAACAGTAAACTGCTGTTCCATAGCATAGGTTATTATTTTTAATGTCCAAGGAAATCACCTCAAAGCGTAACTTCAACTAAAATAGATGCCCCCGGAATATCAAGCCTTGTTAGAAGAGCTCTTGAATGAGACGGCCGGGTGTACGGACCTGCACTTGGGAAACCAGCTACGATGCCCCCGGCAGAGTTACCAGACTTCTCTCACATGCTCCCTCTGCTCTCTGTTGATGCCACCGCCTCATATGGTGTTTTCATTTACATGCCTGCCTCTCGCCCACCCCCACATCTGTGGTACTTTGGATACTAGGTTAGGATACTTCCAATATTAGGTTATCTTTATAAAAAAAGACTGCTCTCTCTTTCTCTCTCTCTCTCTCTCTCTCTCTCTCTCTCTCTCTCTCTCTCTTCTCACTTTGGGGACGCCTAGGGAGAGGTAAGAAATCAAAGCCTCCTGCCAACAGCCATGTGAATGAGCTTGGAAGTGGATCCTTAAGGCCCTGTCAAGTCTTCAAAGACTGTGGCCCTCGGGAGAGACCCTGAGCCAGAACCCCCAGATAAGCCACGTTCAGATTCCTAACCCTCAGAAACTGTGTGAGGTAATAAATGTGTACTGTTTAAGCTGCTAAGTTTTGGGGAGATTTGTTACACAGCAACAGATAATGAATACACCCTGCCAGTTTTAGAACATGGTCATAGAGAAAGCAAGCATTCTGAAAATGAAGGGATTGAAGACTAATAATATATCTTTGTAATGAACGTAATAATTACTTTTATTGAGCACTTAATGATGGGACAGGTATCTTACAGATATGCCTCTGTTTTGCACATTAAAAAATACAATCCTATTGCTAATAAGTGGCAAACCAGAATTTGAAGTCATGTCGGTCTATCTTCAAACACTGTGCCCTTTCGACTCCACCAAGATAGATGGATGAATAGTTGGATTAATCTGTAAAAAAAAAAAAATTGAGCAAATACATCTATGGGAAAAAACACACACACAAAAACAAAAAAACATTGCAGTTAACTCAAGGGAGAACATAGCACAGAAAAGTCCAGAGAAGGCCAGTTACGACAAGGAAAGGACTGAGCAATTGCCCTTCAGGATGGACTAAAAGTGTAACACTCTTCTTCAATCAAGACAGCAAGCACATGAAGAAACTACTGGGGGAAATCCATCCAATCCTGAAGGGTTTGACAGATGGAACGTGGCTCTAGCTGCCCAATGTGAGCACATCAAAAGGCGGCCAGACCCTTTCAAGCTCACATCCCGTCCAATGGCATTGCTGTCTTCCCAGACAGATGACAAGAGCCAGCCACGCAGCTGAGGGGTCATAGAGATTCCAGGCTCCCTCTTGCCTGTGGAAAGTGGGGCTGATGAGAACAGGCCTCTCCGTGCTGGTGAGGGAACAGCCAGCTTCCTGTCCACGGCACCTTTGGATGGCGCTGGGGGAGAAGCACACACGTGGGGCAACTCCAAGCCTGTTTCCTCAGTGGGAACAATAATGGCAATGTGACTGGGCTATCAGATGGATTAATAATGTGTTTGAACCACCTAGCATGGGGCCTGGTATGCAATGCCTGGGGTGCAGGTGTTCAAAAAACTGCTGCTTTCCTTCCTCTCTTCCATTCTTTCCCAGAACCCTTCACCTCTTGGCTGGTATGACATTACGCAAAGGAGCTGGTGGGTGGGGGTGTTTTCTAGAACCAGCCTCAGGTTAAACGTGCACAAAGTACACTCGGGGTATTGAAGCCATGTAGATCTCCTGGGTATGCCCCCAACCTCTTGGGAAAGCCCGTATTGCATGAAAGCTCCTTGACTTCAGTTCAAGAACCTGGATTCAAATCTCAGCCCTGCCAACTACTAAGGCTCTTGGTTTCATCATCTGAGAAAGCAGACTCCCAAAGCCTCCCTCGCAGTGGGTGTTATGAAGATTCAAAGTAACTATGCAAGTGAAAGAACATGAGCAGCCTGGCACTTCCCAGGAGTTACATTCGCCCAATTACAGAATATGGGGTACAAGCCTCCTGGACTGTTCCTCACCTAATTGAGTCCCATGGTGAGAAAGGCAGAGAGGCAGAATCTCCAGACATCGCTGTGGTAGAGAAAGCAGAGGCACCTCTCGGAAGACAGCAGTGACTCATAGCTCCGGGGATTCAGGAGCCAGCCTGGGGGTAGAGACAGTCACCAGACAAGAACAGCTGCTGACAAAGTGCTCGGTGAGGGCCCAGGAGGAGCAAGGTTTCCGCTCAAGGTGAGGAAAGTTTAACCAAGGAGGAACCATTTAAGCTGGTATGCTTGCCAGGCAGAGATGAAAAGGAAATCAGGCAGAGGGAAGAGTGCCTGCGAGGCAGGGAGTCCAGGAGAACAGAGGACTTCGTGCCTGGAGCCAAGCTGGAGGGGTCCTCCAGGCACAGACAAATGGTGAAGGGCTCATAGGGCAAGCTGAAGGCCTTGAACTTGATTCTATAGGTGGAGGGGAGCCAACGGCAGTGCTTAAGCAGGACAAGGCTGGACTGGACATTGGAGGGGAGGTAGAGAGAGACTGAGGGCAGCCAGACCATGAGGGAGCTGGCCACGGCTGGGAGAAAGGGGACAGGGTGGGGTGGAGACTGGACAGAGAGGAAGAATGCACTGGGAATAGAAGTGGGGAAGGGAAGGCAGGGAGGAGTAACTGCAACCATCAGGTCAGTCTGCAGGAACCACTCTGACAGCCTACATGCTTTAAAAAAGCCCCTTCTCTTATGCCCATGGGCTAACATTTCTGTCCCACCTCCTCCAGGTTCCTGGTCGCTGGAGATGGAAAGGATCCCACAGTGATAACTAGCCTCTGAGGAGCCTTCCAAGTTGGTAAAGGTGCCGTCTGGCTCCAGTGGGTTTCCCAGGAAGACAATGATTACTCATCCTCTAATAGAGCCAATAAATATAGCAAGAGGATAAGTAATTAACAAGCTTTTGCTGGAAAGTAGCAATTCTCGTGATCTATGAAGTTTCCCTTTTCTGTTCAGTACCTCCTCGTTCCTGCAAATGTGATACTCTGGGCAAGTACACCATTCGTTGTTCACTGAGTTAATCACCAGAGCAGGTTGTATTTGTTATTAAATCCATTCATTATAATTGACTCATATGAATTAAAGCTGGAAGAGCTGCAGTGAGGCCTGTCGTCCAGAAGCTCTGCTTCTGATCGCAGTTCTTTTAATGAGATCAAAATTGTTACCAAACAATTTAACTACAGGAAAAAAAGCCCATGTTAGTAAAAGAGGAGGCTAACCTTGCCCCTTTCATAATTTCAGTGCCACATAGCAATCTCTTCCAGTTATTTATTCTGGTGTCTAATTTCCCACCCGTAAAGTATCTTTATTAGTAGTAATTATATTAGGCAAGAGAAAAAAGAACTCCACAAACTTCTAAAGTGATTTATCTCTTGGTTTGCAGTTTTAATTAAAATTCCAGTTTATTTAGCAAATAGCTCTGAAAAGATTAGGTACCAATTTAGCACTATGTTCTTTTTCCACTCTCCAATTCATGAGGGTGATACAAACAACAAAATAACCACATGAAATGACTCTTTCTCCGTCATAATTCAGCCGATGGAAAAGAGCTCCAATATCAATTATAAATTAACTCCATTACGCGCTGCAGAATTATCAACAGTAATCTCCCTGCTCTCTACTCCCTCACTGTGGGTAAATTACATCAGTTCACCACTAGGCCTCCAATTACCCAGTCTCTTCCACATCAAAACTTTAAATGTGTTTACTAACTGAAATGGAAACAAAGCAAATCAGGTTTCCATTTTAGCAGCGCTTTCCTCCCCACCCCCCCACCCCCCACCTCCACCCAGGATATCAAACAACTTTTCTTGAAGTCACTCTGACACCTCTGAGCGCGGCTCATCTCTGGTTAACCAGCTACTCAGGCCAGTTCAGTACTTTCCACAGTGGCAACTCCCATAGGAATCATTTCCCATAGACGTCGGCCTAAAGGCAACCTGGCTCAGCCAGAGCATCGGGTCAGTCATTCAGCACACAAGCAGGTCGTGCCTTTGGGCCCGCGGTGCTCAGGGAAGGCCCAGAGCTTCCGCGCATGGGGGCAGAGGCTCAGTGGCAGGAGACGAGGCTGGAAAGATGAAAATAGGAGGACGAATGGAACGGTCTTGACCTTCCAAGAGCTCACGGTGCAGCCGCTGCACTTTACGTCAGACAGCTAAACAGATGGTTGTAATGCTTGTAGCCACCATCTTACACACATCCACTACCCGCCGGCCTCAGAGCCAAGCTCTTGACCCACACGGTCATGTTTAATCACCACCCAACTTTAGGAATAGCTGTTATATCCCCATTTCACAGGAGAGGCAACTGAGGTTCAGGGAGGTAGGCGACATTTGGGCCGACTCTTCATGAGACAGAGAGAAGTTGCCAAGACTAAAGAGGGAAAGGGGTTCCCACAGGAGGAAGCAACAGCACATGCAAAGACCAAGCAAGAGCAAGCAAGAGCTGGGAGAGCCAGTCCTCCGCGGTCAGCGGCCACAAATATCCGAGCCCCCTTGGGCGTTACTGGATGTCTTTGGGCCTGTTTCCCCATTTGCCACACGCAGGGTATTTCCCATTCTGCAAATCTGTGAGAGCCTACGATAATTGATTGCTTTACGATAATTGATTATGATTTGGGCTGACCGTAAAGTACCCAGTGCTATCTTAATAATGCACCCAAGGGACAAAGAAGTGGTTTCCCAGAGGACTTACTAGATAAAGGAGGATGGACTCTGCCCCCCAAACTCATTTGCTCCTCCTGACCCCTAAAGCCAGCCTGTTAATCTCCCAGAGACATGCCATGCCTCAAGTCATACCAGCGCATACTACTATGAAGAACTGATACAACTGTGCCAATAAATCCTACAATAATAAAAATCATGGCTATTATTTATTGAGTTTATATGGTTTGCTTCGCACTTTACATGTGCTATCTCAGTTTGCCCTCACAGCAACACTGTCAAGTAGGCAGACACACTGCCATTCCATTTTACAGATGAAGAAACAGGGTCAGAGCAATTAGATAACTTAGTCGCTAGTCGTGTGTCCAGTAAGTGGTAGAGGAAGGAACAGAATCCAGCCCCATTATGTTCTTAGTCCCCAGAGAACTAAGCCTAGGAGAAATGAATGAGAACGAGGTTTCTTTAACAACCGTAGAATTCCGGTGACAGGAAGGTGTATACCGAGGCTGGTGTGTGGGAGGAAGGAACAAGGGGGGGCCCAGAGGGGGGAAGTTGCCCCCACGGGGAGCTCTCCAGAGTGCTGAACCTCCTCTACCAAAGTACTGATGCAGCTTCTACATCTATCTGCCTGGGCACCTCTGCCACTCCTCACCCTCACCTCCTGATTTCCGTGCCCAATAGAGCCACTGACAGAATCGAGTGAATGGAAGTGGGAGTACTTCTGGGAGAGAAAGAGTTAACTTTTAGAAGTACTGAGTTTGTGGGGACAACAGGACATCTAATTGGAACTATCCTGCATGGGATTAGAACTAACAGGAGTGGGAGTGAAGTCAAAGCAAGAAGTACACATTGGTGAGTCATAGAGGAGGGAACTAGAGAAAGGGTGAGTGCATTTTTGGAGTGGTTACTGAGAAAGAAAAACAAAGGGCCAGAGAGGGAAGAGGGGTCCTTCCTAGCAGTCGTAGACCGTGGGTATCAGGAACAAATAACTAAACTCTCCAACTCCAATATTGCATTGAATGTTATTCAGAGAGGACACAATGTTGTTGCCTATAGCTTTGAACCTGTGAAAAAATAACCAGCAGCACTTTTCAACCTCCCCCAAGAAAGAACAAGAAATAACAAAGTATTCAATGGAATAATAGAAATTAGCCTGCCATATGATTCAAATTAATTGAGGTCATATCCACTCTCTCTTAAAGTAAAATGGCTCCTTATAAATTTGAGATGTCACTCAGAAAAACCCTGGGCCTCTCTCTGGCCTTTCAGACCTTAGAACCTAAAGGCTTACACGATGGAATATTTATAAACCCATCTCTCCCCCTGCTGGTAACAGAGATATTAGAATAGCACATTTATCCTCTGCTTCATTCCCACCTCTCCTCTCCTACGCATCCTACATAAGAATAGTTATACTCTTTCACGGACTTAGCATTTCATTCAAGTAAACATTATTATGCATCAATTCAATGTCAGACACTGGGGACTCAGGGAAGAAAAAGGCACAGTCTGTCTATAGGACATGAACTTGTAAATAAATCACAATGCACAGTAGCAAATGCTCTAGCAGATGAGGGTTGAAGGGTTATGAGGGCATGAAGCAGGACACAAGTAATTCTTATGGGTGGAAGATGTGGTTTGGTAGAAATGTGATGAGCTGGAATTTGCCAAGCCCAGCAGTCAGGAAGGCAGTCTCGGCTGAAAGAGCCCCGTGTGCAAAGGCATGAGAGCATGAGTGAATGTGATTAAAAGTCTCTCCAACCCAAAAAGGGGCTGGGGATACGTAGAAGAGGATAAAGGAGGTCAAACATAGGGTGACAAGAGGGGACTTGACTTTGGGTGGTGAACACACAATGTGACATACGGATGAATGTACTATAGAATTGTACACTTGAGACCTACTTGCATATAATCTTATTATGTAATGTCACCCCAATAAACTTAATATAATTTTTTTAAAAGTCTCTCCAGGGCAGGCACATCTTAATTCTGTCTGTATTCCGGTGCCTTGCCCAGTGCCTGGGGGAGGGAGAGTGGCAGGTCATACGAAGCCTGACAATTAAGTTGGTGAACTTTGTTGCAAAGATGTTGCTAACTTTTTTTGGTATCAGTAGATCCTAGAGGAAGGAATGGCATGTAGTTTGGTGTGAAGGAAATAAAGCATGACTTATGGGGTCTTGCAACAGATGGGGAACTGAACAGACCAGAAAGCCTCAAAACAAATCTGAACATGAAACTGCTCAGGCATATAGCAGACATGTGCAGGCTGATCATTCATTTCTCCAGCCCAGGGTTAATAACGCCGCAGGTGAATGAGGCAGTTCTCATAAAGGACATGCACACTCCGCAATGTGGGCCAGTTCAAGAGCGATGGGCTAGTTCACAGTGGGAGCCCCGCTTCTGTTCAGAATTTTAAAAGCAATGAGCAGCAGTAACAACCCGAAGGTGATGGGAACGGGAGTGAGAGTGTGGGCACCCTTATCAAAGTTTGGACTTTCCTTTTATTTCCCATGCTGAACTCTATCGTCAAGTTTCAAATCTCGTTTTTCACAACTTAACACAGACAACAGCTGTGGCAAAACCACTGCTTTCATTAGCTCCTTGAGATCGGAGTTGTTATTCGTCTACTAAAGTCTTTAAGCAACACCTTTTAATTTACTTAATGACCTCAGAACAAACTGATCGATTGCCTAGCTCAGCCGGCAATGCCAGTTGGCATTTCCCAGATAACCAGGTAATTAGGCAATTGCATTCAGTGCATGTCCCCTTGACCAGCCAATGTGGTCTATTAAGACAAAGCTGGACCACTCATGGATTGCAGTCGGCTTCCACGGACCGTGGGTGTTTAAGCACTCTGGTACCCATTTAAACTCCTCTGTCTTTTCACGGTGTTTCAGATCTAGTGCTTTCCTGGTGCACCCTGAAGAAACTGGGCCGATAAAGTTAACATTGGAAAAATCTGTGTCCCATTGCAAATGACTAGAAATATTATACAATTAAGAATCAGGAGACTGGGGCCGGCCCGGTGGCTCAGGCGATTGGAGCTCCGTGCTCCTAACTCCGAAGGCTGCCGGTTCGATTCCCACATGGGCCAGTGGGCTCTCAACCACAAGGTTGATGGTTCAACTTCTCGAGTCCCACAAGGGATGGTGGGCTCCGCCCCCTGCAACTAAAATTGAACACGGCACCTTGAGCTGAGCTGCCTCCCGGATGGCTCAGTTGGTTGGAGCGTGGGCTCTCAACCACAAGGTTGCCAGTTCGATTTCCTGCAAGGGATGGTGGGCAGTGCCCCCTGCAACTAATGATTGAACATGGCACCTTGAGCTGAGCTGCGCCCTCCACAACTAAGACTGAAAGGACAACAACTTGAAGCTGGAACGGCACCCTCCACAACTAAGATTGAAAGGACAACAACTTGGAAAAAATCCTGGAAAAATACACACTGTTCCCCAATAAAGTCCTGTTCCCCTTCCCCAATAAAATGTAAAAAAAAGATGCACTCTTATGTTATTTAAAAAAAAAAAGAATCAGGAGACCAAGACTGATTAATTAGTTCATCCACCCAACAAACACTGAGTGTCTGTTATGTGCTGCTACTGGTCTAAGTGCTGAAATACAACAATCACTACCACATTTGTTGAGTGTTTACTTGTGCCAGGCACGGTTCTAAGCACTTTAAAGTCATGTAAACTGCTAACAACCCTAGGGGTAAGTACTATTATCATACCCATTTTACAGACGAGGAAATTGAGGCACAGACAAGTAAAGTAACTTGCCTCAGTTTTTACCCTCATAAGTGTCACAGCCAAGTGTGACTCCAGAGATCAATAAGATGCAGCTCCAGCCTTAGGGAAGCTCAGAGTTTCTTGAAGGGGCATCCAGACATGGCTCTATGACCCAAGGAAAAACTTTTCATCTCTCTGTGTTTGTTTTCTGTTGCTGCACAAAAAATTAACAGACACCTACCTCGTGGCTTCAGACAACACCCATGTATGCATCCCACCATTGGTGTGGTCCAATTTTTCCTCATCACAAAGAACACTGTAATAAATAAACACCCTCTTTGTATCTCTGTGGACATGGACAAGAATTTCTCTAGAAGTGGAAGGGTTTCAGTCACAGAGTATACACATATGCAACCCTGTTAGCTACTGCTAAATATCTTTGCCAGTCTAATCGACGTGAACTGGTATCTCATCGTTGTTTTAATTTGCATATTCATCATTATACCAGTGAGACTGAATTCTTTTTTCAAATGTTTATTGGGTATTTGGGTTTCTTCCTTGAATATCTTTTTTTTAACTCTAATAAGTGGCTGTCTATCAGGATGATTCAGGGGCTTTTCAGAAGGAGAGATATAGATTTAGTAGAGGTGGGCTCGGACCTAGGAATCTGAATGCTAAAAGGCTTGCCAGGGGACTGGGCCCCAGATAAGGACCAGCGTATTAAAGTAACCAACCAGCCTTACTGGCATTTGGTTGTCATCCCGTCAGAGTGCACTGAGGGGCTCATACAAAACCTTGATACTGTATTGATTAGAGGGTATTGGCGAGACGCCAACCACACGAGGGGGCCTTTACAAAGGCCCTCTGCGGAACTGCTCCCGGCCTTCGGTGCTGGGGAGAGCTGCACAGTCTTTTAAGTAACGTCTTTTATTTTAACTTACAGGCACGACTTTCAACTTGGTACATTTCTGTTCTTCCTTGATGACCAGAAAGCTCAGAACCAAATCTGTGTCCCATCACAAAAACTGTCCAAGACCTTTAGATCATGCATTTCTAGATACTAACTTTCCCCTGATTTCATAATTGTACCATTTTTATTGTTCCTGTGCCTTGATTTTTTTACCTAACCTTTTTATAAAAAGCTTTTAACAATGTATTTTTGAAAGCCACTTTACATACGTTTGGGGAATAAGACAGGCATAAATACATATTAAAATAATTTTAAATTTTATCTTGTGAGACTTCAGTGATAATAGACAATTTATGTGAGTTATGGTCCTTCTTTCAAAACTTATCTATTTTCAATATTCATCAATGATGATATCAGTTCTATTGTTGATGTTTAACTAGGAAAAAATACTTCAAAGATGAACTATTCACAGCATATCAGTGAAAATGATTAATGCTAGAAAATGGGTCACATAAATTGGCTACCTGTAGCTCTTCAGGTGCAGAAAAGACAGGATTGGATTTTATAATCCAATACCATTCATTTCTAACTGACTATCACTGAGTTTTTAAATGGTGCAAAAGCAATTACCTTTATTCAACACCACCTATACTTAGTTTAGTGGCTTTAAAAGTGGTATTAATTTTTAAACACTGTCACAAAATTTAAAAAAAAAAAGCAGATTTAACTTCTTGGTTCCTGTGTTTCTTAAAAACAAACAAACAAACAAACAAACAGGGCAGCGGGATGGCTCAGTTGGTTAGAGCGCAAGCTCTCAACAGCAAGTTTGTCAGTTCAATTCCCACATGGGATGGTGGGCTGCACCCCCTGCAACTAAAAATTGAAAACAGTAACTGGACTTGGAGCTGAGCTGCGCCCTCCACAGCTAGACTGAAGGACAACGACTTGGAGCTGATGGGCCCTGGAGAAATACACTGTTCCCAATATTCCCTAATAAAAAAATAAAAATAAAAAAGTATGCTAATGTTTACTTCACAGTTATTCCAGTTCCTTCGACATTCCACTCTGTGCACTGAGTAGGACAGCCAATCAATGCATTCCAGTTTCCCCAGGACTGTCCTGGATTTAAGACTGAAAGTCTAGTGCCCCAAGAACCACCTCAGTCCCAGGCAAACCAGGGCAGTTGTTCCCCCCAGCCCTGGGGCAGCTCCATGTGCGGGAGGAAGAGCCAGTCCTCCTATACTTCAATCTGAGTGGCAGTCATACGTCCAAAAGTTATGCCTGAGTGGGTAGGAAAACAAGATACAATTCTGAATTTGGTTCACCTAATATCAGCCTGGATTTCACAGTCAAAGGATTAGAAGAAATTTTCACAAGTTAATGTTCTCATTCTCTTCTAAAGAATTCCAGGAAAGGAGATGCCATAAACCTACCTTTGAAACCCATTCTACCACCCATAATCTTTTTAAAATATTCACTTCGATCTACAATTATATCATTTTCTCAGCACCAAACTGAATAAAGAACACTAAAGATACGCTATCCACAGGAAATCCGGTGACCACAGGAAATTAGTGACCTCAAAATTGGTCACCAGAACAAAATTAAAAGACTGGTGAAAGATATTCTTTGGACTTAGGAGAAAAAAAAAGAAGATTAAATTCTAAAACTTTAAGAATACTAGAAACTTTTTAGAATAGTGCATCAGGCAAACAGCCTTAACACTTCATTTATATTCTATTCTGGAGGAAGGGGAAGGGCGATCCAAGATGGCAGAGTAGATAAACACTGTGCCTGTTTCCTTTCATGAACACATTAAAATGACAACTAAATTATAGAACAATCAACCTGGAGAATTATCTGAAGTCTGGCTCAACAGAAATTTTATAACTAAGGATATAAAGAAGAAGCCAGGATGAGACTGGTAGGAAGGGTGGAGAAGCGTAATGGGCTGACCCCAAACCTCCGTGTGGCGGTTGAGAATTGGGAGGGATATCTCGGCAGTGGAGGTTTCCCTGAAGGAGTGAGAGACCCCAGCCCGGAGTACTGGCGCCAGGAAGAGGACCCCCCACAACATCTGTGAAAAACAGTGGGGATTCCGACCATCCAGGTGGGAAGGAAGGTGGCAAGAAACCCAAGTATCCTCTTAAAGGGCCCACACATAGACTCTCTCACTCGCAGGCATTCCCCTTGGGCTCCAACAGAGGAAGGACAGTAACTCAGAAGGTGTCAGAGATATACAAGGAGCAGAATTGTGTGGCTGTGGAACGAGGGCTAGAGGACAGTCAGCATTTTTCCTGTGAGGGTTCCTCCTCCCGTGCAGGTGGAAGGCTGGCGCCATCTTTCCTGTGTTGAGCCCGCCTCCTACGTTTACAGCCAAACCTGAATCTGATTGGTCTGGTGAGCTCCGCTGGGACCCAGCCCCACCCAACTCCCCCAACAGTGGCCATCTCGGCCTTCATTGCACTCTTTCTTGGAAAACTATCAGAGTCCAACAGACCCCAGGTTGCAGAGGTCTCAAGATGAGAACGTTCAGTTATGAGCGTGAGATAACACAATTTGAAAGTGGTCAGATGAGATGTGGGGTTGAATCCTGTGCTTTCTGACTGCAGAATTCACATTCTCGCATCTGCAATACAATGTGACCAACTGTGCTTTGAATCTAAAGAAGACACTGCACAAAGAGGATCAATTCCCTACAATGATACTCAGTTTCCCAAGCTAGTTTGATCATAAGAATCACCTAAAGGGGCTTATCAAAAAAAAACAAACAAAGAGTCCCCAGGTCCCACCGCTACTAGAAAATCAAATTTTAACAAATGCCCTAGGTGATTTTTGTGATCAGACAAGTTTGGGACATGCTGAGTTAAGGCTTCAGAAAACCTAAAACCCAACACACTAGGAGCTCACTTAACTTCCATCTCCTGGACATTTTTTAATAAATAGGCGGAGCTCCTTGAAGTAATTTAGCCTTCCAAAAAGAAAAAGAATGGGGAAAAAATAAACAAGAAAAAGAAAAAAAACTTCTAGAGCTCAATCAGCAAACCAGTCCAAAAAAAAAAAAAAAAAAAAATGTTCCCCCTCCTTTCTTCCAGATTTCCTATGGATTTTTACTCTCTCTCTCTCTCATTCTGGAGAAAGTAATATTTTCTCAGTATAGATCATGTGACTGCTGTCAAAACAAAACCCATTCCCACAGCTGAAGGCTCAGTAACATGCGACTGATTTGGAACCATCACTAATTAAGGAGCTGAGTACAGTAACCCAAGTAGCAAGATAATAAGGAACTACAAGCCTTGGCATTCATGCGGGAGAGGTGACGGATTTGGAATCCAAACCCTGAGGTTCAAATCCCAGACCTACAACTTACTAGCTAAAACATGGACAAGTTAATGAACCTCTCGGAGCCTCATTTCCCCCAACTGCAAAGGAGGCTGATCATACCCCCTCCGCAGTTATTTCTGAGAAATATGTGAGATAATGGAGGTGGTGGCCTGATGCTACCAGGCCCTTAACAAATGTCTGTTAATAAATAATGAAACAAGAGTGAATTTATAGCCCAACAAGAGAAGGACTGTGCTAACATGGATCCAACAGCGAGTATGATAAATAAAATTAATAAAAAGAGATTCACAGGTACGAAGCACTGATTCTAAGCTATGCTGTGGAAAAAACAGCCTTTCCCAGGACACAGTGGATTGAATTATAAAGTGGTTTTCTTGATATGATGTTTTAAAATATGGGAATGGGAGGGAACTTTTTTTTTTTTTGTTTTTTTGTTAAATTTATTGGGGTGACAATTGTCAGCAAAATTACATAGATCTCAGGTGCACAACTCTGTATCACATCATCTATAAATCCCATTGTGTGTTCATCACCCAGAGTCAGCTCTCCTTCCATCACCATATATTCAATCCCCCTTACCCTCATCTCCCACCCCCCGGGAGGGAACTTTAATGTGTTCATAGGCAATAGATTACCTGGTAACTGGAACAACTGAGCCCAGGTTCCAGAAAAGAGAGCTGGAGGTAACACCAGCTCAAAGGCTGGGGACCTGGGGACCAGAGCGGAGGTGGTGGTGGGGGCTGGGAGTCATTAGTAACGATAATGCCATACGATTCACAACGTGCTTTAAATGACTTTCCTTTGCTTAGAGACAGAAAACACAGGAAGGGAAGTTTGATGGGGGGGAGGGGAGCACACCAGGAAAGGACACAAAACACAGAACCAGAGTTCAGGGTCCTGCAGAGAGCCATCTTGCCTTAGAACTGAGAGGTGGAAACCAGCAGAGCTGACAGTGGAGACTGGACTGGTCACCTGAGAGCGGCTGGATTAATGACATAGGTCTAAGCGTGCCAGATAACTGGCTTGCAGCCATAACTGACGCTCTTTCTCTGCTGAACTCAGAAAGGCCACAGAATGTTTAGGAGGCACTGCTAATCAGCAGATGTTTATGCAACAGGTAGAACAGCTGACATACAGGAACGTTCTACTGATCCCGTAATTAAGAACAAGAGAGGCCCACAGAGTGGTATAGTCACCAAGCCAGGTTCAAATCTTGGTTGGGCATGACCTTGGGCAAGTTACTTAACCTCTGTGAACCCATCCCTTTCTTTGTCTGGAAAACAGGGATAACATTTTCACGCCAAAGGTTTGCAAGGATCAAATGAGAGAATTTATGAAAAACACCCAACTTAGAGAAAGCACTCTACACTACTTGCTTCTCTGCCCCTCAGAAACAAACAAACGAAAAAGTGGACTTTGTTTCTATTATGGTCAATCCAACTTCTTTGATGGGTATGGGATTCAGAAAGTTAGTTGGAAGTCTGTTTATGTGGGAAAATAAACTTTGAAGCTAAAAGCCGATTTGCATTGGTTTATAAATCTGCCAAATATTCCTGCTGTGGAATCTGGAACCCAAGGCATCATGGGAAGAGGCAACAAGGGTCAGTTTTAGTAAAGGCTTTAAAAGTAAAGAAACAATGTACTTTCTCATGACAAGCCAAGTCTCTTATTCCCAATCCTTTCTCTCCACAACAGTTTCCAGAGTGAAACATTCCAAATTTTAAATCCTAATTTTGAAGAGAATTCAATGCATGGTATGAAATCCTAGATTTTTTTTTTTTTTAATCCTACAAACGTTCTCACACAAGTGCACAAAGACATATACAGGGATATGGTCATTGCAGCTTTATAGAGTGGTGACACCCTGTAAACAGTTAAATGTATATCAGTGGAGCACCAGTTAAGTAAGTGAGGCTACACTCATACTTCGGAATGTTACGCAGCTGTAAAAAAAAAAAAAAGGATGCAGTAAATCACTATATACTGATACGCAGCAATAGGGAAGTTACATTGTTAAACGAAATAAAAAGTGCAGAGCAGAGTGTATCATATGAAAGATTAGGTCAATAAAAAGGGCTATTTACACACATGGGCTTGTGCAGGGCTATCTCTGGAAACGCCAAAAAACTGCTAATTGGGGTTGCCTTGGAGGAAGGGAACTGAAGGTGGGATGAGTAAGAGACACATTTTTCAGTGTTCATACTTTTATACCATGTAGACTTGTTAAATCATGTGCATGTTATCAGTTTTTTAGTTAATAAAATTGAGATAATAGTGGCTAGACTACTAATAGTCATAATCCATTGGATATCTGTTATGTACCACTGGGGCTTTCCCTACCATATCTCTCAATTACCCTGTATGGTGGGGGTCATTAGCCCCATTATTCAGCTGAGGAAACTGAGGCTCAGTTTGGATGAGGTAAGTAATTCGTCCAAATCCACACAGCCAGCAGGAACACAGCCTGGGTTTGGGCCCAGTGTTGACAAACTCCGAATCCTTTTTCTGCCCTTCATTGAGGCAGATACTGTAGGCTGTTCACCAATCCTTCTCTTTTTGCTGGACACAACAGTAGGTGACACTTTCTGGTCGACCTTGAAGGGACAAACACCCTCTACTTCACCAAGTCAGGCTCCTCTAAACTCTCCAACTAGGCCTCGACCTTTGAGTTTCTGGTCACCTGTGGGTCACCCAGTTTGGGCAACAATCCTGCTAAAGTCAGTTTATCAAGAACTCCCCCACCTTCAATATCTGCTCCCCCTCGATATATAACCAAATTCCTCATCCTCCATCTTGGTATCTGACCACCCTCACCTGCCTTCAGCAAGAATGCCGCCAAGTTTGTTTAGCCAGAACCCCCTTGATCCTTGATGTTTCCTGTTAGGAATTTGCCACCCACTGACCCCAGCCTGCTCCTTGGCTATAAAACCCCTCCTGTCCTGCTGTACTTGGAGTCGAGCCCAGTTCTATACCGAGGTCTCTTTTCTCTGTTACAATATTTCCTACTAAAATCTGTTTTTCCCACTCCTGTCCATTTCTCTGATAATGGCTGTGTGCCCACGTGCCTGAGTTCCACCCAGGGGAATGTGGGCAGAAGTGCCACATGCCACGTGCAGGACTCAGAGACAAACCTCCTGGGTGTGCTCCTCCCCCTCTTTCCTCTCCTTCAGCCTGGGCGTGAGACCCCAGGGGATGGCAGAGCCACAGATGAAAGGATCCTGAGTCCCTAGCAAGCTGGACAACTCCACCCAGGCTGTTAACAAGGGCAACTAATAGTCGGCAGTTATGTTGAATGCTTACATGTTGGGTCTACTTGTCACAACAGTTTAGCCCAGTCTAACAAATATACTCTGCGAACAAAGAAAACAGAGACCAAGAAGTGCAAAACCACCTGGAGTTCAACAATAGTCACCGAGCACCTACAATGAGTCAAGCACAGCTCCGGGAGCTGGGAATACGGCGATGACCAAGAGAGTGCCTGCCTGACCCAAGCCTTTGATCCCTGTCTCTGTAGGCCAGCTCAGACACATTGCCAAGGGACGACCAGCTTTTATTTGTTCACTACTGGGCAGCAAGGGTGTCAGGGCAGAGGACAGGCAAGACTGGAAAGGTGGGGAGTGAGGGGGGAGGGAAGGGGTGCTCACTTTCCCAGGTGAGGGTAGGCGAGAGCCCCGTGCTGGATGCCCCCAGAGAAGACCCAGCAGTAGGACCCCGAGACAGAAGGACAGAGAGGAGAGCGATAGGCCAGCGCTGGCAAGTAGCCTCCATTCTGCCAGGTCACAATCCCTCCATGACCACCGACTCCAGGCCAGACACTAGAGAAACACACACACACACACACACACACACACACACACACACTCACACACTGACACACACACACATACACACACACGGAACACCATCTCTGTCCTCAAACTGCTAGGGTTTGGTGCCTATAAATAAATCATTAACCCCCATGAAAAGCAATATATCCAGAGGGACGTAGCAAGTGCCATGAGGACACAGAGGGAGAAGCGGCTGCTTCTGCAGGAAGGGTGAGGCTTCATGGTAGAGCTCACAATTGACTGGATATTAAAGAGGGGCTCCAAGTTCAGTGGGCAGGGAGTGGGGGGAACAAAAGCTACTCCAGGCCAAGGGGTGAGTGTGAGCCAAGGGCGGAAGCACCAAACTAATCTGGCTGGAGGATGGAGTATAACTGGGGTGCAAGGGGCAGGGGAAGGCGTAGCAGGGCTGAGGCTACCCGGGTAGCAGAGAAGAGTCTAAGGCTCTTCAATGTGTCCCTGGGGTGTGAGCAGGGATTGTGAATGTAGGTACATCAGCCCACTGCTGTCAGCACACCAGAGGAATCTGGTCCCTTATCTCTTGCAGGTGAGGCTGTCTTCCAAAGTCTCCTTACATGTGACACCCAAGGAGGAATCACAACCAATTCTCCATTAACTAGCTCATTACTAACCAGCAAAGGACTCAGGATAGATTCAAAACTATCTGCAAGGAGGGCCAGAAAAGTGTCTCTGAGGGGCAGAGAAGCAGAGGAGAGGGAAGGGGGCAGACAAAAGGGAAAGGAATGAGAGGGTGGTAGAGAGGCCAGCGACACCCGGCTTGGGGCGGTAAGGACATGCCCGCCTCCACTGGCTACGTGCGGGGCATCGCACCAGGATGGGGACAAACAGATGGACACCTTCCTGCTTTCGGGGAGTGTTCGGTCTAACCTGGCACAGGCCGCTGACCACACCGTTCACCCATTGCACAGAAATAAATCATTGTCTGTCTCGTGGAGAGAACAGACTGCACAGGGAAGCAGAGGTATGGGGCAGGAGCAGGCACCGCAGGACAGGCCCGGCTGAGAGTCTATTCCACTCTGTGGCTGGTGTCCCGGGCGCTCCACCTCCTTCCCTACAGAACGCACAGCACTGTCTCTACAAGGACTAAGAAAGCCGACACCAAAGCTTCTAACCTCTGCTGGCTCAGCCTGACCCGATGATGCTTTGTTCCTGTCCCTTTCCCCTTGAAGGAGGGCCGTGCGTGTGAACAGCCTCTTTCTTCTTTTGTTTCCACATGGTCTGAATTTGATTTAACTCCGCATCTCCCTCCTCAATGAGGTTGAAATATGTCATTGGTTACTTAATGGCCCATCAAGCAATGAGGCCTTTATTAAACAGCAGTGTGATACCCAGGCGATGGAATGCCAGTGGCCCACAAATCTCTCCCACTGCTTTGGTGAGGACAGCTTTCAGCCGCCCCCTAGGCCTCCATTTCTTTCTGCCTGAAAGGAGGCTCGGGGAGGGGGCACCAAGGCCTGGAGGGACATGTTAGGCCCCTCTCTCATCAGAAAGCAGGCCAGTGGTCCCTGGGGAGAAGAGATACCAGCAGCCAATTCTCTCCCGGCGCTACCACCAATCCCGCCCGCAGCATGCATCCAGGAGACTGCACTTGACGCGGCATCGACCAAGACATGGGTCTGAGTGCTTTGGTGGGTCCTGGCCCTGGTGACCTCATCTATAAGGTGGAGTCAATGATATATACCCTACTGGCCTCAGAGGATAGCTGGCTAGTAAAGCGACAACAGTAATTCTGCTGTCATTCTGCAACAGGGCTTGTGATCCCACCTCGCTGGTCTCTGCAGGTTGACGCAAAGCATCATTTCAGTGCTGACTGCACCCCAGTCATTGGCCAGATAATGTAAATTGACCAGGAAGGGCCTCTCCCTGCCCTCAAGGATTTCCCTAATTCTAGTTCACCACCCAACCCCTAAAACACCTTTCACAGCACAGCCAGAGGGGTCTTTCTATACCCATTTGGTTTTCGGCACACACACACCCCACGCTATAGTTCAGACCTTCATGAGTTGGATCTTGCCTACCTCTCAGGGCACGTCATCCATCATGCTCCCCTTCTCCCCTGCTCGCGTCCTGTATTCCAACCCGAGTGAAATGTCGGCAGTCCCCCCAGTTCCCATGTTGCCATGTGTGCTGAGCCCTGTCTGAATACTTGTCCTGCCTCCACCCCCGGAAACCTTGCTCACCCCTCTCTTCCATCCAGACTCAGCTCGGTGGCCCCTGCTACAGGAGGCCTGAACCTGAGGCAGCTGCCACTCATCTTCCTCCCTTTAACACTGCTCTTCCTCCACTGGATCATAGTAACCAGGCAGCGAGCTCTCTGGCTCACTCACGGAGTGTCACTTCTTTGTTCACCCAGAGCTCAGTGGAGTCCAGGGCACAAAATAAGGGTTCAGAAAATGTTTGAGGAATGAATGAAAAAATCATTTCAGCCAATATCTATCAGAAGCATATCATATAATATGCCAAGCATTGTGCATTGAAGTGTGAGGAGCCAACAATAAACACTAACAAACAAGACAGATGCGACCATGTACTAGTTGTATTTAAAATCTGGTGGGAAAGAAAGAAAATTAAACAAGCCATAACAATAAAGCTGATTCATGCTATGGTAGCAGATCACTACCACCATAGTGATAGGTACGAGGGGGAGTCTATCTAAAAACCGAGACACCACCCCAATCTGGAACTCAGCTTATCCAGAAAGGAGAAGGAACACAGGAAGAAGGTCTAGCAGCTACTTAACAGCTAAAAGATGTCAAAACACCATGCGCCTCACTCACCCAGGTGCCCCGCAGACACAAGCCCTTGAAATACCTCCAGGTTGACCTCGTCTTGCCTCCCTGTGTCCCAGCACATTCTACACATTCTTCTACTAGAAGTTGAGCGTCTCACGCTGGAATCATGAGCTATATCTGCTCCCCCTAGACTGGGGCCTCCAAGGCCACCATGGGTGACTTTTTAAGGCATACACAAGGGTACCACAGTGCCGTTCACATGACGGTGTCTTAAATATTTTGAACACTTTTCATATTGTGTGATTATATTGTTTACTCTACAACAAATGGATTATTCATAACAAATATTAGTTATATAATTTTTATATACTGGGGATGCCAGAAAAATGTATACACATGATCTGTGTTCATCTTTTGTTTTTGGTATCTATTGAGTATTACAATTTTAATACAGTTTCTTCCTTTCTTAAAATGTGTACACATTTTTTTGGCACCCCCAGTATTATCGTAATGAAAAGTACTTGCTGATTTAAACTGGGAATTCAGAAATATTCTGGGTTGGTAAACAAATACCAGAGGATTTTGTTTGGGCAATTTAATATTTATGAGAACTTTCTGGTGGGTGGTAGCCAAGTCTTATTTTAACAAGACAACATATATTGTTCTCCTTTGACAAACTGGGTTACCAAACGGCTTTACTGATCTAATAACAACTACAACAGACTGTGTTTCTGAATAAGATCTGCTTCTACATCTGATGTATAATTGATGAGTACCTTTAACGTTTTTTTTAAAATCCTGCGTTGGAATCAGTGCACTAGTTAAATCTGAAGTTTAATATCACAGTTCAATCATCGGATGTTTGCAATGACAGAATAGTTCTGAATTCCAAGTTTAAATCAATGAGTACTTCATTATACCATGTAAATAGTATTTAATAACTAATATTCATTAATCATTAATAATCCATTTGCTGCAACAAGCTTGTTATGGAGATGCAAATAATATATTGACTAATTTAATATTTTCTCCTGGTTAGCTCAGTTGGTTAGAGTGGCCGGTTAGCTCAGTTGGTTAGAGTGGCCGGTTAGCTCAGTTGGTTAGAGCGTGGTACTGGTCGCACCAAGGTTGCCAGTTCGATCCCCACATGGGCCACTGTGAGCTGCGCCCTCCTCAAAATAAATAAATAAATAAATAAATAAAACGGATTTCTGAAAAAAAGACTTTAAAAAAAAGAGGTAAAGGAAAAACTATATGTATTTTCCCCTGATAGGGGGGGCATCTTTTTCTAATTCACACCAAAGGTCAGTATGGGCCAGCAGAGGCCCTAGTTCAAGGACAAGGATGGTGTCTGACCGTGTCTCCATCGCCAGTGTTTTGCACAGGGTTTGGGGCACTGTAGACATTCAACACATATTTGTTGAATGAACAATGAAGACCAAGGCCTCAGAACTTAAAATCATATATGTATGCTGTACTCACCATACTTTCTAGAAATATTTCCACACATTCTAATGGAATTGTATTGCACAAACTCTTCAAACAACAGTCCTTAATGACCAGTGGAAGCTTATTAAACCGTCACCCAGCAGGGACCATTTGCCTCTCCCTTTGTTCCCTGGACACAGAGCACTTCTTCCGAGAAGAATGTCGTAGGAATAAGAAGTTTTCACAGTTATTACATACCATTAGAATAACATCTTTGCAACCTGCCTTGAGAGTCACATAGTCATTTCTGAGACAATGTCATAAAAGTCCGGTGAGATGGTAACGCTTTGTGTAGGCAATTTCAGATAGAGCCTAAGATTCCTTAAGAAATAAACAAGTGTATACAGGCTAAAGAAAGCTATGTTATCATGGAAAATAAACCCAGCCAAAATCTAAGGCTTGCAGGGGCTTACAAACAGCTGGCTCTCTATTTCTGGCTTGAACTTTGCAATGCCAGAGACAGGATGAGTTCACTGCCTGGAATCCTTTATGTCATTTCATAAAGGGATTTAGAAAATAGTCACTTTGAAAGTAGTCCAGAAAAACAGCACTAAAACCATTACTGATTACATAGTTCAATTACTACTTGCTCAATGCCTTCTTGTGCCAGGCACTGAAGGACTCAAAGATACATAAGACAAGCTCCCTGCTACTGACTATCTTATAGTTTAGGGGAAGAGACAAACCATCTCAAGGAGTAACCTTCCCCATCCAGCACCATCCTGTCCCAGGTAGCACCTTCCCTCCCCTGAGGTCTACAATAGCATCCTAACTTACTTCTGCCTCCACACTAGAACCCCTCTCTAAGCCATTCTCCACAGGGCAGCCAGAGTGATCTTTTGAAAAGGCAAGTGTCATTATCTTTTTCCCTGAATATCGGCAATGGTCTAGCCTCTGCATGTGGTTTGGCCCCTAAACGCCTGCCGGCAAGGTGAGCATCAGATTGGAAACTCCTAGATCAAGCTACACCCTCCATAAGGCCATATCCTCAGTGGGTAAACTAAAACAACAACAACAACAAACCTGCCTTGTCTTGGCATTGGCTCAGGAAAAGGAAAATAGAAGGGAAAGATGTTCCCTCAGAATGCCTAACTATAGCACCTTCCTGATGCTGGTCTGGAGTCAGAATTCAACTAAGCCTATAACCTAAAAAGCCTAAGACCAAAAATTTCATTTTAAGTATTCTGGATTAGTAGAGCCCTCTGAGGCATCTGCACAATATGAAAATCCTTACTTTAAACCCAAGTCTCAAAGAATTATCAGAGATTCAAGTTCCCAGGAACATGAGCTCACTATCAAAAAATGTCAAGCAAACGTCTAAAACAGAATTCCAGGAAGAGATAGAGAAAGACTGGGTGAGAGACAATACTGAAAGAATTTTCCAGAACTGACAAATGACAGCAAACCTCACAGAGAAGTGTCCCAACAAATCTTAAGCAGAATAAATAAAAAGAAATCCTCACCTAGTAAAGCATGACACTGAAGACCTCTAAGACAAAGATTATAAATGCAGTCAGAAAGAAAAAGGCACTTTCCCAGCAAAAGAAAAAAGTAAACTGAGAGCTGACTTCTCAACAGCAAAGATAGAAGTGAGTAAACAGGGGCATATCCTCAAAGTGCTGAGATCATATAACTTAAACAGGGGCATATCCTCAAAGTGCTGAGATCATATAACTATCAACTCAGCACTGTATGTGCAGCAACACTACCTTTCAAGAATGAGGGCAAAATGAAGGCAATTTTGAACAAGTGAAAACTGATAGGTTATTACAAATAGTTCCTCACTAAAAGAACTTCTAACAGATTACTTCCAAGAGAAAGGAATGATCCCAGAAGGAAGATATGAGTTGTAAAATAGAATAATAAGCAAAGAAAATGGTAAACATGTGGGTGAATTTAAAATACACTGAGACTATGTGAAATAATAATAACATCTAATCTGTGAAGTTCAAAAACAAAGATAAGGTAAAATAGAACTAAAATATTAGACAACAAAAGCATGTAAGTCAGGAGGGATGCAACCAAAATGAAAGCATCCTAACTAAGATCCTTCTGGTTTTAAGTAAAGACACTATGTTAAGACT
Source organism: Rhinolophus sinicus (assembly GCF_036562045.2). NCBI lineage: Eukaryota > Metazoa > Chordata > Mammalia > Chiroptera > Rhinolophidae > Rhinolophus > Rhinolophus sinicus. The sequence goes on from NC_133754.1 coordinate 177,931,140, forward strand.
TTCTGAAATTATACACTTATTAAATTTTCCAAGGTAATCACTAAAAGAATAAAAATAGAAGGTAAAACTTCCAGACTAGCACTGGGGAAAGTGGAAAAATAAAAAGAATCAATTTAAAAAGATATGAAATATACAATCATAGAGAGAAATATTAATATAACTCTTCAAGTAATTAATAGATCTGACAAAAATATTAGGACTCTTAAAATTTGTATACTGCAATCCAAAAGCTAATCCAATGTATGTATGTAAAATACCACATTCAATAACTAGACAATATATAGTCTTTTGAAGCACACATAGAACATTTGCAAAACTAATAAATAAACAAGGGAAAAAATTAGGAAGGAGGGAGGGCAATAGGGAGGAAAGAAAGAACATCCTCTCGCCACAATGCAATTAAGTTAGAATTCAATAATAAAAAGATAAATAGAAATAACCTCATATGTTTAGAAACTCTAAAAAACCACAAATCTAAATAACCCTTGGGTCAAAGAAAAAATCTTCATGAAAATATAAAACACAGAGGACAAACAGATGATTTAAAAAATGCTACAAAGCAAAACGTGAGGGTGCAGCCAAAGCAGCACTTACAGGCAAGTTTGTCTCAAATGCTTTTACTAGAAAAGATGACAAGCTAAGTAATGTCAGAAAAAGAACAACCAAATAAACCTGAAAAAGTAAAAAAAAAAAAAATAATAAGGAGCAGAAAGCCGTGAACTAGAAAACAAAGATATAATGGAGACAATCACTAAGCCAAAAGTTGCTTCTTTGGAAAAAACTAATAGAATTGAGATCTGTGTAGAATACTGTAAGTAATCAAGAAACGGTACTTAGCCGAGACTGGGGTATGTGTGTGAGCCAAGGAAGACTGTGTATAAAAGGAGTCGTGAGCGGATCCCTGAAGGGTGTGTAAGAGTTAGCTAAAGAAAGGAAGGGAGCGTTCTAAGGAGAAAGAAAAACATGAACAAAGGTAAAGAGGAAGAACGGCACAGCAGGGAGGCTCAAAGAACACATGCAGGATTGTGTTAATCGTGGACAAGGCCCAAGACATGGAACATGTGAACTAAGTCTAGAGAAGTTTAGGTCCAGAGGCTAATAAATATTCAACCAAGTCTTTATTATGTACCAGGTGTTACAGGTTAAGTACTTTACATGGTTACATCGTTTTATGCTGGCAACAAACTACTCCATGAGCTCTGGTTGGATTCCATCCTATAGATAAACTGGGCCTCAGAGTAAAATTGACCCCATGTCACATAGTGAGTTGCACGTAGCTCCAAAGCCCATGCTTTCACCCACCGTACTACGTATACTGCATCGCAGATCATGGAGGTTCCACATGGATCCTTCATCTTTACGCCTGAACTTTCTTCTTTTTTTTTTTTTAACTTTTTTTTTATTTAATTTTTTTAAGGAGGGTGCAGCCCACAGCAGCCCATGTGGGGATCGAACCGGCAACCTTGGTGCTACCAGCACCACGCTCTAACCAGCTGAGCTAACCGGCCACCCCTGAACTTTATTCTTCAGGCAAATATTCAAGTTAACCCCTCAAAAACAAAACTCACTCTTATGATGCGAGTTTGGAGTGCTGTTACAGCTGCCACGACTTTGTGCCACTAGGACAAGATTCCATTAGATACAGGTGCCCAAGCAGTCCATGAATCAGTAACAGACAATACTGCGATGCAGAATTAACAGGGGGCACTAGGCTGATTTGAGTTCTTGAAGCATATTTCCAACAGGAGACAAGCACTGTTCAGTGATGAGGACTGGATAAGCATGCGGCATTTTTTTCAACAGCTTTATTGAAATATAATTCACAGACCACACAATTCACCCATTGAAAGTGTACAATTCGACTTTCAATACAATTGTACAATACGGTTTTTAGTATTGTACACTTTTCAATACAAGTGTACAATACGGTTTTTAGTATCGTCATAGAGTTGTCATTGGCACAGATAATCCCCTTCTCTCTCCACTCTCATGGTAGCACTGCACAGCCCCAGCCCCGCTGAAGTTAGCCATGCCATGTAACTTGCTTTGGGGAATGAAATGTGAGCAGCTACTTCTGGGTAGAAGTCTTAAAAGACACAATGTGCCCCATTCCCTTCCTCTCAGTAATTTATTGAAGCTGGTGATGAGCTGGAAGCCTGGGTCTCTGAATCACCAACATGGATGTGAGTCCCCCACCCCACCAACCCACGCTGAACCCCTAAGGTGAGCAAGCAACAAACTTTTGCTGTTAAGCCACTGATATTTTGCGGTTGCTTGTTACTACAGCCCAATGTAGTTACCCTGACACATACAGAAATAAGGAAAAAAACCTGGAAAGAAACATACCAAACTACAACCCCGGTGCTACCTCTAAGGAGAAGTGCAGGGGAAGAAAGAAAGGGAAGGCAATGGAGACTGGGGCGGTAGGGATCTTTGCTTTTTATTCTATGTACTTGGGAACGGTATACATTTTTATAAGCACATAATGTTTGGGGAAATTGAACAAAACATTTGTAAATAATCTAAGATGTCCAGAAAATTTTTCACTGTTGCTTTTTAAAATTCCAATAAGCCACAGTTGTGATACGAAGAGAAATAAGAGCTCCTTGTGAGCAAAAAGAGCAAATATGAAAACTGGCCTCCAGAAAAATTCGAGGCACATGGACTGAAGGACTTCTTGGAAAAGTAACACTGCACCTGGGGATGACGGCGGCCAGGAGACAAACTGCCCTGTTCTTCCAGCTCCGTTAAGGATGAGAAGGTTTTACTCAGATGACATAGAAGCAGATGGAAGAGCAGGCGCCAAGAGAAATGCCTGCTAAGGACTTACAAGGCATTTATAAAAATTACTAGATAAGGAAGGAGAACTGGCTCTGGGTGGTGAACTCACAATGGGATTTATAGAGGATGTAATACAGAATTGTACCCCTGAAATCTATGTAATTTTACTAACAATTGTCACCCCAATAAATTAAAAAAATAAAAAATAAGAAAATAAATTACTAGATAATGGTTCAAACACACCCAGGGAAACAAACGTTTACACAAGTGGCAGTAGGGACAGCTGTTAAAGCAAGGCATGACCTGATATGACGCGGAGTGAGAGATGTTAGTCCATCCGGAATAGAGAAACATGAGCATTGTTCTCTCCAGCTAAACGACAACCTTTATGGAAGAATCTCAGGGACAATCCTCGACTCCAGAGGAGCAACCACAAGTAAAAGAGGGGTTCAAAATGCATTAAAGGAATAGCAAGTTTATTCTCCTATTCATCCACCCACCTTCTCTTAAAAATTTAATTATGATGTCATAGAAATGCATCTGAGGGTAAGCCAAACCAACAGACATTCTTACCTTAAGTACCAGGCAGTTTAAGATTTTCTGATTTAATCCTCACAACAACTCTACCAAGTATTTTATGCTTATTCTTAGAGATGAGAAAATCTCTGGCAACTTGTTCAGGGTCATAGAGCCAAGATTCAAACCCAGGTCTGGCTATGGTCTTTCCAAGGTCACTGGGGAGGGTGCCAAGAATGTAAGTAAGGAGTCGGGAAATCAGCCCAGGAAATTCACATCTTCCACGCAGCTAACCGATACATACAACCACCTCAGTTCTCCCCGTGAACTCACTGCCTTATTTATTCTATGAACGCAGAAGTTAAGAGACTTACTGATATCACTCAAATAACTAAAGTAAGTGTTCATGGTGAAGTACATAGTTAACACACCAGAGTGTGAAAGAGGCACCAGGTCCAGAATGGTGGCTTTTTAAAATTCAATTAAACTCACGAAACTTCAAAAGTATGATTGGTTTAAAAAGAAAACTTTAAATCAGTGTTACTTAAAAATCTTTAAACCTACATGACGTTGACATTTATTCAAAATGTAACTGTCCCTTATCCTGCAGATAACTGTCCCTTATCCTGTGTTTTTATTATCTGCTGTTACCCAAGAATCCAGATATAGCCTGGAACAAAGTAGGTCTCAAAATATTTGTTAGGGATTCAAATGAGCTGGTTAACAAGTAACCTATATATGCAGACTAAATTCTTTGTTTGTTTTAGTTTTTTTTAAAAAAAAAGATCAAATAACCAATGTCTATAGTTACCCAATAAAAGGAAAAGAATTAACATTAACTGAACACCTATAGTGTACCAAACATGGGGATAAAGCAATTTACATGCATTCTACCATTTAATCTCACAGAAATTCTGCGAGATACGTTCCACTAGGCCCATTGTTACAGTTGAGGCTCAGAGAGGTTCTGTATTTCGTACACAAATCAGTTTGGTCACACAACCAGTTAGTGGCAAGGATTTTAAGTGGCAATGATTTCAGACTCATGTGTCTGAATCCAAAATCCATGCAAGTTCTGGGATACACCACTTTCCTCCTCGTAAGACACTTAAAGAGCAGCTGATAACTTTTATAATGCTATATGTTCTTTTCAAGGAACAGACTTAAAATAAAATGATTCAATTTTTACATTCAACTTCTGCTGATACAAAACCAGAATCCAGAATGCTACCAAAATTGAAGCTATTTACAATAAGAGAGTACGTATGTCTGTATAACACGGAAACCAGTTCTAGCAATTACAACACCTGCTTAAAAATTTTTTTTCTTTAATTTGTAATATTTATAGAACATGAATATGATACCCTGGAATGTTGTCTTTTAAAGGAACTGTACAGTGTTTGTGTGGATTCACGAAGCTATTACGTGTATTGTATTGTTCAAATAACAGCGGTAGGTAGTGAATTGTGATTTTTATGCCATGACAAGTTTAACTTCCAAAGGAAAAATTCTAGACATTAAAATAATATGTCTGTTGAAGAATATTTCATGGAGTAGGATATAAACCATCCTTAAATATAAATGCTATTTTCAAAAAACACAAAGCCAATCGCAAGGACTATCATTAAAACAAGAAAGGGAGGGAATGTTAAACGATCCAGTTTTTCATTTTATGCTCTGCCTTCTTCAGAGGGAATCGGAGACACAGCGATTCATACAGCAGACGCGTATCCCACAGAGGAGCAAGGCAGCCCAGCTAGGCCAATGGCAGCGGGCTTGCTTCTCCTCTGTAGGAGGCAGAGAGATAGGCCCCGGAAGGTGCAGGCACCAAATGCTCCCCTGCCAGCCAGGATATACTGCAATGTGTTTTATTTTAAGTCCTATTTGCAATATCACTCTCCTGGCTCTGAGCGACTCCACTGTTATGAGAGTTATGAGTCAGATGAGGAACGGGAGGGCGAAGAAGTGAGAATCATAAAACACACTGAAAAGTGGGCTTTGGGACAAGACAGACTGCTGTTTGAACCCTGATTCTCTCACTTACTTGTGTGCCCACCTCAGTTTTTTTCAATTGTTATTTGGGGATGATAATAGTGGAATGACTGTTTGCAGGGTGGATTTTTGCAATGAGTTAGCAAAGGAGATGGTACAGGATTGGATACTGGCTACAAGCCCTGGGTGGCTCTGCCACTTGTTACTGTGTGGCCTTGGTCTAGCTCTGTACCAACCTCTCTCTAACCCTCAGTTTCCTCATCTGTAAATTGGAAATGATAATAGGATCTACCTCAGACAGTTGCTGTGAGGATTAAATAATCCATAATAAATGTAATATATATATAAAATTATATATATATAATTTTAATGAGCACAAAGCACTCAGTACAATGCCTAGCACATGATAGATATTTAATAAACAGTAACTAATATTATATGACGTATAAGTAGGACCATGTAATAAGCGTATACATGTTCTGAAGAAAGGCTGGTTAAATTTCAGAAAACAACACATGATTTGGAGTCTCTGAAACATAGAGCTCATGCACAGGGGCTTATGCAAACTATTACAAACAAAGGTCCCTCTATCAAATCTCACATTCACGGTAGCTGGTCTCCATGGAAACCACTGTGCACATATACACAGCCTACATCTCCAAGGAGGGCAGCTTGCAATAGTGGCATCTATTCCCTATGGCATCTTTTCCCTAAAGTTTTCTTTAATAAGGGTGTCAACACTGCAAAAGAATATACAGGTGATGAGAAGAGAAGCTCAGGTGATGGGAAGCAGACCATACAAGTCTGTAAATATTTATTGATCATCAGCTACGAGCCAGGAACCATCCCTCTTTTTCATGTTGTAACTTCAGTGGTGACCCTGTAAGCATGATTTTGCCATTCTAGAATAAACTTTCATCTTATCTACAAGTTTACAGAGCTAATATTTGTGAATTTTCCTTTATGAAACAAATTTACACTGTGGACATAGTTGAATTAGACCTGACCAGTGTGGCTATAACTGTAAAATTAATCATCAGCTGGCATGGTTCACTTGGGCCTGAGAGAGTGGGCAAAGAAGCTTGGTCTATATATGGCAAGAATCCGTGCTCACAGTCGGTCAGAAGTGCAAGCTTCCTGGCAAGGCCTTCTACGTCCTCTGTGATCTGGCTCCGTCTCCCTCTCCACTCTCCCACAGGCTCCCAGGCTGCCATCGTCCCCCCTTGCACATAAACCTCATGTGTACTCTCTGCCCTTGTTCTTACTCTGTACGGAACGCTCTTTACCCGTCCAACGCCCAGACTAGACTGTAACTGTCCCTCACTGGGACCTGCTGGAGGGCCAGGAGTCAATCCCCTTCATAGCGACATGTGCAGCCCCTCGGCCAGGAGGGTGTGCAGACAGGGAGCTAGCTGGGAGAGTGGGAAGGGCACAGAAGTGCAAGCTGGTTACAAATGAATACCTGTTTCAAATGCTAGCTATGTGACCTTGGATAAGTTAACCTCTGTGTGCTTCAATGTCCTTCTCTGTAAAATGGTGACAATGAGGCACTTACTGTACTGTGGTGCTGGGAGAGCACTCATTGTAGGTATATACGTCAAACACTTAGAAGAGTGCCCGGCACACGGTAAGAGCTATGTAAGGGTTCGTTACAGTTGTTGTTTATTACCATTGTTTTGTTGTTCAAAGGTGCATGGAATAAAGAAAAGTGAAGGAGGAAGGAAGGGAGATTGTGCCCTGTGGCCAAGCAAACGTCTGAATTCACAGGCCCTGCTAAGCAGACTGTGCTGCAACCCCTCACTCTGCACCCGGAAAAGGAGACAGAGCTTTCACCCCAGTTGGCATTGGTGACCTCATTTCTTACCTTGGCTACCCACCCACCCCTGCTGGGTACTCCCAAATCCTACAGCAGCGGCACGGGGACACTGGCTCAATTCTGTCCCCCAGCCCCCAGCAGATGCTCCTGCTCCTAGAATGTCAGTGCTGAGGGTTAGAGGTGACTTGTCCAGCATCACCCCGGAAACAGATGGGGCCACTGAGGCCTGGAGAGGTCGAGTGTCTCCACTTTGTTACCACCTGGCTTGTATATACGTTACTCGTCACAAAGTCAACTTCGCAGCAGGCACTGAGAACACCATCATCGTAGTTTAAAGCTGGAAGGAACTTTAAAGTTTATTACCTAGTCTGCCCCTTTTCAAACTGCACATTCCAGGGTGTCAAAAGGAGATGTGGGCTCTGCTGCAAGTATTTCATTCATTTACCTCATGAATATTTATTGAGCACCTCCAATGTGTAGGACATTGGGAACACAAGTCAGTCACTACCCCTGCACTCAGGACCTCCAAACTAATAGGAGAGTGGTGCTAGGTAAACAATCACACATCTAATAGTGAAGTCTTATTGTTGTGAGTGAATGATGTTTTAAAATATCCTAGAATGAGCATCTCCACTTACATGCTAATCTGCTTTCTGAGCAGGAGAAAAAGGCAGGGTTGGGGTGGAGGGGGCCCTGACAGGTAGTACCCTGGACACTGTCCACACCACTGGGTTCACAGTGTAAGGAAGGGTCTTATGTAGGCCATTGTGTGGCTGCAGAGTAGAGACTGGGAACATCGAACTAGCTCAACCCACCCCCTCTGACAGGTAGACAAACTGAGGCCTTAAGAACTTAATGCACTTGCCAAGGTAGCACAGCCAATAAATGGAAGAAACTTGAAATTCTGTAGTGGCTCACATAGTCTTCCAAAAAAGACCAAACCCCACAGCATGGCACATGATATGACCCCTGCCATTTCTCCAGCCTCAGCTCTCACCATCCTGCTGCCCACTATATGATCTAGCCGTACTGAACCCCAAACGCACCTCTGCTTTGCCCAAACTACTCCCTCCACCAGGGATCCAAAGTTGATGGCCCCTAAATAACACCTACTCCTTTTCAGCACTCAGAACTCAGCTCAGATATCTCTCTTCCAGGAAGCCCTCCCTGAGCTGGCCCTCCACCATGTCCCACGACACATACACGTTTACATAAAGAGAAACACTCATCACATAATGTATTCATGCATTCAACAAAGATTTATTGAGCGCCATCTATATGCCAAGCAGCTGAGGGTACAGAAATCAATAAAATAAAGCCCCTGCCCTCGTGGAGCTTACATTCTAATAAGGGAATCAGACAATAAACAAACAATACATGCTACAATAGCAGGTAGAGTTTAGTGCTGGGGAAAAAATAAAATAAGAGCACGGGTCAACAGAAGAATCGACAGGGAAGACCTACCTGGACACTTGCTCAGAGATCTGCAGTGACAGGGTAGGGCATACACATAACTGGGCAAAGGGCATTGCAGGAAGCAGCATCAGAGGCCCTGTAACTACTGCAATGATTTCTTCACTTGTGTTGTATCCTTTACAGAAACATAGGGTCCTTGAGGCCAAGGGTTACTTACATCTTATGCATCTCTGATCGGCAGGGCCCAGCACCCACAGGGAACACTTACGCAATGAGTGAAGGACCCTGGGCTGGCATGTATGCCTGCTGATTTCTGAACCCACCCGGGTCCATCTCTCAAGATCTAGCCAGCTTCATTCACGTCTCTCTCTCCCATGGGGCTAACTAAGCACAGGCCCGACTTGGGCCAATGAGCCTTGCCTGACTCTATGGCCTGGCTTCAGTCCTTGGATTCTTTTTTCAGTAGGACCACGACACTGACAAGTTCTCCAATTTTTATCTTGTTCTGGTCCTCATATCTCTGGCCTGGACCTGGGATCTTGTCCAGAACCGGAAGCCCTCTCTCACTTTCTCCAGCTGTCCTATGCTTGCAAGTCCACCCCCCGAATCCCAAGCCCCAAGGCTGGGAGTCCTGACACCTACCTGGAAGTCTACCCTGCCAGACTCTTGACTTCCCTCCAAATCACATGACTCCTTCCTGCTGGGACATCAACACCTTGACCTGACCAATCCATTCTGTGGCCATCTCTCTACATGTGCCAATTTCATAAAACTGTTCCTGGACATCTACCACCGCCAAGGCCCAGGGCTAAATATCTAACTCTTCATGTTGCCTGCTGCAAATCCGGTCCCATCACCAGGCCACCTAGGTCTAAGTCTCCAGACTCAACTACCTTAAATCACAATCCTGACCCCTCCTAAAAGCAAGTTAAATAGCCGTAGAAGCTGCAAATAAAGTCAAATGGCTTTATCCACTCAGCCAACTGCAACAGATACCTGGATGTCATTGGTGCTTTGTCCCAGCCCCCACCAGGTCTAAAATGGGTTCAGAGATAGACAAATAACCCATTCCTTCATTCACCCTTTCATCTACCACTTACTGACACCTACTGCATGCAAGCCCTGGAAGGTAAATACAGTGCCTGCACTGATGATGATGATGGTGGTGGTGGTGACTGTGATGGCAACGGAGCAAGACAGAGAGGAGAACGTGGGACGGAAAGGGTGGTATTTATTGCACGCTTGTGCCATGCTACAATAAGCAATGAGTCTTCTAATACTAGCAAAACGATAAGAAAGGTATCATTAGCCTAACTTTACAGAGGAGGAAATAAGTTTAAGGGGCAAAGCAACTTGCTCAAGGTCACACGGCTAAGTGGCAGAATACAATGAGACCCTAAGTCTGTCTGCCTCCAAAGTACAAACTGTTACACTGCCCAAGAGTCGCACAGTAAGTGCTAAACAAATAGAACTTAAAGGAAGGGAAAGAGCGAGGGTACCAGGCCTCCCGGACTCACAAACTAGTGGAAACAGACATACGCGTATAAACAAGTATCTGCAATGAGCGGAGGCAGGTGCTGAGGGCTGGAGACCACAGCGCGGGAGGACCTAACCTGGCTGACAGGGATCGGAAAGCCTCCGGAAGAAGTGCCGTTGGGCGCGGCCTTAAAGGATGAGCAGTTGTAGGCGCAAGCGTGGCGCACAGCTGGAACTCGGCCCCCAGACCTGGCCTGGGCCGGGCCGACTCGCGTGAGGTCGTCCTGTCCACCCACCCTGTGCCCACGCGGCGGGGCCGGGCCTCACCTCCTTCCACTTGAGCTGACGAATGCTGATCTTCAGGGCGTCCAGAGAGGTCCTGGCCTTGGAGCTGTCCACGGTGACCGGCCGCTGAGCGCGGTACTGTTCCGACCCGCGGCCCGAGCTCCGCTTGCCGCTTGGGCCTTTGCTCCTGGGCTTCCCGTGCGGCCAGAGGCCCCGCGCAGGCGCCGGCTTCGGCTTGGACGTGGGCAGAGTGGGCGGCGGCCGGGGGAGGACGCGGGCGTCTCCCTCCTCGGCCGCGCGAGGCTGCGTGGGGGCCGGGTCCTTGGCCTGCTTCTCCCCCGCCTTGCGCTCGGGCTCCCCGGCCGCGCCCGCGTCCACGCGGACCCCTTCCGCCGCCTCCGCGTCCCACCGGGCAGCCAGCTCCCTCTCGGAGCTGCCCCGCTGCATGGCGCTCAAGGCTGGTGCAAGCGCCACTGCCACCGCCGTCGCCGCCACTCCGCCGCCCCAGTCCGCAACCAAACTGCCGCCGCTGCCACCGCTACCACGCGCTCTCCGCCCGAGTCCGTTGCCATGATCGCTCAGGCACCGGTTGACAAGAGCAGTCACCGCCTCGGGACGGAGCCCGGGAAGGGACAATCACCTACAAAGCCCCAGCGACCTCATAGGCGGCCGTGCCACGTGACCAGGCCTGTCACAGAGGCGGCGGCGGCCATCTTGGAAGAGGGCAGAGAGCCTCCTTGGCCAACCCGCCCAGAGAATGCGCTGGGTTTCTGAGAGCGCAGAACTTGGAGAGGCTGGAAGAGAAACGGAGGGTAGAAAAGTGTTCGGCATTTGTGGGGCTCCTGAGCCTTGACACTTGAAAGGAAAAACAAAACTCTCAAACAAGAGGCTCACTTTCCCCCACCCCCATACCCACTCCCTGGGATAACTTCCTGTCTGAAGGAGGAGGTACGACCTCACCCATTCTAAGGAACCCCGCCGTCAGGAAGCACCTCAGTCTGATGATGGACATGACAAGTCCAGGCCCTCCGGGAGCAGCTATCCATTTGAAGAAACACTTAGGGCTCCTGGGAGGGGTCCCATCCTGAGAGAAGTGATACCTTTCCCTGTTCTCAGAGAGCTCCCTATGGGATGGGGGAACCATGGAGAAGCCCTACAGATTCCCAGCCAAGTTGACATTAAGCACTGCCTTTCTTATTATGTCATTTTTTAATTGTGCTAAAATAAACATAACATGAAATTTTCCATTTTAAGGTGTATAGTTCAATGGCATTAAGTACATTCACATTGCTGTGCAACAACCATCACCAACATCCATTTCCAGAACTTTTTGTCTCAAATTGAAACTATAGCCATTAAACCATAACTCCCCATTCTCCCTCCCCTCAGCTCCTGGCAACCACCATTCTACTATCTGGGAATCTGACTACTCTAGGCATCTTATCTAAGAGGAATCATACATTACTGTCCCTTTGTGTCTAGCTTATTTCACTCAGCATAATACCTTCACTGTTCATCCATGTTGTAGCATGTTTCAGAATTTCATTCCTTTCTAAAGCTGAACAACGTTCCATTGTACGTATCTACCACAGTCTTCATCCATCCCTCAATGGGCCTTTGGGTTGTTTCCATCTGTTAGCTATTGTGAATAATGCTGCTATGAAGATGGGTGCACAAATAGCTTTTCAAGTCCCTGCTTTCAATTATTTGGGGTTGCCATATGTTTTGTTTTATTTTGTTTTTCCCCCTTCTCCCGCTGCCTCCTCCCCCACTCAGGTTCAAGCCGTTGTTTCTCAGTCTAGTTTTGTAGGACACAGCTCCCTGGCCCAGGGTGGTATTATGAGCCTTGTGCTTCCCCCAGCTGAGGCAATCAGTCGCCAGTCATTGGTTGGCCGCTCTCAATGCCTGCGGTCCACTCATGCTGGCCACCAGCCGCTCATGGTAGCACACTTGTGCTGGCTGCCGGCCACTCATGCTGGCTGCTGCCCACTTATGCTGGCCACCAGCGGCTCCTGGCAGCACACAGCAGCCTGTGGCAGCGCTCAGCAGCACACGCCAACCTCTGGCCGCTCATGGCAGACCAGCTCCAGGGAGAGCTGTTGTTCACAATCTTACCTGTAGAGGGAGCAGCTCACTGGCCCATGTGGGAATCTAACCGGTGACCTCCGCGTTAGGAGCACAGGCCACCTGTGCCACCTGAGCCACCAGGCCGGCCCTGCCATATGTTTTTAAAGCCAATCCAATCTCACCTTAGGGAGCCACATGCAGTTTTTTTAGGGAATGGGGTTGGGAAGACATAACAGCATTTCAGACTGAAGACAGTGACCATAACTGCATACTGGTGAACTTTGCCACATTCTGCATTATAGGGTGAAAGGAACACATTAGTTATCAAGTAAGATGGCCCTTCCTCTTCACTCATCGTTTCAAGTCTCTCGTTCCTTTGTTTTGGCCCAGGATTTCACTGTATAAATACACTGCCTTAAATGCACAAGTCATAAACTCAAGAGGTCCAAATCTCCTTTCCAGCAGCAGAGGGCGCTCTCATCGCTTCCTCTGCAGCCCACCGCGGCTTTACTTCAGTGTTTAAGTATAGTCATCTGACCCATTGTACACGAGTTACCTGGGGTGCTTATTTAGAATGCAGGCTCCTGAATCCCAACACTAGACTTTGGTGCAGAACAACGAGCCTGGGAGTCTGCACGTTAAGTTAGCTCCTCTGCTGATTTTAAGACAGCGAGTCAAAAACCATTGATCTGCAAGTTCTATTCCGAGGCCTTTGGCGATCCTTGGAGCTGTCCATGGTACCAAAGATATGCCTTTACCGCCCCACAATCCCTCTCCATCAAACTACCCCTCAGATCCTGTCTCTACTCCTGGCCTCTCTGGTCTCCTTAAGGGGCACCATCTTCATTCAGTTCGGCATGATTGAAAGTTGCAAAGTCTTAACTTATCCTCTCCCTGGCCTTCTAAAACCAATCCACCTCCACGTCTCACAGGTTTTACATTGAAATGTCTCTCCCATCTTTCTTCTCTTACCCATCCAGGGAGTAGGCTGGACAGGTTGAAACACAAGCCTATAGACTGGGCCATTGCACCAGCCTCCTCACGGGCCTCCCTGCCTCCAGTCTCCACCACACCCCTATCCATTGCCCATACCGGAGAGACATGCCGCTCTCCGGCTTAGAAACCTCCCCTGGTTTCCCACCATTTACAGAGAAAGTCCAAGCACATGAAATTGTCCTAAGAGACCCTTTCTGATTACCAGTCTGTGAAGTCACCCTCCCCTCCCTGCCTTCATGCCTTTGAACAGTAGTCTGGACTTCTTCCTTTGTGTCTCTACCTGGAAAACCCCTACACCAGACCCCACTCGATGTCTCTTTGGACAAGCTTTCTTCAGTGCCCACAGGCAAAAATAGTTACTCTCTCTATCTTCTACTGACGTGCATCATAACCTTGCACCATGGTCTATCTGTATAGAAATCGTCTTAGCCTTCTCCATTAGTGTGGGAAGAAACATGTCTGGTTTGATTAATCTCCATGTCCCCACTTCCAGGGGTGAGAACAATGACATACTCACAAAGTAGTATTACTGCATAACTTAGTAAGCTGTTTTCCACTTCATTTGCCAAATCTGGAAAGGCTGTTCCATGTAGAGATATTCATTTTGGTCTTACATTGCCTCTGGGCAAAAGTCTTCTGCCTCTGGACCTTTGTATGTGCCTTTCCTCTACCATCTACCTAGGACATTCTTTCTCTAGATCTCTGCCTACTTCTCCTTCAGTGTTCAGTGTCAATGACATATCTACCCATATGCCTCTGATCTCTTAATCTAAATCAGACTTTTCAGATGAAATTATGATATAAGAGAGGAAAACAAGAGAAATCATAAGACAGTATACAATTAAGTGTGAAATGAGGCAAAGAGTTAAAAAGAAATTATTGGGGAGTTCAAGGAATGGAGAATTTACTGTGAGTGCTTTAGAATTTAGAATTTGCTGTAGAATGCTAGATGAGACTTCACATAAAAGGATAGAATATACACTGAGTCTTCAAGATGGAGTAAGAATCAGGTAGACGTTATAGAAAGTAGGTAGGGTGGTCATTCCAGAAGCTGTGGACAGGGCTGCCATATACAGTCATACAGGTGAACCACAGTGCCTCCCAGGGGTGGGAAATCCAACTTACATTCTGTCCACCAGGCCTCACCCATCAAGGCTTTGTCCACCAGAAGGGGGCAACTTTGCCCATTGGTTCAAAGGCTACTGGGGCTAGTGGAGGTGCCGTATTGAGAGGGAGGTCAGGAAAAGTCTCAGTACAAGTAGATTTAAGAAGGAAACAATCATAAGCCTCTTCGGGGAGTCAGGGAGCAGTCTGGACTGGTTGAAACACAAGCCTTAGAGGGAGAACAGGAAACGAGGCCCACTGGAGCTCACTGTCAGGTCTTTGAATGCCACAGTGCGCTCTGACTTTTCAGGAAACTCTAAAATGTGTTAGTGGAAAATTCAAACCCATATGGGACTCCCCAAAGAGAAGCTTCGGTTATGGCTGTTGAAGAGCAAAAGCAAGGTAGAACTAGGGACTTGGACTACTTCAAAAAAATACACGAGTGTATAAAAAAGTAGGTCTCTCCAGTAGTTCGCTCCTTTTCTTTCACAGCACTCACCACAGCTTACAGAGTTTTGCTTGTTTGATTACTTGTAATGGTCTGTCTCGCTGGCCAGAGTCCAAGTGCCAGAAGTAAGGATGGTACACTTCTTGGTAACCACCAAATTCCAATGCCTCATTCAGTGGTTGGCAGAGAGTAGGCATTCAATAACTATTGAATGAATGAATGAATGAATGAATGAATGAACGAATGAATAAAAAATTACTGCTCAGATACTCAACAATAGTTAAGCAAATTATTCTAAGTGTCGACAACAGCTTTAGCCACTTAGAATGTCGATGATGTCACATTAAGCCAACTGCTGCAAGTATTGTAATTACAATGCTTATAATTGTTTTGTGTAAACAAGGCCTGGAGAATATTGAGACAAATGACAAGAGCTGTGGTGCTGGAGACATGAGATCTTGGTGAAATTTTCCTCTCAATTTTGGCACACTGTATCAACTTTCAGGCTCTTCCCATCCTTGAATCCAAAAATTTATCCCATTTCTAGAGATTTCTGCTATGAATCAGAAACGCAGACTAAAGTTTATGTTGCAATCGACTGCCAGTGAGGAACCTCTCTGTCCCAGGCACTGTGCTAAGCATTCTGTATATGTTATGTCATTTCATCTTCCGAACAGCCCTGGGATAAGTCCCAATAATTATTAACCACATTTTATAGATGGTGAAGGAAATTGCTACTCAGAGAAGTTACTTGCCCAAGTCACAGAGCTAGTCCAAACAAAGACAGGATTCAAAGTCAGGGTGGTCTGACTCTGACACCCAGCTCCCAACACTCACACTAACCCCCACACCAAAACTTTGTTCACAAAATTATGCAGCCTGTTTAAACATAGCTGAGTCCATGTATACATAAATATATATACACACTAATCCTCAGCTATGTGAAAATTGCATGCAGATGAAAACAGTGGATTCAAATATTCCAATATATTAATAGTAATTACTTATTCTGGGTGATGGAATTAAGAGTGACCTTTTTTTTCTCTATTCTTTTCTGTACTTTCCAATTTTTCTGCAATGAGTATGCAGTGCTTTGATAACTGGAAAAATGTAATCTTTAAATTAAAAAATTTTCCTTGGTTGTTGTTCTATTACTTTTACAGCAAGTCCATTTCCAGGGAAAGAAACAGGAAGAAACAGTTCAGTAGAGGGGTATGGGCAGTTTTCACTCTAGCTGGTTGTTTCCGCCCTATTAGTGTCAGAGGCTGCCATCAGGTGGCGCCTGAGGTCTGGTTTTTGAAGCAGCTGAAGAAGGCTGAGGTGCAGGGAAGTTCCCATAGCAACAAGCGTCTGAGTAAAACCGAACAGCTCCCGCCTGGCTCTGTCTGCGAACACACACACTTTTGCATCTCTAGGCTTACACCATGGTCTTGCTCTGACTGGTGCATCCTCCCCCACACCCACTGACCCCCTGTCCGCTCAGTGAGCTGTTTATCCTTAAGGCTGAGATCCAAAATCTCCTCCTCTTCTTAGACAAGGGGTGATGGAGCATCTGGGAGCACTGGGGTCCCTGGAATGGGGAGTGATCAGTCTTAATGAATGTGCAAGGCTTCATGTGCAGTTCTGGCTTAACTGTTTCTCAAATAGGGAATTTCTTTTTGAATGATAGTAGTCGCCATTGTTCATTGAGCACGCCTCTGTAGCAAGCCCTGTTGTGTATTCCAGCATTTCAATCCTCCAAGGAGCCCTCCTCCAGGGAGGAAAGTATTACCTTCCTCACGTGACGGTTTGGGTAGAAGTTGAGAATGGACTCTGGAGTTCAAGTCTCAACTCTCCCACTTCCTGACTGATTAACCATAGTCTGCTGACTCTTGATGTAGAGTAGAGTGGTCAGACTGCCGGGGTCATAATTTGTGTTCTCCTTTATGACCTTGGGCAAGTTTAGAGCTCCTCTGTCCTCTACTTTCCTCATCTGCGAAGGGGAGTGATAATAATAGTACTATCTCGGGGTGTCATTGTAAAAAGTTAAGTGAGTTGAAATATGTAAATCGTCTGCACATAAGTCATCTATAAATGTTGATGATTATTATGGTTCCCATTTTAGAGATGAGACAACTGCGGCTGAGGAAATGGGAGGCTCTTTTCCCAAGTCAAACAGTAAGTGACACAGCTGAAGATCAAAGTTCAATCTGTCCAGTGCTATGTCCGTGTTCTTCCCATTCTGCCATTCTATCGTGCTGTCACCTACTGGTAGGTGCTAACTCGCTGGGAGGCCCTGGTCTGGCCCTGCACCCTCTGGGCTTCTGACTGCCCTAAGCCAGTGGGGAGGTTGGCCAGGACTCCCCGTAAGAGCTTGAAAGAGCTGAAAGGATGACATTTTACAAATTGGTGAAGAAGATGGTGTGAAAATGTTGGGTCTTGGGGTCCAGGTCCATGCACCATGCATCCTAGTGTCACCAGCATAAAGCCCAGAGGATGAATTTCCTACCTCCCTCGCTGACTATCATGCCAGCCCCCAGGAGAAGAGGAGATGCATGACACTCTACTCACAGGTAATAGAATAATGGTCAGGCTTGTGAAGCAGTAAACTGGAAGTAACGTAACTGACAACATGATACCACCCTGTTTTCCCAAGTGCTCTGTGCAGGCAGAGAATAAATACCAAACTTCAAATTACTTTTCCTAGAAGGTCAAGAGAAATTGAAAGCCACTGCCGTCTTCTGACAACAGGCTTCTCTCTTGGAGAACTGTCAGGGTTTAAAAATATTTTATAAAGCAATCATCTGTATGCAATCAAGACAGATGCCTCACCTGGGTCAAGGAGTGGGGGCTGTTGGAGTGTATCGGTGGAGTTGTGCTAGGAAAAAGCAACAGCACTATTGAGAGTTCAATTGTAACCCAACTTTGAAAAGCAATGTGGGGGGAGGGAGGGAGGGGAAGGGAAGGAAGGGAAGGGAGAAGATAGATCTCTGATGTTCCCAATTTGCCCAATGTGAGAAGAAATCCTTTTCCTGGTTAGTTTAGGGGTGAATTAGGGAGGGGGTTTCCTTTTGTTTCTGGGTTCCTGACTCCTCCACTTCCCCCATCCCTCCACAACCAATTAGCTATCAAGACCCATACTGGCTTCTACTGGAATTTACCAAATGATTTTGAAAGTGCTTGAAGAATGTCTTGCCATTTTCCACAAAAGCTGGTTATGAGGACTAGACAGGTGAGTCCAGCAGCCCTGCAATCTTTCCTGTTGAACTTGAAAGAGTGTATAGGCCAGGACAGGCTTTGTTATGCTGCAGTGACAAACACCCCCCAAATCTCAGCGGCTTCACAGAGAAGTCTATTTCGCACTCACACTATGTATACAGGGCAGGGTCTCTGCACATAGTAACACTCAAGGTCATAGACAAACAGAAGTTCCATTTCAACATATGGTTCTATGACCACCATGGGTGGGAAGAAAGGGGACATGGTGAATTATACACTAGTTTTTAAAGCTTCACTCAGAGGTGATGTGTGACAGTTCTGCTTATATAGCATTGACCAGAACAAGCGTAACTTCCGAGGTAGAGAAGCCAGGCAGTTCTACCATGTGACAAAGGAAGACAGCCAGAAGTGTTCAGTGAGCTCTCTCTCTCATGACAACCAAAATGCACCTCAGGTGGGGACCAGGGCGATGAGCCCCAGGCCCAGGAACTGAACTTTAAAGGGCTGTACTGTGGAACTCAGGGAGCTTAGTGGCTTCCAGCAGCTTCTAGGGTGAGGGCAGGTAAAGTGCCCAGTATGAGCCTGGTACATGGCAGGCACTTAATAAATACAGCATCACCTGGCCCCAAAGGATGATGACAGAAGAACCAACATGGGATGTTGGGAGGGACCTTAAAGGTTGTTTGGCCCAAGTTCCTGAATCAGAAATGGGAAAAGAGAAAGGGACAAATGGGGAGTGGGAAGAAGGAGAAAAGATCTTCTTGCCTGCCCTCCCACTACTCCAGGGCTCCTCCTGCTGTTCTCAATCTTAGGAGAAAGCAGAGCTTCTGCCTTCTGCCCCTTATAGTACAGGTGTCCCATGGGAGGGGACTGTTCTCAAAGACCCAGCCTCCTAGGGACAAGGTTGACGCTCGACACAGAGGTTGGGGCGTCTCCAACGCAGATGGCCCCACCTGCAGACCCAGGCTTGCTTAAGGGGACAGGCCCCAACTTTGGCTGGGCCTTAGCTTCAAAGCAAGAGGATCAGAGACCATGGCAAACTGCCTTTGACTAACTCAGCTTACCTTGACCTGACAGATAGAAAGGATTCTCAGTTGTATTATATTTAGGATCATTTCTAAAGAAGGAAACATGACCATGGTAGACAGTTACACTGATGACCCCAGGGAACCATACCCCCGTCCCAGTAATGGCCATGTGACTTGCTTTGGCCAATGGAATGTTAGTAAATATGATGTAAGCAAAGGCTTAAGAAGGTCTTGCACATTATAACTTGCCTTGGAACATTCCCTGATGGAAGCTAATATCACGCTTTAAAGATTTTCAGGCAAGACTGCAGAACAATGAGAGGCCACATGGAGAGACCCTCAAGGATGAGAAGCTCCAGCCCCAGCTGAGCGCCCAGCTGAATGCAGCCACCGAGTGACCTCAGCGACACTGCATGGAGCAGAAGAACTACCCAGCAGAGCCCAGCCAACCTTCAAACCAGAAAAAACAATAAATTGCCATTACTTTGGGTAACTCCACTTAGGGTCATTTATTATGCATCAATAAATAGCTGAAAGAATAACCTTCTTTGGGTCAAGATAAATATACAGGATGCATGCTTGGGTACATGGGCGCTTTTGTGTCTCAGGTTTAACCGACATAGAAACTTCCTTCACTCCTTCCTTCCACACAAGGCCCCTGGGCCCGGGGACGCTCCCTATCCACAGAGGCCAGACACATGCATACATGGCAGCAGAGCTTGAAGTGCTGTCAGAAGGAAACATGCAAAGTGGCCAAGCTGGACCTCTTAGCCAGGATGACCTGCAAAGTGGCTCTTGAAGGCGCGAGTTCACCAGGCAGATGGGGTGGCATGGGGGAGGATTCCAGCCAGCGGAACCAGCATGTGCAAAGACGGAAGTGTGAATCAGCCTGGTGCCGCCGGCCGCCTACCAGCACCGTGTTGTGACTGGACTTCTCTACATATAGCAGAGGGTGGGGAGAGGAGCTGGGGAGGCAGAAAGGGCCAGGTCATTCAGGGTCTTGCAAGCCATGAGAAGGAGCATGACACCATCCTGAGCCCAGCAGGGAGTCAGGGGACACTGAGGGTTTGGAACCTGCACAGAACGGGGTTGATTCCCAACAGGTCACTCTGGCTACCCAGTGGAGAATGGATCTGAGGGAGGGTGTCTAGAGGCAGGTGGTGAGAACCCGACCTATTCATTCATTCAAGAAATTTTCACTGAACTCCTGCTATATGTCAGGCACTATTTCAAGTGTCGAGCACAGTTTGGAACAGTGGAGGAGAGAAGGGGTGGACCTAGAGATGTCTGGGAGATAATGTGGGAGACAAGTGAGAGAGCAAGTCGGGGTGACTCTCAGACCGTCCCCAGGCTGCCTGACAGCGACGGAGACATCATTCGCTAAAATGGAACCAGAAAGAGAACCAGGGTTGGGGGACAACAGTGAGTTTGTTTTGGACACGTTGGGTTTAAAATGTCCATGGAGCCAATGGAGATAGATGTCCATTTAGGTCATGGGAACAATAAACCTGGCTGTGGGGGTGGCCAAATGTTGTCCCTGCCTTCAGCTTCTCCTGATCTGTGTTTCTTCTCCCTTTGGTGGTGGGTGTGAGAAAGGGACACTGAGGGGTGCCAGGGGTGTGTGGTGGTGGGCTGGGAAACCCCATGGGAATTTGAGGAGGAGAGGGGAAACCGTGGGTGGCCCAGGGGTCAGGAGGGAAATTGGGGACTGCAATACTGTCTGCCAACCTCCCAAGGGATGGGGGGGGCAGACACATTGTCTAGTCTTTTCTAGTTTTCTCTCTGTAAACTGGAACTGAGAACATTGTTGAGAATTAAAGCAGATAATGCAGGTAAAATTCTTATCAAGAGGCCAGCCCATAATAACCACTCACTGAGTGACATGTTTGCTTTTACTCACTTTTGTTAGCTTGTGAGATCCCAGCAGCAGAGTTAAGGCCCAAGAACCATGGCTTTGAGGAGGCCTCTTCAGCTCCAGCCGAGGAGACTCAGAAAGCTTGGAGGGAGACGAGAGGGAGCCAGGAGAAGGGTCCGGGCAGAGGAGAGAAGCCCCCTCAGGGCGACCACCCCAGGCTTCCTCGTCCTCCTCGTCACATTTGACATTGCTTTTTAGTATTGGTTTCCCCCATCCATCTGTGAGCGAGCTCCCTGCGGACAGGACACTGTTGTATCCTCGGAGCCTGACACAGCGCCTGGCTCACAGTGAACACCCGAGAGCTGAGCATAGGATGTGCGGGTCTCCAGGGCACCAGGGAAGGAGGGAGAGGTCAGTCTGAAAGGAACGTTAGGAAAGGCTGCGCACCAGACTGGCCCCTGCGCTCACACCCAGGTGGACAAGGCAGGAAGGGTGTTCCTGGAAGGGAGAGCCACCTGGGCAACGGGCAGAGGGAAGCCTCTTTCTTATGCCCAGCAGACAGGTGAGGGGCCAGCATCTTGGCTGAGTGTACAACCTGCCCAAGTTCACACGGTTAGCAGGGGAGCCTGAGTTCAAATCCAGTCATTCTTATGCCACAAGCCACAGTTCCTACCACTCCTGCCACGCTGGCCGGCCCCCACCCCCTCCTCTGGCTGGAGTCTGAGGAATGACTCAACAGAAAGAGACTAAGCTTTGGGGTCAGAAAAACCTGATATTCCAGACTGAGCCCCAGAACACAGCTGCCAAGGGAGCAGATCAGATTTGAAGGAGGAAAGCCCTAGCAAGAGGGGCCTGTGGTCCAGGCCTCGCAAGAGGATTGGGGCGCCGGATTGGGGTCACCTCTGGGTTTCCACAGACCTGGACTTCCACCATCACAGCCCTTACCCTCAGAGCCTCACTTACCTCATCTGTTAAATGGGAACATTTTTGAATGTTCCCATCAAATGAGGAAATGGATATAAACTACAAAGTGTCCTGCAAATGTAAGTGGTTGACATTTTATTTTTATTATACTGACCATTAGGGATACTATTGGATGCTGATTCTCACTTCACATTACAGACTTATTGTTGGGGCAGTTCCTATTGGAAGGGAAGATGGATTTCTCCAGGGCCCACACAGGAGCAAGGCCCAGACTCCACCACCCCACCCGTCCTTCCCATCCCAGGATACTGGCCCATCACCAGTGCTCAGGAGTCCACGTCTGTCACTCATTCTTTCATTCAGTACCCTTTGCTGACTACACACTGTGTATCGGATTTCATGCTCAGGATGCAGAGCTGAGCAGAACACCCAGGCCTCGTGCTCATGGGACTCGCAGGCTAGTAGGGAGACAGAGAACACGGAGACGGGCCAAGCTGTGGCAGGGAGACACACTGTGTGCTCTACCAGCATGGACAGGCCCCAGTCTGGCTTCTCCCCTGCCCCCGTGTGGGCCAGAACCACCGCTTGGCAGGCTCTCCTCCACACCCTTTCTGATCTTGCTTCCTCAGCAGCTGTAACTTGGGGCTCAGTCTGGAGTTTCAGGTTGGGGGTGGAGAGATGCCCCAGGCCGGCCAGCCTGACTGCACAAATGCTCAGCCCCTCCACACCCTCCACCCGCCCATTAGCATGCAGGCTGCTCCTCTGAGGAGCCCTGCAGGTTCCCTGCCTGCGGGAATCCCATGAGAACAGCCTTGGGGAATAGGGTTCCCTTCAATAAACATTTACAATCATACGTAGAGAGGAAGTACTGAGAGTTGGCAAAAAGCAAACTTTGATCTTAGCCAATGCTCGCAGCTGCCCTGAAAGAGCAGAATTACTACTATCTCCACTTTACAGATGAGAAACTCAAGGTTCTATTCATTCATTCATTCACTCATTCATTCATCAAGTGCTGGGGATGCCATGGTGACCATGCAGTCAGGACTGCTACCCTATAGGAGCCCAAGGACACTGAGTGAGTCATTCCTAATGGGACGAGGGGAGGCGAGGGAGCCCTGGGAGGGTATATGGAGGGTAGGGTCAGAGGCGGCTACCCAAAGAAGCCATGGAGAAACTGAGACCTTGAGGAGGAGGAGTGGGAGGCAGCCAGACAAAGGCAAGTCAGAGAAGCAGTTCAACCTCGTAATTTGCCCACCTACGAATCAGAGCCATGACTGGACTCCACTTCCAGTGCTCTTCCCACTGCATCGTGCTGTCATACCACTTGCTCATATGGCCAGGCTCAGTGCTGGACACTGGTGAAAAGGACTTTTCTGTGAATATTACAATGTGGGCACTGCTAGGGGAGCCCAAAGCAGGGAATTTGCCTTGGAGGAGCAGGAGAGATCTCGGAGGGCTTCACAGAGGAGGTGACATGCAAGATGAACCTTAGAAGATGGGTAGGAGTTTGTCAGCTAGAGAAGGGCTGTCCACGCAGAATGAGTAGGGTGTGCAAAGGCTCAGAGATAAAAATATGATTAGCATTTTGGGGGCCGCACCATAGGGAGGTATGTGAAGGAAGGGGTGTTTCAGGTGGATGGAGGGGTGTGTCTCAACCCCTTTGGCTTCATCAGGTCATGGAAGAAACCTGAAAAGACCTGAGAAAATCTGGCAGGAGGAGGAAAAACTGGAATTGCGAAAGGAGCTAGGAGCCAGCACTGGAGCTGCCGCTTGTGAAGGGAACCAGCTGTCAGCAATTGAGGCGTGTTGTTGACTCCTCCATTCATTCCCCAGTCTCTCTCGGAAGCTGATTAGCAATTGTTCCTCCAGCTTCTTAAGAGGCCAGGGGATTACAGGGAGAGCGGGAGGTGTGCCTGGAGAAGAATCCAGAGGCAATTTGGGAGGCAGAGGAGACCTCTCTGACACCCACCTCTGCTCCCTCCCTTTCCACCGAACCTGGGAGATGGGGGAGGAAAAAAAAATCCTAAAAATACTGAGACAAACTGAAACACATTCTAAAGCAGAGGCATTTAAAACCATGGAGTTGGAGGGTGAATGGGGCAATGGGAAAAACCCTTGGATCATCGGGCAGGCAGACCTGAGTGAACTTTATTAGTACATACTTACTGTGTGACCTCGGACCGATGGCAGCCAGTTCTCTGCCTCTCTCTGTGGTATCTCCCCTGACATGGCTCCACACACCCCCAATCCCTCTGGCTGGTCCCCTGGCCTACCTCCCATGAGCTCCTAGTTTCTAGGGCTGCACAGAGGGGCTCAGTGCCTGAGCAGATGAGCCCACCAGACCCTGCAGCCTCTCCTGTGAATATACCTGAAAGCACTGAATTGTGTTCTTTAAAATGGTGAATTTTATGGTAGATAAATTATATCCCAATTTTAAAAATTCCAAGATGGAAGTGCCAGTGCCACCGGGTATGAGGGCTGATAAGGACCAAATAAGAAGTGGGCTGCAACGCACCGGGCTCAAAGTGGGCACCCAAAGAAGGGACATTCCAAGCACCCCAGCCACACTACCTTGGCTCCCCTCTAAGAACTGGGATGGCTTCTGGCCTTTCGCCTGGGTTCCTTCCCTCCTAGCGTCCTCTGTGGCCAGGATCTGGCTGGAGCCCCTGTACCCTCGGAGGTCAAGGCCATAGCCAGCTCTGGCTCAGGTCAAGGGCTGCCCTGCAGGTCACAGCTGCCCTGGTATCCCCAGACTCTGCCCCTGGCAAACTCAGACATCCCTTAATTGCTCCTGTCCCCACTGCACCTGGCCTGCGTCTGTTCGTTCCCTGCACGGGTGGCTGGGACCCCATCACCCTCACCCTAGAGCATGGCCTGGCCCTTCTTATCTCCCAGTCTCTCTGCCGAGGTCAGACCCACCAAGAGATAAGGGCTCGGTCCTAATGCTGTATGACCCTGTCCACAGGCCTGGAGGCTCCTTGGCTTAGCCTCAGCCCCTGGGGACCCGACAGGTATGCGGCCTGGTGGCTGCAGGTATAGGTCATACCTTACACCTCCCCTCCTCCAGAATCTTCTATATGTGCCACAACTCGCTGGACCTGAAGACGTTTGGCTACATCACCCAAGATGGTGCCCAAGACACCCTCCATTGCCACGTTTTCAGGTCCAAGAAAAAGGTGAAGTTCCCTCTCCAGCCCATTCGTATCTGCTGAGGGGTGAGGCCAAAGTCTCACCTGCCCCAAGCCTGGACCTGGAGCCCCAGGAGGCCAGGAAGAGTGATGTGTGCTCTGAGGAAGACACGACCCCCTGTGGATCTGCATGTGCCTGTAAGTGTGCCCATGAGCACGTGTCCGTGTGCACCCCAGCTTGCGTGTACATGTGCATATATGTATATGCACGCATGCTGTTGACACAGGGTCTGTGCACATTTGTAGGTCTGTGTTTCTCCCTACGAAATGAAGGGAATCTCCAACAGGTCCCGAGAGATTATGGTGTCCAATTGCCACACTTTGCAGGGAAAGAAACTGAGACCCAGGGACCCCAAGATCACAGGGCAGGATCTGGAAATACAGTCCCTGACGAGCAGATGCCGGGCCAAGGCAGGACCTGTTCTTATGCTGCCCTCTTGTGATCAGAGGAAGGACTGCCACCGGCCGCCCAGCGGCTCCCGCTGCGGATCCACAGATGTGCTGGCCTTCTTTCCTCCTTCCCACGCCAGCTCCCCTCAACCCCTGCCCTGGGGTCCCATAACCTCCCGTTCTTAGTCTGGAGGAGCCTCGAGGTCAGAGCACCCAGGTTTCCGTGTCCAAGGCTGGTCCCGCTGTGCAGGAACTCCTAACCGGAGGGGCGACCCACTTCCTATTCGAGCGAGTGTCTGCACCACGGCCACCGGCAGTCCCCCTGCCACCTCTGGAGCACACCTCCAGTCCTCACCTCCTCGGCCTCTCTGGTTTCCATAGGACTGACCACACTCTTTTTCTTGAAATTCTCTCTTTCTTTGGCTCTGACAATGCAACAGTCTCCTGGTTGTCCCCCTCCCTCCCTGACTGTTCCTTCTCAGGCTCTGTGAGCTTCTTGCTCCCCTCTGACCCTGACAATTGCTGTTTCCTGAGCTTCTCACCTCCCTGTTCTTGCCTGGATTTGGAGCTGGATCACCTAGCAGGCAGGCAGGCAGGCAGCCTCAGGGCACCATCAGACCAGGAGCGCCCAAACAGTAAGAGGGGAAGGAAAATGTCAGCGTTTACAAACCCATCCACTTGGCGATAATAAAATTTTTTTAATGCATGTAAATGTTATTTTACAATTTAGCATCCTAGCCTTCTATCTGACGAGTGGAGATAGGGTGAGTGCCATCATCTTGTCAATGCGTAGGGCTTCTAAGGGCCCTGCCTGGGTCACCTGGGCTTTCAACTACCTGTCAATCAATAACCTGTCAATCAATAACCTTCCAACTGCCATGTGGATGCCACCAGACTTGATTTCACCCACTATCTGGATACCTCCCCCAGACCTCCCCCTGGCTCTCAGGCTCAACAGATCCAAATAATTCTCATCATCTCTCCCCTCACCCCTTACCCAGCCCTGACACCCCCATGGTAACCTCACCATGATGCTCACCTCCTCCAGGGCCAATCCCTCAGCAAAGCTTGTCGAGTCAATCTTCTTAATAACCCTGGAATCTGCATCCTTTTCACCACCCTCTCCTGCACCTGCCCTGGTCCAGGCCACTGCTGTGCCTCCTGGCTGGCCCTCCTGCCCTTGTCTCTTCTCATTAGCTGGCTCTTACATGCCCAGCTGACCATGTCACTTCCCTGTCTGAGCCTGTCCCCAAATCCCTGTTACCACCAAATAAAGTCCATGCTCCTAAGACTGGCCTTGAAGGTCCCCAAGATGTGGCTTTGCCACCTCTGCTACCTTATCTCCCACCACCCATCTCATACCAATGGTCCAAGTGCTGAGAAGTTCTCAAGTTTGATGGTTAATGAATAAACTGAATGGGAGGACTGGCTGGGTTTAGGATAAGGCTGGACATGTCATCCCAAGCTGGTGATGACTTCTGAGGTTGTACACTCTGCCACTAAAGCCTGTGAATCTGCAGGTGGCTCCAGCTCAGCATGTATACCTCCCATGACAGGGAGCTCCCTACCTCTCACTATCCCTGGACAGGCCCTGCTGTTTGCAAGTTCTGCTCCTGGAGTACACGGGGATAGGAACTCTAGAGACCCGCATCCTCAGGGACACTTAAATGCCTTTTCTTCCCTGGGAGTCCCAGTTGCCTGGGTCTGGGTACCCCCATTACAGCTCAGCACTGACTCTGAGAAGCCAGTCTGGGCCTGACAGAGATTGCCCGATAGCCACCAGAGGGCAGTGCTGCCCCATACACGGCCCCTGGGACCAGTCTGTCTGGGTCTCAGATGGTTTGATCTTTCAGGGAGGGAGGGAGGGAGGGATAGGGATGGCGACAGGGACAGGGACAGAGACAGAGACAGAAGAGAGACACTATGTGTGCTACTTTGTATGTCTCTGATGAGGATGTGTGTCTAGGCCAGTTGGTATATGTGGTTTTCATTTTTCTTCATATCTGGGTCCCCCAATTCCCACCCCAGGAAAAAGTGTCTTGGTCACTCCAGGGGCCTCAGGGAGAGACAGGGATGAACACAGCCTCACCCTGTGCATGGTCCCCACCCTCAGAAAAGCCCCTGCCACCATTACCATCACCATGAGACATGCTGGCCACACCTGGGCCAACAGGTACCTGTCAACTAAAGCAATGGCCCCAGTGAGAAGGGGCAGACATACATGTTTGTTGCTGGCTCAAGGATCCTGGCCTGTGGGGTCCATGTGGGCTGGGGGCCCCCACGCCCTCCCTCCCAGCCTCAGATCCACTCCTGCCCATCAACACTCTACAAGGATGAGCTGAATATGTCCCCAGATCAGAGAGGAGGTGTGTTTAGATTGGTCAGGCCTGAACTGGGCACTAGCACATGAAGGCAACTTGGTCCCAGTGCCCAGACCTCGCGGGTCAGGCCCCTGGGGAAGGATGTGTCTACCCCTGCCCACTGTTAGGACACACCTCGAAACCAGGGTGCCCTGGGAAGGAGCTGCCCCTCTACTTGGGATGGGTCTGGGAGGACAGGCGGGTGTGCCAGCACGAGAACAGCTTGTGCAAAGGCACCAACGCGGGAGAGCCAAGCTTGGTGGGGCCAGGTGCCTGAGCTACAGGATGTGTGCAGGGGATGCATGAGGGAGGCAGGAGATGCAGTGACAGGGAGTCCTGCTTTCTCCTCAGCAGCCTGGCTTGTGGGGCTGGCCAAGCCACCCTAGCCTCAAAACCAAGGCCAGGTGGGATCCACTCAGATCTCCATGGCCTCCACGGAGCAGACACGTGCCAGTCACTGCTCCTATTGTCCCCAAGGAACCAGGAACCTAGGGAATTTCTGCAGCTGGAGCTGGGAGGGGAGAAGGGGCTGAAAAGTTTCATGTGTTTCACTCTACACCTGAGAGATGCACACTCGGAGATAGAGATCTAGAGAGAAAGTGTGTCAGACACACGGAGAAAGGAGGGCGACACGGGGAGAGAGACAGAGACAGGAAGAGAGAAAAGGAGAGAGAGAGGGATAGGGAAACGGGAAGGCAGGGAGAGGACAGCGAGAAGGGGTGCACGGAGGAGGGGTAGGACGAACTTTCTGGGCCTCCCTCCTCACGCCGTCCGGCACGCGCCAGTGGCCAGCAATCAGGACGGCAGGAGGCAGGTGGCCCGGGGCAGACAATGGCTCGGAGGAGTGCGGAACCTGGGACTAAATTTGGCGTTGCCTTTACAGGGCGCGGGGCCGCCCGTTCATCTCGATGCAAAGGAGAGACGAAATGAATATGCAGCGCGCGGGCTGTAATTGGGCCGCCGCGGCCGCCGCCGCCGCCGCCGCACTATAATTTTCCAAACAGGATCTTGCAATCAGGGCCTTATTCATTAGCGCATAAACAATTTTGTTTCTCGGCACTCGAGCCTGTCAATCACGCCGAGAGGGAACATCTTGGCCGGAGGCGCGGGCCCCCCGCGCGCGCTCCCACGCGCGCTCCCTTGAGCGCCGCCAAGTGGCTTTGTGCCCGACAACCTTGGGTGCTGGGGCGGAGGGGCACGGCGCACGCGGCGGAGTCCCCAGGCCCGCATTTGGGGAGTGGGCGGCTGGGAGAGCGCGGGTTTGGGGGGCCCAACCCCGCTGGTTAGAGTCCTGCCTCTGACATCACCTGCCTCGTCCCAGGGCAATCCCCTCCTCCTCTCCAGCCTCTGTTTACCCCTCTCTGAGGCGATCACTGCACTCACCCCCGCCGAACTAAAGGGGACATCAGCTCAGAGAAAGGATGCCTAGTGCTTAGGGTGCTGAGGCTGGGTGTCGGGAGGGGTGGGGGGGTTGCTGGGAAACGCTGGAGGAAGAGGCCATCCAGCTCCTTTTATCAAACAGGGATCAGGAGCCCACTGACCCTAGACCTCACCACCCAGATGTGACACTGTGCGTCTATGAGGATTCAATGTGGTTCCCCAAAGAGCTGGTAACAGGGTGGGCTCCCCCACAATGGGACATGCATGCATGTGTGGGCTCCATGCTTGCTGGCAGCAAGGGTCTGTGTGCCTCAGGGCACCTAGGATTCTGCGAGTCAGCATGTCACTATACGTAGGGCTTTGTGCCTGTGCGGTTGGGACCCGGTATCCTGTGACCCTGTGCGTGTGTGAGTGTGCGTACAAGTCCATCTGCAGATATGCCTGTGTGAGTGGGGTGGGCTGTGATGGCGCATGCGGTGACTTGGCGCCCTCCCTGTGAGACCATGGAGCTGCGTGTGGCTCCCCAGCAGTGGCTACGTGATAGGAATGACTGACTGTTTCAGGGAAGGCTGTGCAAGCAGGGCTTTGTGACTCTGCGTGTGTGTGTGTGTGTGTGTGTGTGTGTGTGTGTGTGTGTGTGTGTCCTTTGGGGCCAGGTGACCTGGCAGGACCATGTATATGGGTGGCCTGGGGAGGGGGGGACTGTTTCTTTCAGGACATATGACAGTTTCTGTTCTCACCTCCTCCCTGGCCACCCCTCTGTCAGCCCCACCTCCCTGCACAGTCGGCCAGGGTGCCCAGGCTGGAAACAGGAGCAGCTTTTGCCTTACTGACAGACCCTGTGGGGTCAGGGGGTTCACCTTCCTGGCCCCCTCAATGCCTCCCTCAGACAGTTCTGAGGCTCAGCCTCTGCTGCTCCTTCCATCAGGAGAACTCCAAGTCCTCTAGAATTTCCAAATGTTCTAAGCTCAGCTTTACCTAGATGACAGTATGTCAGACCTGGACAGACCCGGTATACGAATGGGGAAACAGAGGTACAGGACAGGAAACAGGAAAGAGACCAGCAAGTGGGGAGCAGAACCAGGATTTGAAGTCCTATCTGCCTGCCCCAAAGCAGGGGACAGGGGCCTGACTTCCCCAGACACAAACACACAAACACACATGTGTGCGCACACACCCCAGACCAAGCCTAAGGGCTAGCCAAGAGCAGAGGCAGCCGGCCATGGAGATGTCGCAGTCCCCCCAACTCGCCACACCACCCCCCACCCCCTGCAATCCCCTGTGCTGCACAGACAAAGAATTTGTGGATGTGCTGGCAGCCAACTGACAGGCCATCAGTCTCTGCCCAGACACCCTCTTCACAGCTCGAGCCCTAGCCCGGATGCCACCCCACCCGCTGGTCACCCCCAGCACCAGGCCAGGAAGGGAGGTGGCCGGGGAAGGGGCTGTGGGGGAAGGCACGGAGTCCGGAAGCCAGGAGGAACAGTCTTCAACCTGTGAATCCGGCTGCACTCGGCCCCACACGAGTGTCTTGCTGGATGTTCCAACCCTCGAGGGACCCAGGCTATCTGGGAGGCAGCTGCCGTGAGCGACAGCCCTTGACCCCTTGGCACGCTGGGCAGAGGCCAGAGGCAATGGCTTTGGATGAGGAGGCCAAGGCTTAAAGCCCAGCTCTGCCACTTCCTGGCTGGGTGACCTCGAGCAACTTGCCAAACCTTTCTGTGCTTCAGTTGCCTCATCTGTAAAGAAGAGCTGTTTAATTCACTCAGTGGCCACTTGGCACTAGGCACTTAGTAAATGATACCGTTTTCCCGAAAATAAGATCTAGCCAGACCACCAGCTCTAATGAGTCTTTTGGAGCAAAAATTAATATAAGATCCAGTCTTATATTATATGATGTTAGATAAGACCCGGTTTTATATTATAATAAAATAAGACCGGAGCTTATATTAACTTTTGCTTCAAAAAACGCCTTATTGCTGATTGTCCACCTAGGTCTTATTTTCGGGGAAACATGGTAGGATGAAGGAGACCTCAAAGGAAGAGACCTCTTGGGTCAGATACATCTCTGGAGCCCAGACCCCAGGCACATGTTTCAGGGCTTCCTCTCCTGAGGAACCCCCGCCAGACCCCCAGCTGCTGGAGGCCACTGAGTCAGGGTTTCTAACAAAACCCAGAAGAGTTTGTCTTTCTTGAAAAATGATCCCTTTCCAAGCCTTGTGCAACCCTTCCTATGGACACTGATTTTGGAGACATTATGCGGCCTCATCC
Source organism: Rhinolophus sinicus (assembly GCF_036562045.2). Taxonomy (NCBI): domain Eukaryota; kingdom Metazoa; phylum Chordata; class Mammalia; order Chiroptera; family Rhinolophidae; genus Rhinolophus; species Rhinolophus sinicus. Next base: position 177,962,631 of record NC_133754.1, read on the forward strand.
TGGGGGCTACTCTGCTCATTTATGGAGGCAGGACCCAAAGCCTGAGGGTCCGAGTCTCGTCCCCAAGGTCACCAGCTGGTAAAAAAGGCATCAGGGCTTGAACCCACCCATACCTTTGAGCACTAAGAACAGTGCTCTCAGGTTGGAGACATCCAGGTTGGCCCCAGTCCAGCCTCTGGAGCTGTCACCAGGTCAACAGTGGTCACCAATCACTGTCCCTTTTGTGGGGTTGCTGGATTGAGTGTGATCCAGGAAGGAGATGGCCTAAATGCAGGTTCATCAGGAAATACTGGCTCCAAGGCCCTGGGTATGAAAGCTCAGGTTGGGGGCGAGGAGATTGAGGAAGAGAGGAAGGAAGCATATTTCCAGGGAGGTGTGGAGCCTAGGGCCATGGGTTTCCTTGGGGAAGTCCCTCTGTAGATCCCACCTATATACCCCACCCTCCTCCTTCCTGGGGGCGTTACTTACATCTAGGTGATCCTTGCAACATGGGGCAGGGGAAAGAACTCAGAGGGTTACTAGCTGTGTAACCTTCCGCTAGGCACTCAACTTCTCTGAGGATCAGCTTCCTCATCTAGAAGATGGGAACGGCATTACAAGAATTACCACTCCATGCCCAATTCACTGCTCTAGACCCAGCACCTAGCACAGCGCCTCACACACAGTAAATGCTGAATAAAAATCTGTCGAGTGAGTGAGTGATCAAGGGAGAAGGGCTGAACCCAGACCGGCAGCAGAAAAGACTGGGCGCTGACATATGTGGTCCCTTCCCCCAACTCTAGCCCTAATCAGCTGGTGTCTCCCAGTCACCTCTGTATCCTCAGCCCCGCCCAGGACCTCAGCACTGCTCGGTGGCTCGGAGTCTAGAGCTGTGCTGTCCAATTCAGTAGCCACGGGCTACATGTGGCTAGTCCAAACTGAAGTGTGCTGCAAGTGTGGAATACACATCGGTTTTTCAAGACTTTGTACCCAAAAAAAAAGTCAAATATCTCCACAATAATTCTTTATATTGATAACCTGTTGAAATGATAATATTGTGGACATATTGGGTTAAGTAAAATACGCTATTCAACTAACTTCATCTGTCTCTTTTTAATTTTGTAATGTGTTCCTAGAACATTGAAAATGACGTATGTGGCTCTCATGTGTGGCCTGTTATGTGTGTGTTGGACAGCAGTGATCTAGGAGATGCTGCAGACCCCAACCCCCAAGGAGTCAGGGGAAGACCCTGGACAGTCAGTCAATGACAGTGACCCTAAAGCTCCCTCCCAGAGCACTCAGGCCCAGTGCACAGCACGCGGGGCCTACCTCAGCTTCCCCGTCTGGTCCTCCAGTTCTTCACAGCGCTGGCATCCTGCATCCCACCTGGAATCACCCCACAGCCTTACTCCTGAGCCCAAACAGCACGTGCTGGGGCCACACCCACCAACTCAGAAGAGGTCTCAGGAATACGTCCACCAACTGACCAACCAACCTTGATCCAAACACCATTTTACCTTTTACGTCTCTCTCAGTCCTTACACTTTTCTCCATCCCCTCTGGCATGCCTCTCGTCCAGGCCTCATTCATTCATTCAGCAAGTATTTACTGTGTTCCTATGTAGCAGGCGCTCTCCTTGGTGCTCGATATACATCAACAAATGAACCAGACAAAGCCCTCTGCTCTTGTGAGCTGACATCCTAGTGGGGAAGACAGCCAACAAACAACAGCCATTACAAACAAGTGAATGGTAGCTGTTAGAAAGTATAAATGCAAATTTTTAAAAATAGAGCCAGACAAGGAGGACCACTGTCCACACTGGTCTCCCTGCCTTCATCCTCACCCTTTGACTCACCCTCCCTGGGCTGCCAGAGCGATGGATCTCAGGTCCGACCATGCTCTCTCCCTGCCTCGAAGCCCTCCCTGGCTCCCCAGTGCCTCCAGGGGATGGTCCAAGCTCCTTGGACTGGCACGCAAAGCCCCACATGCCCCAGCCCTGCCAACTTCATCCTCCTGCCCAGCTCCCGGGCCTGCTCTCCAGTGCCTCCCTGTCGATGCCTCTGCCAAGAACCCCCTTCCCGAATTCCTCTGTTCCTCGGCTTGTTCTCATCCCTAGAGGCTCCGCTCACTGTCAGCACGGTTTGCGCCCAGCCACGCATGGATTTCTGCACCCTAGGCCTGAGTGTGCGCTCTGGCCACATGCCTGCTGCAGCTACAGCTCACGCACATGTGTGTGGATTCTATGTGGGCAGACACACCAGGTTCCCCTACCTCCTCCCCCTCGGAAAGGCCCGGCTGGGGGCCCAGGTATGTCTCCACTTCCAAAAGCCTCAGCAGGAACAGTCGCTGGGATTCAGGAAGTCGCCATGGCAACCGCTGGGCCTTCGTGCCATCTCCTGCAATCAGCGCTGGGACCCAGCCACCCGCTGGGCTTCCTGGAGATTTGTTCCCTATGATAGGCAGCTGTGGGGAGCGAGGGGGGTTTCCTAACCTCCCCCTCCTCTTTTCTCCTGTCTGCCCCTCTCTTGCCCCCAGTATGGCTAGGTTGCCAGGCTGGGACCGTGCAGTATTTGGGAGAGGACTCCCCTGGACTAGAAGCAGGGACTGCAGTTCTGGTCTCAGAGAAGCCACTGGCAGCTTATGTGGCCTTGGGTAAATCCCTCCTTTCTCTGTACGTCCATGTCCTCATCTGTGAGATGCCACCCTTACAGGGTGGCTCTGGGCCTGGGGCAATCATGTAGCACATATCAGGTGCTCAATTAATACTATTACCAAAATTAAAGGTCTATAACAACTCCTCATCTTTATAGGGCTTCAAGATGTCAGTTTGACAAAAGAGAAGCCTGAGGTCAGAGAGGTAGAGAAATGGGCCAACGTCACCAGCCCTGGCTGGATGGGCCAGGTCACGAATGCTGGGGAGCCCCAGGAGAAAGGCTGTCTATGAGGGATGGAGCTTGGGACCATCCTTTCTCTGCCAGCACAGATGAGCCTGCCCCCCTTCCACTTGCTGACAAGAGTCTGGGCTGGAGCTGGGGCGTACAGAGGGAACCTCTCAGATCCCATGGCCTTCCTCAATGGAAAGAGCCCTAGACTGGGAGGCAGGAGGCCTGGGTTCCAGTCCTGACTGGCTCTGTGACCTCCGGGGAAGGAGATTTTTGACATTTCTGGGCCTCACTTAACTGTGCTCTAGATTAGACAATGAAACAGACGACCACCAAGGGCATGTTCCACTCATACAGGCTGTGTTTTCTGTTCTATATCAAGACAAGCTCATGGGACATTGCAACCCTGGGCAATAGTGACCTGTGATCTTGCCAAATGCCAGGCACAGACCTCTCCCATCGACTGATGGGCCTTGCTTCACACACGCTCGTGGAGAGTCAGGAAACAGAATAGTGTCTTTATTCTCCCAGTTCCACCAGAGCCTTGAGTTTCTTAATTAGGATGCTGCAGTGTCTATTTCTCCATCTCAGTCCAATTCCTGCCAGAAAAGTCACCGAAGTGAGGGAAAAGGCACCATGTGCTTGTGCCCCTTTTATGCCCATGGCCCCATTTAATTCCCCCAATCTCTCTGCAAAGTAGATCTTACTGCATGCATTTCATGGGTGAGGACACAAAGGCTCAGAGAGCTGGAGTGACTTGCTCAAGGTCACACAGTTAGTAAGTGGCAGAAATGGGTTTGAACCCAGACCTATCTGATTCTAGAGCCCAGTAGACAGACCATCCTCAATTTCTGCTTTACCTAGTTGCCTGTCTCATCCTCAATGACAGCTCTGCTCCCTGGAACTCCTCATCCTCCTCTTTCTGGGACCCCAGGTGCTGCCGATGGCAATTCTTCCTCTTCATCCAGGCAGAAAAGATGCTTTGACTCAGAATTCCAGAGCATCAGAGGTGAAAGAGCTCTTTGAGTTGACCCAGACTAGCCTTAGCTGATCAATTCTGCCTCCATACAGATGGGGAAACTGAGGCCCTGTGAGGCAGAGCCAGAGCTAGAGCCAGAACTAAAGGGGCTGCTACCTATCCCGCCAGGGGGCATAGTGGAAGGTGAGCTCCATCCAACAGGACTCAAGAGCTGCAGGCCCTCAAAAAGAGGGGCATCAGTGGAGCTCTGGGGATGCCTCCTAGGGCCGGCAGGTCTGCCGGTCAAGCTGGAAGGGTTAGGATTTGGCCAGCAGAGAGGACAGGGAGCAGGCCAGACACCAGGGTGGGGGCTGGGCAGCCGGGCTGAGCAGAGGGGTCAGGCGGCCTTGGCTGGGCTCCCATCTCCAGCCCCAGGGCCAGCGCGTGAGGTGGAGCTGAAACATTCAAGCAGCTTCCTCTCCTTTGTTGGGAGTGATGTCGCCCATTTCCTGGATGTCCAAGAACGGGCTTCAAACAATAGCGCTGTCAGGAAGCCAGGAAGAGGCTGCAGCCCTGTGCCCGGTCCTGCCCCATCCCTCCCCACCTCCTGAGACTTGGCCAGGCCATCCTTTAGGCTTATCTCTCTGAGTCCGATGCCTCACTCTGTCACCAGCCAGCTGTGTCTCTGTGAGCAGGCCACCTCACTTCTCTGGACCTCAGCTCCCCAACTAAAACTCGGGGAACTTATCCTTATGTGGCAGAACTGACACATTGATCAAAGAAGGTAATCACAATAATAGTATTAGTCATAAAATTAACACCCCACGTATACATAATGCATGTGGAAATGCTGGGCACTTAGTAGGCATTTGAAAAAAGTGAGTTTGAATCACGAAAATTGTCAACTCACATTTTTGAAGCCTACTACGTGCCAGCATTTCCACATGTCTGATCTACGCCTGGGTGTTAAGACTGGCTAAGAGTTACAGTACAGTCACTCTAGAAAACAGTATGAGGTTCTTCAAATAATTAAGAATAGATCTACCAAATGATCCAGCAATTCCTCTTCTGGGTGTTTACCCGAAAAATATGCAAACACTAATTTGTAAAGATATATATATACCCCTATGTTCACTGAAACATTATTTACAAAAGCCAAACATGGAAACAACCTAAGTGTCCACTGACAGATGAATGGATAAAAAAGATGTGGTACATATATGTAAATGGAATACTACTCAGCCATAAAAAAGATAAAATATTGCCACTGCGACAATATGGATAGATCTTGAAGGTATTACACTGAATGAAATAAGTCAGATGGAAAAGGACAAAAACCATATGATTTCACTCATATGTGGAATATAAAACAAAAAAATAACAAATAAACAAAAACAAACTCATAGGTACAGACAAGAGAATGGTGGTTACCAGAGGGAAGGGAGTGGGGGAAGGGTGGATTGGGTAAAGGGGGTCAAAGACAGGGGAAGTAAACTAGAATTTGGGTGGTGAGCATGCATTCGAGTACACAGACGTTGAATTATAATGTTGTATACCTGAAATTTATATAATGTTATTCATCAATGTTACCTCAATAAATTTAATAAAACAAACAAAAAAACAGAGCTCCAGTTCTGGAGTCAGACAAAATTGGGTTTAAATCCCAGTTCTGTCATTTTCAAGCTGTGTGACCTGGGACAATGTCATAGCCTTCCTGAGCTAACCAGTTTCGTCTGAAATAAAGCAAAATAGGAATAACAAGAATACCTATTTCATGGCATCATTATAAGGAAGAAATGCGGAATAAACGTCAAACATTTGGCACAATACCTGGCAGAGCAGGCACTGAAAAATCATTAGCTGTGGTTGTTACTATTTCCGTGCTGGGCGTCCCAGTCCTACTTTCTTACCTCTGCTCAGGTTGCTCTCCCTGCCGACAAGCCCTTCTCTCCATTGTCCACACATCCACCTCTGCACAACTTTTTAATATCTGGTTGCAACCAGATACTAAAAGTAGTCCGGGGCAGGAAGTCAGAAGTCTAGACTCAGTCCTACTTTTGCTACTCTCTGAGCCCATCCCATCTGGGAGCCTCAGTTTGCCGATCTGTAAAGTAAAAGGACTTCACTGACCTCTAAGGTCTTCCCAATTCTGATGTCCTGGGAGCTAGTCCAGTCCCCGCTAGATTCCTGGCACTGGACTTGCCAGCGAGGGGGAGCCCAGACCCAGCACAAGAGGGCGTCTGCATCCCCAGCTCACCAGCAGGCTGCAATCCTCCCCAAAGATGAGAGCTGCACAACTGGTTCAAGCTGTCTCCAGGCTTGGGAGCTGGGTGGGTGCTTTTGTCAGGGAACAAACATGGCCTTTTCATTAGCGCCATTGTCGGCCAATTAGCCCAAAGCTGACTCACAGGGAACACTGCACTGGGGGCCGCCTTCGGTGGGCATTGTGTTCCGTCAGCCCGCCCCCTACTTCTCTGGGAAACCTAGGCTCCACTGCCTGTCCAGTGTGTCTCTCAACCCCACTGCTGCGTGCACCTGTCAACTCGAAGGGGTCACCTTTATTGCAAACCTGCGAGGTTGCTAGGCAATATACAATCACCTTGTTACCAAATCAACAAAACCACATTGCTGTTACCCTCATTTCTCACAGGAGGAAACTAAACCTCAGAGAAGTGAAGTGTGTTTCTCCAGTCCCGAAAAGGAGTGAACCATCTCATTAGTCACCAGACAGAGTAGCCATTTGGATCCTGTCTGCCAAGTAAGCAGAGAGCTGTGTGACCTTGGGCAAGTCACTTCACTCTCCATTTTCTCTCCAGTTTCTCCTCATACCTCAATTTCCAGTCATCCAGTTCAGCAATTCCAAACCAACAACTCAGCAGTGATCCCAGGTTTTGACGGTAATCAGACCTAGGTTTTCATTCTGTTTCTGCCAGAGATAAAATACACAGTTCCTGTCTTTGAGAAACTCAAGTCAAAAAACAGAGGTAGACCCGTGGGCAAATAATCGCCACGTAATTTGACATACAAGGGAGCCATATCTCATAGAAATTTCCCACATCGACAGAGAATCACTCCAGGCTCTTTACTAGCTGCCCAGGACCACATTGTCTGACTATCTCAACTCTTTCAACTGCTCTGCTACGCCCATGGACACTCAGGTTGTTTTTCTCTGTGTGTCCATTTTTACAGGCTACGTGCAATGAACATCCTTGCAAAATACCTGTTCAGCACTTCTGCTGTGGAAGGGTACACACGTGTTTATAGGTGTGGAACGGTACACATGCGTTATATTTTGATACATGCAGCAAACTGGCCTCCAAACGTAATGCATCACATTATACTCCGACCAGCAGGGGAGAAGAATACCCATTTCCCCACGTGTGGGTCAATACTTGGTATTACCAACTGTTTACGTTTTTGCCAAACTAACAAAATGGCACCTCACTGTGGCTTTAGTTTGCATTGTTCTGACCACTCGTGAGGTCAAAGAACATTTCATACATTTAGTGGCCATTCTGGTTTTCTCTTCTACAAACTGCCTGTTCACAGTCTTTGCAGATAGTTCTATTAAGATGTTGTCACCTGGGGCCGCGAGTTAGCTCAGTTGGTTAGAGCATGGTGCTCTTAACAACAAGGTTGCCAGTTCAATCCCCACATGGGCCACTGTGAGCCGCACCCTCCACAACTAGATTGAAACATCTACTTGACTTAGAGCTGATGGTCCTGAAAAAACACACTTAATAAATAAAGTAAAAAAAAAAGATGTTTGTCCCCCAACCACTCTCTGACTCAGTTTATCCTACTCCTGCCCTTTTGGCTTCCGATGCTCAGGTCCCCTCCAGTATTCCAAGTGCTCTGCCTGCTCCCACAGATGCAGCCTCCCCACCCCAACCCTCCACGCAGCACCAGCCTCCAGTGTCAGCCAGCCTGAAGCTATAAGGGCTAAAGGCTTCAGACTGGATTTGGCCCAATCAGAAGGCAATTCAAGTAGGGGATCATCTCCGAAGTATTTCGCTTTAACTTCTAAGATCAAAGCCTTCATAATAATCCTCTGAACAAACTCAGCCTCACATAACAAGAAAGCTACACAAAACAATTTCTAATGAGGGAAATGGATGACAAAATCCCCGAGCCTCCTCCATATTCTATCCTTCAAATGTCAGCATGGGTGATTTATTTACAACAAAGGTCTGAGGCGCCTTTCTCATTTTAATGAAATTTCCAAAATGAACTGCCCAGGTAATTAGATCTACCTCAAGAAAATCATCAAAACTCCACCATCTCCCCCCAACAAATTCGCCAGTAGAGAAACTATGTTTCATATAATTCTTGGCATGGAAAAGAGTTGAGATGCCATCTTGGTCCAATACTTCATTTTATAGCTAAAGAAACGGGCTCAGAGGAGAAAGTGTTCTGCCAAGGCCACGTAACAAGGTCACAGAGCCAGAAACAGGACCCCAGCTTCCTCCTCCCACTGTGCCTGCGCCCATCACATTGATAGGGAAGGAAAGAGGCTAAAGAATTTTCTGGAAAGTTCTTTGGGTTAAGTTAACCACTGGGAACCTCAGCTCCTTGGAAACAACCCCAGCAACACAAAGATGCTGTAAGTTCAACAATCAAACTAACTAACTAAATAAATAAGTAAATCCCATACATCAAACTACTGTCACTTCGCCTAACACCTTAGTTTCGGATGCCAAGTGAAAGAAACATTCCTACAATTTTCTTTTCAGCTTCAACTCTTCCTCCAGAGCAACAGAATTGATTAACACAAGGCCTCCAGAAAGGGCATGTCTGCTTAATTTGCATTCAACCCTCCAATTAAAGGAATACCAAGCATGCAATTATATTTCTTAGTACTGGAGCTGAATCTGACCTTTCCTGCATCCTCCCGTTGGTTCACAGACAGCATTTTTCCTGAGCCTGTGACAAGGACTTGTGGGCTCTTTTTGAAAACACAAAAAATACCTGAGGGTTCCCTTTTGGTTCCAGTGGTGCTAATCATTCCAGTAGAAACCTGAGCCTCTCTTTGAGTAGAAAACACCCTCGTGTTTATTCTCCACAGAAGGATACACATTGAACGCTTAACTAGGCTACTCCCTATTGGCGAGGCTGATGGCTGGGTAACATTCATCCAGCCTATCATTACTGAGCCCCGACTATCTCCCAGCCGCTGTTCCGTGGGTAGATACCATGGAAAACAAGATGCGGTTCTTGCTCATAGAGTCCAACAGCCACACTGCACAAGAGGCTCATGAACACAGAGGAAGATGTCATTTACCTTGGGGGCAGGTGAGGGATGTTGAGTTGCATCTCGAGAGAAGGGTTCACCAGGAAGAGGTGCGGGAGACCTTTTGGGCAGGGGACACAGCACAAGGAAAGGCCAGATGTCTAAAATGGCAGAGAGGAGAGTTCAGTTTGGAGCAAGTGTGTGGGGATAATGTGGGAGATGAAGCTAGAAGGTTCTGAGTCAGGCTCTGGAGACCGACTATCACACTAAGGAGGATGGACTTTATCCAGCAACTGTGGGGACACCGGTCAGGATATGTCCCTATCAGGTTAAAGACAGGAGTAAGTAAGCTACCAGGGCATTGGGCTTATACCCACGAGACCACACTCCAGCCACACTTTCTGGAGCACCGAGCTCCATCCTGCCTCAGGGTTTTGTTCCTACTATTCCCTCAGACAGAGACACTTCTTACGTCGGCCTTTAACTGGCTGGTTCCTTTTCACCCTTCAGAAGGAAGTTCAAATACCACGCCCCCTGAGTTTCCATGGCCTCTCTTCCTAAACTCATCCTCACCTCCTAGCTCTTCACTTTCATATTAACCCCATTCCGTTCCTTCACAGGACGATCACAACCTGAAACCATCTTGTTTCTGTGTTTACCTGGTTAGCGCCTCCAGCACCGGCATGGAAACCCCACGAGGGCAAGGCCCTGCCTGTCTTGTTACTCACCCATGCTGAGAATGGTAACGAGCACCCAGCAGGCTGTAAAATATTTGCCCAATGAATTAATGAGGTGATCAAAGAATTTCCAGGGTTCTGGCTGCAATTATATCCCTTTTTCTCCCTCCAAAGAAAGTATTTTTGAGTATAACTGAGCAAGAGTCCTGTCATTTATTACAAACTCTGTATGTCCAGGCCACACCACAGACGAATTGCACCAGAATACCTGGGGTGGGATCCTGACATCAGCACTTGCAGGTCTCCAGGTGATTCTAGCATGCACCCTCGGCTGACAGTCAATGACCTCAAGGGACAAGTGTGGCCATTGGAACCAGACAACCTCCATTTGTTTCCCAGATGGACCACTGCTCAGAAACAAAGCCTAGGGTTTCTAACTTAATCTCTCCCTAATCTCTTAAACCCGTTCTAATTTATTTTTCCAAAGTAAATAAATTTGCAGCTTTCAGTATCTTATTAAAACAAACTACATGTGACACATATTATAAATGATCAAAACACACAAAGGCATCACAACCCCAAACTGAGACTTACTATGTGGTAGAAGCAACCAGTACTTTTTAAAACCCAAGTATGTCATGATCCATTTCAGGGCAGAAGAACACATCTTTTATTATAGCCAAAGCTTTTCAGCTAGGATTTGATACCTACAAAGATAGCAATTTACCTCAAAGAACTACTCCTTTTTCTACAAAATTAACTCGTTTTTTTGTTTTGTTTTGTTTTGTTTTTGTAGCAAATAGAGGGTTTAGATGTTCTTTGGAAAGATAAATCTGGCATAATCATTTCCTGATGTCTGTCATGAGCTGGACACTAAAATATAGAAATATAAATAAAAGTCCAGATCTTACAATACTGAGGCCAGGAGACATACAATATATCTAGTGCCATGACAGGTGTTACTCAAATAGGGTGCATAACAATGGCTATCATTGACCAACCCTGTACTAAGCAGTTCATGTGTATAATTCATGACATGCTCAGAGCCATCCCAGGAGATATTATTGTCCTCCCATTTTACAGATAAGGAAAATAAAGTACACACAAGTTAAGCACTTGCCTAGGGTCACACAGCTATTACATGACAAGAGCCTGGATTCAGATCCAAACAGCACAACTCCAGAGCCCTCGCGCTCAACCCTCATGCAATAGTGTATCATGGGAACAAAGGGACAGGAAAGACCACTTCTGGCTGTAGGAAAGGGACGCTTCCTGGGGAAGACAGCATTAGTGTTTGCCTTAAGAGATGGGTAAACTTTCAAGAGGCAGAGATGAGGGAAGGGTTATTTCCTTGCAAGTGGACGGTGGCATTAGTGAAGATTTGGAAATTGGAAAACACACTTGAGGAATGATATTTGGGAGTCTGTACGATACACCATAAGGAGAAGTGAGATAATAGTGGGAAAAAATGGGCTAGGCTGAGGCCAGATTATGGAGTATCCAAACGTCAGTAAGGATTGGGCTTTAGTTAATAGCTATTCAGGAGCCACTGTAGCAAGCTGGAGAATGAACTGGAGGGTGAGATGAACGTAGGAGACCAAATCGGAAGTAGCATTCATAATCCAGGCAAGGGAACAAACACAGGCTAGGACAGTGACAGTGAGATAAAAGAGGAAGTCACAAATGTGAGAGGTTATAGAAGGAACTCAACAGGACTTGGTGTTGGATTGAACACAGAGTGAGCGGAAGGAGTCAAAAGTGCATCTTATGTTTTGACACTGGAAGGATGGAGACACCAGTAACTCAGATAGAGAAGGCAGGAACAGGCTTGGCCAAGGAAAAAGGCAGATAAATTTCCTTTGGGAATGTAAGGAATTAGTCTCTTTATCCTCAAGCCAAACCAGCAGTTAGATTTTCTGACTATCATTTGGAGCCCCACTCAGGGATCCTTCCCAGGAACTGCTTCCAAATTGTTCTATGACCTTTTACCCACTGAAATTGCGAGATGCGTTTGTTGTGAGAGATTTTAGGAATTTTATCTTCACTTAGACGCTTCAGCCCTAGAAGGCTATGAAGTGGTGTAATTCCATCAGGAATACAGGAAAGCCAAGTCAGTTTCTTTGTTCAAGGAATTCAAAGCAAGGTGGGGAGGAGGGGAAGGCAAGAACTGCTGTCCAACTTGGACAAAAGTTAAAACATCCTAGAATTGAATTTGAAGCCATTAACAGTTCAGGACTTGTTGCTCTAATTCTAAAGAGGTGAATTAACATTCTTGGAGTGCCGGTAGCTGGACACTGCAGCAGGATAGGTTTGTCAGACACAGATCCTGCACTCACACAGGCAGTATGGTTTATCTCCTTGTTACCCAAAGTGTGGTCCACAGATCAGCAACAGTAGCACCAACCGGCAGCACCAAATCTCAGATCCTACTCCAGACCTATTGAATCAGAATCTCCATTTTAACCAGATCTCCAGGTGATTTATAAGCAGTGGTGTATATATATATATATATACACACACACACAAACATACATACATACATATATATGAAGAGTATGGGCTTTGGTGTATCAGGTGTATCTGGGTTTAAATTTCAGTTTGGCACTTAGGTTCTACTCACTAGCACTTCACCTCCTGGGCCTTGGTTTCACATTAGAATAACCTAGGGAGCTTTTAGAAATTCCATGCCCCCACCACACTGCAGACCAATTACATCAGAACTCTGGGGGTGGGATCCAGACATCAGTATTTAAAGGTCTCCAGGTGATCGGCTGCAGCACGCATCCAAGGCGAGAACTACTGATGACTTCGAAGGACAAGAGTACGGCCATTAGAAACACTCTTCATTTGTATCCCATTTCTATCATTTCTAATGTAAGACTGGAGCTTCTTAACCTCTCCCTAAGCTTTAGTGCCTTCATCTGTGAAAGAGGCATGACATAAAGTAGCATCTCTTTCAAAGGGCTCTGAGCATTGAAGGAGACATGGAAAGCACTTGGTACAGTGCTTAATGATTGTTTAGTTATACAAGTCCCAGCTTCCTTTGCAGAAGGAACCTAGGAAGCAACACGCAGCCTGAGGTATCCTATAAATGCCACCTGTCCATACTTTCCCCACCAGAGGCGACTTCCAATTACTTGGCCACTAAGAGGGTAATGGATGTTGACTTCGATGTTTTATAAATGTGAAAACCTATTATTTTTCTTCATTAAATTGGAGAATGAGGCAGAACAGGTGGGAGTAAGTTTCACCCAAAATGTTCCCAACTGTGGGGTCAGGGAATGGGGTGGGGTAGGGGGAACGCAGACCATGCGGTACTTTAACTATCCTGACACCTTGGGCAACAGGCCCTGCACCTCAGCTAACGCCTCACAGCAATCTCCCCACTTAAGCGTATCTCGAATGGGGGTAGGAAAGGCCTTTCCTCTTCACAACTTCACTTTTTAGAGCTCTGCACGAAGGCACCCAAGGCCCAGGGAGTCACGATGACTTACGCAGGGTCATATGCAATTTAATGCCACAACCAGGTGTCAAGTGACCCAGTCAGATGAAGAGGAAATAGCCTCATAGTGAAAAAGAAATTGAATGAAAGGGAAAATGAAGACATAATAGTGCTTTGAACCAGAGCCTTATAAATCCTGCGGCTTTAACCTGCCCAGGAGGTAGATAAGCACGTTCCCTTTAGTCAGTCCTCAAATTCAACCTCTCGCAAGAGGTTAAGGAACACACCCAAGGCTGGAACTGACACTCAGACCTCCCGACTTCCTGGCTTTGGAGCTGAGAGCTCAGCCTCCACCTCTCTTGTCTATCAGGAAAAACATCTGGGTTGTAACACTTGAGGATGGGCTATCAGGGGAAGTGGTGGAAGTTTGGTTCTTTAAGAAACTCTGAGCAAGACCTCCTAACACCGGGCCAGGAGGCACCTCCCATGGCCTGAGTCACGGGCTCAGAGTTTCTTCACTTCTCCTATCCTGGATGCTCCCCTTGTATGACCTTTAGGGAAATCTATTTGTCAGAGAGGTTGGATGGGAGCAGAGCTCCTCCAAAATGTGTGAACACAGACACACCCCGAGGAGCTGCCTCAGGTAACAAAGCCTTTCCTTTACAGTCATTTCTCTAGGATCTAACGGGGCTCCCGGCCACACTGGCGAATGCCTACTTAATGCAAGGAGAGGAACAGGCAGAACCACAAGAAGAAAAGCAAGGGGAAGTCATCTTTAAAGGCCAGAAGGTTATATAAAACATAATAAAATACAACTGTTTCCTTTAAATTTTTTAATGGCCAGGAAATGGTATAGAATAACTGCCAAGTCACATAAATTAACTTTTTTGTTAATGTTTGTGATCCCGGAAAGAACTCTGTCAGTCGATGCAAACCGCATGTGAGTTTTCATCAGTTGTCTGGGCACATGACAGTGTGGGCCATGGGCCCATCTTTACATGGTCCAGAAAAAAAGGCGGCTGCCATGTTTGGCAGGCTTCAGAGCTCCTTCTATCTCAGGGTTGGGCTCTGGTCGTGATCTTGAGTGATAAGGATTATCCGGTAAAGGTCGATCTGTTTTCACTTTGGTGACCTGCGAGGGGTGAAGAGGAAAGACGCAAAGTTGGAAGCTAGATGGAGTAGTCTGTGACCATAAACGCACCTCCCACTGTCTCCCGCTGCCCCAACTTCTCCTCTTCCTTAAAGCCCCAGAAAAATCACATCTAGACTCACTTAACCCTTGAGTAAACATTTAAGACAGCTCGCTTTGTGTCATTCCACATGGCAGAAGTTAGGGATACAGAAGGGTACGGCTCACAGTCTAATGAGGGAGTCAGACAAGAAAATCAACCAAGACTTCCTAAGCAAATTACCATACCTGAGCCGTGAACTGAGTGCTGGGGGAGCAGGGACCCCACACACCTGATCCGTCCTGAAGGCGAGGGGCCTGGACTATTTCTGAGGGGGCAACATTTAGCTTAATCTTGAAGAATGACCAGGAGCCAGCCAGGACAATTGGGGAGGGAAAGACATTCCAAGAAAACAAACAGTACACATGAAAACAGAGGCACGTCTTTAGAATGGCCAAAGCAAGGGCTGCAAGAAAAGGGGCAGGAGATGAAGCACCTAACCACGCACTAGCGCTGTTAGAAACGAGGCTGGGCATGCTATTCCATCTCATCCTCACACCCCTATGGGTCATTTTGCAGAGTTCAGAGGCCACCTAGCTAATAGTAGAAGAACTAGTCCTCAAAGCCAGGTCTGCCCACTCCAGAGCCTGTGCTTTTCAGTAACACGCTACGCGGAGGGGCAGGAACCAGGTGAGGAAGGGTACTGAATGATATGCAAAGGTGTTCGGATTTTGACCGATGGTAACCTGAAGCAGGAAAGTAACTCAATTACGTCCGCAGGATGGAAGGTGTAGAAGCTAGACTGGACAGTGGCAAGATCGCAAGTAGAGAGCTGAGCCAACAGGCCTGGCGAGATGGTGGAACACTGAACCGTGGGTATCAGGGAGAGAGCTGGACTATGCCCCGATGGCCACAAAAGTCTCCATCGGAAACCCAGCAGAAACTGTTCTCATTTTAACGATGAGGAAACAGGCCCAGAGAAGTGGAAAGACACAAAGCCAGTTATTAACAGCTGGTTACTTCGTGGTCTGAACTCTGAGTCATCCATGTAGTAATTGGACCAGATTGGTCTTCCTACGTGTACAAATTCGAAAGCCATTTATTATGAACAACGCTTTCATGTACACAGTTGCACAATTACTGCAACCCCCCCTCTGAGGCATTATCATCTCTGGCTCACAGATGAGGACGGGGCGCTCACTGGTCTCAGGTAAAGACACATAGGAAGTGTCAGAGTTGGAGCTGGAACCCAAGTCTTCTGACTGCAAGTCCAGAGTAGTCTTTTGTATGTTTTTAAAACAGTGTTCTCATCTCTCTGCTATAATTAGAGATCACTATGGTTCCTCACTGCTCGACAGAGTAACTCCAAATGCCTCCAGCAGCCATTTGAAGCTCCTTTAAGGAATTCAAGATATCTATGAAACAAATCAAGAAAAATCTTTCTCAAACTGAGAGTAATAAAAGGACCCCTTTAAAGGACAAACTACTGTGGAAAGAACAATAAAACAACTTCCACTCCGCGTCACACTCAAAAGAGAAAAGGAGCAGAAGCACGTGGCCGAACTAATTGCTGGGTAAACGAGGCTGGACAGCCTGCTTAACTTTCAACTTCCCACCTCTAAAATGACACGACTGTCAGGATAACATACATCCAGTGCCTGATGTATAAATAGCAGATGTTCCTTAAGTTATTTTCAATATTAGTATTATAAGGATGATGGAATTACAGATGGGAGAGCAATTCAGCCTAGGAAAGTCAGAAACGTCAAAGAAGGACATGCCATCTTGAGCGGAGGTTAGACGAGTGAGTAGGAAGAATTCCCCAGGGGAACACAGGAGGACAGGGCAATCCAGAGGAAACAGAACGCAAAGTGAATGAAGCTCAAATTTAGGCTTCATCCAGCTGATTATCACGTTACCAGGAAAAGACTGGGTACTGGTTTTAAGTACACCTAAAACTGACAATCCTCTTAAAGAAATACACTTTTTGAAGAGCTGAAACAATGATATTTTTTTTATTTTATAGGTTTTCTACAAATGTTAATATAAAGATTCCGGAATAAATATGCTTTCTTAACAGTATGATTTTTTAATTCTCCTTTCATGAGACAGAAATGAGAAAAGGTAGTTTTCATTATTAAATGTCTTAAGTTCCACACCACTTCCTAACTTAAGAATTACCAACTATTAAAAATAATTTGTTCAGAGGTGGCCAGATGGCTCAGTTGGTTAGAGCGTGAGCTCTGAACAGCTGGGTTGCTGGTTCGATTCCCACATGGGATGGTGGACTGAGCCCCCTGCAAGTAAAGATTGAAAACTGGACTTGGAGCTGAGCTGCGCCCTCTACAACAGGACTGAAGGACAACAACTTGGAGCTGATGAGCCCTGGAGAAACATGCTGTTCTCCAATATTCCCCAATTAAAATAATAATAATAATTTGTTCAAATACCATATGATCTCACTTCTATGTAGAATCTAAAGAACAAAACAAACAAACAAACAAACAAAACAGAAAGACTCATAGATACAGAGAACAACTGATGGTTACCAGAGGAAAGGGGGGTTGGAGGGAGAGGGTGAAAAGGTAAAAAGAGTAAGTATAAATTGGTAGTTACAAAATAGTCAGGGAGATGTAAAGTACAGCATAGAGAATATAGTCAATAACATTGCAACAACTATGTGTAGTGCCAGGTGGTCACTGTGTAAATTATATAATGTCTCACCACCATGCTGTACACCTGGCACTAATACTGAATGTCAACTGCAAGTGAAAAAAAATAACAATTTGTTCAGTGTAGCAAAAAAAAGGTATCTGAACTGAAATAATTAACCCAGATACAAACATCAAAAACAAATTGCTGAGCCATTCATCTACTTATGACACCATGCTGAAGACCCGACTATCCACAAATACTACACACAAACAGAAGGGAAGGAACATAACTGCGGAACAATATGTCAGGCATAAGGCTAGAGATTCACAAAGGCTCTCCAGCTTAATCCTCACAGAAAACTAGGGATTAATTCTGGTCCCATTCTGTGGACGTGGTAGGATAGGAAATGTTAAGCAATTTGCTCAGGATCCCATAGCAATTAAGTAGTGGAACTAAGATTCACATCTACTGTCTGTCTCCATTCAAACCCTGAGTTCATCCTCAATGCCTTGGTACCTGTGATGAGGCTCGAGAAGCAGGGCTAAGTCAGGTTGTAAAGGGCCGTGTATGCCACGGTCTGGGGAGGATGCTTCATCTGGCAAGCTATAGGGAGCCCCTAACAAGCTTTTTAAAAGAAAGTGACATTGGATTTATTTTCCACACAGATCATGCCTGTAGTGAAGATGTAATTATGTCCTGAATTCTTTTTCAATTTCAGAGGATGTGCTGTCTTCTACAATCTGAATTGATCCAGCCTCCCCTCCCAGAAATTCACGTAGCCCAGGTTAAGAATTGTCCAAGAAATGGGGGCAGGGAGAGGATTCAAAAATTTTTCTAGGAGATGCTGATCTATAGGAATTGACAGAATAAAGGAAAAAAGAGTAAGAAGTGAAGAAAAAAGACACTCAAGTTTTCAGCTTTGATGCTTCAACAGATGGTGTTATCACAACTGAGATAGGAAATGTAGGAGGAAGTTAGGAAAACATGCTTTTTAAACTACAGGCATGTACTTCTTTTACCTTCGGTATGTTCCTGAAAACGCTGGCATAACCCTGATCCTATTTCCCCACTGAATTCAACAATTACATCAATGTTTTCAACTGACAGTGTCCCCTGACATTTTGTTTATCCTCATCTACTCCCTTCTGTTCTTCAATTAGCTAATTAACCACAAACAAATCTGCACATGCTGCAAGAGCTATTGAAAGGAGTACCTCCGCTAAATAAACTCCCTTCAGGATTGTGTATAATCGCTCCCTAATTAACCTGTTAGGTAAATTTGGATTTCTCGAATCATACCTGCACTCTCTGACCCTTTTCAGACCACCTCTTACCTTTACCCATCCCTCAGTGAGCGAGTGAGCCTGCCAGCAGGAAACACTTTTACCTTGGACAGCTCTCCCAGGTCAGGTCGCACCCAGCCCAGCTTGTCCAGCACACACTCGTCAAACTTTGCCTGTTGTTTGCGACAGCGACGAAATAGCTGCAGGCCAGAATAATCGATGCAGGTCCAGTATTCTGTAAAAGGCTCTGCACAGTGACGTTTTATCTGCCTGGAAAAGAGGGCTAAGTTAGGGGGAGCTCTTCGCAAAACAATGAAAAACAGAAACGTGGGGAAAAAATAGGTACAGACCTCAAATACAAAGCCTTGCTCTTTGAACAGGATGGAAATAAACACTCTTACCTCACTTACAAGACAAATTGGAGAGCCTTAGGTCGAGAATCAATAAGGAAAAAAAGACTTCTGAGGGATAAGACCTAATTTCTTTATGCAGCAAAAATAAATGAGAAGAAATGCCAAAAGACCGTGGTCAAACATGCATATACTCAGAGGAGAACACCTCATTTTTTCTTCTTATCTTTAGATCCAATTCTAAAGATTAGCAGCTTAGCAAGTTTAGAAGAGAAGTAGGCATAATCAGAGATGGGCATGCAGACAGAGGTGACAGATAATGGCAAAGAAGGAGACAGAATTATGAAAAGCAAATACACAAACTACCAAGCAGAACATCCCCGGGTCACTCAGTGCATATGCAAACTGCCCTACACTCCTCAAAAGCTCAAGGTCTTCCTTCTCTTAATGCACTGAACCAAAACAGAGATTACCGTTGTCATTAATAACGTTAAATTATTTTGGTGCTCTCTGTTCAGCAGCAAGGTAGCATATGAATTCATTCTGCGACCACCAAAAAAGGATGAAGAAAAAGTAACTGTTGTGTATCAAAGGGATAAGCCGCAATTATTTTGCAGAATTCCTCTTCTCTTACCATTCAACCTTCCTAGTAATCAAATAAATGCAAACTAAAGCAAGAATAAAACACCATTATTTTACATAGAAGCTGTATTTGAGGCAGTGGAAGAAATGCAGAACACGTCCTTCCTCCAAAGGAGTAATTACGAACAGCTTGCTTGTTATATTCCAAGAATCTAGCTACACTCAACACAGGAATCTTATTTACCATGGCTCAGGAAGAATCTCAGAGATGGTCTAAGGAAATACATAGTGAAAACTCTGCCCTCCATTCCTGCTTCGTTCCCCTCCTGGGAGACGACCATTGTTACCCGTTTTTCATGTACCCTTCCAGGTATTCTAAGTATAACCTTGGAGGTGGCGGGGTGTGCAAGAGGAAGGAAGAAGGACTATCAAAGCCGTAGGGGGCTTTTCTGAAATAGCTCTAGCCCCATTGAGCTGGATTTCTATGGTACACAAAATTGCACCCACCAAACCTCTACCTGAGAATCACTCTGGTTTCCAATGGGAGTTTCATATTCTTCCAAAATGTTGCGGCACAAGGCCTGCAGACCAGTACTCTAATACTTAGTCTCTGTTCTGGACCCTGTCACCCTGGCACCCACACCCAACAAGACAGTTACGTACCAGTGCCTACAACAAGCAACTTCAGCAGTGAGAAATTCCTCTCATGGAGGCAGTGAGGTACCTCGGAAGCTTGTGAAATCCAAACATTTCCCACTTAAACGTACCATGTCTGGGCCAAAGGAGAAATGCTTTGCCAAAATTCTCTTAGAAAATAAAAAATTTGGAAGCATTTGAAATCTTGCTTCCTGGCAGTGTTGTCAGTTTTGGCTCAAATAAACTCTTACTTTAAAAAAAAAAAAAAAAAAATGTTTAAATAAAAAATTTAAAAATAAACGGTTAGCAATCAAATCAATGCAAATTCAAGCAAGAATTCAGTGCCATTTTGTATCTATCAAATATTTAAATAATAGGTGACACTGGTACCAAGATATCGTGCTGAAGACAGTGTAACTGACTCAACTTCAAAAAATGGCAACTGTTGTTGAAGAGCCACAAAACATGTTGAAAACCTGTTATAAAATAACCTCACTGCTGGGAAATCTATGCTAAGGAATTGATGAAAAAATGAAAAAGCTCTCCACACAAAGGTAATCACTGCAGACTTATGCAAAACCATCAAAGCTGGAATCAACAGTGATGCTTAGTAACAGGAATTGGTCAGGTACATGGTTGGTTTACCGACTGATGGAATATTACACAGCCAGTGAAAATGACGATCATGAAGACAATACAGCAATTTGAGAGAATGTTCCCAATAGTTTCAAGTGAAAAATGAATTTTAAAAGACACACTATGACTTTAACCACAAAAATATCTCTACACGTGGACACAGACAGCAGAGGCCAAGAAAGGAGAGCAGCTATTATGCAAAGAAATTTGATTTTTCCCTCTAACGTCATTATGGCAGACATCTGTGGGTTTTGCCTCGCCAGCAGTCACTCCCTATTCTTCTCTAACATCCTTCTCATTTTCATCTGGGAAACAACGCCTCCCAACCTCCCAGCAATGCGGTTCCGATGAATCAAGTCTACTCTCACTTCAGGCCTGACCAATCACAGCATTTTATCTCCTGAAACACAACTGATTCAAAGACGTGCACATGAAATCAACCCACCAGGCCAATCGGACTCAGTCCAGGGACCTCTGCCCACATTACTGGAGAACTGGCACTCTTTAGCTACAGCTGCGAAGCAAGGAGCATAGCAGCTTGGAGTGGCTGGTAACCATTTTTGCTGTAGCAAGGAAAGAGGCTGTCTGAAAAGGAGTCTGACAGAGAAAAGCAGAAGGGGAAGAAGAGGAGAGGCAAAAAGACACCAATCACTGTGAAATTATTTAAGCCCTTGAATCCAGCCCTGCCTGCTACCAGTCCCATTTCTGGACTTCAGAGTTACACGAGCCAATTCCCTTTGAATTGAGTTCCTGTCCCTTTTAATAGAGATCTGACTAATATGGCTGTTAAAACATTTTTCTACAATTATAATTTCGATTTTTTTTAACTTACAGTATCAAGCACAGAGACCTACCCAAAAACTTGGCTCTGAATACACCTTTCTTTCCATAACTGTGTGTTCCGTGGTAATCATAACAACCATGTTTCCCTGAAAATAAGGCCTAACCGGAAAATAAGCCCTACCATGATTTTTCAGGATGACATTCCCTGAACATAAGCCCTAATGCGTCTTTTGAAGCAAAAATTAATATAAGACGTGGTCTTTTTTTCGGGAAAACACGGAATCTAGTGATTTCCACTAGCAAGCACTGAGCTGAGTTGTTTTTAGGTGCCTTTTCAAATTTTTCATAACAACCCTGTATAAGACAGGAATTATTCTAACAATTTGGAAACTGAGATTCATGGTGATGGAAGCACTTGCCAAATAATAAAGGACAAATAACATACCTGTAGCACTTACTGTGTGCTTGCTTTGGTCTACCTGCTTCCCAAGCCTCGCATTTCCTACTAAAATGAGTCACTAAAAGGCCCTTCCCTTTAACTAGCTGGATGTTCACCGCGACACATACGCCTTGGTGTTTCACCCAAGCAGGTGTGATGTGAAAAGACTCTTACTTGAAGAAGTCCAGAGCGCACTTGTTGACAAGCTTGCCTTCCTCCAAACACCGCCGCGGGTCCTTCTCTTCCCAGCGGCACAGCATGAACTCCTTGTTGGGCTTGTCGCACTGTGCTCCATAGTGATGGGCCGCCGCTTTAAGCACAGAGGAGCTGACCTTGACCTAGGGAAAGGCACGATGGGAGAAAGCACACAGCTGTGTGACTGGGACATCACTTCCCCAACTTCACCTCACACTGGTCAAAACAGAGAGAACACAAAGGTAGCGGCTCAGACGGTGCCGTGAAAAGGAAGGCAGGGGACTGCCCAAATAACCCTTTAGAAGCTTCCGCGCTTTAGAGATCCCCGAGCTCTTGCAAACGGCAGCCCCAACAGAACCCTTAGGTCTTTATGACAGAGAAAGTGGTGCTCCGAAGGAAGATGGCAGCTTCTGGGACATAATGGGAGGAACCAACTCTGGGGGCTTCTTGAGTCTCCTCAACAGGAACAAAAGTAATAGAATATTAGAACATACGAGAATATTAGATAGTACACAGGGTACAAAAAAAATGTATACACATTTTAAGAAAGGAAAAATCTGTATTAAAATTGTACTACAAGGAATGATGCTAGCGTTCATTTGATGAACACCATCTTTTAAGCAAACGTCATGCTACACATTGCTATACACATACTATACATAGGTAACATCTCTTAAAATGTATACAGTTTTTTGGCACCCCCAGTATATATCTAGTATTAGAACAATAAAACATATCTAATAGTTGAAAGATACAATACTAATAAAGTATTAAAATTTGTGACTTTTTAAAAATTACAGTGTACATCCGTGGTAGCCATCCCTACAACTATGTCAGTCTCACTCACATTCCAGTTCATTTTCTGGAGAAACAGTGTGGCTACAGCTAAACTCACAGGGAAATGCACACAGTCCCAGGCCTATGGAATCGCTGCTGCAGCGACAGTCCCGCTGGCCTTTTCTGTACGTACTACCTTTTCCAGCGTCAGTACCACAGTTTTAATTACTGCAACTTTAACAGAACACTTTGTTATCTGGGAGGACCATTCTCCTCATTATTCTTCCTTTTCAAAATTGTCTTGGCCATTCTTCCAAACGAACACCACTCCACCTCACCTCCCCAAAACAACTGGAGTTGTAGTAAGCTTAGTTATATATTAAATGAGAAGGGAACAGGGAATTCTACATCACTGGGTCTCTGCTCCAATTTGACCTCCTCAGAGTCTTCCCCTAGTCACTTTATACAAATCAGCATCGGTGCTCACTCCGGGTCCGTCCACTAGAACGTAAGTTCCCAGAGGGCAGGGATTTTGTTTTCAACAGAAATCCAATACGGTCAAGATGTCAGTTCTCCCTAAACCAAACTGTAATTGAATTAACGTTTACTGTGGTTCACCAGGCAGTCAAATAATACGGAGCAGCGGCTGAGCACTGACTCTGTGCCAGAGACTGGGGATACGGCAGTTACAAAAGAGATAAGAATCCAGGACTTACGCCCTCTCGTCCAGAACACAGTATGCCTCTCCATTTATTCAGGTCATTTTGATGTGCTTCGGTTAAAATTAGTTTCCTTCATATAGGAACGATGCACGTTTTTTTTATTCCTCAAGTATGTTAACATTTTTGATACTATCTAAGTAGGAATTTTCTTCTATTAGATTTTCAAATTGGTTACTGCTTGTTTGTACACTGCGTCTTCTCTCTAGCCATATCTTACTGAATATCTTACTGATCTTGTTAGTTCTGATACGAAACTAATGAGAATTAACGGGAAAACTTCCATTTACAAATAAAACTGTCTCCCTTCCTTTCTGATATTTATATCTTTTTCTTCTTCTTCTTTTTCCTTTCTTTTTGCTCTGACCAAAACCTCCAGGATAATACAGACGAACAGCAATGGCAGCAGGCATCCTTGCCTTTTTCTAAACTTTAAAACACAGTTTTGGAATGACATTTGTTTGGGAAATAGTTGTTTGGCTATTCCTCATCAAGGAAGTTTCTTTCTAATCCTAATTAGCAGTATTTTACTATTGCTATTTTGTCCACCAGGAAAGTCTGAAATGTGCAGGTTTCTTTTTCATTAAATCTATAAATGTAGTATAGAGCACTTACACATTTTCTAAAACTGACCAATTATATCTAGAATAAAATCTAGCCTGTCATAGTGTATTATGCTTTAAGATACCACTGGATTTGATTTGCAAATATTTTTCATGGATTTTTATGCGAGAATAATTTTATAATTATTTCTATTATAATAAAAATTTTATTTTTTATGAATTTCACACAGCTTAGGTTAAACTATTAGTAAGATAAAAGGCAAGGAAAAATGAAGAAAGTAATTCATCTATACACTACAGGAAGAGGAGAATAAAGTTACAACTATGTCTACTAATGTCACACCTGTTATAATTATCAAAGCAAAGGTTAACTTATGATGTAAGTGACATCTGCCATGTCAACTCTCATAAATCTGTTTAAAATCTGTAAAATTTTATATTACAGTTTTTAGTAATAAGAGTTTATCTAGGTTCAATGAGTGGTAAACACTTGTTTGCTATATTATCCATAAAGAGTTGGGAGAATAAAAATCAAGACTTGAACTGATTTAATAACTCAAATGCTTTCACAGCTCTCATGCCCAAAAAGCCAATGACATGCTTTGCTTTACTTTCCTACAAATGTAGAGGTCTTATAAAAATATAGGTATACCCACGTTGCTGAGCATGTAAAATAAACTGTCACAGGGAATTAAAGGATGAGAACCCCACATTGAATCTATCCTGAGGAAAAAGAGAGCCGTTCTCTAGATGACAGGTCAGTGGCAACCAAATAACTGGAATCCAGAGACTGTGACCGCCAATCAGGCCTCTTCCCATTATATCGCCATTACTGAGATGGCAAAGAACTTCAGATGTCACCATCGCCCTTCACCTGCTTCTTCACTAAGACCGATGGATTCCGACAGAAACAACATCTTTTCACAGCTGCTTACCGTGAATACCCTCTCAAACTCATTCAGCTCCCTTTGTCTCAAAGAACACAGAATTTCAATGTCCCTCCTCATTTATCCTCACAATAGCAGGATTGTATCAGTCTGCAGGTGTAGAAAGGGAGGCAGAAAAGTCTTACAATCTAGTATACAGTCTTCTAGTCCTCTGCTCTCTTTCTTAAACCATGTCTGCACCTCTTTTTATAGGACTCAATTTATGCTATGCCTTATATTTTACTTAATTTATGTAAAAGGGAGGATAATAGTACTTATTCGGTGGAACTGTTGTGATTAAATGAGTTACTACATACAAATACATTAAGGGCAGTGCCTCGCACATAGAAAGCACATCCTAAATGTTAGCTCTTCTTTCTGCTAAAAACTGTCAGTGTGTACAAGGAGCTTCCAGCCCAAAGCTCTGCCTACTTCTCCCATCAGGATGTGTCATAACTCCAAAGTCAATGAGTCCCAAAATGTGTTCAACGTGCCCCTCGAGCCTGCTCCTTCTTCTGGCTTCACTCAACCTATCGTCAAGGTGCAAATCTGACATTGATTCCTCAATTTTCCTGCCTCTGATACCTAAGTTGTTGCTAAGTCTGATCAATTCTGAGCAAATTTGTCCTTGCTTCTCCAAGCATAATCACCAGTGATGGTGAGGTCATTAAAATCTTCCCCAATTATTTCAACAGCCACCAAGGCTAGTCTCCCCACTTTTCTTGTCCTCCCTTCAACCCATTTTTCACAGAGCTGCTGGAGTGATCTTCCTGAAAGACAATTCTTATCTTACTCTGCTACCAAAACAAATTAGCGGGGGGCCAGCCCAGTGGCTTAGGCGGTTGGAGCTCCGTGCTCCTAACTCCAAAGGCTGTCGGTTCGATTCCCACATGGGCCAGTGGGCTCTCAACCACAAGGTTGCCAGTTCAATTCCTCGAGTCCTGCAAGGGATGGTGGGCTCTGCCCCCTGCAACTAAGATTGAACACAGCACCTTGAGCTGAGCTGCCTCCCGGATGGCTCAGTTGTTTGGAGCGCGTCCTCTGAACCACAAGGTTGCCAGTTCAATTCCTCGACTCCCGCAAGGGATGGTGGGCAGCGCCCCCTGCAACTAAGACTGAACACGGCACCTTGAGCTGAGCTGCCGCTGAGCTCCCAGATGGCTCAGTTGGTTGGAGCGCATCCTCTCAACCACACAGTTGACGGTTCGACTCCGGAAAGGGATGGTGGGCTGCGCCCCGTGCAACTAGCAACGGCAACTGGACCTGGAGCTGAGCTGCGCCCTCCACAACTAAGACTGAAAGGACAACAACTTGACTTCGAAAAAAGTCCTGGAAGTACACACTGTTCCCAATAAAGTCCTGTTCCCCTTCCCCAATAAAATCTTTAAAACAAACAAACAAACAAAAAAGTTAGCAACAAAACCCTTGACAGATTCAAGCATCACAGCAGCATAAAGCCTAAATGTGCTATGAGGTATTCAAAGCCTTCTGGATCCAGACTTTTCACTCACGACACTTCAAACAGGAATCTCTTGTGGTTCCCAGAACCCATTTTGGGTCCCCTGCATTTCCCCATCTCCTTACCTTTGCTCAGATCCCACCCTGGCTTAGAAAGCTTGTCTCCATCTCTGCCTATAATTCTTACATTATGCCCAAGAAGTGCTTTCTGTTCCCTTTATAGCCTCAGAGAATTATACAGCTAGAATCACTTCATCTTGCAAATAAAACAGTGCCTACAAATGCTAAAAGTGACTAATCAAGGTAACCAAGCAATTAGGCCTAGAATGTAGATACAACTTCAAATCCTACTCTTTTCTTAAGCCATGTCTGCCCCTCTTCCATAGCATTTAATCATACTTTGTCTTGTACTTTATTTATGTAATTATCTGTTTCTCAATTCAACTGTGTGAAGCCTAAAGGCAAATTTATTCCAGATATAGAATACTCTCAGGAAGTAAAACCTCAGATGTTTGTTGAACCAAATTAAAGTTCATGAAAAATACAGCAACTTGAGACTAAGCCAGCTTCACAGTGGGGCAAGAAACAAAAGACTGACTGTTGGCAGCACACCCCCATCCCCCTTTTAGCAAATGTCAGTTTATTATAAAGTCCATGAGCACAACTAAAAATTTCTTCATCTGAGGAAAATAATAGTTGCCATTCGCACAGGCATATATTAAGTGAAGTAATGCAGGTAAAACACTTAACACGTTGTGTAAGGCGGGGTTTAAATCCCTCGTGAAGATTCTCGTGATCCGTAACCAATGTGTTAATATGGTGCCTGGGATATAATTTCTGGCACACAACTTTTAGTCTTGCCCTCCCTCTCCTCCAATGTCGCCTGATCTTCCCGTCAGGCCATGATACTCCTCTGCCTTAAAACTTTCCACCTTTCCCCATCACCTTACTTATAGGATAAAGTCCAAATTGCTTAGTCTAGCCTTGTGGAAATTGTGTCCTGGTCCTTTTTGAGCCCAAGATACCTCTTCTGGCTCAGCAACTGCCGCTTCCCACCAACACTAAAGTCTCATCAAACAGGACTTGTCTCACGAAGCACAAAATGGTTCTGTTAAGCTTTCCCACTCGTTTGAGCTTTTGTCCATAATACAGTAATTTAAAAGCATGGGTTTTAAAATCAGGCCTGGGTTCACATTGCAGGTCTCCCACCTACCAGCTATGTGACCTTGGGCCAATCACTTCTTCTCTCAGGACCTGTTTCCTTAGGAGAGACCAATCGTATCCTTCCTTACAGTGTTGCTAGGAGGATTTAATGCATGTAAATCCTGCCTGACATCTAGAAAAGGCTTGATCATGCTTGCTGTAATTAGTGTTGTACTGTCTTCATTTCTCAAGCACTAACTACACTGTACTATAATTGCCTCTTTATATGCCTGTCTCCATATTACATTATAAGTTCTGTGAGGGCAGGGGCATTAGCTCTTACTTTCCAATGTCTGTTCACATGGTACTTATTCATATGATATCTCTTGAATAACTAAATGCTTCCAATGTCTTATTACCAAACACCTTCCCAGGGCTGTTAAGCAACTGCACTCTCCAAAATCATATCCTTTTTCTGGGCTTCCCAGTTCCACTCTAATGCACTCTGCACTGACGATGCTTTTTAAGGTAACTGTCCCTCTGTCTCTCGACTGCGAGCACCCCGGGTTGTATACTCACTTCGCAGGGAGGTTGGAGTATTACATGGCATAAAGCAAAGCGTCCCTGGTAGGTGCTTAATAAAAAGTATCACTATCATTCACCTAAAGAAGCAGGTCGCTGTGGGAGCAGGGGGCAGTTCTCAAGCCACTGCGGGCTGAGGGGGGGCGATTCCGGAGCTGAGGAAGGGGGTCCGGGGGCTGACCTATACACGTGTTGGGTGGGCATGGGGTAGGGGCATCCGGGACCTGGGGTCCGCTGAGTCGAAGCAGGGCTGGGCCCAGGCCCGGGAACTGCAGTCCTATGCCCCGCTTGCCTGTCCTCCGGACGAGCCTCACCTCCTGCACTTTCAGATCCTCCACAGTGGGCAGCTCCACTATCCCCGGCATGATGGCTGTTGCCCTGAGGCGGACGAGGCACCCGCAGCTGCGTCGCCCCCGTCTCCTTGAACTCCCCTTTCGACCGCCAAGGGCCACCTAGCGCCTGCGCATGCGCAGCCGGCGGTACGCAGGCGCACTGCTCTGCCCCACTGCGAGCCACGGAGCGTGCGCATTGCTAGGACATTCTGTAGACCCTGGGGGCGAGGCTTCGCTTCGGCTCCGCCCACCCCTCCTGGTTGTCATAGTGAGGCGGTATTTATTGACATTCTTGAAAGCCCAACCGCTGGAAGCCAGAGGCAGGCGCCATGCAGTACACCGGGAGCAAATATATTGGGGAATATGTAGATGGGAGGTAAGGGTCTTATTTGATTCACTATGTCTTGAACATCTGACTGGGACAAGACATCTATTTTTTTTTTGCCTTTGAAAAGGACCTGTACCCGACACTTGCACAAACTTTATCACTTTTAACTTTCAGAACAACAATTTCAGGTAGGATTGTTCATTCCCATTTTACAGTTCAGAAAAATGAGACTCAGAAAAGTGAAGTAACTTGCTCAAGCGGCAGAGCTGAGATATATTCATTCCATATGTCCTTGTGTGTATGTGTGTTTGCTCTCTGCCAGTTTTAAATATGGGGATAAGAATATTAAAAATGTCCAGATCCTTGCTCTCATGGAGCTTATAACCTAGTTGGCATATTGCCAACAAATAATAAATGAGGAGATGATTTCAGATAGTGGCTTTACCTGAATCTTTCCCTCCTCACAGCAAACCTATGAGATAGCATCATCTCCAGGTGGGAAAAGTGAGTCTCAGAGTAATTACGTAACTTGCCTAAAGTCACCTAGTCCGCATTTAGCAGAACTCTCTACTATAGAGTCTCTGCTGCCGGGCCCTGCAGAGGCTGCACTGAGTTGGGGTCCTTGAAGTCTTCGTGGAGGAGATAATATTTGAATTGGGCCCTGGAGGCTGGGAAGGACTTATGTGGGTGGAGATGCAAGGTGAAGAATGTTTCCAGGCAGAGGGAACAGCACGAGCAAAAACTCAAAGGGTTTATAAGAAGAGTAGGCCATTCAGTTTGGCTGGAGTGTCGGATGTGCCCAGAGGAGAGTGGGAGCGGAAGCTGGAAAGATGGGTCTGGGCTCTGGCACAGAGAGATTTCAATACTGTGCACAATTCTGTGGGTGAGAGGAGCCACTGATAGATCCTTGGCAGGGCTGGGCATTAGAAATCTAATTTATCTCTGCATCCCTCATAGTGCCTATGTCTGCTAGGCACTCAGGAAATGTTGACTGAATAAATAAGAGAATGAATGAATGAATGGTATTTGAGATATGGTCATTGTATCCTCATTATGGATTGAAGTCTTCATGATAAAATAGCTCTCTCTTTATTCTTTTTAACTTACTTGAACTTAGAGTGAAGGCTTTTAGCCTTGAATAAATTAAAGAAAAATGGAAGGGAAGGAGAGACAGAAGAAGGGAAGGAGGGAGAGCAGGAGGAGAGGGAAGGGAGGGAGGCAGAGTGGAGATGGGGAGATCAGGTCAGAGCCCATTGCAGATGTCTCAGTAAAAGGCAGCAGGACCCCAGACCAAGGCAGAGGCAGTGGGGCTTCCAGAAAGAGAAAAATTAAGAAGTTTGGGGATTTCATTGCCAGGACTTGGCAACTGATTGGCCCAGTCCCAGTCCAGTGCCCAGCTCCAGGATTTGAACTTGGAGGATTCTGATGCCACTCATGGAAATTGAACACTCTGAGGAGGGACTGCTTTGGAGGAGGAGAGGAGTTCCATTTTGGGTGAGCGGGCAATGTCTGCAGAAGGTCTGTGGAAGGACAATAATGTCCAATTTGCAGTAAAAAAAAAAAAGGGGGGGTGTCTAATTTCAAAGAAGGATTTATATAGAAACTATGCTTAGAAATAATGTGATCTCAAGCAAAGAGGTAGAGGAAAGAAGGGCTACTCTCTCCTCCAACGTCTTGCAGTAGAGTAAAAGCAAAATCGTGTTTGAGCTCAGTATATGCCTTGCATTCTGCTATAGTTTCCCAGCCATTATCTCACTTAATTATCTCAACAACTTTAGGGGATTGTTGTCATTATCCCCATTTTCACAGATGAGAATCTCAGGCTCAGAGAGGTGAAGGAGCTTGTCCAAGGTCACACGGGCACAGAGAGGTGGAGCCAGGCCTGGACGCCAGGTCTGCATGGCTCAGAAGCTGTGCTTTAACCACAGCGCTCTCCTGCTTTGGGCCTGTGCCACAGTGGCATGTGTCATCCATTCAGTCAGTTCACTGGCCTTTCTGTCTCCTTCATTTCTCACTCAGCAGCTGTTTATAGAGCACCTGTTTAAGAAGAAACATGATTCTAAGAGCCAAGGATACCAAAGTAGTTTTCTCAAGATGCTTTGATTAAATAGGGACAGTGAGGTATACAATTAAGATGTGAGGCAGAAGGTGCTAGGCATCCAACAGAGGCACAAACAAAAGCCTAAAGAAGTTAGGGGTGGTGACCTCCAGTTAATGGCGAAGAATGGAGAATGAAGGAAGGAATGAAAGCACGTTGCTTAAGCGTTCACTATTATGTCAGGCCCTTGACTAGGAAAACTGTTACACGTTATCTGGGTTAATCTTGGGCAATTAACCTTAGCCTTTCACGTGAAGAAACTAGTCAACTGATCAACTGGTTGAAGTGTCCCTGCCCACTGCTCCTGTGGGGGCCTGTCTTGCCCTGGCATGGCACTTACCACACATTATGTAATTGCTTATTTGTGCCCCCCAATAGACTGTGAGCCCGACCCTACGGGTAGGGATGGTATTGGTTTCAACACAGTTGTATCCACGTTATATCCAGCAGACCAGACTCAACAAGACACCTGGCATATAGTAGGTTCACTGTAAATATGTGTTGGAAAAAAGGAAGACACAAAGGAAGGAAGGAAAATAGACAAACAGAAAGGTTTAGGAAAATCTCCAAGATAGTACATCTAGGAAATGGTGATGTAAGATTCAAACCCAAATTTCATACTTTTCCACATATCCCACTTGTGGTGTAATGGGTAGGGGTGAGCTGGTCCTGGCAGGAAAGACACAGAGCCAGCTGCCAGGAAATCTGGCCCTAGTTTCTGCTGCACAGTGCTTACTGTGTGGCTTTGAGCACATCAGTCCCCTCTCTGGGCCATCCAAAGGGTGTTCCTGGGGAAAACGTGAACTCCAGGACAGCCTGTAGGTGTAGGGATGGAGGAACAGACCAAATTCTGCCCACCCCCCTTCAACAACACAGCCCCTCTTATTATTGAGCTTTTGAGGGGAACAAGCAAAAATTTTGGGTTTGAGCAGAATATTGCTGGGACATGAAAGTCTGAGGCACCTGAGGATGGGGTTCCCACTGGGTCTCCCATGCCTGCCAGTTCTGATCCTCCGGCTGCCATGCAGGGCTCAGTGATGTCCCTTTGTCCCTACAGGATGGAGGGCGATGCGGAATACATCCTCCCTACCGAAACAAGATATGTTGGGGAAATGAAGGACGGCATGTTTCACGGCCAAGGAACCCTTTACTTCCCCAGCGGGAGCCGATATGAAGCCATTTGGGAAAAGGGATTGGTTGTTAAGGTAATCAGCCTGGGGAGGGGGCTGGGGGGGAGCCTCAGACAGGAAGAACCCCTGCTGACGCACGCAGCACCCAGGCTACCCCATCGGATACCCTCTTCTCCCCTCCTCTTGATCTCCAGGGCTCTGGGTCCTCTCCTTCTGGGTCCAGAGGGGCCCCTCGAGAGGCCATAATGAGTCTGAATCCTGTTAAACCACTAATTGTGTGACCTTGGGCCCATGACTTCCCCTTTCTGAGACTCCTGTTCCTTGTTTAATAAATTGGGGACAAGAGTTGTATTCGTTTCCTATTGCTGCTATAACAAATTACTACAAACTCAGTGCCTTAAAACAACAGAAACTTATCTTACAGTTGTGGCAGTCAGAAGTCTAAAATAGGTCAGCAGGGCTGTATTCCTCCTGGAGGCTCTTTGGGAGGATCCATACCCTTGCCTTTTCCAGCTTCTGGAAGCTGCCTCCATTCCTTGGCTCGTGGCCACTCATCACTGATCTCCGCTTCCGTCATCACATCTCTCTCCCTTTGCATTTGTTATCACCTTGTCTTCTATCACGCTGACTCTCTTGCCTTCCTCTTATAAAGACCCTTGTGATTACATTACCCCTCCCCCAAATAATCCAGGGGAATCTCACCACTTCAAGATCCTTAACTGAATCACATCTGCAACACCCTTTTGCCACGTATAGTCAACAGATTCACAGGTTCCAGCACTTAGAGGTGGGTATGTTTGGGGACCGTCATTCAGCCTGTCACAATAGTACTCGGCACCTCCCAGGGTGGCTGTGGGAGTCGATGAGGCAGCATATGTGAGTGCTTTGTTCAGTACCTGCTCACAGTAAGCACTCAGCAAGTGTTTGCTTGTACTGTTACTGCCACCGCCACCCTACTATCATGATACGTCATCTACTCCAAAGATTCTTAATCTTGAATTTGTGGGGCCACGGATAGAATTGACGGAGTCAGTAAAAACTCCTGATTTGTACAGGAAAGTTTCTCTGAGTGTGGGACCGGAGTTTTCTTTGGGGGAAGGATCCATAGCTTTCATCAGTTTCACAAAGGGTGTGTACAGGGCTGGCTCATGACCTAAAAAAGATTCAGAAACACTCCTTGTTTTATAGATTGGAGAATCTAAGCCCCAGGAAGGGGATGTGATTTACCCAAGGTCAAACGGTGAATTAATAGTATTGGAATTTCCACCCATGTTTCCTGATGCTCAGGCCAAAGCGATGTCTGCATCCTGGGCTTCCTCTAGCATGAAGGCAGCAAAAGCAAAATGTACGTGTTTGGACAAAGGGCTGTGATGGATGATGGCTCTGACCTTTATAGCTATAATAACCTTAAAAGGATGATAGCAACTTAACATTCATTGAGTGCTTACTATATGCCAGGCACTATGCTACATGCTTTATAGGTACTGTCTCGTTGAATCAACCCTATTAAGTAGGTACCATTATTATCCTAATTTTACAAATAGGAAACCAAGGGCTAGAGAAGGTGGGTCACCTGCCCAGAGTCACATAGTGAGTTGCCATTTTTGAGTGCCAGGCACCGAGCTGAGCACGTTATATCCATTCCTTCTCATCGTCAGAACCATAATAACTATGACGGTATCACTTCTTTTCTGTGGCAATGAGAAAGCCATCTCTTCCCTGACGTATGTCCATCCTTGGCAAAGGACAGCCTTCCTCAGACACCCCTGTGTGCTCCTTGGCCTCCAGGGCACGTACACCTTCTCGGATGGGCTGCAGTACGAAGGAAAGAACTGGCATTACTGCGACACCTACGATCGAAGGTTTTACACGGAGATGTGCCATGGCCTGAAGCCTACAGGTACCCAGGCACCCTCCCTCTCCTTCACACCCAAACTGAGAGGGAAACGAAAGACGGTTTTAAATAAGTGGACCAGGGCCTATTAAAGTAACCCAAGGGAGGAGAGGAATGGGCCAGGGGCCACAGAACACCAAAGAGCCAGGTTCTGGAGCCAGAAAGGGCAGACAGTATATCCAAAATGGCAGATGGGAAAATGACTTGGCGAACTGTAAAAATTAACTTACAAGATAACGTGGTGTAGTTGACAGAGCGTGGAGCCGGAAGGTCTGGGTTAATAGCCAAACAGCCTGAGCAAGTCCACGTCTCTGAAGGCAGAAGCATCCAGAATGCACTGGGGTTGGAGTCAGGCTCACCTGAGCTCAAGCCCTGGCTGTGTGGCCTTGGTCAGTTAGTTGAGCACATGAGCCTCCTTCTCTCCCTGTGCTTTCCTGACACTCCACTCTCCGGTTTTGTTCCTATCCCCAGAATCTTTGCCAGCTCCTCCCCCCAATTATTAATTGTGGGGTTCCCCGGGGCTCTCTGGCTGAGGCCTTCTTCTGTAATCATTCTGTACCCTCTCCCTAAACAAGCGGATTTACTTCTAAGCCTTCAGTTACCATCAGCTTCCAAACTGAAATCAAACTCCCGAGCCTCAGATTCCTGCATCCAGTTTCCCCAACACCTATATTTGCCCATCAGTCAACTTGTCTGCACTCAATCTGTTACCTCCCCACCAGCCCACTGTCCCCCAGGGATTGTTCCCTCAGAGACCGTCACTCCCAGCCCCCCACTCCCCAGACAAGCCAAATCCTGCAGTCCAGCACCTGGTCCTATGGATTCTGCCTCTTAAATATATTCCACTCATTCGTTCATTTACTGAGCACCTCCACATGCCACGCTGGGTTTCCTTCATCTTTTCTGCCTCTGCCCTAGTCCAGACCTCCATCCCTCCATCCTCTCCCCTCCTTTCCCTGGTCTCCCAAGATCCATGCTTGGCCCCCCTCTGGGCCAATCGCAACTCTGCAGCCATTTTTGTCTTTGAAAAACCGGAATCTGATTGCCAACCTCCCCTCCGGCCCCCGCACCCCCCCACACACACACACACATACCCCCTTCGGTGCTCCTCACTACACTGAAGATAAGGTTCCAGATTCTTAAAATGACTTGCGTTCTCTGGCTTCTGATGTCCCCAGCTTCATCCCGCGCTACCCACCCTTCTCAAAGTTTCTCTCTCCTCCCTTGCCAGGCTTGCTTTCTCTCTATTCCTCAAAAAGACCATGCTCTTTCCTGCCATTCCTTCTGTCTGGAATGCTCTAACCCTCTCTCTTAACCTAAGTAACTCCTTCCCATCCTTCAGGTCTCAGCTTAATGGCCCTTTTTCTCGGACGCCTTCCCAGACTAGGCCGGGGCTCCCCATGGCATATCACAGAGCAGCCATGGCTTTCGCCCAGAGTTCTATCATGAGTACTCCGTGTCTCTCTTCCTGAGCCGACTGTGAGCTCCATGAGGGCAGGGTCTCTGTCTCATTCACTGCTATGTCCCCAGTGCCTAGGACACTGCCTGGCACCTAGTAGGTGCTCAATAAAGAGTTGATATCAAACAGGGATGGTAATATTGACATCACAGTGGGGGGTAATGGGGTGCACTTAGGAGAGTTAAGGTGATGACATTTACATTTCCTGAGCACCTGTTCTGTGTCAGACATTGGCTGGGCCCCGGGTGACCAAGAGCTGAGAGGACAGTCTCTGCCTTCAAAAAGCCGCCAGTCCAGATGCCACCTGAGGAGCTTCTAAATGGCTCCTCCTGGGTTCGTTATGCAGGGCCGGGACTTTGTCTCAGGCTGTTCACCCAACCGAGGCCTGAAGAGCCCCTAGCCAAAGGCCCTCAGATCTCACACAGCGGCTGGTTTTGCCAAAGCTGGGCCTCTGCCAGACTTGGAGGCAGTGCCACACCTTCCCTGTACCCTTCCTTTCTCCTTCTGTGACTCCCAGCAGAGCAGCTTGATCCTAGGTACCCGCTTCTTCCCAAGTCACTCAGCACTCTGCAGCAGACCCCTCTAACCAACAGCCATCTCTAGACATTGTTAGGGGAGGGAGAGGGTTATGGCTGCCCCTTTACCTCTCTGAGAATCTGTGAGATGGGCAGGAGCATGAGGCTTTAGGGAGAGAATGGCTGGAAGGCACTTGGCATGGAGTATGTGCTCAGTAATCATTAACAAATGGTGTATTAGTTATCCTCATTAACCAACATAAGAGCACCTACTATGTGCAGGACCCTGAGCTGTGAGCATAGTGCCGTGTGCTCAGTAGGCATCCAGCCCTCAGTCCAGAGGACAGAGAATTATAGGAACCACAAATTAGAACCCGAGAACTTATTTATTCTAACCTGTACCCTTTGCGCAGGCCTCTGCATTCCAAGATATGTAACACACAGAGTGGCATGGCCTGAAAGGTGCACCGACTTCTCGTTCTTTCATGGTGTTTCCAATGTCCCCAGTCCTGAGGGTGGTGCCCAGGCCCTCTGCTCCCCTGATGTTGGCAGATTAACATATAGGTTACAAAGCTGGGTATCTTCCTAGCTGGATAACCTTGGCCAAGTTACTTGACCTGTCTGAGCTGCTTCCTAGCTGGATAACGTTGGCCAAGTTACTTGACCTGTCTGAGCCTCAGTTTTCTTATCTGTAAAATGGGGTACAGGGTTGCTGTGAGAACTAAGTGAAACAGTAGGAGTCAAGCGCTGAACACAATACCTGCTACATAATAAGCACTCAACAAGTGGTAGCTATGATGGTAATTCTGGTGAGAGTCAAGGTTCTCCATTACCTGATCCCTGTCAGCTGACCCGTTTCTCTCCTACCATCCTTCCTTATATGTGCCCTGCTCCACAGGACTTCTGAGTAAAGCGTGATGGCTCGCGCCTCCAGCCTGTGCCCACACCTTGACTGCCATCCCCTCCTAGACATGCCTTCTATCCATAGACATGGCTGACTCGGAGGGATGCTCAGGCTCTCTCGGACTCCAGAAATTGTGCCCTTGTCATGGTGTCCCTAGAAATGGAAGATGGCGTCAAAGAAAGATGACGGAAGTCTAGTTCCCAAGACCCACCTCACGGAGCCATTTTCAGGAAGCTCCTTCAGGGCGCTGCTCCTGCCGCTTTTGCTCCGCGCCCTCAATGGGGAGCGTTTAGACCGACAGAAGGACCAACATTCACATGGGCTACCAGCCAAAAGTGGGCTTTCGCGGGGACCGGGTTTGAATCTGGCCTTGGTGGTGAGGTAATTCTCCATCATATCCTTTCAAGGTATCTCTCAACTCACCAATGAGGACCCGCCTAGAAAAATCCCTGAGGGCTGTTACGACTGTG
The DNA here is from genome assembly GCF_036562045.2 of Rhinolophus sinicus. NCBI lineage: Eukaryota > Metazoa > Chordata > Mammalia > Chiroptera > Rhinolophidae > Rhinolophus > Rhinolophus sinicus. The sequence continues at coordinate 177,999,825 of NC_133754.1, forward strand.
GAGACGGCTTCTATAACCCGACCACGAGGATCGTCAAGGACTATAAGAATCGCTTTCTGAGAAATGCAGGTATGTTTCTTCTGACGCCCCGTGACACATGTGTTCTCCTCTCTCATCCACACACAGGTTTGTGTATGTGTGCACACACATGCATGCATTTGGTGAGAAAAGCTTTTGCTGACGAAAGACAAAAATGGATTCTCTGACTGTTTCGCTATTTGGAATTCTCATGGCTGTCAAATCTATACATAGTCATAACATTAGTGGTCTATGACAGCACGTAAGGATAGCACTGAAAAGATTAAAATGCTTATTTTTGCATGCTCCCCTTCAACTCATATGTAATGAACACCTACTATGTGCTATATCTATCTATGCTAGATATTAGCACCGAAACCTGGCAAAGCTAGACACGAACCCCCTTCCTTCATGTAGTGGGTAGCAGACAAGTGCTATAAACAGCTGATTACATTCCAGAATAAGCACAACGAAAGGGAGAAACATGGCCCTCGTTGGGGGGACGGGAGGAGGGGTTGGCGGGTCCCAGAGAGGTGGGAATGATGCTGCGGCAGCACAAAGAAGGGCTTCCTAATCGAGAATTGGAAATTCAGAAAAGGTTTCAAGAAGGAAATGACAGAGAAGCTGAGGCCCAAAGAATAATTGGGAGTTGACCACAAGGCTGGGGAAGAGGTTTTCCAGCCAGAGGAGACAGCACACCTACAGGCCTAAGCATAAGTGATACATGAGGTCCAAGAAGGCTGGCTGGCCCCTCAGCCAGGAGAGGACCTTGGAGGTTCCAGAACCTCCGTTTGGTGAGTGAACACAAGCTGATTGTGACCAAACTCACAGGAGGCCACTATCCACCTAAGAACATGAACATTTTCCTTTTACATGGTGATTCCTAAACTTTCTCTTTTCTGGAGTCACAGTCCCACTAGGAATAACAAAAACTGGGGACGGTTTTCCTAGAAAAGCGCCCACACATGCACACACAAAAGCATACATGTGTACACACACACACACACACACACACACACACACACACACACATGAGATCTGCATATAATCTTAGAGGTTAATGGTCCCTCTAATGACCCAGGTCCAGAAACCCTGCTCTATAATGAAAAAGAAACTGCCAGGTAGACCAGAAGGCCGTACTGGCTGCTGAAATCTCTTCTCACTATGCAGAAATTTATGCAGTAAGGTGGTATTTCCTCTCCCACCCACCCCCGTATAAATTAGTTGGGAGATAGGGAAGCAGCATTCCAAGGAACATATTTGGGGAATTTTATGTTAGTATAATCTTTCTTCAGTTGTAGTACAATGCAACTGACTCATTTTTAGCTTTGTTTTTTAGTTTTGAACTGTATTCCAGCCTTGCCTCACTGAGATGACATCCTGGTCCCATAGAAATTTATGGTCTAGTGGGGGAGACAGACACAGAAACATGCAATCACAGCATAATGTGATGTGGGCCCTGGTGGGCGAAAGGCCTGGAGGATGAGGGGGTATTGAGGATGAGTAATAGATCACCTGGCTGAGATGGAGGGTGTCAGTCAGAAAAAAATGGTCCCAGAAACAAAAGTAATGGATCTTAAAGAATGAGTAGGGTTTCATAAACAGGAATGGTGGGGAAGGACATTCCAGGCAGCGGTAACAGCATGTGCAAAGACACAGTGTAACTGAGGAATCAGAAATTGTGTTACAAAAATCCTGTGGGCAAAAGCCATGCTTGATGATAAACTTTAAAGTGCATTATGTGAAAGAATAGATGGAATTTAGAGGATTTTTAGGCCAGTGAAAATACTCTGTATACTATAATAGTGGATACAGGTCATTATACATTTGTCCAAACACACAGAGTGTACACCATAAGAGTGAACCATGACATAAACTGTGGCCTTTGGGTGATTACAATGTGTCAGTGTTGGTTCATCAATTGTAACAAATGTATGGCTCTGGAGGAGATGTCCACAATGGGTGAAGTTATGCATGGGCGGGGGCAGGGGGTATATGGGAAATATCTGCACCTTCCTCTCAATTTTGCTGTGAACCTAAAACTGCTCTTTAAAAAATAGTCTTTAGAAAAATGTGTCATGGGAAGGGAAGGCCAGTCTTAGGAAGTTTGGAGAAGGACGGACTCTGGTGATTGGTCCACAAATACTTGCTGACTACTTGCTGTGGGTCTAGCTCAGTGTTAGGCATGAAGCTGGTAGCAGTGTCATAGAATCTTCTCTCAAGGAGCAAGAGAAATGGACAGTGAAATGGATCCTAACAACACAGAGTTGCCGCAGGAGAACCTAGGAGGGATACCTAACCCTGGAGGCCAGCAGGCTCGGGAGGTTTCCTGGAAAAAGCACGATCTAATGTGAAACCTAAAGAACAGCAGGCAAGTGCAGCAGGGTGGGGGAAGAGTGTTAAAAGCAGAGGAGCCAGATAGCTCAGCTGGTTAGAGGCGGTGCTCTTAACAACAAGGATGCCGGTTCGATCCCGGCATGGGCCACTGTGAGCTGTGCCCTCCACAACTGAATTGAAACAACTACTTGACTTGGAGCTGCTGGGTCCTGGAAAAACACACTTAAATAAATAAAAGTTAAAAAAAAAAAAAGAAAAAGGCAGAGGGAACAGCATGTGCAAAGGATTAGAGATGGGGGAGAACTCTGCATTCTAGGGGGCTACCAAGTAGTTTAGGAGACGAGATAATATGTCAGGGGAAGGAGGCAAAGGAGGAAGCCCAGAGGTGGAAAGGAGGAAATATGGTGGGTAACTTTTCATTTGAGGGCAGTGGGGAGCAAGGAAATGTTTCAGGCAGGTAGATATACTGTCATTGATTTGTCCTTTAGAAAGATTTCTCTGGTTACATATAGAGAAGGGGCCAAAGGGGGTAAACTTAAATAGGAGACCCTTCTGGCAAGATGTCAAGCAAGGGGCATCTAAAGGACCCCAGACCCCTGGTAGAAGCAGAGAGACCTGCGTTCCAGGTCTTGGCCCCGGCTCTCTGGCTGCCTGCTCACTGACTGTCCACCAGCGTCTTCCCTCTCTGGGCCTTTCCCTCCGTCTGTAAAACAAGGGTGTTAGACTGAAGAATTTCTAGGGTCCTATGAGAGTCAATGACAGTGGAGAAAGGTAGCCAAGGGGTATTGTGGTCCTGCTGTTATAGGACAGATCAAGTTCAGAGTGTCCTGCAAACCACTAAAAGGGAGTCTCTGTTCAAGGCCACCTAACCGTTACTCTGGACTCAGCTCACCCTGCCAGGGACTGAGTCAGGCCTCTGGCCACTTACCGTCTTCCCTTTCTCCCCTGCCTTCCGGTCTGCCCCACAAATAGTGCTTCCTGTTGGCATCCTGAAGGCACAAGGGTGCTGGCCAGTGAGGGCCTGAGGTGGGTGACTGGGGCCATCCCACAGTAAATACAGCAGCCTGAGTACGTGCCGCCTGGGGGCTCATTTCATAGGCGGTCACGGGCTGCTGCACAAAGAGGGTTGCCTGTGGAGCCTGTCGGGATGTCTCAGCTCCACCCCTGCCTGGCGCTGGCTTCATTTCCCCACTTGGTCAGCTCCACCCCTGCCTGGCACTGGCTTCTTTTCCCCACTTGGTCAGCTCCACCCCTGCCTGGCGCTGGCTTCTTTTCCCCACGCAGAGAAGCAGGCTTCAGACCAGACTGGAAATCCCTGGACTGCGAAGCTGCAAACTGCCAGCGTGCTTGACAGATCTAGGTTTTCCAGACCTGGGTTTTCGAGAATGGAGAATGCCTTTCTTAACTGGGGAGGATGGTATCTGCTTGCTGGATTGCTGTGAGAATTTAAATCCATCTTTCCACTCATCCAAAAGTCTTTGAGTGCCTACAATGTGCCAGGCTTTGGGGATCCAGGCAGGCAAGAATTCTCTGGGATTGTGATTGTCAAACCTCTGGACCCTGGCTGGTAGTAAGGAAGGGTTTATATCATGACTCAGTACACACACAGACACACACATATGTATGTATTCTTCGTACGTGTGATGGACTATATTTTCTATTTAATTATTTTAAATGCTGATTGCTATTGCGCTAAACTGATTTTACAACCCTCTTAAGGGTCTGAACCCGACATTGGTAGGCCATTGTTCTAGGCAGCCTTCCCAAACCAACCTCTGCCTCCTTCCCTCCCTCCCTCCCTCCGTCCCTTCCTCCCTCCACTACTCTGTCTGGGTTAGATGGCCCTCCTCTCTGCTTCCTAACAGCACTTAGCCTGTGACAGTAGAAGTAGCTTTATTTGCCTGTCTCCCCCACTAGACTGGGAGCTTCTTGAGGGCAGTCACTCTATGTGACTATGTCTGACTGATCACACTGGGTCCTCTGTACCTCGTACAAGTCCCACAAGTCAGCGCTGATTAAATATTTATGACAGCAGGCAGGGGGGCAAAGGACCTGCCTACCAATCCCTCATATTCTTCAACAAATTACACAAAATTCAGCCCCTGGCACATAATAACTTATTCTTTTGAGTAATAAAAGCAATCCATTACAGTCACGCACCACTTAATGATGGGGACACGTTCCGCGAAATGCGTCATTAGGTGATTTCATCGTTGCGCAAACCTCACAGAGTGCACTTACACAAACCTGGATGGGACAGCCCACCACACACCTAGGCTGTGTGGCACGGCTGCTGCTCCTGGGCTACAAGCCTGTACAGCCTGTTACTGTACAAAACAACATGAGATTAAGTCAAGCACAGGAGAAAATGATGCAATCAAGAGACATGGTAAACACGCGACATATGAGCAAACTCTGAAGTAACGAGAAAAAGTATAGTACATACGTAAACCAGTTAGCACCATTGTCAAGTATTATATACTGTATATAATTGTGTGTGCTGTACTTTTATACAACTGGCAGTGCTGTGTTTATCAAGCATTGCCACAAACGTGAGTTTATGACCTTACGATGGCTGTGATGTCACTCACTAGGTAATAGGAATTTTTTAAGCTCCATTATAATCTTATGGGACCAGCATTGTGTATGTATGTGGTCTCTCATCGACCGAAATGTCATTATGCGGCGCATGGCTGTGTGATTTCTCTGCACCTCAAAATGCTCAAAAGCTTAAGCATCAGAAGTCTCCGACCAGTGGCTCTCATGCACAGTGGTCATTGTGGGGGATTCTTGCCAGGCCCGCGCCTTACCTGCTCATTTCCTCTGTACTTTCCCACCATCCCCAGTGGGTCATTTTCAGGAGCCACGCTTTGCAATGAGGACACCTGGTGTCAGACAGGTTAATGACTTGCTCCAGGTCACAGCTGGTGACAGAGTCAGAGTCAAACCCAACCCTGCCCAAACACCGTTCTTTTCCTTCTTCTTGCCAGCTTTGTGTCGTCGTTTGGTCTTCCCTCAGCTGTCTCTGCTCCTAGACAGGGCCATGCCTCATTCACAGTTTTGCTCCTCCACCAAGCACAGTTCCTGGCACCCAGTGGGGCCGCAGTGATGTTCCTAAATGAATGGAAAGGTCCATTTTTAGAATTGTAAGACAAAAATAATGCAGTTCCCAAAATGAGATGCTACTGTTTGATAAAGTGTCCTCTACACACTGTGGGCCAATAAAGAAGCATTTGAAGATATTTGGGACAATTACCTTTGAGATTGGTGGGAAACTGGGACATGAACTCTAACCCTTCACCCCTTCATGCCTCTCAGAAAGGATGAGCCAGAGCCATGCTGGCAGCTTGTACGCGTGTGTCTTCGTGAAGCTGTTGCTTGCCTCAACGTTACTAGCAGGAATCATTTGCAAACTAACTGCATCACTAATCCTTACTCCCTCCCCGCAATTAATGACACCCCAGGCGAGTGTCTCAGATGAAAGGCACATTATTAATATTCAAAGGAAAAAAAACCTCGTAACCATTTTAACATATACAACGAACAATGAGCTAAATTTGCTTTGTGGAAGACAGAGAGTGAGCATCCCAAATGAGTTTATGTGAAAGCCGAAATTCTTCCCCGAAAGGTCTCAGTACCATCCTCAAAGAATATCCTGATCATCAGAAATGCCGTCGAGATTCCCGCCAACATTATCCCCTTTGTTGTCTGAAATGCCGAATCAAGCACATCTGGCAAATGTCCTAGAGCTCACAAATCTTTCAAACAGCGTGTAATTCCCAATGGTTAAAGAGATAACGCCACGCTTAATGCTTAATCGCTTAATCGTGCTGCTCTTCAAAATAGCACCAACTTTCCTTCAATCAGAAACAATGGCTTGGGCTTCTTAAAAATATCACATACAAGTGATTATTCGTAGAGGGCCGCTTTGCTTGAACCTGTGGGTTACAGACGGAATCTAAAATCAAGATTACAAGTCTCATTTGAATGCATGCTCCGTTAAGTGGACAAGGAAGAAGGGGTGTGAATTGGGGTCCAAAAAGGGGCCTGACCTGTGTGATTTGCGGTCTTTGGGAGGTGACTCTCTGGCCGCCCCAGATGAGGAGAGAGAGGATGAAGATGAGACCTTGACTGAGCATTTACCAGGCACCGGCGACTCAACCGAGGGTGAGGGGAGTGTTCGCACGATCCCTGTTTGACAAGTGAGGAAGCTGAGGCTCAGTGAGGTTAAAATATTGCCCCCAGGAAATTTGGCAGGATTCGCACTCAGGCCCCCGCCTCCAGAGTTTTTCATTTTTGTACTCTGCCAGGCAAGGTCCAAGATTATCTGTCCACAGAGGCAAGGACACGGCCATGACCAGACATGGGTGTCTGTCTGCTCCTATCCAACTGTATGAAAGGTGTGTTGTGAACACCTATAATAGAAACGAAAGATCACGTGGTCTTCTGAAGTCTCTCTTGGATCATTTAAACAGCTGAAAACTGGAAACATCCCAAATGTCCAACAGGAGGGAACTGATTAAATAATAGAGGGTGTGTTCTTACAATAAAATACAATGCAGCTGTTAACGTGATGGTGAAAGAATGGATCTATTGATATGCAGAAGTGTCCATATTTTCTCTCAGGTGGAAAAGCAAGCTAATAATGGTAACCAGCACTTGCTGCGTATTCACTGTGTTCCAGGCACTGGTTTGAGCACTTCACATATTTTATTTTATTTCATTTAGTCCTCACAGCAACCCTGTGAAATAGTAGTCTTGATTATGGTATTTCCACTTTACAGATGATGAAACTGAGGGTGGTCCCATAAAATTATAACAGAGCCGAAAACTGAGGCTCTGCCCACAATTACACAAGCGATGAGTGGGAGAGCTGGACTGTGAACCCAGGTCTAGCTGACTCACAGCTAAAGATGGCGCTTGAGCTGCTTCTGAACAAGAAGCTGGGGTTTACTAGTGAAAGAAACAATGAACTGAGGGCCTTCCTTGCAGACCAGAGATATAAAAATACCCCAGGAGTGTAAGATGGTGGGGGGGGGTGGGTTCTTTTTCTCTCAAGAGTTCTCTGCCCACTTTATTGCTCAAAATCTGGCCAAAGAACAAGAGTCTTTTAACGTCACTGACAAACCAAGACTCCTCTAATCTTGAAGCCACTGTCTTCACCTGGCAGGTGAGAAACCAGAGAGCCGGAGAGGACAAAACACCTGCCGGACCCCACACAGCCTGTCTGTGATAGAGCCCGGGCTGGACCCCCCCTTTCCCACTGCCAGCTAGGCCTGCTAAGGAAAACCCAGGCTGTCTGTCCATGATGCTTCCCTTGCGGGTTCTGCAAAATGGCTCAGCGAGTCTCCTGTACAGCCCCTCCCACCATCATCTCTCCACGAGACAAAAGGCAATTTACCCAAATGTTATAATCACCTGGAGGCTGGCACACAAGAGCATCGCTGCCTTATCTGTGGTATTGTTCGCAGCACCATAATGAAGGCTTTGTGAGGGATAATATCACACTTGTAACTGCCAAATACAATGCCCACACAGATCACACACCCCGCCAGCAGACTTGGGCATCTGCCTCAAGCAAAAGGGGCACAAAGGGAAATGAGGAGTCCTGAACGCCTCCACTGTGCCAGGGCCATGGCCCTTCCCCATCCTTTGAGGAATACGTCAGTATCTCTATTTGGCATATGGGGAAACTGAGGCTCAGAAAGTAAGTTATTTACTGAAAGAGGCAGCTAGTACAGGGAGGAACGGGGATTTGAACCCAGGTCTCTCTGATACCAAAAGCCATGCTCTGAACCAACGAGATATGCTGTGGTCATTTCTGAGTCATGAACCTCTCTGAGAAGCTGGGCAAAGCTATGGACCTTCTCCCCAGAGAAGTACACTTGAAGACATGGACAGAATCTTGCTCTAGGAATAACCGCCTGCCCCAGCTTGCTGCCTCAGCCTGCTTGACCTGCGGGAATTGCCTCTTGTCCTCCTTTCTGCCCATTCCAGTTCCAAAGGCCCTGGAAATCCCCCTAACAGCCTGTGCCCATCTCATTCTGGTAACACTACGTCCCCTGCCCCGCCCGCCCCCCTCCCCGTGGTAGCCTCCTGGAGGCATCCAAATGATACAGCTTCCCCTTCCATGGCTGCACCGCAGTGGTTTGTTTCATCTCCTTTAATAGAAGCGAATGCAAGGCCAGAACACAGCGGGCAGGAGTCTCACTTCTATTCCTCAGCCTGAGCTCCGGACCTCAGGGCAGTTGGCTGAGAGCCCCACTCCGCCGCCGGGCCTGGAGAGCCAGGCAGGGTTAGAGGCCCGGCTTGAGAGACAAACATCTGCCGCCAGATCCCAGCTCTGCCGTTTGCCGGCTCTGTGACTTACGCTAGTCTCTTAACTTCTCTGAGCTTCGCTTTCCTCAGCTGAAAAATGGAGGTAGAAATAGGACCTTCCTTCCAGGGTTGTAGTGAGCGTCACTGAGATGATGCAGGGGACACAGCAAGAGTGTGGCTGGTCCGTGATGCGCCTAAGGTCCACCCGTGATCACAACTGGGATTCCTCTGCACCCAGTGTGAGGGTGCTGGTGGAGAAGCAGAGGCTCCCGTAACCCCAAGCCCCAAATGGAGGAGCTAGTGTCGCTTTGGCACACTGCCCTCTGGCCTCCTTCACCTGCTTTTGGTGCGGGTGCCCAGACTGGGCTGCAGGCCGGTGGGTCCCTGACCTCTGTCCAGCCCTAGGCCTTGTTCTGAACGTGTTGCTCATCCTCCTCCTCATTTTCTATCCACCCAAGACCCCCCCAGACCCAGGCCTTCACTGAGCCCCTGCAGGTACCAGGCATCGGCATCTGGCAGCTAGAGGACAGCGGGCCAAACTGCCTGTCTCTTTCAGTCCATTGTCCACATGCAGTGGGAGAGCAGGGACAGAGGTCAGAGCAAAGGCGATGGGGTCAGGCCAACCGAGTGACCCTGGCCTCGGCACCTTGCTCCCCTGAGCTGCGTGTGTACAGTGGAGCGGTAGGCATCATGCACACGTTTAGAGAACACACATTCAATGATGAAAACTAAAAGCGGGGGTTGGCGAAGCAGGAAGAATAGCAGTACCGGTGTTGGGGTTGGGGACTTGGCATCCTCTCCCACTCAGCGCGCACTAGCTCCGCAGTGAGTGTGGGGAGACGTGAATCAGCTGGTCTCCGGCCCGTGTGCTTCCTGTCACGTGAGCACCTTGCCACACACAGGATGATTCTAGCATAAAGGATTTTTTTTTTTTTTTTTTTTTTAACCAACATGGTCTGCATCTGGACCTCAACAGCATTGTTCCAGCAATGTCACAATACTGTGTGGCACTTAATGAGATGTCCTTCTCCAGATCGGGGGCTTTCTAAGAGATCCCCAAGGGTCATTATGGTGATGGGCACTTTTCCCTTTACCTGCCGACTGGAGGACCTGAAACTCCGGCCTGAGACAACACCAGCTGTGCCTTCCGCAGGGTGTTTGTAAGGATTGCACGAGATCAGGCCTGCCAAGTGCAGGGCATGGCGCCTGGGACATGAAAGCGCTTCCTAAAACTGGGTAGCGAGGGTCCTTGCCCAGTCACAGCCCTAATCCAGCCCAGGTCGTTTCAACATATTAAAACAAAACACATCCATACTCCCACAGAAATACATACATATATATGTGTGTGTGTGTATTTGCTGTTAAAACTTTCAAAGGATTTTTAAAACTCTGCTTGGTAAATTGTTTGACTACCAGTCTTTAACAATTGGCTGTGATTTCTGGAGAGCCATGTGCACACTGGAGAACGCTTGCAAAATGAGGAAACCAAGCTTACAAATTGGTTTTAAGTATAATAAAATTGTTTTGATTTCTAAATTTAATAATTAATTAAGCCTGAATGCATTAATTATAACATTTATTAATTTCAGCTTTATAGTTTCTCTTTTCATATTTTAGAGTCAATCATTTTTCCATGCCTCTTACATGTGAACAGGCCTTGAAAAGCTTGTGGGTGCTGGGCCCTGCACCTGTAGGTGAAGCAACCTGGACTAATCCACGCCCCACCCCCAAGCCCTCCACCCACCCCGCCCAGAAGATGCTCTTTACAGCAGAAAGCAAGAACAGCCCCAAGGGCCACCCCGCTCCTTCCTTATGGCAGGCTCTGCCTAGACAATGACCCCTCAGTCAATACTGGTGATGCCGTGACCTTGGCCTCTGGCCACCACCACTGGCAGCAAAGTTCAAAGCCTCTTTCTTGTCAGGAGTTGTGACAAAGATGCCAGGGCGTTGCCACCCTCACTACAGTTCACTGGCTCCATTCAGGGTCTTGGCCTTGCCCCAGCAGCTCACATAGTCCTGCATTTGCACAGAGGGTGGGGCCAGGCTTTGGGGACAGGCACCTGTCCACAGGCTGGGGCGCCGGGTTTGCCATGCACCTCCAATCCCAGCCTGGAGCCATGGTTCACACAGGAGCCCTCTGAGAGCAGCCGTGACCCCAGGACAGGAGGGCAGCCCTCACACCAGAGCCTGGCCCGCCTGGCACTTGGAGGAGCACTGGACGTCTCTGGGGGTTGGATGTGCCGCCTCCCTTGGCATCTGATCACACACACACTCAGAGTCAGGTACTCACCCAGCCGCACTGCATGTCACATGCCCGGTGACCATTGCCATGCAGGCACTTTCTCCTCTTCGCCCCACACCTCAGGCATAGCCACTTGCACACTCACAGCACACATCTATTCACATCTGCACACACACGCTCACACTCAAATTCCCACACATGTTCATCCAATTGGATGGAAACAACGCCCATGTGTGCCCATGCACACATAGCCTCATTAAGTGTGACTTTTACACCAGCACAGAGCCCTTCCCCTCTCTGCCCTGGTGGAATGAAGTGGGAAAATCATGTCACCCCCTCTAAGCCTCAGTTTCCTCCTAGGTGCTCAGCCAGAGTGAGCTTCCCGAGGCAAGACGCCTTGTTCCATCTCGGTCCCCTCCCTTTCCCAGTCCCCACCCGAGCCACCCCCGAACCCCGCCACAGGGTGGGAACTGCATAGCACTAGTGACCGCAGGTGTGCTTGGCTCAAAGGCGTGCTGAGAGGTAGCAGAATCCGGCTTATGGGTGCCCATAACCTGAGTCTGCCTGTTTGTCCTCTCTGGGTTCTCCTGCCCTGGCCTGCCTGCCTCGCTTTGAGCAAAAATCATTAGCTGAGCCGCAGCTCTTGATCCTTAAGACGCTGATCCTTTTGTAAAGGCCTCCTCCTCCCCTGCAGGGAACCAGAAGTCCCAGGCTGCTCTGAGCGAGTCCTTCAAGATCTCGCCCTTGATGGCATCCAGCCTGGGAATTAAAGACCCGTCAAAATGATGATCCTAGCTGCCACTTCCGGGGTGCCCGCCAGTGCCCTTCATCCTGGCCAGTCCTCATTCTGCCCTTGCAGGAGTTCTGGTGAGAGCCACTATGTAGACAAGGAGCCCAGCTCAGAGAGGGAGAGCAATGTGTCCCCCATCACCCAGCAAGCTGGCGTCCGGGCTCAGCGCCAGGCCCAGAATTCCCCGTCTATACTGTGCTCTCACACGCGACCTGAGGGCCCACCTCGCAAAGACAACTTCGGGCTTTTCTTTCGGTTTGGGGCATTTCCTGCACACCAAGCACTGTGCTAAGCACTTTTCAGGAATGATCTCACTTGATCCTCACAGGAAACCTTCCAGGCAGGCACCTTCATCGATAAGGAAGAGGCCCCGAGAGGGGCTGTGAGCTGCTGGCGGCCGAGCTCCAGGGCCTATGCTCTTAACTAGTATCACGTCACACTGCCCCTGCCAACTGGCCAGGGGACTGATAGTGCTTTGCATCTGTTGTGAGGTTTGCAGGCTCTGTTCTCCCTTTAGCACTGCATGACCTGAAGACGGCACGAATGTCACCCTTGGTGACCCGGGCCCTGCTTGGTGGCCTGTGCTGGCCTGCTCCTCCCGCCCTCACTGTGAGGCAGGCCCCAGGCCAGCCAGGGCTTTGAGCTTCCCGAGTGCGGTTGGCGCCCAGGTATGAGCCCAGACAACCTATCTTCTCCACATGGTAGGGCTGCTCAACCCATGGCCTCAAGACAAAAGAGGAAACAGAAGCTGGCGGCCTTGGCCCTGCACTTGGCATGTCTGCTTTGCCCTCTCAGGAGCTCCGTTTGCTGAGGGAGGGAAAGAAATTCTTCCTCCTTTGTCCAAATCCCACAGGGTAAACCTATTACTTTTATGTACCCAAATTTACATTACTTCATTCATTCATTCACTTTATATTTATTCAATACTTTTCAAGTGCCAGATCTGTGCTGGGACCTGAAAACCTGAAGTGAATCAGACATGGCTGCTCCAGGCTGGTGGGGGCAACTATGACCGACAACATGAACTTGGCCTGGGTCGGGGAAGGTGACGTCCAGGCAGGGCCCATGGGGATGGAGGACAGCCAGGAGGGCACGGGCCCCAGCCACACACATTCATAAGGGGCCTTAAGTTTGGATTGTGACAGAGCTAAAAGAAGAGAGCGCTAAATTCACACCCCATTTCCTGACCACACAGCCCTTAGTGCACTGTGGATTTATACTTCTTTGAAAGAAATCCTGGAATGGCACACTTACATTTGGTTGTTTATGACAAAAGCGTTAATTTGCCAAATGTACAGGTTTAAAATATACTGCAATTGTCATACTCTTGTTTGAGCCTTTCTTCACTTTTATGTGCACTAAGGCCCAGAAATGGGAGGTGCCCTGGGCCTCTCTGTTGAGCCCCAAGAGACCCTGTACCTCAACCAGGTCCTGAAAGAAAGGGTGTTCCCTTCAGAGGAACAGCATGTACAAAGGTACAGAGGCCCACGGGTAACTGCATTACCTCAGGGTGTCTGCATTTTACAGTGTGAGGCAAGTGGGGGAGGGAGGCAGGCTGGGAAGCAGGAAGGACCAGAGGGTCTTGACATTTAGGTGGAGGAGTGGGGAGCCTTTTCAGGGAAGGCTTCTCAACAGGGGAGCCCATGGTCAGATCTGAGGTCTCTCTCACAGCCAGCTCCTTTTCTCTATAATAATCCCAGTTCTCCTAGTAATTGGTGAGACTCATTGGGGATGGGGGTGGGAGGTGGCTATGCAGGTGGCAGCAAGGTCACTTCCAAAGCTTCAGAACAAGAATAAAGAAATCTTTCTGCCCCAAAGGCAGACAGACCTAAACCTAAAGAGGGCCTGAGTCAAACCTTTGCACAACACTCCCCGCTGAGTCTCAGTCACCTCTGTCCCCCAGAACTGGGCTCAGGGCCCATCACAGGATTGGGTTGTTGATTCATTCGTTCATTCATTCGTTCATTCATTCAACTGGTGTGAACTAAGCACTCCCTACGTGCCAGATACTCATTTTAAACCCTGGTGACACCACAGTGAACAAGCAGACAAGACTCCTGGAGCTTGCAGTTTGCACGGGAAAGGCAAGTGACATATAAACAAAGAATTGCAGAGAGGCGTGCTATGAGGAAGATAAAATGAAGACAGGTTGGAGTGACCGGGAGTGAAGGCAGTTAGATTAGGAATCAGGGAGGAAGTGACATTGGAGCTGAGACCTGGATGCCGAAAAGCAGGTGCTCAGGTTTCCTCAGTCTTGCCCTCATGTCCTTTTTCTCTTTGAGGCGCCCACATTACATTTAGTTGTCATGTTGCCTTCGGTCCTCTTGACTGCGACGGCTTCTCACTAGCCTCGTTTTTAATGACAGTTTTGAGAAGTACTGGTCAGGGATTCTCCAAATGTCCCTCGATTGGAATTTGTCTGATGTCTTCCTCATGATTAGACTGTCATTAACGGTTTTGGGGAGGAAGAACCACAGAGCTAAAATGCCATTTTCCTGATATCGTGTCACAGCTTCAACTATCCACACGGCTGATCACTGTTGATGTTGACCTTGATCACCTGGACGAGGAGTGTGTTTGTCAGGTTTCTCCACTGTCAGGTCACTGTTTCCTTTCCACGCCTTTTCCATACTGTCCTTTTTGGGAGGGAGTCACTATGCAGCCCACACCTAAGGAGTGGGGAGCTATGCTCCATCTCCTTGAGGACAGAGCACACACATAAATTATTTGGAATTCTTCTGCACAGGAGATTTGCCTATTAGGCATTTTTACCAATTTTTTTATGCCGGGTCTTTTTTACTGTTTAGAAGTTCAAGAACCCTACTGGTATTTCTAGGAACCTAGAAATATTTTATTTCAATTACTAAAATGCATGAAATTACCAAGGCATTAAATTGGAGGGTAGGAAAAAAAGCCAATAATTATTTTTATTTTTCCTATTGTCAGTACACATTAATGACAGATTTGGGAAATACTAAAAATAGAAGAACCTCTCCACTCCCACTGCTCACAGCCGACGATTATTCACATTCAATTTATTTTTCTTCATTTTTCTTCTGTGCACAATATTTTTTACACAGATTATACCATCTATGTAATTTTGTTTCTTGCTTCTTCCCACTTTTTTTTTTTTTGCTTATTATCGTATCAAAAACACTTCTCCTGTGTTGCAATATAGACTTCCTAACCATATGTTTTCAGTAGCTGCTAAATATTTCCTCACATGGCTCACCCCTCCACCCCCAAAATGCTTAACTCAATGCTTGGCCACATAGTCACTGTTTAGAAATAATTTGTTAAATGAATGAATATATGACAAAGTCATCATTCTTTTGTTTTTAGAAATGTAGGTTATTTCAGTTTTCTTGATTCTAAATAGTAGTGAGACAGATTATTCCCTTAGGACAGCGTCCCAGAGTGGAATTACTGGGCCAGTAGGGTGCAAAACTTTTCAAGATAAATGCACCAAACCAGAAATGTCCCTCCCTTCTCCTGGAACCACTGGCAATTGTGCTGAGGGTAATAATTTACAATTGATTGAAGAGTTTGTGGGGTGGTTCCTCCCCTCTGTCTTTTTCCCCCCTCTGCTCCTCCCCTCCTGCCCGAAAAAGGGGAGAAATTATCTGAGAAAGTGAAGATGTTCTCACACAATCATATTAACATATTCCAACAATTGCAATTTGCAAAATAGTAATCACAACTCCCTGGATCTGGGAGGCATTAATCAAAGCTGCAGGTTTAATTCCATTTTAAATATTGATGAAATGTGCTTAGGATGCCTCACCCTGGCATGGCGGGCCGGGAGCTCCGAGGGCCACGGGAGGCGGAGGGAAAGAGGGGTTGGCGAGCAGCTGCTGGGAGGGGGAGGCATCTGTGATTCAAATTGGTGGCTATGCAGCCAGGTAGAGAGTGAAAGGGGTACTGAAGAGGCTGTTAAGTCCATTGCTGTCAATCTGTAACCATCGGGGAGGGGACCGAGGACTGGTTCAGCACAATAAACCCAGTTTGTCTGGTTTCAGGGGTTACCACTGAAGAGGTTGCAGCTGCACTGATTCGAATAGCCTGGAGACTTCAGAACTGTAATTATCAACCAGGCTGCTCGCGGTGTGGCAAAAGTGGGCTTCACCAGTGCTTAACTCTTTGTGTGCCACTGTTCTCTCGCCCCCGGGGTTGGCAGACATTTTCAGATTCCCAGGCAGCTGCCTCAGGGGAAACTGAGGCCCACCGGCTACTTAGGGCAGTCCTCAAAGCCTGCCAGGTAGCCAGCCTTTTCCCTTAGGTCACATACGAAGAAAGTGAGGGCGGGGGATGGGGCGAAGGAGGCTCTAGCTCTGAGGGCAGCCTGGCCTCTGGCACCTTCATATCTGCCCTGGAATAGGAAGTCGGGCTTTGGAGTCTGACGAGCCTTGGTTTGAATTTCACTGGACGGGGACGTGGGACAAAGCTCATCCCCTCTCTATGATGGGGGTAATCTTCCCTACTCTCCTGGGCCATCACAGATTCAATGAGATCTGGTGTTTGTAAAGCATGGAGCACACAGTAGGCTGTTAGTAAGCCTCCATCTCCCTGATCTTGTGCCTGGTACTTTCACAGAAGAGGAAGGTGAGCAGGGGGATCTCATTTGGAGCACAGGATCTCTGCTGGCGCTCCACATTTCAGCTCTCAGGGAGTTCCCTGGTTCTCTAGCTACCGCCATTTGGCACCCAAGGAGGATGGGTAGTCCCACCCTCCCATCTCTTAGGCGGGAGGCACTGGGTAAGGAGAGGAGGCAAAGGCTCCTCCACTGCTACAGCCCTGAGAACTGCTTGAGGGTAGGGATTTGGGCTAGTCTCTTTGACCCAGGGCATGGCACGGAAGGAAAGCAGGAATGAGGGGGGGACAGCAGGCAGGCAGTGTGGTGCTAAGGAAAAAACACAGGCTTAGCTGGGAGTCATGGGGAATGAAGTATGTATACAATCTGGTGACCCTCCTCCTGGAATATAACCCCAGAGAAATTCTTCCACTTATCTGTGAAGGGCTGTGCCCAATGTTTGTCCCCACCATTATTCGTGGTATAATACCAGGAGGCAGAAGCAACTTGTGTCTCCACCACTGGGAGGATTGATAGTAAAATGTGATGAAAGCCCACGTGGAATATTAGGCAGCAGTAAGAAGCCAAAAAGAGAAAAAAAAGGACAAGAAGAAGCTATAGAATGGGAGAATTAGGAAAGATCACCAAGAGCAAAGATACGTCACTAGAGACCAAGGTTAAGATCACCCACACCCTCGTATTCTCAGTTACTATGTGCAGATGCAAAAGTTGGACAGGGAAGAAGGCTGGTAGGAAAAACAAAAAAAAAGCTTGATTCACTTGAAATACGATGTTAGAGGAGAGCTCTGCGGACACCCTGGAGAATCAAAAAGATGAACAAGTGGGTCCTAAAGCAAATTATGCCTGAAACATCACTGGAGGCAAAAATGACCCAACGGAAGCTGTCCTACTTCGGGCACATGGTGAGAAGGCAGGGTTCTTTGGAAAAGACAATAATGCTGGGAACTAGATGGCAGAGGAAAAGAGGAGGATGAGATGATTGACTCCACCCAAGAAGCCATGGGCGTGAGTCTACAGGAGCCGAGCAGGGCTGTGAGGACAGGACATGGTAGACCTCAATCATTTGAAGCTGACTCAATGGCATATAACACACAAGAAGCAAACGACTAGATGTACTTGTAGCAACAAGAATAGATCTTAAAAATTCAGTGTTGAGTGAAAAAAGTGAGACAATGAAATTCACAGCACAATGCCATTTGTGTAAATTAAAACCACATTTGCACACAAAACAACAGTACATATTTTACAGAGCTGCATGCATTTTTACGGGTATCTATCCACCATTAGAGTCTCTATCGTGGTTGGAGGAGGGGCTGGGTGTGGATTCGGGGGATAAAGGGGAAAAATAAAGCCAGTCTGCAGAGGGACCTGGCACAGAGAGACGACGGTGACATGCTACAGGCTGAAGAATGTGTTTCACTCAGCTCTCTCTGAAGCTCAAAACACAGCCCAGGCTTATATTACAGGCAGACACCCCTAGATACAAGTTCTGGGCTTTCCCACGTACTAAGCCTATGGCTGTGAACAAGGGACTTGACCTCTCTGAGCCTGTTTGTCCATCCATGCAATGGTGAGATCGCTGCCATCGTTTGGTCACGAGGATTAAATTATGGGAGATAAATGCGTGTAGAACATCAGCTCCTACATTCACCATTCAAAGAACCTGAGTAAACAGAGGCTGTCAGCTCCCCGGGGGAACCGCAGGTACTTTGAAGGGTCCAGCGTGGAAAGCCCAGAAAGGAAACTAAGATCTAAAGGGTCTGGCTCCTAGCACTGCTGGCAAGGACTGGACCGCCTGGAGGTGCCGTGTGTGGATGTCACACTGGGCAAGTGCCCTTCGAGTCCCTGTCAGGTCTTCCCAGATCAGAGCGGCCATTCAGTGTCACACCTGCCTCCATCAGCAGCATCTACCATCTGTAACCCCTTTTGTGTTCCATTTCCCCAAGGCCAGGCACTCACAGGCGACTGAAGGATCTGGTTTTAATGAAAGGTCTGTTCCTTCCCAACACGGAGCTAAAGAGACAGGCCACCAAGGCCACTCCCCTATTGAAATGCACCCGCTTCCCGAGACCCGACCTGGGGGTCCCCCAGGGCAGGAAAGGCCCAGCAAGCCCCAGGCATGTCCAGCTCTCCCTCTTCCCTTGCAGATGACGATGAGCATGAATGGATTATCCGGACGTGTCGCAAGGGCTGGGACGAGATCGTGGGTCACAGGCCCAAGCTGTGAGTGCTGCAGCTGCCTCTGCCAGGTTTCCTTCTGCTCCACTGGCATTGGCTGGCCCGGGGGCAGGCTGTAGTTCCAAAACATAACTTTTGACTCGGCAATAAAGGCTTTCTGCATTCAGCGGTCTCGAGAGTACTGTCCATAGACTGTGTCTTGGAGCGGAATCCTGGTTTCACCTGCATCAGAATCCCCTGGGCAACACTGTGAACGAGATATTCCGGGGCCCCACCCTAGACCTGCCAATCAGAATCTCTGGGAATGGGGTCGAGCAATTTTCACTCCCAGGTATGTATGATGCACATGGAAGCTTGAGAACCATCACCTTATAATAGTAGATATATGTAATCAAATGAGCAACTAACCTGTGCAGGCAGTATGTGTATATAATCTCTGCTTCTCACAATAGCCTTGTGAGAAAGGGCTTAGCATCACCTTTTACAGATGGGGAATCTGAGGTTCAGAGAGATTGAGTGACTTACCCTAGGCCACACAGCATTTGTCCTTCTGAGGACAAAGCCCAGACTTGTTTGTTTTACTACACTGGGTTGCCTGCCTTCGTGGTCTTGGTCTCACAGGGCAGTAGGACGGGGTGACTGTGCCCAGACTCACAGCTGGTACCTTCTGGTAGGCCCAGGAATGATTACCCAGGACTGCCTGCCTCTCCTTCTTGGCAGCTGCCCAACTTGAGCTTCATACCCTAAGCACAAAATCGGTATAGTGCATTGAACGAACTTGGCTCTGGCATCATACACGACCGGGTCCAAATCCCAGCTCAACCACAGCTATCATGTAATCTTGGGCAAGTCACTTCACTTCCTGAGCCTGTTTCTTCATCTGTAAAATGGGTAAAGTGCTGCTGAAAACAATAGGGTAGCTGTGTGGATTGAATGAGATAACACAGGAGCTCGCACTTAGCAGGTATTCAATATGTGCTTGTTTTAAAGAATAGTCTTAGCTGTGCATCCAGAGTAATTATTTCTCAGAATCACACCCCAGAGATCACATGTGTCAGCTGAAAGCCAGAAAAGGAAGTGGAGACATATTCTAGAGCCACAGCCTCCTGGATCTTTACATAACTGTCCCCCATTAGAGGCTGCTGGATCCTGTAACCCCCTCCCTGCCCACCCAGGCCTTGTCCCCTGGTTCACCAAGAGCTGCCCAGGAGAGAGTCAGGCCTAGGAGGGCTCTGCTGAGTTCTGGAGCCAGGAAACTGGCGCTCAAACTAGGGAGCCAGAGGCAGCATGCTGGGACAGAGCCAGGAGGCCTGGACCCTCTCAGCTGCGCCATTGAGTTCTGGCAGGGTCACCTCTCCTCTCTGAGGCAACAGTCACCTCCACAGAACGATAGGGTTGAGCTCCATTGGGGGTTTCCAAACTGGGTTTTGAAAACAGAAGGTACATTCATGTAAAGAAACACACACACACACACACACACACACACACACACAAATACACACACACACAATTAAAACTAAACTACTTTCAAAGATACATATATATCTAGATCGACATTTGATAAATGGATTGGAAGAATGGAGAGGGAAGGGGCAGAGATGGGGTTAGGGATGGGGTGATACAGCAACTAATAAAGAGAGGGGCCGTGGCGGGGCGATGGCCATGGATACCCTGAGCTGAGGTTTACAAGCAGCTCTGCAGGGCCAGGGTGCGGGGCGGGGGGAGGGGTGGGAAAGCCTCTGTCCCAGGCACGGCCGCTGCACTCCCCTCCTCACCAGCTCTGGCTTGAACAAACTGTTCTGCTGCTAAAGAAAAAACTTGGCACCAGCTGACAGGTGCTCTCTCTCTCACTCCCCAGATTACTTGGTGGCTCTGGAACCCCTCGAGGCCAGCATGAGACCCATACTGTGCCAAAGCTCAAGCCCAAATGTCCTTCACGTCACGTCAAATTCTCCCCATCTTTCAAACAGGCTCCTCTGTGCCTCACTTGTTGGCTCCCCAATACCTCCTGGTTTGCACTTAGTCTGTGAACTTCTCATCTGATAAGATCCAGCTCCAATGCCCCCCAAACCATCTTCCAGCACATTGAAGGTACCTGTTTGTTTGCAGCATTTGCCAGATTGAGAGCTCCCCTGAGGCAGTCGGCTGGGAGGCCCAAATCCCAGCTCAACCACAGTTCCCCAACTTGAGCCCTTAGCACAGGGCTCAGCCAACCACGCATGTTCAGGAGCAAGACGGAGGATGACAGCTAGCTTGATTTCCTACAAAGCTTAGATTAGAGAAGAAATCCACCCCCACGCCTTCATGACGCTCATTGTACTAACTGGGGAATAGTACCAACTTTCTAGGAAGGAGAATGCACTGGGGGCAGGGGCCTGAGCCCTTAACCAGAGAGCAGGAAAGAAATGGAATCCCATCGCGTTCTGGATGTAAGTGCCAGCACTTCTACTTGCATTAACTTTATTTATTACACAAATAAGACATTTACAAAGCACAACATGAAAGGTATGTAACAAAACAGACATTGGTTTTACAAAAAAGTGCTTACAATTTTTTTCCATGTGTGTGTTTTCCCCTTTTGTTTTGTATTTAAATAAATAGTCTTGATGGCCTGTACATTCCCAGGCTGCTCTAACAGGTTAGTGGAGACATGTCTGAACTGCAACATGCTATGACCACATGATCCACGCAAGGAACAGACCCTGGCAGGAGGCTCAAGGCAAAATAGGTACTGGGTGACCCTGGGCAGGGCTCAACTGACCACCAACTACATGGTTGCACTTGGGACCTCAGGAGCAAAAACCAAAGGAAAGATCAGAGTTCTCCAAGGCCAGGGATCGAGCCCAAGCCACTCCTGTCAACATCAGCCCCTGGCACAGGGCTGGGGACGCCTTATTCACTGGATGAGTTCTGAACTGAGCTGTACTGACCATATCTTCAGTGGTGCCTTCTCTCTGCCCTGAGTCAGCAGGAACCATCTTCAGAAGAGAAAGCGGGAAGGTTTTCTTCTTGGGCTACACACATCTCTCACCTTTCTCCAGGTCCCAAAGCAAGAATGGCATATAGGCTTTCATTTTAAGTGCCAACTTCAAGCATGTGGATTCTGCAACCTTCTCCAGACTCAGTAAAATGGAGAGTGCTGTCATTGACTAGCAATGTCTGCCGTGGGTAAAAACAGGGACAGCCGATATGCATGTGCCATGGACTTGCTTTCCCTGTCCTAGAGCCTCCTTCCGCAAGCAACATATCAGGTTAACCAGAGCAGACAGGAGGACTTGGGCTAAAACATGCCTACTAGCAGCCTCTAGTGGGAAATGTATCAGGACACCAAGTACTTATAAAACTACGGGATAAACTCACTCGGGACAAATGGGCATCCCCTGAAAACATAAATCATGGACTTGTGTAGCCCAAGCCCTTTTGTTTGGGGTGGAAGAGCTGCAGCAGGACAGGGTGGATGTCAGCACGGCTGTGTCTAGCCTCCGTTCTCACAAGCGGTGGGAGAGCCCAGAGGTACCACGTGGAATCCTGGGCTTGGCATGCTCACCTAGGCAGGGGCACCCTCTCTTACTCAGAGTTACCATGCTGACTGCCATTTCCCTGGGCTCTGTTCCCCAGCCCTCTATAAACGGTCCTCCCAAAAAAGACATGACCCAAGCACCCCTACCAGGAGTCAACAAGTGACCGACAAGGGCCCCCAATTGTAACCTGCCCAAACATTCGGAAATGTCATCACGCAGATCCAACACCATCTCTGCTATGTCGCCTGTATACATGCTGGATAAGTAGGTGGGAGGAGGGTCTCGCACACACACCCCGAGTTGTCTCTTTCCTCTCACAGCGCAATGTGCCACATGCTTCTCCTTGAACTCCAAACCAATGGGGGTCTTTGTCCCCCCAACCCCCCTCCCCAGCTCCCTGCCTGCTGGTCTAGGCAGGCCTCCATCTCTGCCCTACTGGGCCTCTCAGGGTTGGTCAGTGTCTCTTCTCTTTCTGAATTAACTTGACATAACCAGACAGATGGAAATGATAAAATTAGAACACAGCTTCCCTTTGGGGACACCCCACAGACACTGTAGAGTTTTCCAGACAAAAGCAACAGAGTGGATAACATTGGGGGTTGTCGGCTATTCAGAATTCGGAGACGGTTCCAAGGAAGTAGTGAGTAAAGGCCAACATGGGAGGAAAGAAAACCTGTCAATTAAAAGGCTGTTGGCGTTGCACAATTCAATTCGGCCTTTTGCTATTGTAATCAGCCTAAGCTGAAGACGAGTCCTGTCTAAATGGAAAAGACTGACTGTTGTTTTCACCCTGATTCCAAATTTCAGGGAGCTCTGCCTTCCAAGAGGCGGACCCCAAGGTGCTCCTGGCGGGTTCTGGTTCTCAGCAGGAGAGGGGATGGCCAGGCCCAGGGGCCCAGCTGGTGGCGGGCAGGATGGCGTTTGAGGGGTGGGTGGATCCCTGGCAGTGGCTCGGACACTGGATCTCAGCGGCTGAGGGGCAGCTGTGGGGTGCCCACGGACAGATACGGAAGTGCCGGCAGCGTCAGTACTGGAAAAGGATGACCTGCAGAAGGAAAGCGGGGAAGATGGCTGAGCCCGGAGCCCACTCAGCAGCCCCCAGAGGTCCTCACACGTACAGAGAATGTGGGTGGCTCAGGGTCCAGAGCTGGCTTCACATCCTAGCTCTGTCACTTGTTGTGAGCGTCTCACTTCACCTCTCTGAGCCTGTTTCCTCATCTGTGAAATGGGAACGACAAAACCTCTCTCAGAATGGGGAGGCTTCGGTGAGACACAAGAGCAGCAGCAAACGCTCACTGGCCACCGCACCCTGCGACCGGCACCGCATAAAGTGCCGGACAAGCATTATTTCACGGAAGCCTCGCCTCAACCCGAGGGTGCCCCACCATTACCTCCATTTTACAGGGGAGGGCACTGAGGCTCAGAGAGGTGAAAATCAGTGACCCCGCGCTCACACAGCCAGGGAGAGGTGAACCGAGCACTGCAGCCCAGGCCTGGGTCCAGAGCGATCTCTCTTCACTGTATCCCACAGCCTCTCCCTCTCCCAGGCCGCCACCACAGCAGTCATCGACGCTTCCTAGGCCCCAGGCGACGGGCCAAGAGCTTCATGGGCACTTTGTCTTCAGAAAGCCGAGCGGCAGGTCGGTGGCTCAGACACGCCAGGTGCCTGACACAACGTGGGTGATGAGGGACTGTCTGCCCCTGTCCTTCTCCCTCTTCCACCTAAAGTGCCTGGCTGACCTCTTATTGCCGTTAACACAGCCCGTTCCCTGAAGTTCTGGTCGATTCCTGGCTGTCTGGTCAACGGGATGTGCCTTTTCACAGTGAAATGTCAGGAGGAGGTTTCAAGTGGTCCAGGGACAACAAGTGGGTATGGCCACATGGCTGTTCCATTTTCTTATCAAGAATGTTACGTGCCCAGATCAGTTACCATGAGGAGGAGATGGAGGAAAGCAACGGTGATGGTCTCCATCAGAGTAACCGCCATCTATGGAGCACTTTCTATGTACCGGGCCCTCTGCTAGGCTCTTTACATACATTACTGTCTTTGCTCTCAGCCACAGGCTTGCGTGGGGGGACCTATTATTATCCCCATTTTGTGGATGCAGGAACTGAGGCTCCGAGAAGCTAATTGTGTTCCCAGGTCTCCGAGTGAGAAGGTAGCAGAGGCTGCCTAACTTGGCGCTTATACTGCATTGCCTAACCCACTCCCCTAACCTCGGGCAGTGCTCTCCTCCGGCCTCCTGGATGCCTGGCTTTGGGCTCTTAGTCAAAGAAGCTCTCTTGAGAAGGATGACTCTGGTAAGACCTTCCCCTCCGCGGGCCTCAGTCTCTATCCGATCCGTGACAGCTTGGCTCTGATGTTCTACAAGCCTTCCAAGCTCTGGAATTGTGGGGTCAGAGGCCATGACCAGGAAGAGATGTGGTTCTGGAAACTCACAGGTATGTGTGGCCAAATGATGTGATGGGAGCAGAGGGTGCTACCCCCAAATGCTCAGACACCATTCTCCTGACCAGGCCAGTGCTGGCCTTGATGAGTGGGTTCATGGGCCTGCCCCAGGGGGCTCTGGGTGTCCTCATAGCTAGGCTGGCTCAGGCCTGGAGGCACTTGGGAGAAAGCCCTGCACCGACTGACTACATACACCTACCAGGCCCGATGGGTTTGGCAAGATGTGGACAGAAAAGGTCCCCAGGAGCTGGCAGGAAGGTCAGGCACTGAGGGGCAGAAGGTCACGAGGGGGGAGACATTGTTCTGCAGAGCTGCTGGATGTGAAATTAGGGACGCAGCCCGGCAAGCGAGAACTCTAGCTAAGCAACCAAACCCAGGGGCCAGCAAACTTCTACAGCCCAAATTGCCAGACCCCAGCCTGTCTCATCCTTCAAGCTGAACCAGACATAACCACAAGCTTAGCTGAGCAACCAGAAGGCATGGGCTCAGCTCCAAGCTCTGAGCCCAGCCCTAAATACTTCCAAGACTCCCCCCGCCCTCCAGATAACGCCCAAGCCCCTCACCCAAAGGGCCAGGCCCTTCATTATGTGACCCGTCAGCTCCACCCACCGCCCTGCACCTCAGCCCCACTAAACACCCTCAAACCCAGGTTCCTCTGTGCCCCTGTCCCTAGCATGTTCTCCTCTCCCGAAGCTTCTCTCCTAGAGCTTTAACTCCCTCTTCTGGGTCCTCAAAAGCCATGTTCGCCCCTCACCTCAACTGCCCTGTCACCCTGGGGTGTAGTTGCCCAGCTCCTGCTCTAAGCCACACACGCCCTGAGGACAGGGACGCCCACGCCCACAGGCCTCTGACGTCCCTGTGCCATCTGATAGGATGAATGCTTTCTTGCAGGAGAAAGGCAGCTCCAAGGCAGACAGTCCTAGGATGCAGGCCAGCCCTGCCGTGCTCTCTGTGTGGCCTTGGGTGAGCTACTGCCTTCTGAGCCTCAGTGTCTGCAGGTGTGACACGGAGTCAACAGTAATTACCCTCCCCCAGGAGGCTGTGGAGGGTGAGGTCCGAGAAAGCACTTTGTAAACTGTAAAGTGCTGCACGAAAGGAAGTGGTTATTGAACTAGGTGGCCTTCCGAGTCCCACAGACTCACCGCATCCCTGTGTCACCTCTCTGAGCCTCTGTCCCCTTATCGTTACCATGAGGATGCCATCCTCATGCCCGTGAAGTGTTTGGGAAGTGTCACTCAGTAAAGTGCCTGCCGTGAACAGAGGAGCTGC
Source organism: Rhinolophus sinicus (assembly GCF_036562045.2). Lineage (NCBI taxonomy): Eukaryota > Metazoa > Chordata > Mammalia > Chiroptera > Rhinolophidae > Rhinolophus > Rhinolophus sinicus. The sequence goes on from NC_133754.1 coordinate 178,025,538, forward strand.
TCAACAAACTGCAGCTCTTGCTGTGAGTATGGCAGTCCAGAGGGGCCGTTCCTGGGGCCTGCCTGCCCCCCACCAGGTGCTGCACGATTCTGCCTTGAGCACTACCAGTTACTGATAAACCTATCTGTCCAACTAGGTTGTCTGTGCCTCCTCAACCTATACCTTCCCCCATGCAGCCCAGCATTGAGCGTAGCACACAGTAGGTGCTCAATCAGGAGACAGAGTCAGAGGGGCTGTCCCAGAGGAGTGGTCCCCACCCCTGGCTGCCTGCCAGAATCACATGGGCTGGGTATAACACTCACAGGTCCCTAGGCCCCGCCCCAGACCTCCCCATCAGCTCTCTAGGGGTGAGGCTGGGGAATCTGCATCTTTACAGACTGCCCAGGTGGTTCTGAGAATCACACCAACACTGTGTTCTGCTGGACTCAAGGGCTCCTGGGGCCCCTTCCAGCTTGAAGGCCCCAGCGCTCTCTCCCTGGCGACCACACCTGCTGACTCCCGGGGTTTCCCCCACCTGTCTGAGGACCACTAAGTGATGTTTCCTACGCCCTGGGGCAAAGGCCATACTCCCCACCTGGCAGCCCAAGCTCCCTCCTCCACCCCTCACTGTTCTTCTGCCAAATCTGTGCCAGCACACAGCGCCACTCAGTGTCCCCTGCAGCCACCAGGGATCTCATGCCTTCCCTCAAAAACTGATTCAGCCTTCGGGCCTGGGCTCAGACCTTGCTTTCCTTCAGGAAGGCTTCCTTTCATCTCTCCTAATTACACCCCTGCCCTTCACTCCCCAGCTCCCTTGGCTCCCCCATCATAGTTTGATCTCACTGTGTTGTAACTGTTGGGAGGTGGCCTCCTCAAGGTCAGGGACCATGCTTTCCTCATCTCTGTGCTCCTGGCAACTGACTTGGGGCTCCTGGGTATAGTCAGTACATAGCAAATGTCAGCTGAATAAATGAATAAGTGAATGAATACACACACAGGTTTTCACTTAGTCTCTGTGACCGTAAGCTACCTGGGCCTCAACTTCCTCTTTTCTAAAAAGGCGGGGAGGTCTTAGAGCTGTGGCTTTTGGGCTAACTGGAAGATATCTTGGAGCTGAGAGGGAGGTAGGGGGCTGACTCCCTCTGCAGTTTCACCCAGATCAGCTCCATCCTCTTTCATCTGCGTTATGGGTTTTGGAAAAGATTCAACAAAGGGCCCTGGTGCTTAAAAACAAAGCTCACAAGCCACTGGATTAGCTGATTCCCAAGCACCTTTGTGGACATTCAGTCCTAAAGCTGGAGACAATCAGAGACCCAGATTCCACAAAGGAGGCCTTGCCAGCTGACCAAGGTCACTTGCTGACCTACTATCCCTGGGCCCCACCAGCTCAGGATATGCACTGCCAACAGACAGGAATAAAAAGAAGGAAGGAGGAAGAACCAGGGATGGTGGGAGGCAGGGTGCTGTGTGAAATGAGCCTTCTTTGGGACCACCAAGTAACTAAATTCACAAATCGAAAAAGAGGCCAGCCGTCAGTGGGGCTACTGCAAGGAGGCCTTTGGAGTGCCCATGCACATAGAACACACTGGCACCTGCTAGAGTGACTGCCTCGGAGGCACAGTGGGGGCCTGACTATGCTGGGCAGAGAGGCTCTGCTACAAGGCGGTATGGTGCCTGCTCGGCGACGAAGAATGATGCCCAATACCCAGCCCCAGCAGGATGGCTCTGACCCATCAGACCCAACCTGGCTCCATTTACCTTCTCACCCCGGTTGGAGAGCGGCCCATCCATATCGGCTTTGAGGTGGACGGGGGGTGCGGTGTAAGGCAGCCGGCAGTGCACCTGCCCGCACTGTACCTGACCTGTGGATGAGAGGATGCTTGGAGCCCATACCCAGGCTCCGTGCAGGATCCCACCTGCCCTGTGCTCCATAGGCTGGAGCCCTGGGACCAGTTTCTCCTCTGCTACTTACCAGTCAGCTGACCCTGGGCAAAATTTCAATAAGGTCGTTTGCAATGGTCTATGTGAAAGTCTTTACAGAGTGCTATATACTATGGTAACTGTCCAGCTCACTGATAAACAAACACTCATAAATGAATATGTATTGAACACCTTCTACATGCAAGCACGCTCTCTCGGACCACCCTATTTACAAATGCAACCTAACACCAACGCTCACCTCCGCCCTCCCTGTCTTCTTTCCCAGCATTATTTTATCTCCTTAGTACTTAACCATCATCTGACTTACTATATATTTTTATTTTTTATTTGATATTATCTGTCTTTGCCAACTAGAACACAAGCTCTAATGAGGGCAAGGATTTTTGTCTGTTTTCTAGATTCTAGATCTTTGTTAATTTCCAGTACAGTGATACCTCAGTTTTCCAATGTAATCCATTCCGGAAGACCGTTCGAGTTCTGAGACGTTGGAAAATAGCCGACAGCTAGGCCTCAGGATCTTGGACTCAGCGGAAGCCATGTGACATGTTCGACTTCCGAGGCATGTTTGAAAACCGAAGCATTTACTTCTGGGTTTACGGTGTTCATAAACCAAAATGTTTGTCAATGGAGACGTTTGAAAACCGAGGCACCACTATACCTAGACTAAGGCATGGCATCTAGTAGGTACTCTTTAAATATTTGTTGAATGAATCTCCGTACCCTATTCTAACATCTAAAACTGTGGGAGAAAGTCCATTCTTGCGTCTGACCCAAATCTCTCACGTTTCCATCTCTTTATCACCACAGTAGAGAAGAAGTCCACGGTCTCTCTCCCCAGCACTTCAGCAGTTTTGGTAACAGGAGAAAGAGCCCTCCATAGAGACTTACAGTTGACATGCAACTTGGAACTAGTCATGTGCCTTTCTGAGCCACCGTTCCCTCTCTACAGAATAAAGTGGTTGTATAAGATTGGGGATCCTTAATCTGGGGTGTCCTAGGAGTCCACGAACAGCCTGAGATGACATGGAAAACTATGCATGTATGTGCATTTTTCTGGGTTCTGGTTCCAAAGCTTTTTATCAGATTCCAAGCTCTAAGGCTCCAGGAAACTCAGGATCCTGTGAATTTAGTTAACTGCAAAGCAAACTGCTAAGGGGACCTTCAGCCATACAAGAGGCAGAAGGTCCAAACACCCTTGACGCCTCCTGCCCGAGCTGGATTCCACCTCAAGGTGAAAAGGAAAGAGCACCTCAGTCCCTTCTCTAGGCATCAAAGACAGATCTAGGCTCAGTCAACAAAGTATATAGGCAGATTCCTGGCATGACTCTGGAGGCCATGGTCCCCCTCCCAAGAGGGTCACTTAGACCCATTCCCAACTCCACAGTAGAATGCTAGCTGGTAGCCCAGACTCGTACCTACAGAGCCCCTGGTCCTTGTTGCCTTTAACAGATAAACTAGATATTCAACGGGCTCTGTGCAGCAAATAAATCATTGTTTAGAAAAGAAAGGGAGAGAAACTCCCTCCCACTGAGCAGATGGTTCAAAAATGGAACAGGACAAAGAGACATAGTTTCCAACTGGCAGCCTGGTGCAGCAGGCAGGACTCTGCACCCCTAGCTCTGCCAGCCAAACCACCATCACCGTCAAAAGAGCAGCTAATAGTTATCCAGCACTTACTAAATGCTGAAGACGTTAAGTCCATGGTCTCATTTCATGCTCACAATACTGCTTTGAGAAAGGTATTTTTCTTGTCCTTGTTTTTACAGATGAGGAAACTGGTATTCAGGGAAGCTGAGAAGCTTGCCCGATGTCACACAGCTAGGAAGTGGCAGGGATGGGATTTTAAGCCTGATAGTCTGATACAAAAGCCCACACTCAAGTCTTTAAGCTCCCACTAACTTACTGCGGACCCTTGGTGGTTTCATCTGTATCATGGGATAGCTATCTCTGATGTTTAGAAATACGGTTAAGGGCACATGGCAGAGGCGAAGTAAATAGCAATGTCTGTCTGACATCCCTTCTCTCTCTTCCTTTTAATTGAAGCCAGAGAAGGGAGGATCTGAGTTTATGAATATATTGTACTGACTTCTATTTTTCTGCTCATGGCCCGCTTTGAGGAAACAACCAGTGAAAACCTCAAAGGGAAAGAAAATTTGTGATAAGCACCTGATCAATAGCAGATTCACTGTATGTTCATTCCCCAGAAATGCACACGGCTACTCCCTCTCTCTTCCAGGTTCCTGCTCAAAGGTCACTATGCCATGACCAACCACTATCTCCCCACAGTGCTCAGTCCCCACTGACATGCCTCCCCTCCCTCCTGTATTAATTATCCCTCCACCCACCTCCCACTCTGGAGTGATCCCCAGGAGCACAGGGCTTTATTTAGTCTATTGTCTTCTATGTAGTATCCCAGTGCCTAGAATACAGAAGGCCCTCAAAAGATACTTACTGAATAGGGAGTGGGTTCTCACAACCCTGTGAGGTAGGCGATTAATGTCCCAGGTTACAAATAAGGAAACTGAAGTTCAAGGAAATTGGGTGATTTGCCCATAGCCTCACAGCCCTGGGTATTCCCACCACACTGGCCTTCTTCTGGGATCCTAAATACAGTGGTACCTCGGTTTTCAATGTCCGTTGATGAACATTTCGGATTACGAAGGCCATAAATTTTATGGATCTATGGTATCATTAGATAGTAAAATTCATGCTAAATTTGCAGTTTTAGGGGTTGATTTTAAAGGTCTGGAACGGATTAATCCATTTTGCATTACTTTCTATGGGGAAACTGTGCCTCGGTTTTCCAACGTTTCAGAACTCACTGTCTTCCGGAACGGATTATGTTCGACAACTGAGGTACCACTGTACACCCACTGCCATCAGGCTCCCTCGGGCAGGCTGTTGGCCTGCCTACATTAGGTTCCTCTACCCCCCTGCACACCTATTTCTCTCCACTCCTGGTGTCTCGCTCACCCTACCTATGCTTCCAGCCTCAGCTTGCTGAGAGGCGGCACCTCAAACTCCCACCCAGCACCTTTCCTCTAGGAACCATCAGAACCGAAACCACGTATTCATCTACTTGGTTATTGTTCGGCGTTGTGTCTCCCACCATAAGGCAAGCTCCACCAGAGTAGGGACTTCACCCATCTTGCTCCCTCCCTAGTCCTTGGGCCCTGGCACACAGTGGGTGCTTGGAAACTACTTTTTGGAAGGCTGGAGGGAGAGCTTGCTTTTACTGGAGCAGAGCCAGGGAATTTAACCCTTCGTCCCAATCCTTAGGCCCAATGATTGCGGAGTCCACATCTTCACCCACCAGGCTCGGAAAGGCCTCCCCACACCTTCGCCGCCCGCGCGCACTCCTTTGAGCCCCTCTCTCCCGCAGGCAGAGCGGACTGGGTGTCACGGTCACTTACTCTCAATGTAGCCGTGCAGAGTGACCATGCGCGCCCGTTCGGGGCTGCTGAACGGGGAGTAGTGGATGTCTTCGGACAGGGCGGAAGGGAGGCGGGACTGAGGCGCCCCGGAGGGCGGCACAGGATGCTGCGGTGTGTGCTTTTTATGACGCGCCCGGCAGTTTTGAAACCACACCTGGAACGACAGCCTCAGCAGCTTCAGCTTCGCAGAAAAGGGTCGGACGCGCAGCCGAGGGGCTCCAGGCGGGACTGACTCGCTGCCTCCAGAGGAACGCGGCCACGTGCCCCCGAGACCTTGGCTCCGCAACCCGGCCAAGCGCTCGAGGACCCACCCCCAGGCCCTAGGCCCCGCCTCAGACCCGAAGGTCCCTCCCTTTCCCGTCCCCACCTGGATGACCCTACGACTGAGGCCGGTCATGTCCGCAAGCTTCTGCAGCGTCTGCGCGTCGGGGTTGTTGTCCTGCGCGAACTGCGCCTGCATAACCTGGGGAGCGCGGGGGGCGGTGAGGCACAAGTACGCGGAGGTCTCAAAGGCCCTGGCCCAATCAGAGGCTCCAGCCTGGAGGACACGCCCCAGACAGCTACAGCCCCGCCTCGCCTCCCACGGAACCGGGTGGGGCGGGGCCAGAAGGCCTTCTCAGCCCCGCCCACACCAACGCCCCTCCCACACCCGACCACTCGCGCCCTGCCTGGTTACCTGCAACTGCTCCGCGGTGAACGATGTCCGCGCTCGCTTGGCCGGCTTAGGCTGGCTGTCCTGCTCCGAGGGCACTGCCCCCTCCAGCGTGAGGCCGTTCCCTGGGGGCGACAGAAGTGGCTGATCACGCGTCCCCATCTCTTCTAGTGGCAGCCTGGAAAGGACGGGGGTGGGGGGAGCTGGTCCCTGGAAGGGTCAGGAGCGGAATTGGCTGGGAGCGGGGACCCCAGGGTCCTAGTCCCTGAGCTCAGTCTTTGGGAAAGGGGCTTTCATTTCTGGGCATCCCCTTAGGACCAGACGCTTCTCATTCGGTGTACCATTCATGTCTCACAGCCCTGATGACGGGTGACTTTATCCTCACTTTAAAGTTGTGGAAACTGAGGCTCAGAGAGAAGTCCCTGCCGGATCTTTCACTAGTATTCTGACAGCTGGCTGACTCAAGCCCCCCAAAAAAACACAAAACAAACAAAAAACAAAACAAAAATAAACAAAACCTGGGCTCCCTCTTACCTAATCTGGGAAAACCAAAGATTGGTGGAGATACGGAGCAAGCAGGTTACAGAATTATGGTCCTAATTTTGTAAAAACTGATGAAAGCAAAAAGGTTGGAAGGTGTTAGCGGTGGTTCCTCCAAAGAGAGCGATTATGGAGACTCTACTTTCAATATTTATGTAACTTTGGAGGTTTTTATAACAATCATATGTTATCTTACTTCTCTAAGGTTTAATTTTGTTAACTGACATACAAGTTAGTTATTCTCTTCCCACTTACTTACTTTTACAATCACACTAAATATACTCCCATTTTATTTTGAATACCTCATTTTTCTGAATGCAAAGGTAATATGTGCTCCTTATCAAAAACTCAGAAAATTCAGGTAAGCACAAAGAAGAAAATTAAAATCACTAGCAATTTCACCACTGTTTAAAATTTATTATATTCTTTTAAATTAGAAAAACACTGTGTCGAGGGGGAAAAAAACAAAAACACTCTAACATACATACATAGAAAAAAATCTGGGAACATACACACTAAAATACAATGGGTGGTGGCATTTGCAGTGATCTTTGTTTTCTCCTTTTTGCTTAACCATCTTTGCTAAATTTTCTATGATGGACGCGTGTGTGTGAATGTTTCAGTTTAAAAAGTAAAACAGTAGCCAAAACTGAGGGCTGATCAGTAAAGGAGATCCAGGCCCCAACCCATCAAGCTTCCCCACATAGTAGAAGTCTGGGGTGAGGCCTGTCTGGGAGAGCAAGAGCATTACTGGCAAGGCTGTGACTAGGGGTTATTCTGGTTGGTTCACGTGTGGAAAGAGCCTGGGGTCACTGACGGGCCATGGTGGGGGGAACCTCTGACTCCTGAGATTCCATGCCAGCTCTACTGCTGACCTGCCCACCCCCACTGCAGGTAACTTCATAGCACCCCATCTTCACTTGCTCCTCACCTAAGCCCACTCAGCATCAATCCTGGCAGGAGAAAATGATGGCCCTGATGTGGCCATGGCCAGGAACACTCTGGGAATCCCTAACCATTCCCCAGGCTGGAAACCGAGGCAGGGTGGTCCATGCCCCTCTCCAGAAGCAGTAGGGATGGGATAGATACTTTGTGGTATTAATATCTCCTAGGAGATCAGACAGGACAAGGATGAGTGTGTACCCTTTATTTCAATGGGAAAATGAAACTTAAGAGTCAGCCACATCCAAACAGCTTCCTCTGCTTGATGAGGTCTGCTTCAGGGGCCCTGGAGCTTGAGAATGGGGTGGTATAGAATGGTGGTGAAGAGCCGGGGCTTTGGAGTCAGGCAGACTTACTACTATGTAACCTTTGGTAAGTCACACACTGTAGATAACCTCTGCCTGTTTCCTCATCTGTAAAATGGGGATTCGCAGCTACTTGCTAGGGTTGTTGTATGGATTACATCAAATAATCCACATTACAGAGAAGTGAGCAGCTTCCACAGATCCAGATAGGGGGATTAAGAAAAGGGTCCCCTACCTCTGCCCACAGCCGAGCCTCTGATCCCCCTTTCCAACCCCAACCCACCTGTGACAGCCCCCACAATCTCTAGACGACCTGGACACTGTCCCTGGACTTACGTGTCTTGGGGAGTCACAGTATCAGAGCTAGAAGAGATTTAGGGATGTTTGTAGTCCACCATGCATCTTGCACAGATGGGGAGACTGAGGCCCAGAGAGGAAAGGAAACTTCATATGTCAGCAATAGCACGCCAGAAGCAAAACTGGAGCTTCGGTCTCCAGACTCAAAGGCCTTTCTCCTTACAGTCCAGGATGAACCCCACTCCCAAGCCTCTAGCTCGGAGCTGCTGGTGCTGGTTGGGTTTGGGAGAATAGAGTCTGTCATCTCTCCAGGACAGCTGGAGGGGATGAGCCGTCCAGCCAACCAGAGCTGTCCAAACAGAAAAGTGGGCCACCCCATTATGAGCATCACCTCTAGGGTTCACCTAGTGCCTCCTGGCTTTACAACACATCTGCTCATCTGCCTTTGAGAAAGTGTCCTATCATTAGCCCCATTTTACAGATAAGGAAACAGAGTCACAGGGAAAGGCACTGACTTCCAACTCCCAAGCAAATGGGGGAGCCAGAAGCTGGCTCCATGCGCAGCCTCCAGGTGATAAAGCAAGCACCTGACCCTAGAGGAGTGTGGGCAGTTCCTGTGGTGCTGGGGTGGGGTAAGGCTGGGGGCAGAGGTGTAGCGGATGCTGGGTGGGCGGGTTGGGTACCGTTCTCCGCGGCCCTCTTGAGGTTCTCGATCATGGTGTCGTAGTGGATGCGGCACAGCACCTTCTCCTCGACCAAGCCAAACTCCTCGCCCGTGGACAGCTGGCGCTTGCAGGAGAAGCAGGCAAAGCAGGCCAGATGGTAGGCGTTGCCACGCGCCCGCCGCACCCAGTCGCTGGCATAGATCTGTCGGCCACACCGTGCGCACTTGGTCCCAAATCGGCTGCGGGACACCGGGGCAGGGAAGGGGATGGCGAGGCTCAGACAGGCCACCCCTCCTCCCTCCAAATCCCAGTGGCCAGCCCGCACCCAGGCTCCAGGCCTCAGGGCCTTCACTCCTCACGAATTGCCCTCTACGTGGCTCCACCCTACCCTCAACCCTCTGGAGACGAGTCCCACTTAGAAGGAGAGCTGGTGGATGGATTTTATTGTCTTCTTGTTGCTTTTCTGAGTTTTCCAAATTTCTATAATGGTCACATTTGTATATAACATTAATCTGTCCATCAAAATATTTCATTAAGTGTTAGGGAAATATAATAGTAGTAATAATAGGCAAATCTTTGAGCACTTACCATGTGCCCAGGAAGATTCTAAGTGTTTTATGTTGATTACCCCCAATTAATCTTCATTTTGCAGACGAGGAAAATGGGGACCAGAGAGTTAAGTAACTTGTACAAGGTCACACATCTTGCAAGGACAGGGACCTGAGATGAATAAACTGTGCCCCCACGATAGAGAAGCTCAGGGTTTCTTGGAAGGATAGACAGATATGCACTTACTGGCTTGATGGCCCTGAGCAAACTGCTTAACCCCCGAGTTGTCATGTTCCTTGCTCTGAGCCGAACTAGATGACAATAGCAACGACTACTACTATTTGTCAGTGCTCTGCAGTCTATTAAGTAACCACCTAGTCCCAGAGTCTGGAGCCCGGACATTCCAACAGTAAATGTTAAAAAGACACAAAAGCCCGGATCAAATGCCCTCTCCCCCTTAAGCCTTCCTTGGTGCTGCCTCTTTCCCTCCTCCCTCCCGCTTTGTAGAGTGGCTTTTCGGGTGTGGCTGCCTCCACCACCGGACTGGGAGCCTTCCAGGAAGCAACAGAGTGTGTCCCTGTCCCAGAAGTCAGCCCAAGGCCAGACCACTGAGCACCAGGGAAGGTTTGTGCTTTAGTGGACCCTGTCCCAACCCTCTGAGCCTCAGTTTCCTCTGGCGCACACTCTATTTCAGGAAATGGTGCCACGACTCATCCAGACGCTCAGGCTTAGACACCTAAATCGTACACTCCTCCCCTTCCTTGACCCCACATCCAACCAATCGTGAAGCTCTGTTGGTTCCTTTTTAAGTATGCCTGGGACCCGTCTTCTCTCCACTGCCACTGCCGAGCTCCTAGGCCAGGCTCCCATCATGCACCCCTCTCTGCCAGTCTCAGCCCTGGTCTTCTCGCTGTTTCTAGGACCATCCCTCGCAATCCATCCTCCACAGAGCAGGCGCAGTGAAGGTTCCAGAATGCGCACTGAATCCTGTCCTGCCCTGCTTCAAATCTGGTCCAAGATCCTGGAGTTTACAAAGCCCAAAAGACCAACTCTTCTCAGGCTCGTCTCGTCCCTAACGTTCCTTCAGATCCTTCACCCCACACCCAACCAAGCACGAGTCCAGTCAGGCACAATGGAAGATCTGTCCCCGTCTTTACGGCCACCTCTGAAGCACTTTCCCGCCCCCCCCCGCCCCCAGCCGGCCTTCCCACAGGTTGTTCTCTCCCCACACGCCCTCACCCTCCTGGAAGAGTGCCACAACTCCCAGCACGACCCTTTAGGCACTGATCACACTGCTTTGCAGAAGTCGGGTTCCTCGGCCCTCCCATCCACCCCTGGCACCCCTGGGAGAGGAGCAAGAAGATTTGCTTCTGTGTCCACAGGACCGGCACACTTCCACCCAGGAGGATTCAGAAATGCCTGTGTGTGGAGGAACCAGACCAGCAAACCAACTCTGGTTACAGCGTCGCCTGCCTTGGCAAATGCAAGCAACTGCCAGTTGAATAAATGGTCTTGGATTGAACTCACTGCGGGAGCGCGGAGGCCTCGGCCAGCCCGGCTCCTGACATAATTCCAACGTCACTGTCTCGGACCAGAAGCTGTTCGCTCAGGCCGTGCTTCGCGCCTTTGCCGGGTCAAATGCTCCCTAAACGGAGGCGGTTCCCGACGTCGGAAACTCGGCTTCCCCTGGGGAGAGCCCAGCATGTGGTCTCTGTTCCCAACCCCTCTCAGTAAATGGGAGAGGAAACCGCTTTGCCCACCCCAGTGTACTCCCTCCGTGGGCCGATCCCAGATTTCGCTGCGGGTCTGGTAGAGTCCAGACTGGGGGCACTTTCTGGCCTCCTAGAGGAGGGAGCAGCCAGCTGTGTGCTGAGCCCTTGCTGCGGTCTCGGGTCCAGAGATACAATTCCTTCCCTCGGCTTCGCCGCAACCACGAGAGGTGTGGACACTGGCACCCACTTTGCATACGTGGAATCGGAGGTTCAGAGTGGGCAACTGACTTGCCCAATACAACAAAGCGAGCGGGTTCCGGGCTGAGGTCCGCGCGGAGGTGCTAAAAGGACCTAGAGCCTGCGGAGGCAGCCGGACGGGAGGTGAGAAGAGCTGGATCCCGACTGTATGAACAGGAAAGGAGCCTGGTCTGACCACGTCGAGTCCCCACTCGTGGTCGCGGGTCCTGGAAACTCCGGTGCGCAGGGCCGGGGGCCCGGCGGTTTCCGGAAGTGCGATCCCAGGGAGCGGGGGAAGCCGGGGAAGGGAAGGTCCGGCCCTCAGAGGCCGGACGAGAGCTGCTGCGTCTCCCAGCTGTGGTCTCTGTGCGCCGCCGCGAGCGCGCCGCGTCACAGTGTGCGATCCCGGGTCCTCCTCGCGCTTGACTGTGCAGGATTCCTCGTCTTCTGCCAGGGACGCATCCAAGATACCCCGCGCACCCTGACCTTACAGTTCCACGAGTCCGCGACGCCCGAGAGTGTTACGCGCCTACGGTGGCAGCGCACAGTGCCCCCATCCATCCCCTTGATCCCAGGCGTGCGCCGCGAACGATCTCTCAGCAACTTTCTCTAACAACCCCGCCGTGTCACCCCAAATGCCAGGAGCGCTAGGGAGCACCCCAGTGCTACGATCTCGCCGCGCTCGCTGTAGCTTGGCTTGGTCAACCAAATCATCCTCGCGCTGGGTCCTTGGGTGGGGATTGGGGAGCTCATGACGCAGTTTTGGATGCGTTGCGAACCACTCCTGCAGCCTGTTCCCCACCCAGGGCAGGGGTCAGTGGCACAAACAGGGGGTACGAGGAGGCTTACGGATCCAGGCTGTGACAAACCGACAGACTCCTTCCCAGGCGGGCTGTGAGGCCCGAGCTGCCGGATTCCGGAAGCAGCGAAATTGGCGGCGGAGACAACGAAACTTCAAGAAAGGGGTGTTCGAGAGCTGTGAAGGGAGCGCCAAAGGGATTAGGGGGCATAGCTACCGCCCCCGCCCCCAGCCTTGTGCGCTCCCCTCCCCGGGTCCTGGCGCGCGCCTGGGAGCAAAGGACAGAGACTCTTTGGGGATGGAGAGGTGTCCGACAGATGCTGTGCATTTTAGCAACTGCTGAAAGGAGTAGAGTGGGCATCACGCACCTCCTGGCCCTCTCTCCCCCGAGTGGGAGCAGTGGGAGCTGGGTGCTCGTGGTTGTGCGGAGGGAGCTGAACGCCCTCGACGAAGTCAGGCTCACCCTCCCGGCCTACTTTCCGTGGATAGCGAGTAGCCGCTCAGTAATAATTGGTTGGATGAACGATCCTTAACGAAAGAGCCCATCGGAGTTTCACTATGACCCCGTCCCGCATTATTAAGCTACCCTTTTTATGCACGAGGACACCGAAGCTCAGAGCGGGAAGTCCAACGTTAGTTACGAAGTTAGTGAACCAGGGTGCGGAAACAAACCCGAGCTCAATTATTTTACCTTTAGGATGCTCCCTTGATGGCCTTCGAGTCTATGAGGCCAAACAAGGGGGATTGGAAGTGGAGCCCTGCCTATCCCCTTTTCTCCGTTTCTTCTAGGCAAACTCTTAGGAGAAGAAGCCGTAAAAAAAACAAACAACAACAACAACAAAAAACAGAACCAGCAATTAAGAGGTTAAAACGTCCCGCGCCTCGGAGGTCCCGGCCCGAGGCCCCTCCCCCGAACTCCTCTCTCCGCTCCCCCAACATCTGTCCCCCAACAGCTGGCGGCCACTGGGCCGCTCTCTGCCACGGTGGGGGGCCGCTTCCCAGCTCTGAGCCTCCCCGGGGACCCTCGCTCTGAGGGGAGGAGGTGGGGTTCTCCCGCCGGAGCCAGGGGTGTAAGCTTGGGCTCTAAGCAGAAAGCTCTAGAAGGCTGGGGGCTTGCCCTAAGTCACGTGGGCCAAGTAGGGGACAGGAACACCAAGCAGAGGCCCCTTGGCCCAGCCCAAGGCACTCTCTGAAGTCCATTCTATAAACACCAGCAGCTGTACTTAACCCTTTACTCCCCTCTCTCATGGTCAGGAGGCCAGCGGGCCAGGGACCACGGTGACCTGATCTTGGCAAAGTCAATCCAGTCAGGGTCTCTGAGGAGGTCACTCCTGCCCCAGTGCTCCCAGAAGCCACCCAGGAAGAGTCACACATCAGAGCACACAGCGGGTGCTCCCTGTGTGAAGCCAACCAAACTGGGCAGGGAATCTTAGGGCCAGCAGACAGGGGTCTTTGCCATTCCACAGGCCCCGCCTAGTAGAGAGGGGCTGCTGACATATCTCATCTATAGAGGAAGCATATTGATGCAAGGATGGTGAAGTCAGGGAGGATGGTGGAGTCAGGTAGCCATGGGGCTTATCCAGGCTCTGCCACTTATTAACTGTGTGACCTCACGTCTCAAGGCCTCAGTTTCCCCTCCTATAATATGGGGATTATGAAAGTATCATAATCACTGGGTGGGCCTGAGGATTCAGTATGATAAAGCATGTAAAGGGTTAACACGGTTCCTGGCTTGGAGATGAGCTCCATCCATTCTGAGACCAGCGTCCTCATCCCTGCTCAGCCTCTCTACACTCTCTCACCCTGTGACCCTGGGCTCTTCACTTGCCACTCTCCCAGGATATCAGTCTCCCCATCTATACAATGGACATGATGCTTCCAGGAGGCTGAGGGAACCAGGAGGGCACTGCAGATCAATCCATGCCCCATTTGGGGGGCAGCAGATACAGGTCTGTGGATAGGAAGAAGCTGTCTGGGGTTGTGAGTATTGAGGCCAGTGGAGCTATGAATGTTCCCGAAAGGAACACTATTTCCTCCCAGGACTTTTCTTTAATTCTTGGAAGAAAATGGGGAGAAAAATGGTCTTAAAAAAAAAAAAAGTGAAGAAGTTAAAAGCAATATCATATTTCCCTGGTGGTATTTTTTTTTTTTTTCTGCTAGGACTCAGGGAGTGAGGGGAGGTGGGAATCTGGTTGAACCCACAAGGGCTGGTGAAGTCCCTGTTTGGAGGGAGAGTTGGAGAAACTGGGGCAGAGAGGTCCAGTGACCTGTGTGCCAAGGGCAAACAGCCAGTGGAAAACCAGTCCCTCCCAATAATGCAAATGAGCCAGGGGCAGCATTGGATCTGGACTACCCCCATAATCCAGCCTCCCTCCCTGGTGAACTTGGGTGCCTTTCTAACTTCTAACTTCCAGCTCTGCCAAAGGTGACAGACTGAAGGAGGTGTCCAGGAGGGGCAAGGTGGGGGATGAAACCCAGCAGAAACCCTTCAACTGGGGAATAAGACCCCAGGGCCCCCTCCATGGGGTCTTGGCCACTTTCTCCCTCCCTCCATCCTGTTGAGAGACTTCGGCCTCTCCTGGGCAGAGTGCTCTGTCCATATCCCACCAGATCCTTGACCCTGGAATTCAGGAAACAGAGGGCTAGAGAATCTCAGAGCACAGCCCCTCCCTGAGCCCCAGCTCTTGAGAGGGGCAATCTGCCTCCCACGCCACCATTCATGCTCTCTCCAGGAAGACCTCCCTTACAACCACCACCGGGAGTTCAGGCTGCTGCTCAGAGCAGACAATAGTCCCTGCCTGGCGCTCTGCCGGCTTTTCCTTTCCCTTTTTGTGGGTTTTATTATTTTTGTTACAGGTGGGGCTACCAGGGATGGGTTATGCCTGCAGGGAGACCTGGCTGGAGGAGAAATGATCAGAAGAGCCACAATTCTTCCCTCCTCCTTGGGAATGTGAGCTTTTATTCCCTCCATTTTCTTAACCAAAAATCTGTTTTAGTTTTGCTTTGGGGGCTCTTGTCACTGGAAAAGGATTAGCGCTCAGATCCTGCAGCCCAGAAATGGCCCAGCCCCATCTCTCCAGGCAGGCCCTGCTCCTCAAACTGCTTGAGGAAATACCATGAGGGGATTGTGCCATGGTGACCATCGGGGCACCCACAGGACCTGCCTTTTAGGGAGCCTCTACTGAGCCTTCCTGTCTTCACCCCCTCCTTCGTAGTTCAGAGAGACAACCCTGGGAGTAGGACACTAAGGGCAGAGAGAAGCAGTGATTTGTCCAAGGTCACACAGTGACTTGGTGTCGGCCTGATGGAGCTGTACCTCCACCCTTCACCCCAGTGCAGTCGGGAGGAGGATTCCGAGCCAGTGAAGGCATTGGACAGTGGGTCGGGATCTGAGTTTTGAGTAATCCTTGTAGGTCTAGTAAGCACAGCATCCAAGGAGGCTCAGTCCAGCTTAGGCATGAACTGGGCTGGAGAAGCAGCAAGGAAATGTGGGCCAGTGGTTCACAGGGCTGTCAGGTCTGTTCTCACCATGAGCGCCAAGACAGCAGTCCAGCCCAGCCTTACTCTGTAGGAGGAGGCTGAGATGTCATCCTGCTGGGTTCCCTAGGAGCCCTGTCCCTGGCCAGCTGATGAGCCCAAGGAACCCTCAAATGACAGCTGGCTTGTTTGTTTGTATGTTTGTTTTACCAACTGGAGTCAGGCCTAGAGCAGGGAGGTGGCTAGACAGGGATTCTAACCTCCATTTTCTGCCCTGGCCAGCCAATAGTCAGGTGGGACAGTGGGGGGAGACATCATACTCGGATTACACACGAAATAATGATATTCCTGCTGTGGCATACACACACACAGCAGTCCTCAGCGACAAATCCACATTTACATCACTCTTGAGCCCTCAGTGCTTGGGTTAAAGCCTTAAGCAGGAATGTCCCCCTCAGAGGAAGAGGGGGTATGTTGAGGAATGACAGGATTTCAGAATTCACACCCTCTTACCTCTGGATCCCTGTCCATATGTAACATTGTCCTGACCTCCTTGCACACACACACACACACACACACACACACTCAAAGTCCCAGCATTCGCACAGAGACACACGCTCTCCATACTCACACATGCTTGTCATAAGGGGACACAAACGTTATCTAGCCACACACCCCTGCCCCTGCTCAGTGATGTAGCCCCTCAGCGCCACTGCACAGATCCCGACAAGACAGACAGACAGACAGACACTCCTTGCACACTGAGGCCGCTTCCATGCACACCCTGGCTGCACACACTTTCACACCCAGACACAAAAGAAGAGTCCACTTCTTGAACTATGCTTCACATGGTTTCCCCAACTCACATCCTACCAAAGTGCTGCCAACTTCCCCCTAGATTCAAGGTCAGCTTCTTCCAAGTTTCAGTGGGCTGCGGGAGGTGGGTGGGTGGCCATTGCCTTCTACCACATCCCCTGACTCTCAGGGGACGATTTCTGGGGTGGAGGGGGAGAGAGGTCTTCCCAGGAAAACTGAAGCCATGGCCTCTCCTGAGACAAGGATGGAGAGGATGTCGGTGGGTAGGTGGTGGGGGGGGGTATAGGGGAGTAGCATTGTCTACTTCCTGAGACCCTTGGGAATAGGCATTCCAGGAATCAATCCCACTTCACTCTCTTTGGACTCCGTAGTCCCCGTGGCCCTGCATCAGGCCTGGTTCAGGTTTCCCGGAGGATCAGGCAGGCGGCCTTTACGCCCCTGACCTGGCAGTGACCTTGCCCCCATGACCAGGTCAGTCCAAAGCCGCATGGTTAGGAGTGAGGCGAGCACAAGCGGTGGAGATGCGGCGGTGCGGAGGGAGGATGAGCCTTGCTCCGGTGGACAGCTGCCGGGACGTGGCACTGCGCCGCAGAGAACGCAGCCCAGGTAATCCATCCCTGGTCCCTGGCTGCGGGGCCCCACTTTCCCCTTTCGTGTCCCTGCGGCCCAAAGTCAGAGCCTACACCCGCGCCAGGCTGAAGCCGGGTCCGAAAGATGGAGTTGGGACTGGAACAGGCGTCTGGGACCCAGGCAGGACCCCAGACTGAAAATGCGACATTAGATCGACGCCGGGGTCTGAGTTGAGGCGGAGCAGGAGACCGAGGTTGGGGCTTGGGACGAGGAGCTTGAGCATGGGATCGGATCTGAGGCCAATGCGTGGCTAGTGCTCGAGGCCCAACCAGCCCTGAATCCAGAGCGGAGCAGGGGTCAGAGCCGGGAAAAGAGTCTGGAGTCCGGGTCAGAGTCAGGCCCGGAAGAGACGCCTGCACGGCTGGAGTTGGAGTAGGGTTGGAACCCAGACCCTGAGCGCACTGGAGATGCAGCCAGATCGCGTCTGGGATCCAAACGGGTCCCAGCCAGAGCCAGGGACATCAGAGCTCGACCGAAGCACTGGAGATCGGAACTGGAGCCTGAGACTCAGGCAGGACCCGAGACGGAGCCAGAGACGCGACCAAAACAGAGTGGGCCGCAGGAACCAGAGACAGATCTCGGGCCCAGGCTCGTGCCGGCTCCAGTGCACGGCCTGGAGCTCCTCGTTTGTGGCACTGAGAGCAGTGGGCTGGGCCCGCCAGCGTACCCAGAGTGTACTCGGGACGCGGGGGCTCCGGAGCCAGACACCATGCGCCGCAAAGCCGACCTCGGCGCGCGGGTGGGTGGGGGGCCTGCTGCGGTGACACTGCTGTCCCAGCGGACGAAGCCTACCTGAAGTAGTCCATCTTGCAGAAGATTTCCTTATTCTTGATGTAGCAGCTGTTCTGCTGCCTCAGCGACGTGCGACACACGGAACATTCGAGGCACCGCACGTGCCAGATGAGGTTGTTGACCTGGGGATGGGGGCGGGGGGAGTAGGGGTGGCTCAGCGCTGGCCTCTTTTCACGCTGGTCCCCAGCCTCCCCGGCTCCATTTGCAGACAGAGACGCTGGAGCTCTGACGGTTCATGTGGTTTCCCCACTTTTCTTCTGTAACACCGAGGCTCAAGGAGGTAGAAATAAACCCTTCCCCTTTTTCATACCGGACCCCGGGGGCGCAGAGAGATACTAATACTTGCCCAAAGCCGCGCAACCAGGCTGCAGCTGAGCCAGGATTCGAAATTAAGCGGACCTGGTGCCGGCATTGTTTCCCTGCAGCCCTCTGGGCTGCAACTCACATCCCACCAGCACATACGCAATACCCTGCCCCCCGGGGTCTCACCTTGAGCAGATACCGATCCAGGATCTCGAGGCCGCAGCTGGAGCAGATGTTCTTGCCGGCGGACGGCACGGAGGAGGCAGCAGAGGGCGGTGAGCAGACAGATGGCGTGCTGGGCGTGCAAGGGGAGGCCCGACCCTCGTCCTTGTCCAGAGCGCCTGCCAGGGTCTCGGCGTCCGACTGAGCCTGCAGGGACAGCCGAGCGCTTAGCTGAGCGCTGAGCCCCGGACCCAGCGCACCAACTGACAACGAAATCCCCACGAGACGCCAGGCCATGGACTAGAGGACAGGAATAGAAGGGCCTATTGGAGACGAAGGGACGGCTCCAACTTTTAACACTCGCGTCCCGGATGCCGGGAATGGTCAAAGCCCACATTCTCCGCCGGAAAATCGAGGCTCAGAGAGGGTCGGCGCCCTCCGGGAGTCCCCCAGCGCCTGGGCCTAGGTTCGGGGCCGAAAGCCGGGCCAGGTCCTCAGGGCCGGACCACAGACCGAAGGCAGGGCCGAACGAACTCACCATGGCGGGCGGCGCGGTCCCTTCAAGGCAGCGGGTAGTCGCTTTGCAGCCGGACCCTGGCTGGGCCATTACCTGGGGGAGGGGGGAGGGAACGCAGGCGGCGGCGGCTGCAGAACTGGCTCTGCGCAGCCCGAGCCCAGCGCCTCCCTGCGCCTGTTATATAAACCGGCGCGGAACAATGAATCCTAACTTTGTAGTGGGCATTTAAAGCCCTTCCCCACAAAAGCGGTGTCTCTCTAATGAAGCAATTTGAATTTGGATTGGATTTTTTCCCTCTCTCTCCCCCTCTCCCTGCACTTAACCCGTGGCTCTTGAAGTAATCGCTTAGTTCCCTTGCAATCCAAGCCTCCGAGGGGGAAAAAAAACACGCGCACACACACAAACTACCTGCAATTAGAAATTGTCGTGAATGCCCAAGATAAGAGGTAGCCAGAGTGTCAATTCCAACTGTCAATCAGTGAGATCCATCAGGCCGCCCAAAGAATTGCAAATTTGATTTTTTAATGGTAGTAATTAAAAATCGAATTTTTTCTCCCTCCATCCCCCCTCCTCACTCCCTTCTCCTCCTTTCGACACAAAATGCAAAAAGGAGAAAAGAGAGAAAGAAAGAAAATAAAAAGGAGATGGGGGAGGTGTTTGAGGAAAATAAAAAGCGGAGCGCTGGGAGCATCAGCCTTTCGGCCCCGCGCGCGCAGCGAAATTGACGCGGCGATATTGACAGGGATTCAGGAGCCTTTCGAGGGCCACTCGGAGGGAAACCAGGAGCAAAATGGGGGCGAGACCCGGGTCGAAACGGGGCCCAAAAGAAAACAGAGGCGTTCAGGAGGAGGAACAGGCACCCTCCAGCCCTTCGGCGCGCCGGGCACGGACCCGCGCCGGGATCCTCGGCGTTGTCTCCGCACAACCTCCGGCACACGAGCGCTATCAGCGCCCATTCAGACGGACAATACCCGCCTCGCCTCCTCTTGATTCGCCTAAGTCTTTGCTAAATCGCTTTTTGAGAAATTCCTCCAACATTTGCATAATGTGTTCCCACTTTCCGCGACCCCCCCCCCCCGCGTTCGCGCGCGCTCTCACACTCACAGGCGCACCCCCTTCACTCCTGCTCCCCCCAGCCGGGCCCGGCTGAGTCCCGGCCCCTGCCCGACCCTGGCCGGGGCCGCTCAGCCGCTCGCTCGCACGCTCACCTGGTCCGCGGCGGGGCCGCCCTCGGCCGGCAGCCGGCAGCCCTCGGGCAGCGCCGGGGCGGCATTCTCGTGCTTCCAGTACATGGGCCAGGGAGCCGCGGGCTCGGCGGGAGCGCGGCGCGGAGAGCCGCGCCAAGGGGGGCCACCGCCGCAGTGGGAACACAGGCTGAAGCAGGAGCAGCAGGAGAGCGGAGGCGCCCGCGCTGCCGCCCCGGGCCCGGCCCCAGCCCCCGCCCCCGGCCCGCGCACAGCCCCGGCCTCCCTGGCTGCCGCCGCCGCCGCCTCGCAAGAAGGTCCCGACAAACTTGGAGAGGCCCCCGCCCCCTCCTCCTCCTCCTCCGTCTCCGGCTGCTCGTAGTCCTCCTCCTCCTCGCCCTCCTCCTCTTCCTTCTCCTCTCCTCCCTCCTTCTGCCCCCCCTCCAGCTGCGGTGGCGGCCGCCCTGCCGCTGGAGCCCCGCTCGGTTCAAGATGAGTCATGCGTGACCAATCCCCTCCCCGCCAAGGGAGAGCGAGACACACACAGCGAGGCAGCGACCCAGAGACACACACACAGTCATATAGACACACAGAAACTCAGAGCTGCTGACAGAAAGACTGAGACACGCTGACATACAAAGGAACCGGCAGGCACGCAGCTCTCACCCTGCCCCTCCCTCAAGGGGCACCCACAGCCCTCAGCCACAGCCCCACTCACGGGTACAAAAGGGACCCATGATCAAACACCATCGGCCTGAGATGGATTCCTATAGTCACACATGGTGATCTGTTGACGCACTCCCACGTCTGGTCCATTTGTATACATGCTGAGGCAAATGATCGCCCGTCCATATCATTTACAGAGCACAGGCATCCCGGGGTACCCTCACACACCTGCACAGACACCTCTGCTGCATAACAGCCAGAGAGTGCACCAGCTCCTAACCACTGACGGCGATTGGGCTGAGGTGGGGTGGGCTGGGGTGGTGTTCCCCTCAATTCTCCTGGGAGGGGTTGCCTGGGATATCCTCCTTCCCTTTAGGATGTGCTGAGCTATCTCACCTTCTCGAGGGTTCTACTGATAGTGAGAGAGGTGGGGAAGGCAGGGAGGCCCAGGTATATAGATAGGAGACACAGTCCCCAAACACAGACACAAAGCTCTCAAACTCAAAGACAGAGCCTTCCACACACGAACACCCTACAACACACACACGTGGACACACAACCTCAGCCCCTTCTCCACAAACAAACTGAGCCTCGGGAGACACATCCTCTTCTAAAAACAAATATGCACACTCAGACTTAGACCCAGCCCAGTAGACACGACATGCCACCTCCATGCCATCACACATACCATTACCTCCTAATTGCCCTCATTTACAAATGCAAACACCCCACACAAGTGTTCTTACACTTGTACACACATCCATACTCAGAGTACTGACCCCCCCCCAAGGCTCTAAACCCAGTGCTCCAAACTCCCGTCCTCTACTCAGACACCCACAGATATGTACACACATCCCCACAGGTGGCAAAATCACCATTTCTAGTCAGAAACAGCATCCACAGACACAGGGATCCCAGTAGTCAATCTCAGTCATGCACACACACAGGCACGTCCGCACAGACACAGGCAGACAAGGGTGTCTGCACACCAACATCCCCCAAAGATACAAATGTCTGTTCTTTTACCAACACCAAAGTACATAGAAATGGCCCCAGCCCCAGCGAATGCCCACCCCCTTCATTCCAGTCATTTATTGCTCTCAGACATAGAAATTCAGAGTGAAAGTTTCTCTCTGAATCCTAATCTTTTATACTAAGAGCACAGTTGCAATGTGAGAGATGGTGAGGTGTATACATCTACACACGCATGTGCACACACATACATATGCACCGTCAAACATCCACATGACCACAGACAAACAACCTCTTTCCCCTTAAACATCTCTTTTGCACATAATAAACCCAGCGACTGCTCCTGGGTACTTTAATCCATAACAGGCTTAGCGTTTTACAATCATGACTTTGTTTTCTTTTCCCAATAACTTCATGAAGTAGTGTCTCATAAATGTACCCATTTTACTGATGAAGAAACTGAGATTCAGAGAGATCACGTGATATGTCCAAAATGGCACCACATGGCTAATCACCAGAGCCAAGAACTCAAAACCAGATTCATCTGACATCAGAGCTTATACTCTTGAATTCTAGGCTGCATACGAGTACATGACCATGTCTGTTCTCTGCATATACACACACAAATGCATGCACATTTATTATTATTATTATTATTATTATTATTATTATTTCAAAAGACCTGGATATGACTCCTGGCCTCGCCACACACGGGCTAAGCTTTCTCATCTGCAAAATGGGAACAATGATAGGCAAACTTTTATCTCCCTCTTCTTCTCCCATTCTGGGTGCCTGGGGGAAGCGGGAAGTCATGGGACATTATACAGTGCTGCACACCTACCAGATGTGTGAGTGCAGAAGGACCCCAGAAAAGGAGAAGATCATGAGGATGGTACTGGGTTTGCAAAACTTCTCAGGCAAGGGGTGTGGAGGAGGCTTGAGCTGGGAACTAGAGGGCAGATGAAATTTGAATGGATTTGGGGGAGAAAAGGAAGTATTCCAGGCAGAGAGACGACTGCAAAGCTGCAGAAGCTGGACAAACAAGCTGTGGCACTCCTATGAGGATTGTGAAGCATGAACTCTCTGAATGATGACAATGATCTAACTACCGTTTATTGAGAATTTATGTGCCAAGCACTGTTTTACGAGCACTATGCTCTTTAGCCCTCACGGCAGCACTGCAAGGAGGTTGAATACTATATGTATTTTATAGTTAAGGAAACAAGCATATAGGAGCCTCATTTGAAGCTCTAGCACTCAGACTCCAGAACCCAAACTCTTTTTTTAAAAAGACATTTCATTAAAAAAAAATTTTTAAATAAAATTTATTGGGGAATATTGGGGAACAGTGAGTTTCTCCAGGGCTCATCAGCTCCAAGTCATTGCCCTTCAATCTAGTTGTGGGGGGCGCAGCTCAGCTCCAAGTTCAGTCGCCCTTTTCAATCTTTAGTTGCAGGGGTTGCAGCCCACCATCCCATGCGAGAATTGAACTGGCAACCTTGTTGTTGAGAGTTCGCGCTCTTACCAGCTGAGCCATCTGGCCGCCCCCAGAACCCAAACTCTTACCCACTATGCAATTCTGCTCCTGAATTCTGATTAGGTGTTCAGAAAATCAAAACTGGAAGGAGAGGCATTAAATTCAGCAGGAAAGCATGAAGACTCTGCAGCCAGATTGCTGTGGTGCCCATCTTGGCACTGCCCCTGATGACTGGGGTAACCCTGGACAAGTTATTCAGCCACTCTTCAGTCTCAGTTTCCTCATCTGTAAAGTGGGCATGCTAACAGAGTTCACTTCTTGTGCTTGTGAAAATTAAGCAAATGATTCATGTAAAGGGCTCCAAGAACCATCCCTGGCACGCACAAAGCAACCAATAAATATTAGCCATCCTTACAGTATGGACTAGCTGCGCTGTCCCATTGTTATTCTACTCAGTGCCATTTCAAGTATTTTATGGAGGAAGGCAGGGCATAAATCAACCAAATAATCAAATATTTTCCTGAATAACTTACCTAAGGAAGCTGACGAACCATTATTCCAACCTAGGGCTTGCCTGACTTCAAAGAGAACAGAAATGAAATTACTTTGGAAGAGAAATCTTTCTTCCAACAACTCCTGACTCCAGCGGGAAAGAGTCCAGACAGGAGTGACCTGGGCAAAATCAGGATTAGCAAATTTAGTACATCCAACCAGGATACTGGATTTCTTCCTGCAGGAGATTGGGCTTCTCTGAGCTTCAGTTTCCCTACTTGCAAAATGGGGATAACAACACTTACCTCTCGGGATTGTGGTGCCATTAACCGTATACCACTTTAAAAACTAATATTTAAGAAGTGTTGCCTTGATTCCTGGCACGGTATAAGCACCTTACACGTGTGATGTCTAGGTAGTCTAGATATGCAGTGTCATCTAGTTCTCACCGCAATCCTTCTCTTGGTCACTAAACAGGATGTGGCCATCTCATCCTCGGAGGTGAATTTTACCATCTTCCTCCACCTGAGTCTTGGTCCAAGGTTTGGGTTTGAAAAGAGGCTTTATTAGTAACTGGATAATTCTGTGGGAGCGCCCCCAGCAGCGGTTCCGCCCCGCCGGGGAGTAATTCTAGGAAGGTAATGTGAGCTGGGGGAGGCTGGAAACCCAGCTTTACATTTATTTACTCTGACAGCTAAATTGGTGAGCAAGGGGGGAAATCAGATGAAAGCCATTTCAGAGTAAATACTAAATACAAAATTTAAACATTCAGGTTGTGACAAATGGGAAGGGGCCAGTGGGAAGAGACACAGGCAGCACACCTCTCCCCACTCAGGATCCTATCCTCGCCTTGTCACCTTCCGAGACATTTCCTATTTGACTAGAGGAATAGCGCACGAACTGGGGTTATAACTGTATGACCCTAGGAAGAAATTTACCTCTCCTGGCCTCAGTGTTCTCATCGGTAGAATGCGTGTGTGTTGTTTCAGATGATGGGGGAAGTGATGGAGCGAGCTTTAGCCTTGGAGTCAGAGACCGGAGTGAAATCCTAGTCCAGCCACTTCCTGGCTGGGTGAACTTGGAAAAGTCACTTATCTGAATCTGAGTTTCCTAAACTTTGGGGATAATATCAACTTCAGAGGAGTAATGAGATAATCAGTGTGAAAGGGCTTTTTTTAGACTTCAAAGTTATTGTCACCCAAAATTCCCCCCCGCCCCCCAGTTCTGGCATCCATTGTATAAATGCATGTCAGCAGACATTTATGAAGCACTTTATGCCAGGCTCCCACAAGACAGAGAAAACACAGGGTAAACCATCCTGGTCCTGAGCCATGAGGAAGTCAGTCTGCTGGGAGGGAAAAAAGCCAGCGGGTGCTGTGCAATGGGAGCATAGGTGGTAGAGAAGCAAGGAGGGCATGTAACCTGGCTCAAGACAGGCGGCCTAGAGATGACCTTTCAGTGAAACCTTAAAGATGAGTAAGTATGAGGCAGGCCTCGCCTGAGGGGAGTTGGATTGGAATGGAGAGTGGGTGCCCAGTTAGACATTTGCTGGGGCAATGTCGGGAGATGAGGCTGGGGGGGGGAGGGAGGAGCCAGACTGTGGAGGGCTGAGCGCTGCGTTGCGGAGTCTGGAGTCAGCCTGAAAGCTGTGGGTCTATAAGGCAACAGTTAGTTCTACGGGAAGCAGCATCCTGTGTCTGGATGCAGCGTGGCTCGGTGGTGGTTAGAGATTCTGGGTTTAGAGGCGTTGATACCTAATACACACTGCTTGTGGGACCTAAGGCGAGTGACAAACTCTATGAGCCTTAGTTTATTCAACCACAAAACAGGTATTAACAGAGAACCCAGCTAGTGAATACAAGTGCTGTGATGATTCAAAGGGACCAGGATGCATCTCCAAGAGCTTGTCACTGACCTGGCTTCCAGTAAGCACTGTCATCCAGGGCCATTGTCATCTGTAAGAGGGTGTAATGGGGCACAGGAATCACTAGCTAAGTGAGGATTCCCTCAAGGGGCTGGATGTCCCCTCCTCGGAGAATTCTGCCCTGACCACACTATTTGTAGTAAATCTCTCCTGTTCATCTTTTTGCATCACAGTATAGATAAGGCTTAAAAATAGGCTCGACTGAGATAAGCCTTTTCTACCATGCTAAGGAATTTCAACTTCAAAATATAAAGTGAGGGGCTAGCAAATACTTTTAAGTAGGAAGATGACATGAATTGGGGGTTTGGAAAGATGGCTTAAGCAGTGCCTTGAGAATAGAATTGAAGGGGATGGGACCTTCACCGAGTCCTGAAGATACTGCAATAATCTAAAGGTGAGGTGATGAGGCAGGTGCAGAGACAAAAAGAATGGAAGGAATATAATAAAAATTATTACATGCCACTTTATTATGTTATATATAGTCACATATTATATACATTTATAACTATATATAGTCCATAATACGTATCCAGTGTTCTAAATAACCTTTGCATATTAAAGCTATATATAATAGAATCATATTCCAATACATATATATTAGACATAACATATGCAATATATGAGTCTATACAACATCATCTATAATGTTAATATATAAAGTTGATTATTAAGGAGTCTGGATTTGCGGAGTGGGGGAGCTCAAAACGTCCAAGGTAACTCCAGGGTTCTAATTTATTTATTTTTTCTTCATTATATTGTTTCCAAAGACATGAACTCAGGAGCAATTGCGGGGCAGAGGGGGCGAAGGGGGTAACGAGCTTGGTTTTGGTTCAGTGTATCCAGGGAACATTCAGGTGGAGGTGCCCAGCAGTGGACTGGATATGTAAGTCTGTAGTCAGAAGAGAGGCTGGAGCTGGAGGCAGGAACTTCAGAGACATCCGTGTAGGGATGGCTGGAGAGGCCACAGGAGGTGAGATTTGACAGCACCAGGATTAACTCCACATACAGAAGAGAGTTGCCTTGTTTGCTTTCTGATTTTAGGGGGAAGCAACTTGTCCCTGATGTTCATCTTACTTCCAGTGAAATAAAGTCATTTCTTAGATTATAAAACATATATACTGGATGGTGATAAGTGCTAAAACAGAATCAAGTATTCAAGAAGCAGAAATGTGACTACTGTGGGGGGAATGAAGATGTCTGTTAAGACTCATGGGGTGGAGGTGTGCGGAAGGGGACCTGCCAGGTAGAAAGACATTTTGTACAAGGACTCGGGGAGCTGGGAGATTGCAGTGTGTTTGTGTGGACAAGCGGTTTCATCTGGTTAGGAGAGAATGTGTGAGTATATTGGGGTAGATTGTGGGCCTCGTCCACCTGGCTTATCCTAGGGGTATAGGTATTCGGAAGGCTCTTAACTCTTCTGATTAGCTCTCACTTCACTGGGCTTTGTTCTTCTTCCAACTGTTCTTAAACCTTTTGCCTGGTTTGTGTTTCAACATCCTTCAGCGCTCAGCTCTGGTGTTGCTGTCTCTGGGAAATCATCAATGCCCTCACCTCTGTTTCCAGCTCAGGTAAGTGCCCATCTTCTCTCTCCTGCAGCACCCGAATCTTCCCTTTATCCTGGCACATGATAGCACGCAGGTACCATGCCTTAGTACATGCCTGGCACATGGTAGGTTCTCAGTACGTCTGAGGAAGGAACCACTTTCCTTTAGATGAGGTCCCCCACCAGAAAGCTTCTCAACAGGGAGGGGGAGGCCTGTTTCCAGAAGAGGAAAACTTAATTTGCTTTATCTTTAAGGCTAAATTTTAAATTCTATTTCTAGCCTAGAAAGGTCACAGGGCATATCAAAAATAAAATGGCAGCCTATATAATCAGTAATCCTAGCCGTAAGACTGGATGGGGAAGAAGGAAGACATTGCACCATGTTCTGGGATAAATTCTGACAGATCTGTTTTCTTCACCTGAGATTCAAGTCTCTCTCCAGAGACCACTGAGGAAAGCCTGCCTGAGAATGAAACCAACCCAGAGGAAAACACAATCAAGAGACAGACAGATTCCTGACCGTATCATCTGAACACCTGGACTTTTCAGTTACATGAGCCAATACATTTCCTAGGGTTTTTGTCACTTGAGCGAAGCTGGGGTTAGACGTCAAACTCAGGCATACCTGATGCCAGAGCTCTTTGGGCCCGAGTTTCCTCACATGTACAATGAGGGATTTAGTCTGCAATCAGTAATTTTTTTTTTTTTCTCAGAGCAGCGATGCTACTAGGCTTGGATAGCCATTTCTCTATCTCAAAAAACACACAAGGGGTCAGAGACTGATACTACTCATTGCACACCATTCTACAACCTCTGTGTTGCTTTAATTCTGTTAACACCAGAACTTTTGACACCACAGACATTTAGAAAGACATTTCCACTCACAGAATATAGTTTAGTGCAGGGGTCAGCAACCTGATTCTGTAAAGGGCCAAATAGTAAATATTTTAGGCTTTGTGAGCCATGGTCTGTGCTGTACTACTGAACTCCGTTACTGTAGTGGGACAACAGTCAGATAATACAATAGTCAGATAATACATAAATGAATGGATATGGCTACATTCCAGTAACAATTTATGGACACTGAAATTCAAAATTCATATAATTTTCATGGGTCGCAAAAAAGTATTATTCTTTTGACTTTTTCCTCAATCATTTAAAAATGTAAAAACCATTCTTAGCTTTGTGGGCTGCACAAAGAGAGCGTGCAGGTGTTTGTCGTTGCAACAAACACCAGACTAGGTGTTTGCAGCCCTGGGTTCTACCCAATGCTCACCCATTAACTCTGTGATCCTGGCCAAGTCACTTTCTCTGTCTGGTTTTTTTTTCCCCATCAAGACAATGAGGGGGGCTATATGGGATACTCCTTCAAGGGCCTTCAGCATTCAAGTACCACAATTCGGATTTTTCCTTAACAAATACTTGAGCAGCTATTACATACCAGGTATTGTTAAATGTTGGGGATAGAGCCGTGAATAAAAGTTCCTGTTAGCATGGAACTTATATTCCAATGAAAAACAAAGAAATTTATACACAATGGGTGCCAAAAAATGTATACACATTTTAAGAAAGGGAAAAACTGTACTAAAATTGTAATATTCAATGTATACCGAAAACAAGACGAATACAAGTCACGTTTGATTTCTGCAATTACAAGAGCTGCTCAAAGTGGTTCCCATCAGTGTAATTTCAATCGTTTTTTCCTTTCTTAAAATGTGTATACATTTTTTTGGCACCCACTGTATAATGTTAGGTAATGGTAAGTGCAATTTAGAAAATGAAGAAGGGGAAAAGGACTGGGGAGTGACAGGCTGGGATTTACGAAAAGGAGGTCAGGTGGCCCCTTGCTCATTGACATTGGAACAGAGACACAAATGAGGGAGTGCGCTCTGTGGAACAGCCAATGTAAAGGCCTTGTGCTAGAGGCTCAC
This sequence comes from Rhinolophus sinicus, assembly GCF_036562045.2. Taxonomy (NCBI): domain Eukaryota; kingdom Metazoa; phylum Chordata; class Mammalia; order Chiroptera; family Rhinolophidae; genus Rhinolophus; species Rhinolophus sinicus. The sequence continues at coordinate 178,054,476 of NC_133754.1, forward strand.
TTGTGTTCAAGGAACAGCAAGGCCAGTGTGGCTGAGCACAGCACACAAAGGATAATAGTAAGCTGTACAGTTAGACGGGTGATCGGGGACAGGTCATCTAGGGCCTTGTAAGTCTTTGGATTTTATTCTAGGTGTGATGGAAAGCCACTGAGAGGGGAATGACAGGCTGATTTTAAAAGGTTTGCCTTGGTTAATGTGTGGAACATTGGCTCTAAGGAGGCACGAGTGGAGGCCAGGGGATAGTAGGAAGGCACTGCAATAGTCCAGGCACGGCAATGGCTGGAATAAGAATGGTAGGGAGTGTTCTGGGGGTGGTGAGAAGTGGTTGGATTCAAGGTGTATTTTGAAGGTAGAGTTGACAGGATATTTTGGACTACATAGGAAAAGGAGAGAAAAAAGAGATCAAGGATAAAAATGATGGGATCCAATCATATTTTAGGAACATAACGATTACATACAGGAAATAGCTAACATGTAACTTAGAAGGCAAGGATTCATCCTGTTTTTTATATAGTATTTAAAAAATCAGATGTACTTGCTGATTAAAAAATTAACTGTACATACCTTAGTAAACAAGGGAAAGGGGTCTAGAATATTTGGCTTTAAAAACTTTTGCTGTTGGTTCTTGACATGCTTTGAAAAATCTTTCCTCATGCCATCCTCTTCCCCAAAACTGAGATACCAATTACAGAAAATCAACTTGTTAGGGTTACATTTTACATTTGCTAAAACAGGAACTGAAATTAAGAAGATGGTTCATACATATCTCTCTCCTAAATATTTCCCTTATTTCTTCACTCTTACATAAATCAAAATTATAAGTGACATAATTTTAGCAAAACAGTAAACCAACAAATAATTTTAAAGTACGGGCAATTCATAACCAATTAACACTTGTATTTTACAAACCTTTCACCAGACTGCTTTCAGCATATTTATGACGTACACATATTCATTCTTTGGGAAGCTCTACTTTGAAAGAGGGATTAAACACAGTATGAAGCTTCCAGGGACTTTCACTAACAACTTCTTCTCCAATAGTTCAAGCTGCAGTGAGAACAGCTTGTCTCTTTTCTCTCCTCTAATGACAGAAGTAGGCAGGCATAAAGGTGGAGAGAGTTGTCTGAGGTCCTGAGGTCGCCTCTAGCCAGAGCCTTCTGTAGAGAAGAGTCTTAGAAACAGCACCTGTGTCCCCAACCCTGCCCTCCACCCAAATCCTGAGGGGAAACAAGCCCACTAAAAAGCTGCAGTCTTTATTCCAGAAAATGGATGAGAGAAGACACAACCACACAGACACCATCTTACATTTATTCACACAGAGGAATAAGAATCAGTACAAATAATAAACATCGCTTTAAATACAAATAAATAGTTTTGGTTTCTAAAGGAAACAATTCTAGATAATTCAAAGTTAAGTATTTTCTAAGTTCCTGTTAAAAATAGAAGATGACTTTGCATTAAGTAAGTCCTACTCCACCACAACCCTTTGAGGACTTAAGGATCAAATGGTGGATTCCATACTCTAAGAAGTCACCAGAAAAATGGGAGGATGCTCCCACCTCCCTGAACTAGCCCCCCAAGAGGAAGAAGAGTTACTTGCATCATAGACAGAGCTAATAAATGCAGCAAGTATTGAATACCTAAAGATAGCTAAAAAGATTTACCTTGGGAAAGGTGGTAAGAATTTCTCTGAACCAGTTCTGTGAATTCTGAAACCTCACTGTGCTGAAGTTTTGGTTCAGTGCCTTACATTCATTTATGCTCATAGGAAGACTTAAGTTCTTATAATGAAAGTTTTCTCTTGCTACGAATAATGGTAAAAAGTCTGTAATCACTAAAAATGGCACCGAGGGTCAAAAAAAATGATTTACGTGGGGAAGAAGCAATGGTGCTGCCCAGTGAAAACAGTCTGTCAACCCAGCACCCAAATGACCAAAACTGCTGAGAGAAACACACTCCCAAATAAATATGATTTATTTTTCTCTCCCTCTTGTTATAAGTCATGCAGACTTTCAAGCCTCTAAAAACTACATAAGACATGAGGTCATTACAATCTTGGTGCCAGAGCAGTGCCTGCTCCATCAACTGTGTCCATTGTATGTCCCCACCTCACCCCGCACAAGACATTTCAATTTCTTCTACTCAGACCCCTAAACAATTAATAAATAAATCTGTTTGATAGAGATCAATATAGAAGCATTTAGGTTTTCAAAGAAATTTTGCTTTTCTATTTAGATTAACCATGATACAACTCCAAATAGAATAGTCTCATGCTATAAAAACAATCTCATGCAATAGCGTGATTTTAAAAGTCCCACGTTCATAACAACATTTGTAGTATTATCGAAGGCAGGATTATATTTAGATTTTTAAAAAATGATCATTATAGAATAAAAGATGGACTTCCAAATAGTACTTTTGTTGTGGTACAAAATGCTAAATTTGATTTTCCAGTTTTGTTGACACAAACAATTTTAAGATATACACCATATTTTCCTAATTGGGATTTTGAAACAATAAACATAATTCTTAAACAGATTACCACAACATTTGCTCAAACAACCAGCTCCTTTTTGCCAAGAACTTTTTCCTTTTTAGTCCAATTGGAGGGATTGCCATAGTAAATTCTGGAACAACAGTTCTGAACATGATTCAAAATCTCTCACTTCCCTCCCTGAATCTTTTATGTTGTGAGGACACTTTAGTCCCCCCAAAATGCTCTATTATTATTAATTTATTTAGGACGATAATAAATTTAGTTTCCTGATTTAAATAATAACATTTTTGTGTTTGCCTTTCTCTCTGGAACACTATATAGCGTTTCTGGAGTTACAAATACAAACAAACCAGCCAACTAGAGCATCCCAGTTTTCAAATCACAATTTTGGATACGATCCTATTTATTCTGGATGATGCTCAATTCCACACATACTTCAGGGTAGAAACATCCATAGGAACATCCAAAAATGTTATGCTACCAAATTCTTAACGTTTGATTGTGCTCTGTTGGATAGTACCGGTCACATCTATAAAGTACAAAGGCAGAGGATTTCAGGTGTGAAGACCAATTTGCTTTTGCTGCTACAGTGATTCATAACCATCATCTCCGAGATTTCCAAGCTGTTCTAGAATAAGGAGTAGTCCTTTTTTTATCTGGTGGCTTAAAGTAGGAATAAACAGGCGCTGCTGGATACTCAGCATCCGGATTTTCTGCCATCATTTTTAGCTTGGCTTCAATGGCTTTTATTTTTGCAGTGACACTGGAAAGAGGATAGCAGAGGATCAGAGTGGGCCTGGGTGCAATCGGAAAATCCTCATGCGTTTCATCTTCTGTGCACCTCTTATGCATGTCAGAGAAGCAACAAGATACTCAAGTAGGAACATTTAAACACTTTATGTAAGATACACACAAAAACTAACTAATACTCACATTTTAAGAAAGACATCAAGTCTGAACAACCTGTTAAGGTTTAACTATAAGTGCAGACACTGTTAGGAGTCCTCTGCATATTGTTACATTTAATCTGAAGACACAAACACTAATCTGCACCTTAGTGCTTAGCAGGTGGTAGGCACTCAAAAATAATTCATGTAGGAATTGAAAGCAGGGTCTGGAAGAGACATTTGTACACCCTTGTTCGTAACAGCACTATTCATATGTTAAAATGCGAAGTAACCCAAGCGTCTATTAATGGATGAATAAACAAAATGATATGTATTTTAAAATATTATTCAGTCTTAAAAAGGATGGAATTCTGACATGTGCTACAACATGGATGAATCTTGAGGACACTATGCTAAATGGAATAAGCCAGCCATAAAAAGACAAATACTGTATGATTCCACTTAATATGAGATACTTAGTCAAAATCATAGAGACAGAAAGTAGAATGGGGTTTGCCAGGGGTAGGGGGGCGGTGGGAATAAGGAGTTATTGTTTAATGGGTACAGAGTTTGTTATACAAGACGAAAATTATGGAGGTAGATGGTGGCGATGGTTGTACAACATTATGAATATATTTAATACCACTGACCTGTACACTTAAATTGAAAAAAATAATTCATGTAGGATTGAAAGCAACATGGTAAGACAGGTGATATTCTTATTTTGCGGATGAAGAACCGAGGCACAGAAAGCTTAACTTGCCCAGTGGTACACAGCTGGTAAATGATACACTTGAGATTTGAACACAACCTGACTCCAAAGCTCATGCTAGTAACTATTACACTGTACCACCTTTTGAGTCACTGAATAATAATGAAAAAACATCCTGGAAATCCTGTGAAGTCTCTCTACTTACAAATGTGTGTTTCTAAAGGCTGCCACTTACAGATGCTATAATGAGCCAGGCGCTGTCCTCAGCATTTGACTTACATTGTTTCTAACTCTTGCAGTATTGTCATGCATATTTTATAATAAAGAAACAAATGCAGAAAGGTGGTGATTTGCCCAGGTTCACACAGCTAACAAATGGCAGAGACAGGATTCAAGCCCAATTGGTTTACCACCAAAGCCCTTGCTTTTTCCTCTCCATCAGGATGGGAGCTGAGCAGCCCTATGTTAGAGAGAAAGGGTGAGGAGACACTGCAGAAGTTGTAAGGAACTCCATTCTGATCAAGGCCACTGCTATCCCTGCACCAGAATGTAAAGCACTAAGGCAGTGGATGTTTTTGGCCCATGGCTCCGTATATTTTCCATTCTTGATGCTGTCAACGGTCTACAGCCAGGGAGAGAACCTTGGAAGGGGATGTATACATGGCCTTTTAGATATCCTCAAAAGGTATACATCTGCCGCACATACTCATAATGCGACATGAACAATGTAAATTAAAAAACTAAATTAGGGTAAAAAAGAACAGAGGTATTTATTACCAATATGCACTCTAGCACCTCTTTCATTAATGGGACAGCCCGCCATTCACCCTGTGTGAGTCACAGGGAAACAACCTTCTCTAATTAGGTACAGATGTTACTAGAAAGATGTAAGGTGAGGTTCTCTGGATTAAAAAATAAATGGAAAACACTAGGTCATCAAGTAAAAAGTACAAACACTGAAAAGAAGAAACTAAAGACACGTTCGTTATAACGTGAAGATCACCAAGCATAAATGCAGTCATTCTTTCCTTAGTTCAGATTTTTGAAAACCTCCACGGACACCAATCTGTGCTCAAGGAGGTACAATCTCAGGAGGAAAACAGCACAGTGGATACAGTGCCTAGTGAATCTAGACAAGTCATTAAAAATAAAAATAATTTTTTTTCTGGAAGTACAAAATAATAAAGGAGCACAAAATTAAGAGATATGAATATTAAACTTAAATTAGTAACTAAACAATTAATTTTAATTTACCAATTTTATCCTTCCTGAAAACATTTCAGAATCACCATCCCCTATATGTTTAACGGGATATTTATAAATCTGTTTTGTTTGGTATAAATAATATACAAGAAAGGACTTTTGTTTGTTTTCTATCTGGCCCTCCATCCACATAGGCATTGCATTCCTGAACGTATTACTGAAACTTGATTTCTAAACCTTATAAAACATGGATTCGCCTTCACATATCTTCTTCCCCTCCCCTGGAACAGACTTCAGAACTGTATTTACAGTTCTGCAGAATTGATTCCTGCATTTACAGTCTGAGTTTCTCTGAAATAGTAACTGAAAGACTGAATTTTGAAGTCCGGTAGAACTGGCTTTGAATGTGCATTCTGCTGTCTGCTGCCTGCATGACCTTGGCCAAGACATTTCACCTCTCTAAACTTCAGTGTCCTCATACGTAAAATGAGAGGAACAGTACTTTTACCAGAACTTGTATGAGAATTAAATGACATATGGCATGTAAGGTGTAGCACAGTGCCTGCTTCATAGTAAGCTCAATACATCCTGGCTATTGTTATTATTAAAATTTCTCCCTAGGCTACCATGCAAACAAAGAAACAAATAACCCCACCCCAAACTCTATCTGTTCAACTATCCATTTAACTTCCCTTTACTCTGCCCAATCCTTAGTTCCTTCTGTTTTGAATTAACTCCAAAGAAGGAACTGACAATTTGTACATATTAGTTCCAAAACTGTTATAGTTGCTGAAATGGTGCACACAATTAAAGTGCTGCAAACGAAAATTTTGTGTAAAAAAACTCATAGTTGGGGAGGAATTAGTGTGTGATGACAAATGCCAAAGAGATACAAGGCCTCACTAAAATGCTTGCTTTTAAGGAAAAGACTGTGTCTGATTTACCTTTGTATCATGCCCAGTGTCAAGCACAATGGCTATATGGGGTAGGTACACCCATCCTTTTTGGAATGACTTCTATAAATGGGTAGAAGATGTTCTTGGGGGTACGGGAGGAGAGGAAATGTATACATTCTCGAGATTAACTGAACACAGCTCTCAACATGTCAAAAGTTAGTTGCTTCGATTCTATATGAAGAGTCCAAACATTGACCAGAGTATGAATGAAGGCTCGGAATGAAGGAACGGCTCAAGCTCTTGAATGACTGTTCGCGCCTTCCTACAGTACCCATCTTACCTTAGGTTAGACTGAGTGGGCTCGGTGCTGGAGGATGGCTCAAGACTGATTGGGAGGATCTTATCATTCTTGTTATGATCGTATCTCTGAAAGCAAGAAAAAGGGAAATTACTTCACCTGAGCAAAAACCAGCCCTTCACTGCAGAGCATGGGCTCACGAACTCCAATCCCATCAGTGTATTGTCAGCATATTTCTAGACAATTTTAGGACTGCTTTACATTAGAATTAATGCAAAACTCCATCCAGTTTTGGCTTAAAAGCTATAAATTTAGCAAAAGAAGTTTAGAAGAAGCCTCCCCTCTAGCTGTTAGTCCTCCTTATTTGGTAGAGAAAGAATTTCAGCTTTCAAATTCACAGATGGTACAGATACACAGCAGGATGGCCCTCTTACATTCTTATTTTAACTGTCACATATCACCTCTTACCATGTTTATTCTGCTTCATCTAAAACACTTCAAAATTTTGCTAGATTTTTTGCAAAGTACCAAGCATAATAGTCAACTCTTAGGAGGCCTGAGTGGAGAAGAAAAGTAGTGACAGCTTTCAGCCACTGATAAAGAAAAAAAACATTCTCCAGTAAAAGCAGTTTAATTTGATGTCAGATGATTATATACTTCTTGTAAAAAGTGAACATAATATTACAGAGCTGTCAGGAGCCTCTGGTCAAAAAGCCTCGTAGGAGAAGAGAACTGTGAGGCACAGAGAGTCTCAAATGAAAGACAGGAGTGAAAAATAATTTCTCTTGCGTGCCTTTTCAATGAGATGCAGAATGAGAAAATGACAGCCAGTTTGGAAAATGAGACTTGATTTTCTTTTGAGTAAAAAAGCATTTGGTAATTTCCCTTGTTGTTTCTATTTTTAAGGCAATGTATCCCAGAAATTGAGAAGACTCTGTGACTACCTGAGATACTCACAAGGATCCAAAGTGTCTGAGCTGTGTTTCAGCTTGGACACTGATCTCAAATGTTTAGTTTCTGACTCTTTACTGGGAAGCCTGTGGGGTAGAGAATCTCTGATCAAAAACCCATGTTTATAGAGCTGAAGAATGAAGCTCCCATTTTAACTGTCACAAATCTTTTTGTAGGCAAGTCTGCCAAGACCCCACTGCAGAAGGTAGAGAATCAACTCTTGGGATTACTCCAGTCCACATACTTCACCACCTCTGTACTGACTATGACAGAAAGTGACAGAAAGACATTCTGTTTTGTTTTTCTTTTTAAATGGTCATTGCTTTTCCAGTACACTCTCCCAAGGGACCTCCTCCAAGACAAATAAGGCAACATGCTACTTCTCAGGCCTTGAAGACAATACAGACACTGCAAAGTCCCCAAAATAACTCAAAATCTCTGGTGTAATGAGATGCCTGTGCTTTAAGCACTCATGCAAACTACCCATTTCTCAAGCATTTAGAATAAACACATTGAAACTCCTCACGGAATTGAGAGGCTGGGTAGAGTCTAATAATGCCTAAAGCAACTAATTTAAAAAATAAATACATTTTTTCCTCCAAAGAACCACCCCACCAAAAAAATGATAGAGGTCTGAGTATATGCACCAGCCACATGGAAAAATCAATCAAAAACAGAATCTGTGGGTATGTGGAGAGAAACAACGAAGGAACTTAATCCCTCCAGAGATGTTTCTCAAAAGAAAAATCTGGCAACACACATGGTAAATACAAGTAGGAGACCAAAGTACGGCTCTTCCAGATGTGAAGAGACCGGGATACAAACGGCTAAGAGGACAAGTATCTTCCGGCAGACTCACTTAGAATGAGCTGACACTGTCTTTCTAGCACACAGACTCACCTTTACTTGAGCATGTGCCCACCGCACAACCAGCTTTTTAGACAGCGCCAGCTTGCCATTGAGACACTGGATGGCTTGTTCTGCTTCCTGTTCAGGAAAGGGACTAGTTAGTCAAAAAGTCAAATGCCCAACTAGCTATATGTATTCTCACAGGATCTCACTAGCTTTAATGGCTGAATTTCTAACCAAACTGCTTTTGGTAAACAATCAGCAAGGATTTACAATTAAAAAAAGGCAGAATAATAAAAAGGGTACGAGTTTTTTTAGTCAAACAAAAATTCAAATCCTAGTTCTGTCATTTACTGGCAGTATAGTATTTGGCAGGTCACTGAACCTCTCTGAATATTAGCTTTTTTAATCTGTAAAATATGGATAATACTACTTGTTCTTCATTGGTTGTTGTAAGGAGTGAAAGCGTACATAGAAAGCATGGAACATATGATAAGCACTCAACTAATATTAGCTAATAGTACAGTTCTTATTAGGTGACACCTTCCGATGTATTTCTGGTAGTCAGGGTAGCACCTATTACGGGAAGAAATTGTACTCCCCCAGGGACCTGGAACTCCCTCCTAGACTAGGGCTTGTACTCCCTGGATCCAAAGTGAGAAACAGTCATGGCTTCAAAGGATATGGGAGTGAAGGAAACTAGGCCGGAAAAAGCAGGAGTGAGTCAAAGAAACTCTGAGCAAGGTATTTGTGTGAGCCAATCTGTGCACCTGGCTTTCGGAGCCAAAAGTTCCCTGACCCTTTCCCGATAAGATACAGGAGCAACAAGGTTGAAAGGAATTCCTGAAGCTGGATAATAGACACTCTAGGACATTCCCAGGAAGCCTGGCTGTACTGTTCCATCCTGCCAAACCTTCTCTGCTCCATTTGTATTCATGAGGCATCTGGCCAAGTGTACCCCACGTTTACTGAGGGTGAAGAAGCCTTTAAGGAACAGGAAGAGAAACAAGAAGAGTCTGTCTGAGGCTGCAGTGTAAGACCAGCAGGCTTTCCAGGCTGGTTTGAATGGTGGTTCTTATTCCTCCAGAGCTCGCCAGTATGACATTCGATAATATTTATTGAGTACTCACTATGTGTCAGGCATTGAATAGTCATTGGCACCCTTGCCTCACTATAGCAGACGAAGTTAAAGTGGTAGATAAGAGACATTTTAATTTTCTTTTACGTTTCATTTAGTGAATTAGAATTTACATCGCACTCTCTATAAATTCTGTAGCATCAGCAGTAATAAGATGCCAACAGAGCATAAATGCTTTAAAAAATAATCTCCTACCTCTGTACTTTGTTTCAAAGTTCATGTATTCAACATTATTATTAAATGCCAACTGTGTTTTCAGATATACCCTCATCTATTTGCTCAACTTCCTATAAAGTAAGAAGGGTATGTGTTTTTAATCCCTGTTTTTAGATGAAAACCAAGGCCAAAAGAGGTTAAGAGACTTGCCAAAGTTAGGAAATAAAAGTGCCAGAAATAGAAGCTGGGCTCTGTGACTTCCAGTCCAGTGTTTTTAAACCAACATCCATCCCCAACGTGAGCAATGATTTTAGGTGTCTGTAAGAATCCTCATCACACTCTATCATTGGGGAAGAATAAGTATTTAATAATGCTAACCATGTCAGGCATGCTTTCAGTTTCCTCAAAAAAAAAATAAATAAAAAAAATAAGAAAAAACTGAACAATTACAACAGCAATGTATCACTTATTGCCTATTCCATCTGGAAAAAATGAGAGGAAATAAAGAAAATCCCCAGCACTGGTCAGAACAAATAATACCCTCACACGGTCTCAGAAGATACTGATACTTCATTTCTTGATGGCAATCTGGCAGTTGTACTAAGAAAAAATATTCATGGCCTTTTGTTGACACCAGTCCATGTTCATGAATGTAGTAAATATGCACATAGTTAGAGATATAAATATATTCACTACTCTACTATTCACGCTTGTGAATCACGGGGGAGAACCTAAATAGCCAACAATTAGTCAAAACACTCATCATAGTTCATATAATGGATTATTATGCAGTCATCAAAAATCATGTTAACTTTTAAACTGAGGTCTAAGTTACATATAATGTAATGTGTAAATATTAAAGATCTAGATCGATGAATTTTTACATCTTTGTATCTATACCAGTGAAACCACAGTATCATGATACGGAATGTTACCTTCATGTGCATTAGGTGACAGAAAAATATTTAGTATACTCTGAGTGGTAAAGAGGGTATGATCCTATTCATATGTTATAAACTGTACGTGTGTGTGTGTGAAGTCTTCCAGGGTTGTTTTTTTGTTTGTGTGAATGTGAAGAAAGAAGAAGAGATTAGAAAGATATGTAACAATATATTCACAGTGATTATTTCTGGATATTGGGCTGGTAAGTGAATACCCAAATATAATTATTAATAAAACAATAACTAGGCAACGTTCTCTCATATAACTAATAAAGTTATAGAGAGCACTAAGTAGTATCTCTCTATTTAATAACATTCAAATTCAAGTTCTTTATCAATGCAATCCATTCTAAGGACTAAATTTTAATACAAGATACATGTATATAACATGGTTGAGAATGGATGTTTTCTTCCTCCATATATATTGAAATTCACGTGCATTTACTCTGACACACTGAGAAGAAGGGTAAATTTTTAAGAAATCAAAATAAAAGAGTTTGTGGGTGGCTCACCACAGACAGAGAGGGCTTCTGCACCACGGGGCAAAAACTACTGAAAGAAAAGGAGGCTTTGTTGGTCAGCCGCTGAAGGAAGAAACAAAACAGAAGAGGGAGGAGGACGTCCATGTGCTTCACGTGGGCACCCCAGCGCATTTGGTCAGAAAAGTAGGTCAGCCGTCTTAGTCTGCAAATCTAGGGAGGGCAGATTCTGGAAGCTGGTCCCTAGTTTATTTGTTTACAAGGATCTCCTTTAAGGCTCAGAGCAAGGCACACGGGGATCAGTCAGACCCGGCTCCTGCCCACAAAGAACTGCTATTCTGGGCTTAATAGTTAAGGGAGATGCACAAATACTTTGGAGAGTGAAGGACTGTGGCAGGGGGAGCTCAATTACCTGTTTAGTTTCAAAGTTAACGAAACAGTACCCTCGAGGCTGTCCCTCCAAAGCACCTGACTTGTGGAAGAGGAAGTCAAACTGCTTTACGGTGCCAAATTTCTGGAGGAGCTTCAGGAGGTGGTATCTGTGGAGGAAGAACAGCCTATGAGTTCGCTCTGGGAATTGTTGGCCGCTGAGCCGGGCTGCAGGGAGATAAAAGCAGGAGATAAGGTACCCCAGGGATAAAACCTCGCACCTCCCTCTCCCCCTTGCCCGCCCCATACCCCGTCTTCCTCCAAATGGCTGTGTTAGTTTATTTGGCAAACAGAGTTGTTTGCCTCTATCTGGAATGGGAACTAGAATTGTCATGGCTATGTGTCTGTCCAGCACAAAAATACCAAACAAAAAAACCACACCTAACAAACAGCTGTCTGGCCCACAAGCACCATTTGTTTTTCTTTTGGAGAAAAGCTCAAAAATAGTGTCGATTTATTTATTTTTTAATTTCTTGGCAATGAAACAGTATTTGTGAATAACTAGGACTCCGTCAGAAACACATGCCCACACTCCCAAAGCCAAAGCCTATCCTATCTCAAAAATAAACAAAGTAACAAACACATACACACTCACACAAACACAACAATCCTGGAAGACTTCCTTCCCTATTAGATTTCACAGCCAGGAGCCCAAATTGCTCTTGTAAGACACTCTGCCCAAAACCAAGCCACAGCTAGTGGCACTTCCACAAGTGCTTGAGAGTTTTAATTTGTGATGTGACTGAACGTCAGGACAATGTGGAACCACAGCGTGACTGAGGCTGGTCTCACACAGGGCAGGGGAACCTGGCCAGTCCCATAAATCATCCAGCTGCGGGTAACTAACCAGCCTTAGTTACTTAACAGTTTATACTCTGGAGCATGGCTGAATAAAGAATATAGATGGCCAAGGACGAAATTTATCCTGGCAGGAAGTTCACCCTGAGCTCTTACTTGCCACTCTGCCCCTCATCCTTTTCTTGGATTCCGTTCTCTAAAATTTATTTGGTTTCTATAGAGCTTTTAAGTTATTCAAACAGATGTGGCCTTAACAGGTTGCTGTGGCCAATCTCAACTCCGACTTCCTGTCATCTGATGTAAGGGTGAGACAAACCAACAGCTCTCCCATTTCCTTTTCCTTTGGCCTTCCTCCTGGCATCCTCCGTGCTATTCAAATGGAGTCAAGGCTTTCTCTAAACAATGCTGTCCCTGTGATACTAAAAAGGTATCAGCCCACATGCTAAATCTGTTATTACTGGGAATTCTACCCCACAGGGAGTCAGTAAAGCTGTCCTTACAGCCACATTTATATTCACATTGTTTTCTAGGAGAAAACTCATCAAGATTTTATTCTTGAGTAAGACTCTCCTTTGGGAGCAGAAAGATATGAAATGGATCATAAGCTATACTAAATTTGATACTAACGCACACCAACAAGCAAGCCCATTATCCTGGATCAGGTGCCTGACACGGTGGAGCGAGGAAGACATAATACAGGTCTTATACTGGGGCAGGATGCAAGGATCCCAAGGCATATTGTGGATATTCACCGGGTCTTTAGACCTGTTGTGAAAGGAAAAACAACTGTAACCCTCTCGTTTCCAACCTCTCAACTCCTACCAGGAGACCTCAACTGTTAGTGAGAATGTAAGAGGTGATTCTTCAGGGGAGAGGGAGACCCTCAAGTGCAAATTTCTGTTGTACTTGATTTTTTGACTGGGCTTACATTACAGCAAGGGCGAGTCTCTCTAATGCACAGACAGACAGGCTAGAAGAGTCTCCCCCAGGGTCTTTAATTCACAGCTGCATCTTTCACTGACTACATCCATTCAAACCCTAACACTCTGCTAGTTGCAACGAATGGTGGGTCAAACCCATTAAAAAAAAAAGCAAAAAAAACAACAACAATCTAAGGACTACTGTGGGCTGGTCATCTTTTCATTAGCTCCATTCAGCTTAATAGCAGGAAGGTAAGGCGATCGGCATTTCCTAGGAAATGAATTTTAATTTACTCAGGGAAAAAAAAACCCACCAGATTATTCTTTGAAAAGCTAACAAATACGTTTTGCCCGAGAATTGCGACCTTAAGATTCCAGGAACATCTGCTTAGGTCTGTGTCTTTCAACTTCTCCAGGATTTCTTTTCTTGTCTGATAATTTCTTGAAATTATCGGAACACCGAAAACAAAAGGAATGAGATGTTTACTATTTTACTTCCTGGAGATGGGGACTGCAAGCTCTGATAGTGAAAAAAGCCTGAAGACTCTTGCTTTCACATCTGCAAGCACTTTCATCTGCTGCTGAAGTATGGGATTGCTCACTACGCATCAGAGCCTTGCTTCACTTTAGGAAATGTGGGCCCTGCAGCCCTCAGGAGCCAGAGAATTAGTACACTAGTCCCATACACATTCCTGCAACTTTCATTAGCAAAATGGCCTTGCTGCCTAATGGCAGTTAAGTAACTAATGTACACAAATGTTAAAATAGACACCTACTGTGTGTCAACAACTGTATTGGGCACTCGGACTCTCCAGATGACACTTCTCCACTCCTCTTCAATCACTCTTTTCATCTCTCAGACGCACCCACTGGTCTCCAAGTTCACTGTCTCTATCTAGGTGATATTAATCGCAGGTCTATAGCTAATCTTCGTTTTCAGTCTCTGCCCCTCCTATTCATCCTACATATTGATGTCTAATGTCCCTACTAAACCATCACTTTCATGACGTCAGTCTCCTGCTAAACACCCACAATGAGTTTCTTCTATATGAAACTCAAACTTGTCTGAATAAATCGTAAAGATCCTATGTTAATCTGATAGTATTCTATCTATCCAACTATTTTCATTATCATTTAGTATTCAACCTCTTCTTTAGTCTAAACACTCTCCTTGATATTCTGCTCACACATAACCATCTTTCTTATTCCTACTATATAGTTTTATTTATGATTCACCCCATTTGGATTGCTCCTTCTTTTAGAATTTCTCCTGACTTTGTTCCCATTCATAATTCTTATGCATAATACAGTGGCTATTAATTTGGCTTTCTACATAGCACATTTAATACTTGATAAAGAAAGCAGTATTTATCCTTTTAGAGTAAACCACAGTGTGGAAAATAGACAATATCTAAGGACATGAACTTTTCTGGCTTCTCTGTTGAAAGCACTAGTAATGATATTTACAAGTGTTGTTTTACCTTTAGTTAGATTGGTCCCGTAACAAATTAAAAGAGGTCCTTACAGTTTAAAATTTAGAATAGGATACTTTAGATTATGACTATTCAGTTATGTGGACTATTAGAATATTTGTCCTAAGAGCACTAAATTAGGCAGTGGGAAAATGGGCCTATCATTAACTACTTCATAAACTGAGTCAACTCAATTAACTCGTCCTATAAAATAGGGAAAATGTTATCTATTCCACTTGCTTCACACGGTTGTTATGAGCTTAAATAAGAGGAATGAATGCAATATTAGAGCTAGAAGAAACATTCAGATCATTTAGTTGAACATTCTCACTTTATAGATAAGAAATATGAGGTACAATGCAGTTGAGAGGAACCAGAAGGCAAGAACATGGGTTTGGAATCTGCTATTTACTCCGTAAATAAGAGTATGTCAGCATTCCCCTAAATCCAAATCCCTAAGATCTGTTTAATCATACAGATATTCCTGGAAAACAAAATGAACACAAATAAACAAGAAGCAGAATATTAGTGCTAGACAGTCAGTTAGCAATGCATCTGCTGTTGAGAGGAGACTGATGGACATCCTACGTGTTTCCCCGAAAATAAGACCTACCCCGAAAATAAGCCCCAGCTAAGATAGTCAGCCAGACGGACACATTTAGTACATTATGTTGATGTTCTAGAAGACAACATGGCTGTATTTGAATAAATGTAGGTTGTTGTACATGAAAAAATAAGATATCCCCTGAAAATACACCCTAATATGTCTTTTGGAACTAAAATTAATATAAGATCTGGTCTTATTTTCAGAGAAACATGGTACTATAACTTGAGCAGGACTCAGATTAGTAACTAACAAGCACGCACACACAGGATGACTAAAATTAATTACAAAATTAACTGAAAAATTGAGTGGAAAAGTTTTTTTTTTTTTAATTTATTGGGGTGACAATTGTTAGTAAAATTACATAGATTTCAGGTGTACAATTCTGTATTACATCATCTATAAATTCCATTATGTGTTCACCACCCAGAGTCAGTTCTCCTTCCATCACCATATATTTGATCCCTCTTACCCTCATCTCCCACCCCCCACCCCCTTACCCTCTGGTAACCACTAAACTATTGTCTGTGTCTATGAGTTTTTGTTTCTCATTTGTTTGTCTTGTTCTTTTCTTGTTTTTGGTTTATATACCACATATCAGTGAAATCATATGGTTCTCTGCTTTTTCTGTCTGACTTGTTTCGCTTAGCATTATACTCTCAAGATCCATCCATGTTGTCACAAATGTTCCTATATGAAAAGTTTTTAATTGCCACTGATTTACATACTGCTGTGACCATTCACAACAGTACATATATACTATACTTCATCTTCTAACAAGAGGTAAAAAAGCATTTGTATAGGAGGGGCAGTCAGATTAGTTTAAACGAGATCAGGAAGAGGGATGGTAATGAGTATGACTATGTATAGGAAAGAGAGCTAAGAAGGGTTTTGTTGAAGGGAAAACAGCAGGAACCAGTACCAATTTATGGGTGTGGTGTCAGTTTAATTAAGAAAACTGGGGCCGGCCCAATGGCTCAGGTGGTTGGAGCGTTGTGCTCCTAAGGCCACCGAGGTCGCTGGTTCAATTCCCACATGGGCCAGTGAGCTGCGGCCTCTACAGCTAAGATTGTGAACAACGGCTCTCCCTGGAGCTGGGCTGCCGTGAGTAGCCAGAGGTTGGTGTGTGTTGCCGCGTGGGCTACCGTGTGCTGCCAGGAGCAGCCGGTGGCCAGCGTGAGTGGAGCTGCTGTGGGCTGCCATGTGCTGCATGAATGGCCAGCAGCCAGCATGAGCAGCCTGCACTCGGCCAGAGCTGCCATGAGCTGTCATCAGCTGCTGTGAATGGCCGACCGGCGACCGACTGCCTCAGCCGGGGGAGCGCAAGGCTCATAATACCAGCCTGGGCCAGGGGGCTGTGTCCTACACAACTAGACTGAGAAACAATGGCTTGAACTGGAGGGGGGTGGGGAAGGGGAGAGGTGGAAGAAGGGGGAATAAGAAAGAAGTTTAGAGATTTGGATTCAAATAATACTCTCTGAGATTGGATTTTTATCAGGTACCACATGTTCACATAAATTTTATCATGTAATCCTTCAATGTTTGGCAGTGACTGTATTTTAATAATCAGTCTAGGCCAATCATTACCCATCTTGAGAGGAACAGGATCCAGAAGTTTATGTACTTCAAAAACTGAGAAGGAAATCACATATTTCCTCAAGATAAGACCCACCTCACTAAAATGTTAGCTTTCTTTACTAAAATTAAGTAAATTAATATGAAGCATTTCATGCTTATCATAAGCTATGATTGGTAGTTACATCTTTAAAAAGAAATTTATTACTCTTTAATAAATTGGTTTGTTTAGTAGGGAAAATGTTTGAAAAATCAAAATCCATAAAGGAAAAAGAGTTAACATGATGTCTGGTGATACAGAAGGGGGAAGCCACAGGTAGAGCCAGCAAGGACCCGAGCTGCCGGTTAGCGCTTGACGTCCACCTTTGGCCTGATGAAAACAGAGCAGATATACCAATGGGAAAGGTTTGATTCAGTGCTAATGCTCTAACAGAAGAAAACATCCATATACTCCAATATATGACATTAACTGAGGTGGCAGATGCCCATTTGAACCTTCCTGTCAAGCAGCAGGACACATTAGAACAGGCGTCTCATTATAGGGAACTGCAGCCAAAACAATGAACATTGTTTCCACGCTCCAGATTTCCATTCAGACAAGCAGAGCTGGAAATGGAAAGCACTCTTGGGAGAATCCCCTCACAGCTTGCGTTTTAGATGATGGAAACAGTTTCTCTGATCAACCAATATTAACTGAGAGGGTGGGCAGATTCACATATTCATCCTCAAAGCCATGAGCCGTAAAGAAAACCAAAAATCAATGCACAGCCTGTACTCCAGGGCCCCCACGACCAAGCTAACATAATATGGGACAATACATCTTCAACACCATCCTAATTTCCAGAGGGACCCAACGGCATCTACATTTAGCTGATTTGAGCTTGAGCAGGTTTAAGGAATTAAACTTTCTGTTATGATCCCGATACATTAGTTTGTATCCCTTTTCCTCTCTCTTAATCCCCACCCTTACACACACCTCCTCTCATCCCAGGCTACCTTGCCTCTAACACTGTTACAACGGCACAGTGTTACAATCCTCCATGCTTGCTTTTAGCATTGATCTCATACAGCTCAACCCACTCACCCTTTACTATCCTGCCATCAGCCATCACCCTGCCCCTACTGAACAACCGGGGAAGGGGAAAAAAAGGGAAAAAAAAACCCTCAAAAAACCTCTTAATTCTCTTTGCAAAGAAATTCCTTTCCACTATAATGTCCACAACGGAAGGAGTAGGGAGTCAGGACAATTCAATTAGTCCTGGGACTGTGGGCAAGGCACTTCCGTCTCGTGGGCCTCAGTTTCCTCTACTGTAGGGTAAGAGAGTTGGAATATATCAGAGGTTTTCAAGTGTGCACCATGGAGTCCTATAAGTGATTGCCAAAGAAACGGTAGCAGTTGCCAAAGGCTTTGGATGTGCCTCTTCCTCTCTTTGATCAGAGCAGTTCTGAGCTTTTATTTTCTATAGGTTCTGATTAGTTTAAGACAAATTTCCTCAGTGGTAAAGTTTGAAAACTGCTTAGCATGGCAGTTGGCACACAGTAGGCACTCAAATCACTTGATAAATAAATGAAAACCAAAGTGACTGGGACGATCGCTACGATCCTTTCGGCTCTGACCTTCCACGGCTGTTTAATGTGAACTAGAGTCAAGTGGTACCTCTCTGCCCAGTTGTTAAGATACTGAGACTTCTTCTGCTTGTTCCTTCATTTCGAGGGAATCATGCCCAAGGCTGATTCTAGAAAATAATTTCCTGGCCAGTGGGTACAAGGATTAAAATAGTTGAAAACAGGAGAACATCTTTGGCAAGAAGAAAAAAAGTATACGGTTTAAAGAATATCCAAGTCCATGTACTTACAGTAGAAGAGTCCAAATGTAAGAAAAATGTCAAGATAACAGGATAACAGGCTAATAATAATATCACATCCCCTCCAAAGATAATTAAAACAAGTAAAAGGACCAAAATATATTCCACATCCCTTGAAAATTCTTCTGAACATAATCACCGCAAATATCCCTATTTATAGGTAATGAAGCAAGATGACTTCGACTTACTCTGTGATTTTGGGGTCCAGGTTGCCAATCCATAACCGGTGCCCTTCCTGTAGGGAGCCCTCTGACAGGATGGATGCATTCTCCAGGGGAAGAGTTTTGGTTTCTGCTTCCATCAATCTCTATGAAATACTAAAGGAAAAGTGAACATTCAGGCAGGAGAGGAGCAACACTGTGCGAACATGAGACTTCAAATTCAGTTCAACAAACATTTATTCGAGGAGGACATGCCCTGGGCAGTCCTTCAAAGGCAGGCCTTGGTTATTCCACAACCAGGGCCCTAGCACCAGTTCCCTTGGGACAGCTCCTCTGGCCACCAAAATGCAAAAAGCTTGTATTTAAGGTGAAAGGGGTGTGGTTCTGTGTAGAAACTAGAGTTTTCCTCTTCTGAAGCCAGAGGCTGACTGGGCAGGAGGCCAAAGTCTCTATTACTACATGATACTCCAGTGCAACAACTGTTGCCCAAAATATGCTGTGGCAACCCCCAGAAAGAGTCTTAATGACACTGAAGAAGATGGGTAGGGTAGAGCAGCAGTACATCTCTTCCTCATGAAAAGAGGCAATATAGGACATCTAAGACCATAGATTTTGGAGTTAGAACTGGGTATGAAGGCAGGTTGAGTGACCTGGTAAATTACCTGAACAGTCTAAGCCTCTGTTTCCTCATGTATATAAATGGAGATAACAGCTCTTATAGGGTCATTGTGAAGATTAAAGAGTGCATGAAAAATCACTAAACACTGCATCTCACAACAATAAGTAATCAATAAATATTAGCTATTACCATGTTTAATATTTTGGGAGAGACTGGAAGAGACTAACTTCCTTCTTAGTTATTCCAGTTCCATCATTTACTAGCTCTGTAACCTAGGGCAAATTACTTAACCAGGCTGTGCCTCAGTTTCCTCATCTGCGAAGTGGGAATAATACCTCATGAAAGTTGTTCAGATTCAGAGTTAATACACCTAAAGCACTAAGAATAGTGCATGGCACCTAAGAAGCATTCAATTAATGTTAGCTTAAATTATTATTAGGCTTAAATTATTATTATTAGTTCCAGAAATGTCTCATCACACAGCCAAAAAAGGAGCATGAGGGTTATGATGGTGACAGTAGGACAGAGCAAAATCCTTGGTGTCAGGAGATCTGGTTTCAAATTTTAGCATTTCCATTGGAAGTCACTTCTCTCTAAGTTTCAGTTTCCTCATGGCTACATAATAAACCTTGCCCTGCTTACAACTTAAGGTTGCCGAGAGGACCAAAAATGAGATGACAGATGCAAAATAAAGCTCTAACAAATGTATAATGTGGTAGAGAAAGAAAAACGGGTTGAGAAGACTTGCAGGCTGTGCCAGACTTCAGAACTCCCTGCTAGAGAAAATGTGTCCTATCTCACCTGAAGTCCTCAGAGGCCACTGCTGCAGGAACTGTCTTAGTAACAGCTGACATACATTGAACACTGCCATTACCCTCATCATTTCAGCACAGCCTATAAAGTCCAGCACGCAGTAGCCTCTAGGTAACTGTTAAACGTGTTTCTCTAGCCCCTCACGTGAGGACATTCTTCCTTTCCCACTCATATGCTCAATCTGTTCAGTAATGTGTGACAAGCAACCACCAACTGCTAACCCCTGGGCTATGTGCTCAAAATAGAGAAATGAATAAGCTTTAGCTCTTGCTCTTACCTCCTGAGAGAAAGGTGAAACCGACATAAACAGAATCCCAGGAATGGAAATGAGAGGAAAACACTTAGTCTTCTCCCTGCTTTCCTTTCCTCCTTTCTTACAGCTCATTTAAGGAAAAAAAAAAAGTGGTTCTATTTTTCTAGGCATTGTCTAGGTATTGGGGACAGAGCAGGGAACAAGCAAGGTCTGTGCCCTCAGGGTGCTTGCATTTGGAAGAGGAGCAGGACAAGACAAAAGCAAAATAAACAAACAAGACCTAATTTGTGGTCAGTGCTGCACACACAATTAAGCAAGGTAATTTGACATGGAGCTTGGGAATGGACTGCTTTAGAATTAGTGGGGAAGAACGGCCTCTAAAAGGAGGTGACCTTTGAGATGAGACTTGAATGACAGGACCCTCTGATTTACTCCTGTCTACAAACAGCAATAATACCAATAGCTACTTAGTATCACAGGGCGCTACCATTTTTAGTGGGAAGAGCACAGGAAATGTGACCAAAAGATCTGCATTCAAATCCTGGCTTTTGCACCCAGTTATTGTGCTGATTTTCTTAAGTCATGAACTCCCAGTCAGTGCCCTCTCCTCAGAGAAGCTTTCCCTGTTAGTCTCCATCACAGCCATCTTTTCCTTCCCACAGACCACTCATTCATTGTGTCATTTACCGTTTTATCTTCTGTTTCCCTCACTAGAATGTGAGCTACTAGAGGACCGGGCCTGGATTATTCTGATCATGGTTCTATCCCCAGCACTTAGTACATTGCCTGGCTCATGGCTGGTGCTTAATATTTACTGAATGAAAGAATGAATGAAGCCAGCCACTTCTCCACTCGGAGCCTCAGTTTCTTCTTTCTTCCTAGAATGGGCGCAATTATGCCTATCTCATGGGTCGTTATGAGGCTTAAATAAGACAATATGCTGACAACTCAGCACAGCACTTTTTGAGGAGCGGTAAAGTGTAACAGGAAATCAAGATGGCATGCGACTCTTAAAATCCTTTGGGTTTGCAATGGCGACAACCCCTTGAATTGTTAACAGAGTTTCATCTCTCCTGCCAGCTGAGCTGCAAACCACCCTGAAGGCCAGCAGTAGTCACTTGGGGAAACTGACGGGCAGAGAAGCAAAGGCACTTGTTCCTAAAAGCTAACAAGAACGGCGGGGTCAAGCCTGGAACCTCAGCTTCCCGATCCAGGCCACGAATTCCCACAGGCGACGGGTCACTACTCGGATTGTTATTTCCGGGCCAGCGGCGAAACAATCCGGGGCGGAGCCTGCGACGCCGTCTCCTAGGACAGCCTCCCCTAGGAGCCCCTCGCGGGGCCGGCGGTGTGGTGCAGGGGCACGGACTCACCTCGTGGCCTCGGCGTCTTCCGCTCGGCTCATGCCCCCAAAGCGGGTCCCCACTCCGCGGTCGACGGCGCTCCAGACGCGTCAGCTTCAACGCTGCCGGCTGCCAGGCCGCCAGTGGCGCACTACGCCTGCGCCGCCGCGCCGCCCCGTGACGTCACGGCGTCAGCGCCGCCGCCGCGGCCGCGGTCGTGCGAGTCCTTTGCTAATATCCTGGGCGCTAGCTGGTGAGTGGTCTCCGTACGGCCTCGAGGCGCGCGCGCGGTCCCGGTGCCAGAGACCTCTACTCAAGGACTTCTGAGGGACTTTAGGGAGCGTGACCATGATCCCCTGACACGTTCCATTCGAGTCCGGCTTGACCTTTAAGGCTGGGGACACGACCTGTCGCATCAGAGCGGGCCTCACGGTTTGGGGGCGCGACTCGTTTTTCTCAGCTCGGAACTTCGAGGATGGGGGCGGGGGTCGCTTACTAAATTGTAGCCGCCCTTTAGAAGCCCACTGCCTGGCAGAAATATTAATTTTCAGGACGATCCCACGGGGTAGGTATTATTACCCTCTGTGATGAAGAGACGGAAGCTCAGAGAAATTACCAGTGTCACGTGGCTAGTCATTAGTGGGGCTTAGATTCAAAGCCTCCACTTTTACCCATCACTCGGTGCAGTCCCGTGGCAAAACAGTTGCCATCTCTCTAGCCCTTCTGTGCTTAGAGTGCTTCTGCAGCCCTTGTGTCATTCGATTGTCCTGATAACCCCTACACATGATCGTGTCATCTACATGTTACAGATGAGTTGAGGTCCAGAGAATTTGATCTATCCAAGGTCTCATATCTAGGAAGTGCTGGAACCGAGACTTTCCCAGTCTTCTCTCTCAGTTTAGTGCCTTTTTCTTCTCACTACACTATTGCATTTCTCAGACTCTTGGACAAGTTTTATAGTTGGAAAGAATGAAGACTTGGTCTGATCCTTCATTTTATGGTCGAGGAAACAAAACCTAGGTAGCAGAAATGACTTGATACAAATCATAAATCACTGGCAGAGCTGCCACAAATGCTTTTTGGGTACAAGGTGGTTACGAATCAGGAGAAGATGGTTGGCAGGAAATGCTAGGAATATGGAATCCAGACCTAGCTTTTACACAAAAGCTCTTTTTCCACCGGTCAAAGTGTCTCCTCCCTCCTCTGTGCCAGGGACATGATTCTGTGTATAGTCAGACACGATAAATACCTTTACATGGCACTGGATTTAGAGAAGCACGTGCCCTACTGTCTCTAAGTGAAAAGTTGGCAAATCAAAAGATCATTGAAGCAGGGAAGTAGAGCTTAGGTCCTACTGTCGTGAGATTTCGATTCCAGTTTTAGTGCCAGCATTGTGATCTTGGGCAAGGAGTTAATCTTTCTAGACTTTCATTCATGTATCCATCACATTCAATGTCTTCTGTGTTCAGGGACTGGGCTAGGCACTGGGGATACAGCGGTGAGCAAGACGGCCATAGTGCTTATAGTCTCATGGAGGGAATTAGACAATGATCAAATAACTCTACAAGCATTAACTGATAATTGTTAAAGTAAGTGCTATAAAAAAGTATAGAGTATTATGTAATTGGGCTACAGGACATTTGACCTAGTTTGGCTGGGGGAGATAGCCAAGGAAGGCAGTCCTTTGAAGAAGTGATGCTTAGGCTGAAATCTGAAAGAAAAATGGGAGGTCGTTCATTAAAGAGGTGGGGGAAGATCATGCCACGCAAATTCAACAGTATGTTTGAAGGCCATGGAGCAAGAGGACTATGCAAGGAAATGACAGATCAGTTTGCTTATTTGTAAAATGTCGGTGGTAATCACGAC
The DNA here is from genome assembly GCF_036562045.2 of Rhinolophus sinicus. NCBI lineage: Eukaryota > Metazoa > Chordata > Mammalia > Chiroptera > Rhinolophidae > Rhinolophus > Rhinolophus sinicus. The sequence continues at coordinate 178,078,201 of NC_133754.1, forward strand.
TCTGGATGTCGTCGGAATCACGTAATACATGTTGGCGATGTAAGAAACGTCCAAACCTGTATATAAATTTTATTAGAATTTATTTGAATCAAAACTGATGACAGTTGCTGGGAAGCAGGATCTCAGATGCTCCAGAGAATGGCAGTTTGCAGCTTCTTTTTATGGAAGAAGCCATGGAGGTGGGAGAAAGCAAAGCAGGGACTGGATTACAGGATAGTTAGCAAGGAGATCTGCTCTTTTGAGGGTGGCTACTTTGAAAAGGAGACATTTCAAAGGTGTGTTAACATAGATGCACAAAAACAGTGGACAGGGCTTGCTTAAGGCAAAAATAAAACTTTATTATTAAAGAGTTATATGCCTGGGGCATGACTCCACACACACTATGACCTGCCCAGTTAGGAATTTGATCAGTTCTTTCATTAGAACCACGTTTTCATCCACAGTGTGACATTATTTTACATACAAGGGCCTGCATGTGTGCACACCCACATTTATAAAAATGAACATATTATAAGCAGTATACAGGTGGGTTGGGAGGGGTTGCTGGGGCAATAGGTAAGCTAGGACTTTGTGTTGCTCATCTAGTTCCCAAAATTAAAATGCACCTTCTGTGAAAAACAGGAAAATTCAAGTTTTGAGAACCTCAACTTTGGAAAAAGAATGTGTATTTCAAGTACTTTAAAAAAATATCTCGACCGTTTGAATAATAATGCCAATAATTGTACTGAGTGTTTTATGTTCAGTTTAGTATAATGGTTAAGAGTTTAGTATAATGGTTAATAGACTGACTGAAATAAAATCTGGGGTAAATTCTTCATCCATAAAATGGGTATAATAATAGTACTTATATCAAAGGGTTATTGTGAGGCTCAAATGAGTTAATATATGCAGAGTAGCACTTGTTTCTGGTACATAGTTATCACTATGTAAATATTAGCTATTGTTTCATTTTTGTTACAGTTATCTTTTTAAAGTCTCGTTAGTATCACCATGAGAAAGATGCGGTGGAAACTTGCTCAGAGAGGTTAAATGATCTGCCTAAGGTTACACAGCCAGTGAGTAGGGGAACTGAGATTCCAGTTCAAGACTACATGCAAAGCCCACATACTTCTTGTCATGTTTTTTTCTGAGTATAGGTTAATTTTGTCGGATAACACTTGGGCTCCCATAATGGTTCCTTTCCTCGACTTCTGTGCTGAACTGAGTGTTAATATGCAGGTCTTTAAGGTAAAGGGTCCAAGGGACTGCCTTTATTGAACTTCCACTTTGAAATTTCCTGACTTCTGTGCAATTATAATCTACGCCTTAAGCATTTCAGTAATGTGGTTTATTTATAGAGTTAGCTTCCGGTTCACGTGTACTGGGTCTGCATTTGGGTGCTGCGTTTTCTGTCAAAGGTTGTTTATTTCTAACCCAATTTGATTTCCTGTTGCTTTGTGGATTGGTTGTATGACCTGCAACAGGAACACCAGGAAACCTGTCTTAAATGGAGCAGTCAGCTTGAGACCCTGTAAATTAAAAAACAAAAACCACACATTTTTATACAGCCATATTTGGATGTGTGGTTTAGGTATTGGCTATATTAGGCGAAAATCTAGATATAGAAACCTCACTTAGAGCCAAACTTTTGTGAATGATTTTGCCAAATAGAGCAGAGCTATTAGCTCCATGCCCTTGGACCGTGCCAGTCTCTTTGAGCCTCAGTTTTTCCATCTGTAAAATGGAGATCATCATTTTACCTTTTTTTTTGGCATTATTAAGAGGATTAAATGAAATAATATGGATAAAGCAAGCAGTGCAGTCTTGACCCCAGTAGTAGCTATTAATGATAGAGAAGAAGAGGAAAAACTATTCCTTTGATGTTTTTTTTAAATCCAGGTCTGTTTTTACTGACTTCCTATACCAGTCATGGACATGTAGCATCCTTACCATTAAAAATCCCATCAGGAGGAATTATTGCCTTTGTGCTACTCATTTGCTTTGCTTTTAACAGATAACGATAACGACAGCTAGCTCTTATTAAGCAGTACTGTGTTCCTGGCACTGTGCTAGGTGCTTTACACATTCACTATGTCGTTTTAAGATCAGGATTATCTTTCTCATTTTGCAAATGAGGGAACTGATGCCCAGAAAGATGGAGTGAATTGCCCAAAGGTGATACTTACATCCAGATCTGACTCAAGTCTGCCTGTGCATCAGTAATGACATGCAAGATGTCTTTATTGTGTGTCACCCTGTCATGGAAGTTTTTGCAAGGGAAGGTGTCAAAGCTATCCTTTTTGGGGGCTGTCTGCTTGCCCCTCCAGCTGTCTGCTTGCCCCTGTGCCACATATTTTACCTGCATAAACTCATTTATTTTTATTCTTCCCAACCTATGTAAAAACTATAATTATCCCCATTCGACACGTGAGGAACTCAATGGGCAGAGATGCTCAAGGGCATTTAGGAGGTGGTGGAACTGGCATTGGATTCCAGGTCTTCCTGAATACAAAGTGGATGCTCCTACTCAGTCCGTTAGACTGCATCCAAATTTTAGGGTAGGATTTTTTTTTTAATGAAGCAGGGGACTGATTTTCAAAGATAGTAGCTTCCAGGTATTTGAGGCTAATTGTTCTTAATTTTTTGCTGAGTGATAGCCAGGTTCCTGGCAGAAGCTCCGGTTGCCAGTTAGCTAGGACTATGTGCTCTCAGAGGTAGCTGTCGGCTCTGACATCTCTCCGTAGCCCGAGCCCTCAGAAGTGTCACTGTGTTAACACAGAGAAGGGTGGCATTTTCCAGAGCTTTAGTTCTATAACATGGAAGGCCCCAAACCTCAACCATGCTTCAGACTCACATTAAAGTGCATTCTAATTGGTAATCAGTGCATAAGGAACCAAAGAAAATTTTAATTCAATGCTGTCGTGTGAATTTTCCAGTCATTTTATGCCTGTTGAAATGGTTTTCTTATTTAGTTCAAAGTCTCTTCCAGGGCTCTGCACCCTCCCTCTTTATAGTATAACTTTATCAAGACTTTGTTCCTTTTCTCCTATAAGGATTTAATTAGCATCATTAAAGAGTTAGGCTGCTGTGCATTTGCTGAACTCTGTGTTCCTTGTGTACTAAGATGCATTTGGTGCAGTGGAGAAAGCATGGCAATTTGGAGTCCTACAGACTGTGGGCAAGTTACTTAAATCTCTGTGAGCCTCAGTTTCTTTGTGCTGTAAAATGGGACTAATCATATTTCCTTGTACAGCTGTTAGGAAGAGGATTAGAGATAAATTGGGTAGCTTATAGCTCAGTTTATAAGAGTTGTTTGATAATGGGCACAGATTATTTTCTGAAGTTGTAAGAGAGTCTGTTTTACTTAGATCTCCTTTTTGTCTTATTCTTTTTAGTAGGTGTTCACAAGGATTGTCCTCAGTCATGGCCTTGGGTTTAAGGTGCTTCCGCTTGGCCCACCCTGCTGTTTGCAACTCGCTTGCAGCCTTGACCAGACCCGTTTCAGAAGTTATGCTGAAGACAGTGAATGGAAGACAAAATAACCACAGGGAATCCATGGCCTATCCAGCTGTGCCAACCCGTCATTTCGCTACCAAGAAAGCCAAAGGTAGAGACGTGTGACCTCCTCACCCCTTTCTCATATGTAGCCCTTGAATGATCATAGCTGGAAGGATCTCACAGATGTACTGAATTTCTCCCTTTGCCGCATGAGAAAATGGTGTCTCAGATACTACAACTGATGAGCTGAAAGGTTGCAGTGACGGAGAACCGAGGGCCTGTTTTCTCATTACCGTACTGCCTCGTGTGTTACCATGGCTCAGAAAATGCCTAATTTCTTTCTTTGAGATTTACAATTAGAGGAGTAAGTGCCAAGCAAACCAGGATGCTTGAGGCAGGGATCAACATATTTTCTCCTTATAGGAAGATCTGTGTTGGAAGTAAAATTAAAACCAGAAGGTTGTTGGGTAAGGGGTATTAGAGCCGTGGATTTAGATGGATGATCTTAATGGTTTGTGTCATCCAAGAATGAGACTTTGATATACCCCAGGTCTCAGCTTAAATGTCACTTCTCAGGGAAGCCTTCCCTGACCTCTTAGGCTGGGTCAGGTCCCTTGTTACACGCACTCGTGCACATTGTTATTTTACCTTTGATGTACTTAGCACAGCACTCATTAATTATTTAATTAATTATAGGTTTGGTTATGGTTTGGTATATGTCTTCCATGCAGGGCCCAATGAGGATAAGGCCTATGTTTTCTTGTTTAGCACCTAACAGGGCCTGACACATAGTATGTATCAAAAAATTTTGTTAAGTGAATGAGTGACAGAAAATTGTCAAGCAGACCTGCCATTTGCATACTGCAAATGTCCGGAGTCCACTCCCAAGGATGGTGCTAGAAATATGCTATGAATATTTTTTTCCATTGACTTTCCTTTTTTGGTTTTATGCATGTTAATAGGAAAATTAACAAGTTGCTGAAAGAGCATTAATGCTTAGAAGACTTATATTCTGTTAATAGTGACAATAGTAATCACTTTTGATCTGTATGTTGTATTAAATTTTTTTTTTTTTTTAAAGATTTTCTTTGGGAAGGGGAACAGAACTTTATTGGGGAACAGTGTGTACTTCCAGGACTTCTATTTTTTTCCCCAAGTCAAGTTGTCCTTTCAGTCTTAGTTGTGGAGGCTGCAGCTCAGCTTCAAGTTGTTGTCCTTTCAGTCTTAGTTGTGGAGGGCGCAGCTCACCTCCAGGTTCAGTTGCCCTTGCTAGTTGCAGGGGGCGCAGCCCACCACCCCTTGCGGGACTTGAGGGGTTGAACCGGCAACCTTGTGGTTGAGAGCCCACTGTCCCATGTGGGAATCGAACCCGCAGCCTTCAGAGTTAGGAGCACGGAGCTCCAACTGCCTAAGCCATCGGGCCGGCCCTGCATTACATTTTTTAAAAATTGACATTTATTTAATCCTTATAATTATCCACTGAAGAAATTTATAATTTTCCAGGGAAGAAATTCTTATAATTATCTAGTGAAGCACAGGTCTCATCATTTTGCAAATGAAGAAACTGAGGTACATGTGTGACATTTGCCCATGGTCATGTCTAGCTCGTGACAGGACTGGAAACTGGGGGCTTCTGATGCCAGCAGCATTGCAGGCTTCTAGTAGTAACTAGACGTTAGCTCCAGCATGTGAGCAGCATCTGCTCATATTTAACTGGCTATTTAGTGTTTGTCTTGTTTGAGTGCCTCTTTAAAACATTGGTTTGACTTTTCCTTTTAGTTTTATTGGATTTCTATATCAGGAATGCTAATTCTTTGTTGATCTACAGGTACCTATTTCAATTTTACTTCATGGTGTCTTTTGTATCAGGTTCCTTACCTGTAAATTTTTAACATGCATACTTGGTTAAAAAAATCTAAAGTTGAAAAATTATGTCCATTGTTTCTAGCTTCTATTGTTGCTCTTGGAAAGTATGCTATTATTCTGAACTTTGATGCTTTGTGGTTAATTTGTCTGTTCTTGTTAGCCGTTTGCAAGATCTCTTTGTCCTTGCGTTTCTGCATTCACAAGCTGTCTGGGTATGAATTTACTTTTATTATACTATTTGGAAGTTGTGTTTCTGAACCTGAAGATTTGCATCTTTCATCAGTTCTGAAAATTCTAAGCCATTAGCTTAACTTAAGGGCAGTGAGGTTTCAAGCATGATGGTGACGAAAGCAAATAAATGTTTACAAAAGAATCATTCTTCTGCTTACTGGTTGGTTGCATTAGGGAAAACATTTAAATGGCTTATGCCTCAGATTTCTCATCTGTACAATGGGGAGAATAATAATCTCTGTTCTTCCTACCTCAGAGAGCTGCTTTGAGTATCTAATAGAAGAATGTACTTGAAATTCATTACAAATTAATATGCGATACAAATAGCACAGGGTGTAGCTCACTGTAGATGTTCAGTAAATTTTGTTGTGAACGAATCTCAATAAATGTTTGTCAAACATATAGTAAATGAACAACTGTAGGATAGTATTATTTAAATATATTTATTTTTTTCTCCTTCTCCCACCCTCCATAAAAAAAAAAAGCAAGAATATTTGTATTACTCACCAGAGCAATCTATGTATATACACATGACAGAAGGTATGTGAAAAATCATCATGATGGTTTAGACATAACATATAATTTTGCTCAGCTCTCAGTGCTGTTGATTTTCTAAAATGTTAACCATTGTCACTACCACTGGTGGTGTTTAATGTTTCTGAACTACTGTTGTTCTGTTTGTACCAGCCATTAAATACTTTGCATATCCTTGTCTTGGTCTACCTTTTAAAATGAATTAATGTATTTCCTTTGTCTCCAATTAGATTTTCTGGAGGTAGCCTAATGGAAAGTTCACAGGTTTAAAATTAGGCAGATCTGGGACCAAATCTTGGCTTTACCATTTCACGACTTTGTGACATTAGGCAGGTCATTTTAGTTTTCTCATCGTCTGTTTATTTTTCTGAAAAATAAGGAAATAATTCACTTATGGAGTGCCTGCCATATGAATAGTGCTCTTTTAGGTATTTGAATGCTTAATTTGTATGCTTGTAGCAACCTAGCAATATTGATAGTATCCCTGTTTCACAGGTAAGGAACCTGATACTCAGAAAAGTAGAGTAACTTGCCCAAGGTCATAAAGCAGGTTTGCTTCATAGCCAGGATTTTCCCGTGGGGAATCTCGTTATAAAGCCTGTGCCTTCACTAGTGTCTGAGAAAGTAGTTAGCGCAGTGCAGAGTACCTAGTAGACATTCAGTAAATGGAGGTCTTTTTTTAGGGCAGTGATAATGTTCTATAATTTTCCAGCACTTGGCATTTTTCCCTGCACGTAGTAGGCATTTCTTCCCTAGTTGTTTATTGTCTCTGTTTATGCTGCTGTTCTTTTATTCATTGAATGTTGACTTTCTAGCCAAAGGGAAAGGACAGTCCCAAATGAGAGTGACTCTTAACACTGCCTTGGTTGAAGACATAATCAGCTTGGACGAGGTGGAAGAAGAAATGAAGTCTGTGATGGAATCACTGAAGGATAATTTCAATAAGGCCGTAAATATAAGGACCTCACCAGGTTAGTGACTGAACCAATCTTTGGAGAAGGGCATCGTGAGAAGAACATGGCTTTGGTAGAGCTGGGTTTCAGTTCCAGCTCCGATCCTTATTAACTGGTGACCACGGGCAGTTACTATACTTTTCTGGTCCTCAGTTTCCTTGTTTAATTCCTACCTCATAGCTTTGGGGTGGGTATTAAAATAAGTGAGGGAACATATGTCATGTGGTTCTAGCACAGCGATGGGTTAACACTCCGTTTAGTTATCCATTCAGCAAATATTTGTCTACTATGAACTAGGCATTGTGCTGGTACACAGTGGTGAACAAAAACAGGCCTGGTCTTTGCTGTTATGGAGTCATACTCAAAAAATGGGAATGTTTTATGACTATAATAAACACCGTATATACTTCTAGGTATATTTTTCCTATGTGGCCATTCTTATCCTTTGCTGGGAACCAACTGGCTGCAAACCTGCCCACCCGAGGCATTTCTGTACCCCTGAGCTTGACCAGGAAGATTACGTTTGGGTTAATAACTTCCTGAAAGTGGCTTTCTAAGTGGGAAATGTCAGAACTGTCTAGGAGAACTGTTTGCAGATGTGATGGAAGAAATGAGTTGTCAGCTAATGGTGCAGGCAGGCAGGAAAAATCCAATTGCTGTTAAATTGGCCTTTTGGAAATTGTCATCATCCTAGAGTCAAGCCTGGGACCCCCTCCGAAGGTATCTGTGGGAGCTCGGGCTGTTTCCACTCACGTCTTGGTTTGGATAGTTCGTAAGGAAACGGGAAAATATTTCATGAACTTGTTCTTAAGAAAACCAAGTGAAAAATATACAGCTGCGTTTATAAACACCAGCAGAAACATGCTGAGTTCAGAGACGAGATCCACTGTGAAACCAGAAGACCATTCCGTCATTTGTCAGCCTTTAGACTCGGGCATTTCGGCCTTTGCTGACAGTAGAGCGTGCCATTCAATCTCTCCCAACTGTTTATTTTAAACTTGCTTATTATTTTAGGTATGAAACTGATAAAGTGCTTTGTCTCCCCTGTGCCTTCTGGCCTGTTAACATTCTGCAGCCGAAACCAGAGAGCGGTTTGAGAGGAGCTCAGGGAGAAATGTGATCCTTAAAATTAGCCAGCAAGCTTCACTCTTGTTGAACTTAAAAAGATGATGGGCCTGGAAAGAGGTTGGGAGTGTAATTTGTTAAATGTTAACCTCTGAGAAAATGAGGGGCAGGAATGAGGCTAAGGGAGATTCTCGCTGGGGACAGATTGAGGGAAAGGATTTGATGCATTATGTCGCTATGGATTTAGGGAATGGGAACACCACAGTTGCATACTGGGAAGCCCATGCTGGGGCTTCTGTGGCAGAGGATCTTGTGGCAAACCAGGAAGGCTGAATTAAGACCCATTTTCAAAAGGTCTCCCATTGGTATTTCCTCTTTGCTTCTTCCTCTTTAGGGTTATGTTTGTGTAACGTTCTGTGTAGAACTTGGGGCCATGAAGACACTGGGTGAAATAGGCAGAACTTAGCCAGTCTTTTGTGGCCAGATTCTTCCATATCATCTTTCATTACTATCTGAACCAGCAAGCACTTTTCTTCTTACACCTCCATCTGTCTACCAGCAGTTTCTGTCTCCAAGAGAGTTGATTGTTTTTAATAGTTGTCTAAGATATGGGTTTATTCATTTGTTCATTCTTGCCCTCTCTCATCCATCCATCCATCCATAAATACATACATTTATTTAATACATACATTTATTCATCAAAGCATTATTGAGTTCTTATTTTGTGCTGATTAATAATAGGTGCTATAGATACAGAGAGAAAACACATTGTTTTTACCTTTCAAGAGCCTAGAGCCTAATGTGAAGGGACAGACAAATAAACCAAAATGTATAAAATCATATAGTAAAGCAGAGTGGTGAAGACATTATCTTTGGAGTTGGTCAGACCTGGGTTTGAATTCAAGCTCCATTATTAGGAGCTCTTGTGACCCTGGGCAAGTTACTCTCTGTGCCTCAGTTTCCTCATCTGTTAAAGAGTGGAACTGTCTCAGAGTTATAATGGTAATGAAAGCAAATAAATTATAGAAGTGTTTATCACAATTTCTTGCTTGTAGCAAGTGTTCAGCAGCAAATATTGGTTATTATTATTATAGAAGTGTGCGTAGGGGTGCTTGGGAACTCCTGGGGGGTTTGTAATCCAGCCTAGGAGGTCAGATGAGATTTCTGAGATTCGATGCTAATTACAGCGGAGTGTTAAAGAATGAGCAGGAGTTATTTGAACAGAGAAGTGTGTTCTCAGTAGAAGGAAAAATATATGCTAAACATCTTGAGGCAAGAAAGATCAGACTGTATTAGAGAAATTGTAAATAGGTTTGTTTGGTTAAAACATGGGAGAAAGTCAGGAAGTTATAATAGTTAGTGATTGGGCACTTACATATGCCAGGACACAGTTACAAGTGCTTTCCATAAACTCTTTTATTTAATCCTGATCACAACTCTGTGAGATAAGTACAATTTTTATGCCTCGTTTAGAGATCAGGAAACAGACGCACAAAAGGTGGAAGGGATCTGCCCAGGGTCATACAAGCAGGAGATGGGAGAGTTGGTATTTGAACCCAGGTCATTTGTCTTCAGAATCAAGGAAATTTTTACTGTTATACCTCCAGAACGTTTCCAGTTTGAAGCCGGTGGTGTCAGCACCTTCTCTCTTGTGATGGCATTGAGTCCTCTGGTTGAGTACTTCAAATCAGATCTTTGGGCCATAGGATGGTACTGTATTAGTCCAACAACAGTTTTCTGGGACAACGCCCAATTTGTTTAAAAGACCCCTTTCCAACCCCAAACCCCTCTTTCTCTTTGTGTCTCAGCATGAGCCATCCATAAGTGAATCCTACGGTGAGTGGTAAGGTTTTTCTTCTCCTTTGCGTTTGAGTGGGAAATCAAGGAGCTTGAATAATGCCCCTTTCCCATCTGCTTGCCTTGTTGGGTTTCTGAAAATTTTGCCCAGGGTTTTCTAGAATTCAGATATGGATAAAGATCAGATCCAAGATAACAGTTACGTGTTAATAGTTGGTATTTGTTTCTGAAGGGGATCTGTGTACCAAAATCAAGATGATATAAGGGGGTGGTTTCAGACCTGGCTGTGTGTCAGAATCGCAGGGTGATCTTTAAAAAAATTATAGGCTCCCCCCAAATCACAGGTTCCCAAGCCCTACAGAATGGGGATTTCTGGGGGGGGCTCAGGAATCTAAATGAAAAAGCTCCCAGATGATTCTGACAACACAGCCAAATTTGAGTTCCACTGGTATAAGGGAAAGAACTGTGACTGGAATCAGAATTAAACAAACCTGAGTTTGGGGCTTGGCTCTTGAGTGTTTTTCCTTTCATAAGCTTTATGACCTTGGCCCATTAAAACCCCACATCTCATTTTTTTTCTCATGTGTAAAGTGAAGATAGTAATACAATGTTACAGAGTAGTTGTAAGAACTAAAAGGGTTAATAAGAGGTACCCAATTTTATATTTATGCTTATTTTGGGTGCTTATTGTATACTTGGTAGTTTATATTTAGCTATAATCCTCACTTTAATCCTGTAAGGTAGTTATTTTTTGACTAAGTTGGAAACCAAGGTATAGAGATGATAAGTAATTTGCCTGTGGTTTCATAGTTAGTAAGTGGCAACTGTGTTGGAGGGGTGACCAACTCTTTTCAGTTTTAGCTCTACAAGTCCTGTGTCACAGGAAACCTTTCAGACCCAGGCAAACCAGGATGGTGGGCCGTCCTGGTTGCTGGTAAAGAATTCTATCCTAGTTCTGTCAACACTTCAAAGCTCTTTCTATCATGTGATACCGTTGCTCCTATGAAAGCCCCTTGACTGGTCTTTCCATTGATAAGGGATCCTTAAATAGTAATCAAATCTGAATTAGATGGGGGCTGCTAAGGTCCGTCTGAATTCTAAGACCCCATCATTTTTCTTTTAGGATCCCTTGATCATATCACTGTGGTAACTGCTGATGGGAAGCTAGCTTTAAACCAGATTGGCCAGATCTCCATGAAGTCGCCGCAGCTGATTCTGGTGAATATGGCGAGCTTCCCAGAGGTAAGGTGGCCTTGCTGAAAGGGTCCTTCTCCTTGGTCTCTTTTGGAATGGAGGAGGTGGGGTCAAGTCAGGAGGAAGTAGTCCCTCCACCTGGGGATGAAACCAGAGAGAAGACATAAGAAGGGAACTTAAGGATAAGGAAAAACTCTTTTCCTGTTTCTAAATTGCTTTTCTGTTAAACTCAAACACTACAAGCCAGGCAAGCAATTTGAATACTGCAACAGACCCCATCTAAGAAAAACAGCAGTGGCGATGCAGTGATTGGCGCTGGGCCAACATGTAGGGGCTGTGGTGAACTGGAGAGCCCGTGCCCGGTTTGAAGGAAGCAGCCTATGCCCAGCTCCTGGTGCTCTTTTCCAAGCAGAAATGTAGGTCTGGTGATCAGCGTTACCAGATACTAAGATTTTTATTTCCAGAAGAAGCCAGTAATCCAAATTTTTATGTGGGATCTTTGTTAAATGTTGATAACTGCTGTATTTTGCCGTGTGTAATGCACACTTTTTTGCTCAAATTTGTGAGGGAACAATGAGGATGTGCATTATACATGGGTAGTACTAATTCCGTATCTATATAAATGTTTTTAATTCTTTTATTTATGCTTATGAGTTAAAAGTGTAACTCTAGAAATCAATAATGATATTTCGCATCCAAAATAATACCCTGGAATACAATAGGTTTTGTTGAACTTACAACAAACTTGCAACAACGAAGAGTTCTTGGCCCTCTGTGATGCGTAAATATTGTAAATTTGTTATTGTACATAAAATTTCTTGTACCTTGTATCTGTTCTTGTGTTTTGTAATTATTTGTTGCATAAAATTTCTTGTATCATAATATGTTAAAAAATAAATGCTAAAATTCCTTTATAATACAAAAACAAGTACATAAATGTAAACAAATAAAAATTTGAATTAAAAAATTAAAACGAAAGATTTTTTTCCCCTGAAAGTTTGGGCCCAAAACGTAAGTGCACATTATACATGGGAGTGCATTCATGGCAAAATAGGGTAATTCACTTTTTTTTTGTTTAAAGAATATGAGACAAAACACATTAATGGGCCAGATTTGGCCTATGGGCCACCACTTTGTGACCTCTGCGTTAGTATTTGGAGCAGACCCTCTAGAAATTCACATTGCTTTCAAACTGGACTGACCATTGCAGACTATTGCATAGAGCACAGTGCTTTCAGACTGGAAGGTGGGTTGTTTTAGATCTTTTCAGCCTTGAGGCTATGATTTTAAGTCTAGTTGAGGAAGATAAATGCGCTTTTCCTTATTGGCCCAGAAGGAATTAACCTGGATTGGGAGTCCTCGGGGACCTGGAATCTGGCCCAACTCTGCTACCAGCTGGCTATTTAACCTTGTGTAAGTTGCTTCACTCTCTAGACCTCCATTTCCTCATCTGTTACATGAGATGAAGGAGTCTGAAGTCCCTTCCTGCTCTGATTGTCTGTTTCAGTATTTCTCTCCCAAAGACATAGACCAAAGTTGAACCTGCTGGGTTAGAGATAAGTAAGGAAAAGCCTTTGCTATGAACACTTTCAAATCAGAGGGCTCTTATAGCTAATGGGCCAAGCACACTTGCCAGGGGGCTGTTATTCACCATTGCCCCATAACCATTCTCCATGCCACAGCCAGAGTGAACTTTTAAAAATACACATTGGATTATGTCATTCCCATGCTTTACATTTGTCAGTGGCTTCAAGTAATCTTTAAGAAAAACACTACTGTGGCTTTGAAGCTTCGCGTGATGTGGCCCTTGCCTGTCCCTCCCAGTCTCTCCGGGCTTGTGTCACTGTCATCCTTGCAGACTGCTCTAGCCACCTTAGCTGTCCTCAGACACACTGCACCATGTGCACCCTCGGGGCCTTTGCACATGTTCTTCCCTTTGCTTGTAATAGTCTTCCCTGGCTAATTACTACTTATATTTGGGATTACAGCTTCAATGTCACTTTCTCAGGGAGACCTTCCCTAATCTACCCAGGCTAAGTTATTCCTCCACACTGACCTCTCCTATAGAGCACAGTTCTTTTTTGTCATTGCACTTATCATTATTAATAGATACACACTTATTTATGTCTTTACTTTCCATCTCACTTTCACTAAATTGTAAGCTGGGAATGTAGGAATCGTATCTGACTGGCTCGTGCTGAACACCTGAAACAGTGCCTGGCACGTGGAAGCACTCAGTGAATTTTCCTCAAAGGGATGAATATATGTTATTAGGTTGATGGAAGGGAGTCACTCATTCCTGGGGTTACTGAAGAGCAGAGAAATGACGAAAAGGGAACTGTCACCTCTTTCCCTTCCTGGCCCTCTCTGAACCGCTGAGGCCTCTCCGCCTGGTTCATCTAATCCCATAGGCACTGCAGGCCAATTTAGGGAATAGCCTCCTAATTACACAGCTTGAAGACCTCATCAGGCAGATTGCTTTTCAGAGCCAGCCACTTCTGTTATTAAATAGCAAATGTCATTCACAGAAGAAACACCTGATTGGCCACCAGAGCATCTCATGAGGCAAAAGAAGATATTAACAGCTTAATTTTTTCTTAGGAAGTTGGAGTATATTGTCATTTTTCAACCAGAGCCATCTTTGCCATTTCTCCAACTTGAAATTCTGTGGGTTTGGGAGGGGAGGGGGCAGCAACCTTTATAGGCATCTCACAGAGATCCTTTACAAGGACAGAGTGAGGAAGTGTGAGTTACATTGTCTTTTGAATTCCTTTATCTCATCTGGTGTATATATTAAACAAATAGCCCTAACTAAACATTTCCTTCCTCCTCTTTAGAAGCTGTTCATAGAGTACCCAGGTTCATAGCTTCAAAATGCTGAGCTAATCCTCTCTGTGTTTATGTAATTCCTTTCTGTCTCACATGCGGCTGGCTTTCTTTCCAAACCTGTGCGTTTCTGTGTCATGCTGTGGTGACACGATGCAGATTTACATGCATAATCTTTTCAAATGCATTGAAGACAGAAAACTGTGTTGCATTTGTTTAACATGTGTCCTGCTTGATAAATGATACACACAGTTGCTGCTTTCCATAAACTTGCCTGCAGCTAGAGTTAATGATGGGAAAGAAAAGAAGGGAGTAAAAAAACCACAGCATGATTTGAACAAGGCAAATGAAAAAAAAAATCTGCAGGCTCCATTATGCCCTTGTGGAAGGAAGAAAGCTAACGTGTACTGAGTGTCTACTGTGCACCAGGCACTACTTTCTCATGTGCTGTTTCATGTGATCAACACAGCTCCTCTATGAAATTAAGAATTATTCCATTTTATAGATGAGAAGACTGAGGTTCAGAGAAGTAAAATATCCCCCCAGTTCACACTGTTGTGATAGAACCAAGATTTGAACATAGATCTGTTTGACACTAAAGCCTGTGCTCCTTTTACCATTCATTCATTTAACAAATATTTTTTGAGTCCCTGCAAATTACTAGGTTTTATGTGAGGTACTGGAATTCACTGAGGATTCAGACAGATAAGGTCCCTGCTTTCATAGACCTTATATTCTAGGGAGTCATTGAGATACAAAGAAAATGGAAGGCCAGTAATTGAAATGTCACTAACACAGTTGACTTGAACACAAATTATCAAGGGCTTGTTTACCTGTCTCCAAAAGTTTTATTATCTTTTGTTGTTTAGCATAGATTATAAGCTTACAAATGGCAATAGCAGACATTGCTAATTGATGACAGAACCCTCTACTGCATGACCCCAGGTGGCGTCTATGATATTTCTCAACATAGTACTCCAAGCAGCACACCAGTTAGTCAGTGTTGCTGTCTGAGAACAGCCCACTTGCCCTGGGATACCGGTGAGCACCCCTTCAGGGAGGGTAATGGCTAAGATAAAAGATGGAAATGTCATAGAAATGCATGCCTTTTTGTTTGAACCATGAGGAGTTCAGAAGTCATATTGAGAAAATGACTGTCATTCCCTGAGTTTCTGCGTCCTATCTATCAAAATGAAATATATATATATATATATATATATATATATATATATATATTTAAAATATTTTAGAAGAACTACATCTTCTAATAGGTTTCTTTGCAAAATGAAACCTCTCTTGATTTATATTTTTTTCTGCATATAAATGGGCACAGAACAAGAAAAATATAAAATAAGGTTTTGGGGGGTTATATACATGAAGTAAAAGTAAGGAGATGAGTTTTTCTAATAGATCTGAGCCAGTTTATTAATATGCTCATTTGACACGCTTTTACTGAGCACTTACCATGTACCTGGCACTGAGCCTTGTATTGAGAAGATGTAAATATTGAAACATAGTGACTGCCCAGCTTGGTATCAGCAATGGATGCCCCTCTGCCTACAGGGGAAGGTTGTATGGAAACACTTGGGTCTGATTGTGAAAAGGGAGGTGATGGTGGTCGGGTGTCACCACAATGAGTTATCAGTCATTTGGTGAGAAGCGTCAGAAAAGGATGAGGAGACTTGCGATCAGGCTACCCCTTCAAAGTGGAGCTTCTCCCTTTATTGTTAACTTCAGAAGTCTGCGTTTCATTTTATTAAGGCAGTTCTCTTGCAGAGGAAACTTTCATTTCTTTATCCAGCTCTTTCATTTACCTTGGCCATACCCCTTATACAGCAGACCTAATTCCAAATTATTTTTGGCAATTTAAAAAACGTCAAATCCCCTTCTGCTACAGTTACTAAGCATATTGAACTAGGAGATCTGGAAGAAAACAGGGACAGAGTGACATCATTGGACTCGGAGTTGAGGAGCCCAGCGTCTCTGCTTAACTCTGCCAGGAAGCGGAAGTGTGGCAGGAGAGGTCCTCGCGCCCCTGCTTAGGGATGTGCTTCGGGATGTGACCTTATCCAACAGGTCCCCGTATACAGAGATCCCTACCAGCTCCAATAGTCTGTGGTCAAGGTGCCATTTCAAGAGTTTACTGTTCCAAGCAGTGGCCACACTGTTAGATTCAGTGTACAGCCTCCCTAGATGATTCATCCGCATGTAGAAATTCAGGTTTATCTTTTGATTTTATGGTAACACCCTATGTCCCTGTAGAATTAAGGTCATTTTCAGATGAAATAGATAAGCTCTTTAGGCACTCCCTCAAAAACCAAAGCAAACCCTGGAAAAAATGTAAAATAGGTATGCCACACGCCCCATTCTTTTGAACCAGAAATTCTAGGGAGGAACTTAATGCCGAGAATTGTCCCTGTGAATCCAAGGGATGTGGATTGGCTCTGGGCAAACCTAAAATTCTTTGGAAAATGTCAGAGGCCTCATCTTCATGAATTCCACAGTCATGCCAATGAAAGTCTGTCTTTCCCACTGCTATCTTTTATCCTTTAGGATTGCTTGTCAGCTGTGGTGATACTAGTGCTTGAGGTGAGGTGAGGCGCTTTGGGAAATCGGTGTGCCACCTGGCACAGTGGGGAGCAGGACTGTTGAGAAGACCCTGGGGGATGTGAGTCAGGACAGCAGTGCCTCAGCTAAGTGATGACAGCAGCTCAGCCTTGTTTGGGGCTTTTGGGCATTCTTACCTTCACATCCCGAAGGTATATAATAACTCCCCTTGCCTGGGTGTCACTGTGCCCCAGGCACAGAGCAAGGTGCATTGCTCATACTACCTCCTTGACTCGTCGCTGAGGTGTACATGGCAGCACATGGTCTCAGAGGATGAAACGGAGTTTCAGAAGAGGTCAGGCTTGTTGCCCAGGGTCACATGGTAAGCAGAGATGGGGTTTGCACTGAGATCTTTCTGAGTCCAAAGCCCGTGCTTGCAGCCAGTGTACCATGCTACCTTGCCTGGAGCACACCCCAGCAGGGATTTGTTGCTCATTCCAAAACATGAGTGAGATTGGTGTAAGTGTAGATGCGAATGAGTTAAATTTATTTACTCATTTCAAGTCAGCACTGGTATATTTTGAGTGTAAAATGTCAACTGGAATTTTTAATGTATAAAATCTTTCATCTGTCTTTACACCAATCTTTGCACAGACCAGCCCCCCCTCCCTTGAGGATTTATTGTGGTTTTGATCTGTGTTGCCTCAAACCATTGAAATCTTTTCAAAGAAGCAGAGCTGTTTTCTTTTTATTTTTTCCTTCTCTTTGCTTTTTTTCCTCCTGCAGTACACTGGTACCAGGAGTGGACATAGTTTGCTATTCAACTTGATCAAAGCACTCTACACCAATGTAACTTCCTGATCTTACTGGTAACAGAACTAAATGTTTCCATGTTCTGCCAAGATGGGTTGCCAGTTATCGACAGAGGGCTTGCATCTGGTAATAATTATTTACTAATTCTGTTTACCTTTTGATCTGGTTTTCAGTGTACAGCTGCAGCTATCAAGGCTATAAGAGAAAGTGGAATGAATCTGAACCCAGAAGTGGAAGGGACGCTAATTCGGGTACCCATTCCCAAGTAAGTTTGGCGGAAATGTGCATATTTGGATGCAATGGGGACATGCTGTTCGGCTGACAGCGTACTTGACCTGTACCTCTCCTCCTGACAAACTCCAATGTCTTTTGAGGTGCAGTTTACTGATTCAGAAATATTTATTGAGCGCCTACTATGTACGAGGGGCAGGAGAAGTAGCAGTCAACCTGCAGAAGTCCTTGTTCTCCTGTAGTTTACACTCTGGTGGGAAGATAGGACCCACAAATAGATGAAGTCATTCCAGGTGATGAAATGTTACGTGGAGAGAAAAGGCAATGGGACCCAATAGAGTGTGACTTGATGAGGCTCAGAAGAGGTCAGGCTTGTTGCCCACGGTCACATGGAAAGCAGAGCTGGGGTTTGAACTGAGATCTGTCTGACTCCAAAGCCCATGCTTGCAGCCAGTGTACCATGCTACCTTGCCTGGAGCACACCCCAGCAGGGATTCATTGGTGGCAGGGACAACCTTAGCCTGGGAGGACTCTTTAAGGAAGTACCATTCTGCTGAGAGCTGAATAATAAGGAAGAGCCCGCCCTAGGGGAAGAACGTTCCAGGCAGAGTGAACAGCCAGCGCAAAGGCCCCAAGTCAGAAAACACCTCGACACTTGTAATCTTGAATCCATGTTCCTTGCAGAGTTATTTTTACGTTAGGCCTTGCTTGTTGAAGAATTTTAGGCATAAGAACAAAAATGTACAGTAGACCCTCTTATCTGTGGTTTTGCTTTCAGCAGTGGTCAGCTGTGGCTGGAAAATATTAAATGGAAAATTCCAGAAATAAACAGTTCCTGTTTTATCTTGTGTGCCATTCTGAGTCGTGTGATGAAATCTTGAGCCGTCTGCTCCATCCCACCTGGGAGGCGAATCATCCCTTTGTCCAGCATCTCCATGCTGTGTGTGCTCCCCGTCCGTGAGCCACGTAGCAGCTGTCGGGGTTATCAGATTGACTGTTGGGCTACCGCAGTGCTCGTGAGCAAGTCACCCTTATTTTACTTCATCATGGCGCCAAAGTGCAAGAGTAGTGATGCTGGCAATTTGGAGATGCCAGAGAGAAGCCGCAAAGTGCTTCTTTAAGTGGAAAGGTGAAAGATCGCAATAAGGAAAGAAAAAAAATGGGTGCTGAGGTTGCTAAGATCTATGATAAGAACGAATCTTCTATCCATGAAATTGTGAAGGAAAAAAATTATGAAGAAGGGTGAATACAGTACAATAAAATATTTTGAGAGAGACCAGATTTATGTAACTTTCATTACAGTATGTTATAATAGTTCTATTTTGTGATTATTGTTGTTAATCTCTTACTGTGCCTAATTTATAAGTTAAACTTTATCATAGATATGCATATATAGAAAAAATATATATATATAGGTATACAGGGTTTGGTGCTACCGTGTTTCCCCAAAAATAAGACCTAGCCAGACCATCAGCTCTAATGCGTCTTTTAGAGCAAAAATTGATATAAGGCCCAGTATTATATGATATGATATTATATTAGACCTGGTATTATATTATATTATATTATACCCAGTATTATATCATATTATATTATATTATATTATATTATACCCAGTCTTATATTATATTAAAATAAGACCGGGTCTTTTTTTTCAATATAAATTTTATTGGGGAATATTGGGGGACAGTGTGTTTCTCCAGGGCCCATCCGCTCCAAGTTGTTGTCCTTCAATCTAGTTGTGGAGGGTGCAGCTCAGCTCCAAGTCCAGTTGCCGTTTTCAGTATTTAGTTGCAGGGGGCACAGCCCGCCATCCCATGTGGGAATTGAACCTGCAGCCTTGTTGAGAGCTCGCGCTCTAACCAACTGAGCCATCCGGCCGCCCCTCCGGAAGCTCAGTGGCAGCTCATTATCTTCAATATAGTTGTAGAGGGCACAGCTCACTGGCCCATATGGGAATGGAACCGGCAGCCCTGTTGTTCAGAGCTCTAGCTCTAACCAGCTGAGCCATCTGGCCGCCCAAGACCGGGTCTTAGATTAATTTTTGCTCCAAAAGATGCATGAGAGCTGATGGTCTGGCTAGGTCTTATTTTCAGGGAAACATAGTATCTGTGATTTCAGACATCCACTTAGGGTCTTGGAACGTATCCCCTGTTGATAAGGAGGGACTACTGTATGTTTATTTTTAAATTTAAACAAAGAAATGACAAGACTTTGACATCTTTGAGAAAGAGAAAGCCAGTGTGTTTGAAACTCAGTGAAGGGGAAGGGCACTGGTCTAGTGAGTAGAAGCTGATGGTTTAGGCTTTATAGGCCATGGTAAGGGGTTTGGGCTTAATTCTAATTGTACTGGGAAACCATTGGAGGGATATAAGCAGAGGAGTGACCTGATCTGATGTTGACTTTTTGGGGGGTCTCTTTGTCTGCCGATTAACAAATGGAATGTAGGGGGACAGAGCAGACACAAGGAGAATAGTTGGGAGGCAACTGCGGTAAGCTGGGTGAGGCAGAAACCCTCTCTTTGGGTTTATAGATTCCATAACATGCAGAATTAGTTTCTCCTTCTGTAATCTCATTTCTTAATTATCTTTAAGTCCCTGTTCCTCACACAGTACCTCACATATAGCAACTTCCCAATAAGTGTTGAATTAATTCATTCCATCATTCAACAGATACTTATCAAGCACTAACTATATGCCAGGTACTTTCCTAGATATTGAGATATAGCAGTAAACAAAACAAACAACAAAAAGCCCCGTGTCTTGGGGCTTGCTTACCTTGTAGTTGAGTAGGCCTAGTAAACAGAAAAACAAAGAAATATGTAATGTAATGTCAAGTGATGATAGGACTATGAAGAAAAACAAGCAGGATAAAGGGAGGGGGTTTTGTTGTGGATAGGGGGAGGTTCAGGAAGGAAGTGACATTTGAGCAGAGACCTAAGTGAGATGAATGCATGAAGTGTCCGAATAACTGGAAGGTAAAGAGAATGCCACACCAGTCAAGAGTCTTTTTGTGCCACGCGTCATCCCGCATTTCTTTATGTATATTGTCTCATTTGTCACACCATCCCCATGAGATGGGTTTTCTCCAGGTATGGAAAGTTAGGCTCAGAGGGGTAAAGTGATATCTCTGAGGTCACAAAGCTTGTGCTGAAGCTGGGACCTAAACCAAGGTTTAGTTGATTCCAAAGCTTCGTGATGCACCCATGCCAGCAATAGAATTAATCCCAACACTGAGCGTCTGGAAACTTTCCCCACTGAACTTTTTTCCTGCTTTATGTCCAGAAAATAGCCATCTTATTCCATTGTGCTTTCTATAATCTGTAAATCAGAATTAATACTCTGCCTTGAAATCATGTGAATTGGAAGCGATGCAGCCTCGTGTTTAAGACCCAGATAGACCTGGGTTCAAGTCCAGTACCTGTTTGCTCAGTGAGTTCATTGATTTGCTCAGCAAATTTTCTTCAAATGTATCATGTACCAGGCTCGGTGCTGTGTGCGGGGGTCGTACAGATCTGATGTTTGCCTTCATGAAACTCCCAAGCTGAGCCAAGGCCCCTGTTTAGATCACCTGCAGCTTATTTGTGGAACTTATTATTACCTACAGCTTATAGGTGAAAAAATGTAAATTCAGAGAAAGGAAGGGACCTGCCCAAGACCACATGGTCAGTAAGCGGCAGTCAGGATTTGAATCCTGAATTTTTCTGTTACCAAAATACAGGCTCTTTGTCCTGCATTCTCCTGTACTCATGGGCGTTAGAAGCAAGATTTGCAAGGGGAATGGACAGTAGTCAGCAGATTTATTCTGTAGTTCTTGCTCTCCTGTCTGAAATCTTGGAAAAGCCACGTAACCTCCCTGAGCCTCGGTTTCCTCGTACACTAAATGGAGGGGCTGTTCTCAGTGGTCTGCCCGGTCCCTTGTGCAGCTCCAAAATTCTGTGATGCTATGAATTTATGTTGCTAAATGCTCACTGCTGGCTTCAGTTCCTCGTAGAGTGGCCTGATTGTGTATCGTATTTTTCTTTCAAAGGTCTAGTTGATATAATGTGCACCTCTGCAGCCCCACAGGACTAAATGATTGCCCTTGGTGCATTGTATATAAGTTTGAAGGATCAGGGAGTTTAACTTAACTTGAATTTCCAAAGACATGGGGATCTGTTACATTATATTTTACGTTATTTTATGTTGGTTAATGGGCGTAATCCAAGAGAAAGTTGACGGACCAAAACCCTCTGCTCCTGCAAACCTCATTTTTTATATACTTTCTTCCCTTTGACAAGGTGGTAAGGTCATGAGGCCCCTTACTGAATTATACGTTTGGTAGTTTTCCAGATAAAAAATGAATGATCTGTTCTTTATTATGGAGGCTGTGTCATGTGAGAGGATAAAGGTTGATTTAGACGTAAAAAGGACCAAGGTTTTCATTTGGTTTTGGCAGTGACTTTCATATGACTCTGGGCACGTCACCCTAGCAGCTTGCTGCCTTCTAGTTCCTTATTTGTAAAATAAGTAAAGTAATATATAACGATAGGTTGAGATTTGGTAGGATTAGTAGAGAAAATAGATTAAGTAGTATGATTTCCTTAGAGGAAAGAAGCTATGTAAATATAAGATACTAATATTATTTCAGTTAACTTTGATATACATATATATGTATATACATATATATATGTATATACATATATATGTATATATAAATCTCAAATTTATATATACAAAATTTTACTTTAGGAGAAAAGGAAGGAGGGAGGAAGGGAACTAATATGTTTAGTACCTACTATGTGCCAGGAACTGTTAGGTGCTTTACATATACAGGGAAAGTGGAAACGTACAGTTAAATTTGTTCCTTGGTATCACAGAAGCATGAACTTGAGTTCTGGCTCATTTGCTTTTTTAGCTGTGTGACAATGGCAACTGTCTCCACCTCTCTGAATCTCAGAGCGCTCATCTGTAAAATATTTACAGAACTTGTCTTCTATGGTTATTAGGAGATTTCAGCGAGATAATGTACACAAAGCTTTTGATGTTTAGCAAGCACCCAGTTAACGCTAGCAAATGTTCTTTCATTCCCTTTCATAAGTAAGCAGGAGCGTCATTCCCTTGTAACCGCGAGGAAACAGTTTCTGAGAGGTGAGGCATTGGCTGCAGGTCACACAGCTGGAAATTGGCAAAGCTGTGAGGAGGAAAATAACTCACTAGAGCTTATGTTTGGGAGGTGGGAGGGAATCAGAAACATAAATTCCTAGGATCAGTTTCCTAGATTATAAAATGTTGAGTTCTAGGAAAATTAGCCTTTCCTGATTGATTGTGACTCCTCCTCTGCCAAGTAATAGTTTGCAAGTTTGCTTTTTTGCCAGAGCTAAGTTTTATTGTCGGTTGCGGCAGGTCTCAGCTAGTGCTAACCCTCGTTACACTCCTCTGAATCTTATGTTCCTGTTTAAATGAGTCAGTACTGAGTGTATATCTTACTGTGATCTGCCTCTGATCCTTTTAAGAAGTGGGTGGCAGATAAATCCTAAATCAGTAACCGGTCAGGCATGGGGCCCGAGTGCTCCTTATGACCAAGTCCTTTCCTCACAGCCTCTGGAAATCCAGCTCTGTGTGGCTGTGTGTGCAAGTTTTTCTCAGGGCTCTCCTCAGTAAAATACCATTGCACCTCAGAAGCTCTGAGTTATATCAGTCCCCACTGGCAGTGCGGATGGCTTTTGTTTTCTTCAGTGTCCTTTCATTTAGAGAAGTCAGTCAAGTGGATGGATTCTTTGAACATTCCCATTAATCCAGATTCACTGAAAGAGTTCCTGCCACTTTCCTTTCCTATTTACATAATCAAATTGTGGGTACTATTTATTAACCGCCTGCACTAGAGGTATAGTGACTGGAGGTGCTATGCTGAATGCTTTACAGTTTCTTCCCGAATTCTCACATCAGTGCTATGGGGTCAGGAGACTATTCTGCTGCCCATTTGACTGATGAGCGACCTGAAGCTCACAGAAGTTAATGCCCAATATCATATTGCTAGTAAGTGGCAGAAGGGGGATTCGAACTCAGGTCTTTTTACCGCCTTTTTTCCTGTTCTTGTCTCCTAATAGGTCTCCCTGGAATATCAGTCTTTCATTTCTTAATCAGGGACCCTGACAAGTTTTGAGCAGTTCATTTCGATCAGCACAGATTTTTGCCTCCACCCAATTTGCATTCTCATTATGCCCCAAACAAACAAATACATACTCCCTTACTCATTGCTTTACCAACTGTCAGTGAGAAAACCACACAAAGTAGAAT
The DNA here is from genome assembly GCF_036562045.2 of Rhinolophus sinicus. NCBI lineage: Eukaryota > Metazoa > Chordata > Mammalia > Chiroptera > Rhinolophidae > Rhinolophus > Rhinolophus sinicus. The sequence goes on from NC_133754.1 coordinate 178,102,013, forward strand.
GAAGCTGCTTTGGTGTGAGAATACTGAATTCATGTCCATCTTTAAATAAACCTATAAGGAATCGTAAATTCACCAAAGAAATAAAAGTACATATGATTGACTCATTCTCCAGTGAGGTGGCATCCTTCCTTGATTGTCCTCCTCTTTCATTATTTTTCATCAAAGTCTGCACTGGTTTTCTCTTAAGTAGAATTAAATTAAAAGTTAATGCCCCCGTTCTATGCCCCATAGGAAACCAGTTTTAGCATCTTGATTTTCTAGATGTTTTTCTATGCGAATTCAAACACGTCTATATCTCCTCCATTTCCTTATAATGACATGGGATTATGTTGTACATACTGTCCTGCACGTTTTTAACTTAACAAGTGTCATTGCTCTCTGATGAGAGTTCTTCCTTCCTCTTCAAAGGATGCATAGTGTTTGCGTTTAACGTATAGCGTTAGCTGGTTCCCAATTATTGAATATCTTGGTTGTTTAAAGTGTTTCTGTTTTACTAAAGGTGTTACGATGATTTTCTAAGGCCTTGCCTCTTGTTCTGCTGGGAGTGGGGAAGGGTACAGAGGGGACTGTAACTGGGGAAGATGCGAACGGGATGTGGGGGGCCCTGGAGTAGCTGTTGTTGCTTGATTGTCTCAGTGCTTGTTTGTGACAGCGTGTTGTATGTGGGTGAGCTTCCAAGAGACGTGGCCATTTCAGGGCCAGACAACTGTCTGCAACACACCCAGGTGACCCCTCCAGTGGTCCTCAGACCCAAACTTGACTTTACTCTCTTAGGAAACCCCATTGATATTTGAACGGCTCTCCTGGCTCATTGCATGGCAGTAATAAGATTAAGGAAAGTGACCGTTTACTGAGTGCAAATGTATTCTAGGCCCTATGCTATATTATTCAACTCATTTCACTCTATTGTTCCCTATTTTTTTATACCTGAGCTAAGAAAGCCCACGAGAGGTTAAATAAATTGCTCAAGGTCATTTAGCTAATAGAGTTGTGCAGGATTTAAATATGGGTTCTTTTGACTTCCAAGTCTATTCTTACATCTGTGGCCTTCTAAAAGCACTTTTTGTTTTTGTTTTTTGTTTTTTTGTAGCAAGGGGCAGCAATTGGTATTTTAACATTTAATTACATACCAATCCAAACCATGTGGAACAGACTTTCCAAATCTGAAAGTGAATTTGTGTGCCATTTTTTGGTGTGAGAGGCAGTCTGGAATGTAGGGTGTTTGATTGTTTTTAATCAACTTTATTGAGGTGTAATTTATACAAAAAATGAACCCATTTCAAGGGTATATGATGATGACTTTTGACAAATATATGTGTCCCTGTAACAGTACCTCAGTCAAGACAGAACCACCCCCTCAAAAGTTCCCCAGTACCCCTTTGCAAGTCAGCCTTCACCTTCCTCTGGCCCCAGGCAACAACTTAACTGCTTTTACGAGGGTATAAAATTTTTATGCTGCAATTTAAGACTTCTAAGACATTCATACATTTATTTAACAGATACTTATTGAGCACCCACAGTGTGTCAGGCATAGTTTTAGACATGAGGATACAGAAGTGAACAAACCAGACAAAGCCTCTGCCCTTATGGAACTTCTACTGGGGAGATGGATAGGTACAGACACTTACCACTGTGTGTTGGATGCTCATATCTTTCTGTGGAGAAAAATAAGGCAGAAAAAAAGGAATGAAGGATGTCTTGAATGGGAGTGGGGGGGAGTGGTACAACTTTAAATGGTGTGTTCACAGGAGGCTTCAGGGGAAGGTGATATTTGAGCCGAGAACTGAGGATGTGAGAGAGCAAACTATGCCCATATCCAGCACTAAGACAGGAAGCAGCAAGTGCAAAGGTCCTGAGGTGAGAATCTGCCTGAGATGTTCAAGGAAACAGCAAGGGTGCCCACATGGCTGTAGCAGAGCAATGGAGGGGAGAGAAATGGGAGATGAGGTCAGAGTGAGATGGGGAGGCCACAATCATGTAAGTTATTAGTCAGGGTCCTCCAGAACCTGCAGGAGGTAAAATAAAGAGATTTATGATCAAGAAATTGGCTCATGTGATTATGGAGGCTGACACATCCCAAGACCTACAGTCCGCAAACCCAGGAGCCCTGGACACACCACTTCAAGTTTGATGGGTCAGGATGATGATGAGGAAAACAGCAGAGGAGACTCAGAATAAGTGGCCAGGGAACTAGGAGAGTGTGGGGTCCTGGGAACCGAGTGCAGTGTATCGAAGAAGAGGCCATCATCAGGTACGCTGAATATTGCTGACGGGTCAAGAAGAGAAGGTCTGGGACTCGGTCATTGGATTTAGCAACCTGACTTATCTATCAGTTCATCTCTGGCTAAAAAGGAAAGCACAGTGCTTGGGGATAGACACACCTCGGTTCGAATCCCGTTCTGTCACTCTTTGGGTACATCTGCTTGGGTCCTCTGAGAAGCAGATGCCAGGACACAATTAGACGTGCAGGAGATGTATTGGAGGAAAGCCCTGTGAAAGAGGCAGGGTGCAGGTCTGCCACCGCTAAAGAAAGGAAAGACAGGACTGGCTGGAAGGACATGCACTGCCGCGTACCTGGGAGAGGCAGCCAGGTGGGTGCCCCCTTAGAGGAGGCCCTCTGCCGTGCGTGGTCATTGGCTGGGCACCCAGGGGGTGTGCCCGCTGCAGGGATCTTTGGCAAGCTGCTTCATTTTTTGATGCTTCAGTCTCCTTATCTGTAGAATGGGAATAATGTTTATGGTTTTGAGGAGTAATGGGATATTATAGTATGTGAGGCTCCTTGTATGATGCCTGGTGTAGCATAGGTACTTAATAAATATTAATTCCTTTATCTTACAGTATTTGTCATTATCTCCTTAACCAGGCATTCTTGGAAACATTTTTTTCTGATTATTTGGGAGTAAGACCCGTGATATTTTATTTCTGTGTATTGATTCATATTTTAGTCCTTAATACACTCTTCCTCTCTCTTGCTCACTATCCCCCTTCCCCAACCCCATGTTAATTCCCCCCTATCTTTTCCTCCATTTTTTAGGGGTGGGAGGGGTTGAGTCATTATGCTGTAATTGTCTTGGAATTTCAGTTGCTCAGGAACACTGTGGTTTGATTGTTAATGAGCACTTGGTTTATTCTTTGAATATGAATATGATGAACAAGACCTCCTGGAAGGTATATCCAAATAAGAAATTCTGATGACTGGTCCTGCCTGTGCTGTGAGATTTGCTTTGTGTTTCTGCTCAGGCTGAGGGACCTTGGCTCTTCTAGACAGCGGCAGCCCACCATTCGGCTCCCCAGGCCTCACAGTGCTTGGATGGTCACCATCATCGCCTCCCACTTTTCCTCCAGGCCTTGTCGGGGATGAGAGACTAGGCTCCCTCCCTCACACTTTGTTCCCAGGTGACAGCATGACAGAGGATTCTACTTAGGATGGACCAGGGACTTTCACAGGTAACAGCAACAAGGCCCGAGTTACAGTTCTCCTAGCCTGAATTCTCTTTCTCAAGTGTTTTTCCCCACCATCTACTGATGTACAGTTCCTCCTAGCTGATGACCAGGTTTTTCCAGGGAGAGCAAGCTGGGTGGGTAAGGCAGAGTAGGATGGTCCCCAGGCTGAGTGAAACCGGGAGGGGTAGCAGCTCTGCAGCCAGGGAGAGCCAGAATTGATGCCTAGAGGAGCCAAGATTACAGTCAGAAAAACTCAAAAAAGAAAACCAATAAAAATAGGTATGTAAATGTTGCTGGTTCTTTCAACACTGAGTCTCAGTTTCCTCATCTGTAAAATGGGATAATAGGAATATTTACTTCGATGAAGAGTTACTGGGAGAAACTCCTGTGAATGATAAAGGGGAGAGGGAGCAGGAGTAGACAGGGAGAGCCTTTAGATCTCGATGAAGGTCTGTCTAACTCTGGTGAAGAAAGGAAAGAAATTCAATGAATGAGAGAGAATGTTATTTTTTAAACTGTCATTATGAAGTTAGCTGTCATTATTGAGTATTCCTGTGACCTTTCCTGCATAGTGATTGTTACCTGGTATGGGGGAGCATTCCTGCTGTTCATAGGTGGGGAAACCAAGGGCGTGCTGCTTGTCATTAAGCTTTCCATCTAGCAGACAAGTACTGTTCAGTGACAAGAACGGACAGGCACATGACATTTGTTAACAACTTTATTGAGATATAATTCACCCATTTAAAGTGTGGAAGTTAGTGGTTTTTAGTATATTCAGAGAATTGTACAACCATCGCCACAATTGATTTTAGGACGTTTTTCATCACCCCGTAAAGAAACCCTGTACCCGTTAGTATTCACTCTCCACTTTACCCGCAATCCCCCATCCCCCATTGCTCTAGGCAACTACTAATCTGCTTTCCATTTATAGATTTCCCTCTTCTGAATAGTTCACATACATGGAATCACACAGTGTGTGGTCTTTTGTGATTGGCTTCTTAGCATCATGTTTTCAGATATCATCCATGTTGTAGCATATATTAGTGCTTCGTTCTTTTTTATCGCTCAATAATATTCCATTGTATGGATATAACACATTTTGTGTATCCATTTGTAAATTGCTGAGCATATGGGTTGTTTCCACTTTTTGGCTAGTGCTATGAGTAGTGCTGCAGTGAACATCATCGTGCAAGTTTTTGTATAAACTTATTTTCAGTTCTCTTGGGTATCCACATATAAGTGGCATTGCTGGTCAGATGCTAACTCCGTTAACCTTTGGAGGATCTGCCAAACTTTAACACAGGGACTCCACATTTTCATTTTCTCCGGTAGTACATAAGGGTTCCAATTTCTCCATCTCCTTGCCAGCACTTGTTATTTGTTTATTATTATTATTATTACCATCCTAGTGGGTATGAAGTAGTATCTCATTTCCCTAGTGACTAATAATGTTGAGCATCTTTTCGTGTGCTGATTTGCCATCTGGCAAATGGCCACATGTGTATCTTTAGAAAAATGTCTTTTCAAGTCCTTCCCCCATTTTTTAATTGTTTTGTTTTTTGGTCCTTTTGTTGAGTTGTAAGAGTTCTTTATATATTCTGGGTACTAGAATTTTATCAGATACATGATTTTAACCTCTGTTGTTTAAATTGTAAAAACGATGCACATTTATGGCAAAAATTCAAATCCCACAGAAAAATGAAAAGTTATTTTACTGCCCCCCAACTTTTCGTCCCAGAGGTAACTGTTGGTAAGTTTATATATCCTTCAGATTTAAAAAGATGCATATACAAACACACACACACACACACACACACACACGAACACATATATACATATTTAGTTTACATAAATGGAATTAAATATCTACAACAACTTGCTTTTTTTGCATAACAATATCTTGTGTACATCTTTTCGTGGTGCTCTCATTGTTTTTATGGCTGCAGAGAAATTCCCTTTTGAGATGATATCATACAGATGAGGAAACTGGGGATCAGTTTAAGTAATTTGCTCAAGGTCACAGATTAGGAAGCAGAGGAGTCATTATTCAAACCCAGCCTGTCTGTTACCGAAGCCCCTGTTCTTGCCACATTATCATATTGCTCTTTGGGCCGCTGACCTGGAACCTACCTCCGTCCAGCTCTGTGGCCTCCTTGTCCACCTGTGGTATCGCTTAGTGGATCTTGTACCAGGGGTCGTGTGTATATTGGGCACATTCCAGGAAATACTGGTAATACCCTTTTCTTACAACACCCACACACATACAGACCTTTAGCCATCTTGAAAGGGAAAAAAGAAATCAGAGAAGAATGCCTAATGACCTAATTTGGGCTGGGGCAGCCACAAACTGCATTTGAGCAACTGCAGCTGCTTTGCTAGCCCTTTCATTCCCGCCGCCTGATGCCATCGCTGCTTTCGCAGGGCCATTCATTCTGCGGGATGAATTCCAGTGCCTTCCGGGCCTGGGCGAGCCTCCGCACAGTGTAGCATGCCTGCCTTCTCCCCTTCCCACCTGGCCTGTGGCTTTTTAGGAGCGCCTCCTACTATTTCAGGTCCCAAGTGTGTGAAATGGGGGCTCCTTCCCAGTACAGATGTTCTGGTTCAAACACAAAAGAAAGTGCAATCTGGACACAAGAGGAGAGCATGGGCTGAGGAGAAAGTTGCCGCTAACACCTATGCAAAAGCTACACCCCAAAGGACAGGCTCCCCCTCTCCCTCCTCCTCGTCTGTTCTCCGCCCTCTGTGTCCTGCACCTCAGTACAGAACCTGGCAATTGACAGCTACGGGTCACTGGTCCACAGCAGTCCTCTGTAGATTCCCTTTTCCTTTCTCCCCACTGCACTTGGAATTCTAGGGGAGCTGGAAGAGTCGTAGTGTAGTAGTGAACTATATAGCTACGCAGCCTTAATGTCAGAGCAGAATTAGTAATAAGAATAGTACCACCACTAGTAAGAATAGCTGCTTAGGGAGGTCTGGAATTCAAGAGTCAGACTGCACTGGGCTCACATCTCAGGTCTACCGGGAACTTGTGTGGCCTTGGGTAGGTCACTCAATCTGTGTGCGCCTCGCTTTCCTAATGTGTGTAACCTGGGTAATAATACCGCTCATGTCATGGAAGTGTTGTGAAGGTTCACTGAGCTGGTGCTTAGAGTGTGTGTCAACTCAGAGCCTGGCATGGGGAAAGAGCTCTGCAAATGTTTATTATCGGAGGTGAGCAGGTGATGCCGCAATCTGATGTCTAGGCAGATGGAAATGGGCCCTTACTGTGATAACAAGATTCCTCCTTCTCTTCCTGTCTTCCTTTCTTTTCTTCATAGCACTTATGTGTCACGTTATATATTTGTTTACCCTCTCTCTCTACTTCACTAGAATGTGAACAGGAGGAGCTTTGTCACGTTTGTTTCTTGCTGTAGACCTAGCTCCCGGAACAGGTCCTAGCATGTGGGAAGTGTGCAGTAATGAATGCACCCAGGGTTTACGGAATCAGTGAATGTGAGCGCTCACTCTGTGCCCACTGCTGTTCCAGGGGCTATTTGTATATTAATACATTCATAGTAGTCTTTCGAGGTAGGTATGCTGTTACCCCTGTTGCATGCAGATGAAGAAACCGAGTCATGGGAATGGAGTTCTTTGTGGCCACTGTCACTCAGTAAGTGGAAGGTCAGGCAGTGTTTCTCAGAGCCTGGGCTTATAGCCTCAGTGCTATGCGCTCTCCCAGGAGGAGACATCACCAGTATTTTCAGTCCTGATAGGATGAGCAGCTTTAAAACAGTACCTACAAATGCAAAGTTCTTTAACCATCATCTCTCATTTGCTCCTAACACTAACTGTGGAAGAAAGGTATTTATTACCACCCCCCACTTGACAGTTGAAGGAAATAATAATAAATAGTGTTGATTGAGCACATCATCACAGGCCAGCACATTCAGTAACTCTCAATCCTTGTAATAATCTCACTCAGTTACTGGTATTGTACACATTTGACAGATGGGAAAACCGAGGCAAAGAGGTAAATTACTTGCCCAGGGCCATAGAGCTGAGATGGATCTGATAGATCTGCACCTCAAACCCTGGCAGTCTGGCTTCAGGGACTGTTCTGGCGCTTCATCAGACCTCCTCTATGATTCATGGAGGAAAAGTGCACTGTCCACAGTTACCCACTTACTCTAAGTGCAGAGCTGGGATTGGAAACAAGTCTGCTTTGGTCCCCAAACCCCTGCTCTTTTCCTGTACGTGACAGCTGAGGTAAGAGCTGCCTCCACTTACCCCTGGACTTGGATTTGCATCCTGCTGGGGTGACGAGGAAGAAGATGAGTGAATGAATCAAGGTCACTCAGCTGAGAGTGAGGAGCTGTGACCCCTGACCTCAGCCCCCTTTCTCTTTCCATCATGCTTGACTGTGTTTCAGGATGGTATGTCTGGGTTAGCCAGGCCTCAGTCACAGGACAGTCCCCTGAAAGCAGGTGACCAGTTGTATCTCCAGAGAGCGCCATATTTACTGCTGGTGGTAGAAGCCCTTCCAAAGGGCGTATGAGATTTCCTTTGGGCTAAGAGGACACCTGATGTCTTTCTGAGACATTAGTGTACGTAAGACAGGCCTGTGAGCCAAAGGGGAGTGGGGGTGCGAGGAAAGAGGAGAGGGGGAACTGTGTACCTAGAAGTACAGGAAGTCTGGCTGGGCTACACAAACAAAAACATTTCCTTTAGGCCAGCGGCCCCACGGCATCGGGCAGCGCCCACCAGCAAACAATAAAGCAAAGCGTGTGTCTGCTGCTGATTGCAGGCTGATGCCCCTATTGGGAGGAAGTCTCCCGAAGCCCAGTGAGGAGGAGGCAAGGTTCTCTCAGTGGGGCTGTCAGAGATGTGTTTTTGATGAGCTGTTCCCTGGAAGTGCAGCTTCCTTCTCCCGTAGCCTGTCTCCCGCAGCTGCTGGGCCTCCCACCATCCCCGCTGCCTGCTGCCCCCCTTGGTTCCCATTCTTTCCCTCTCTGCTCACCATCCACTCAGTACCATCCACAAGCTGCAAGTGACTAAATCCTTTTGATCCTTCTCTCCCTCACCACTCGCATCCTGTTATCCCCGAGTCCCAGAGATTCTGTAGAAAGAACAAGAATTCAGCCACCCGTACGGAGCATACACACTGTGAGGGTGTCAAGCCCGTGCCACTATCCTTTCACTTAATCCTTGCTTCCGCTCTCTCAGTAACATTCTTACTCCCATTTTGTACGTGAGGACACTGAATCTGGAGAAGTTGGATAGTGTGCTCACAGTTCTGAAACTAATAGCAGCAGAGCTGGGATTCTAACTGAGGCCTTCCTGGCTTTAAAGCATGTCCTTTCCACCTTTTAAAGTCTCCTCTAAGTGACCAAAGATCCTTTGGAAGTTGGGTGCTGACATATTATTATACCAGGTTTTTACTGTAATTGTCCAAGCCGAGAATAGCTCCCTCTGATGTACACCAGGTAAATGGCTTTGGACGTGTGTCCTATCCTCATTGAAACGATGGAAGTATCCTTCTAGTTAGTGGGGTCCTCCGCTGTGTGACTTAGCAGCGGGGCATGCTCTCTGCTTGCTGTCCATGGGAACATGCTCAAGGAATTTGGCAGGAAGGCCCCCATCCAGGATGTTACTGGAAGACCTGCCTGGTGGAGTTTGTACAAACAAAGTGTGACCTTGCCAGCTCAGCCCAAACCGCTGCCTTATGTGAGGAGGCTCTCTGACCCCAGCGGAAAAGGCTGCTGTCTCCATCACCCAGCCAAGAAGCTGCTGCAGGGTGGGTCCTGAGCGTCCTGTGTCTGCCTGCAGGCTCCCGGGCCAGCTTTTGGCATGTGTGCTTAGATCTGGTCTGTGTATTGCTGTCTACACCAAATGCAGATCTGACCACGTTTCCTCTGCCTCACTCAAACATCTGTGATATTGCTCCATGTTCTTAGGAGCAATCTACTAAGACATTTCCCCCCCACTTTTTTTTCCTTTTGTGTGTGTGTGTGGTAAGATATACATAAAAAATTTAGCATTGTAGTTATTTTAAAATGTACGGTTCAGTGGTATTAAGTACATTCACACTGTTGTGCAACCAACTCTCCAGAACTCTTTTCAACTTGCAAAACTGAAACTGTATCCGTTAAACAACTTCCCGTTCCCTGATCGCTCAGGTCCCTAATAATTGCTATTTGACTTTCTCTCTCTATGAATTTGACCATTCTAGGTACCGCATATAAGTGAAATCATATACTATTTGTCCTTCTGAGTCTGGCTTCTTTCACTTAGTGTATTGTCTTCAGGATTCATCCATGTTGTAGCACGTGTCAGAATTTCCTTCCTTTCTACGGCTGAATGCTATTCCACTGTATGTATTGACTGCATTTGTCCATCCATTCATCCATCGATGGATCTGCTGAGACTCAGGAGGGCCTGCATGTGTAGCCCTGCCCTTGCCAACCTCCTCATTTGGGACAGTCTTTCGTCTGCGTTCTGGACTGCAGCCACACTGCCTCTTTTCCCCTCAAGAGCAGTACTGCCTTCTAACTTGGAAAAGTGCCTTTACTTTACAGAGGCCATTCCCTCTGGTGGGAGTGAGCTTCCCCTAGCCCCTCCACTCTTACTCATCTTAACTGGAATATCTCTGCATTTAGTTCCTGGAGTCCTACAAGGAGAACTTGGTCAGACTCCCTCCCCCTGCTAATTATATTCATAGAACTCTGTGTCTTTATTGTGCTTAGTATGACTGTGATGTATTGATTGTGCATGTATTTGTTTAATGACTGCTTTTCTTGCCAGACTGTAAACGCATATGTATTTAATGCTGTATCCCTAGTATCTGACACAGTGGCTGGCACACAATAGGTGCCCAGTAAATAGCTGTAGAGTGAAACTGTAAACTGAATGAATGAATGAATGAATGAATACTGAAAAAAAAATTTCAGGGCTATATGCTGGGAACATTTGGATTTTAAAATGTGTGTGAGATGTTAAGTTACTTGTCAGATCTCAAAAAGTCATTTTGATGAAGCATAGATTGTTTGCCCTGCCATTTCTCTGTTGATAAAAGCTTTCACGAAGAAATTCTTCATTATTTGAAGATGCATCAGTGGTTGCCAAAACATAAATAACAATTGCAACAAAGGCAGCTTACATTTTTGATTGTTTATTCTCTACCGAGCTTTGTACTATATGCTTTCTTTTTATTATCTCATCTAATCCTTCCAGTAACTGAAAGGTAGATGCTGTTTTTGTTTGCTTGTTTTCAATTTCTATTTCCAGGTGAGAAGAGCAAAGCTCAGAGTTTACATAGCTTGCTTAAGGTCACTCAGCCAGTAGGTGGTGGCCCAGAAGTGGAGGGGAGTCAGGGTGGAACTATGCTTCATAGGCCTGGGATAGAGTGCCAACCCCGCCCCTACTTCCCTTCCCTCATTAACCAGAAGAGCTCTCTTTTTGTATGTTTTATAAATGGGGACTCTTCCTTGGTTTTCTTTGAAGCCAGGGTTTGGTGGCTAAAGAATTCGAAAACTCCAGGTCTGTAGAACAAATTTGACCCTGATGCCCCTTTTAGGCTTCATGCCCTCCTGTCATTATGCTTTTCACCATGCTTCTCCCTGAAATGCCCCTTCCTATCTTCTGCAACTGACCAGTTACTGGGCATCTCTCAGGCATTTTCCACACCTCACGGCAGTGTGACTTGTACTCTGCATGCTCCTTCCACAGAAGGCCTGTCTCTGTCCTAGCAACAGTCGCTCTTTCTAAGTAGTGGTTGACAAGTTTGTCTCCACCACTGGACTGAGCTTCTGGAGAAGTTGGCCCAGGCCTGTCTCCACTCTGGAGCTCCTCAGCCTGGCCCAGGATCTGGCATGGGACGCAGGGGCCTTAGCCAGTGCTTGATGAACAAATGCACACCAAGCGCAGAGTGGCTGCTCAGAACCAACTGGCTGGGTCCAGAAGCCTGGAAGACAAACTAGCATGTACTCACAGAATCCCGCGTATGCGAGATGGAGATGATCGGATGCATTAATCACTGGTTTGGAAAGGAATTAAAATATTTCCATAATATAGTATTTTTTTTTTTGTAAAACAGATGTGCCCTTGTTTCATGAGAAAGTAATTAAGTGCGTTTGATTAAGACATTCATAAACGCTGTCATTTATTCAAGGCTACTATATGCCGCTATCTTTATTGCTACTTTATAGATGTGTGTCTGCTTCTCCCAATCACTCAGTAAAGTGTTTTTATCATTTTCATTTTAGAGATGAGGAAACCGAGGCTCAGAGAGAATTAAGTAACTTGCCCAAGAAGGGGCAGCTTCTGAGTGATAGATACGGGAATGAAACAGGACTGTCCAACTTCAAAACCAGCGCCTTTCCATCACGCTAACTGCTTCTGGTCTTGGATTTCAGATACCTTTTAGCTCAACACCCCAGACTTAGCCCTTCCTGTGCTAACTGTCCTCTCCCCCTCCTCCCTTCTTTCCTCTTTCTCACTGTACTCCCTTCTACATTTCCTTAGATTATTTATTGCCTCTGTAGATACATCCTGAAACTGAAATATTTTTGTCCATATCAATAATTGGATACTATTATGTGTGGAAACTATCTGATGTTAACACTGTAGTAATGTCACTTTTTTTTTTGAATTGACAAGATGGATTTATTTAGATAATGTAAAACACAAAACTAAATTATGTTTTATTTAGGGAAACATACATGTAGCATGTAATTATTAAATAAATAAAGAAAATAAGCACCAGAAATTTTACAATAGTGAATGGTTAACTCCTCAGGGAGGAACAGCAGTCTGATTTGGAAGGGACATACAGGGGACCTCAACTGTACCGATTGTTTCAGTTCTTTTTTTTTGTTTTGTTTTTAATGAAAGCTTATTGGGGTGACAATTGTTAGTAAAATTACATAGATTTCAGGTGTACAATTCTGTATTACATCATCTATATATCCCATTGTGTGTTCACCACCCAGAGTCAGTTCTCCTTCCATCACCATATATTTGATCCCCTTTACCCTCATCTACCACCCCCCTTACCCTCTGGTAACCACTAAACTATTGTCTGTGTCTATGAGTTTTTGTTTCTTCATTTGTTAGTCTTGTCCTTTTGTTTTCAGTTTTATATACCACATATCAATGAAATCATATGGTTCTCGACTTTTTCTGTCTGACTTATTTTGCTCAGCATTATACTCTCAAGATCCATCCACGTTGTCACAAATGGCACTATTTCATCTTTTCTTATGGCAGAGTAGTATTCCATTGTGTATATATACCACAACTTCTTTTTCCAATCATCTTTCGAAGGACACGTTGGTTGTTTCCATGTCTTGGCCACTGTAAATAAAGCTGCAATGAACATTGGAGCACATACATCTTTATAGATAAATGTTTTCAGATTTTTTGGGTAGATACCCAGGAGAGGAATTGCTGGGTCAGTAATGTCACATTTACATTAATAAATACAAAATATACTTTACTAAGGCCAAATTACATGTATTATGATTTTGTTTTCTTTATATAACCTTTTACTCTTAAGATTTTTTTGAGCCCCAGTTTATTTTTTTCTTCTTCATGTAAAATATAAACCAATCTAGTGGAAAGGAAGTTGATTAGATAAAAAGAAAAATTTTTTTATTAAAGATGATCTAAACAATAGGATACCTATTTCAAATTACATATGAAATGAAAGATTGAAATACTTATTGTTAGAGATGTTTAAGAGGTTTCTTACAGACTTAGATTCATTTATTTTCTGCCCCTCCTAGTATTTCAGCAGGATTAAGTTTTTTGAATCAGTGGATCAAGTTTTAATTTTCCTGTTCCTTCCTTATACTGACATGTGCTTTGGCAGAACAAAAAAGAGACCTAAACATGTCAGCATGATTTTTGTTCAATGAATTAAAAACCATAAAAGTAACAAGATCTGATCCAAATCCCTAAACTCCTGACATGGTGGTTTTGTCCTTTTCAGTCCCAAGATTCAAATTACTGACTTTGAAAAGCTTTCTGCCTGGAAGCAGAAGTAACAGCAGCAGTGCATAATTTATTTGAAATAGATTACAAGGGGTAGGCAGCCTGGAGTGGTGGAAAGAATACAGGCCAGAAAGCTCTGGATTTGAATCCCAGTTCTCACTCAAGTTACTTAACATCTGTGTGCCTCAGTTTGCTCATTGCAGAATGGGGGTGTTGGAATCTAGTTTGAAGAGTTGTTGTGAGGATCTGTGAGGTAATGTACTTAAAGTACTCACCTGGCATACAGGAATTTAATAATGGTAGTAATCAGCATCATTTTTATTTCGAGAATACCTTCAATTAGCTGAATCCAGAAGGATTTATTTATAAAACAGCTGTCTACTTTGTCTTCGGAGCTTATCCTCTCAAAATGAAAAAAAAAAAAAAAATTCTCATCCTATCAGGGAAGATAAACATCAGGTAGATGCCACTAAATCTTTAACCCCTGCTTGCCACTGTTTCACATGGAGCGTAGACCCAGAGCTTCGGATTGTCCTTACTAGACAAGAACCACATTGATTTGAGGGTCAGGAACCACATGCCAGTGATGTCCATTTCAGGACCCAGGGGCCAGAGGAATTTTGTCCTACTCAGACCTTTGGCTTTTGAGACAGGCCAGTCTGGGTTTGACTTTGTGTAAGACACCAATCTTCTTTGGGCCTCATTTCTTAATCTCTAAAATGGAGCTTATGATCTTACAAGACGCCCCGTGATGAGGCTTTCCGGCCTCTTTTCTTGTCACTCTCTTCTTTGTTATCTGTGCTCCAGTTAAGTTTTCAAATGAAACGTGGTCTCTGTGTAGCTCAGAGCCTCTCTTCATCCTGGAGGTCTCTCTTTGCCCTGCCAGTACTGGCAGCTTGCGTTCATTCTTCAGATCCTTGTGTGGTATTAGTCAGGATAGGGTGGGCTGTGCTGTAGTAACAAGCAATTCCAACCTCCATGGCTTGTAACAGCAGAAATTGATTTCTTGCTCGTGCACGGTGGGTGCTGTCACTCTGGGACCCAAGAATGTCCCAGAGTCATAGTCACTCTGGGACCCAAGCTGACGGGTGCCCCACTTATACTGTGGCCAAAGGAAACAAATGTGGTGGAGCACACCCTGGCTCTTAGAGCTTCTGCCCTAAGGTGATACCCACCCTTTCTGCTCACGTTTCACTGGCCAAAGCAAGCTGTACAGCCACACACAACTTCAGAGAGGATGGCGAAATGCATTCCTACCGGAAGGAATGAGAACCAGACTACTAGTGAACAGACCTAATGAATACCACATTTAGATACTATTTCTGTAGGCAAGTCTTCCCTGACTGCCCCCGCCCCAAACTCGGACAGCTCCTGACGAGTTCGCTGAGCTGCTTTTGTGCTCCGCTGGCACCTTGTACTTCCCCATTTCCTTTACCACAGCACTTGTCGCACTCTTGGAAATTTCTCTTTCTCGTCTCTCTCCTTAGCTAAGCTCCTGAAAAGCAGGACAGAGCTCTGTGGTGGTCATCGTACTGCCCTCGGTGCCCACCCTTGGTTTGGTATGTAGGAGGCCCTCAGTGTGTGCATGACAACGAAACAAAGGCAGGGCTGCTGTGCTGCGTTGCTGTGATGCTTAAAGGTGAAATAGGGACAATAATAAGTGCCTCATATAGTTGTTGTAAGGACCAGCCTGTAAAGTGCCGGTCCTCGTGGTTTATAGTACACCCTCAGTGTGCTCATTCTGATTACGATGAGGATATTAATAGTAAAAATCAGGGACAGTCCTTAAGCTTTTATAATGGGCTGGACACTCTCATGGGTTCTTTACGGAAGTTAACTGCTGCAGTGGTTCTCACGTGTTATGTTGTGGCTCGCGTTATAGGTCAGTTTTGAGATGATTAACAAGTAATTTGCTATAATAATAAAGATTCCGAAGGTTGCTGCCTGCTTGTTTTGGGTGATTTAGAGCTAGCTATAGCATCATCACTCATTTGCATTGCTTTCTTTCGTGGGAGAGAAGCGGGTGGCATTATAGCTAATTATTGCTTCCTTTTATTGAACACTTAAAATGTGCCAGGATCGGTGCTAAACAACTTAACATGCATCGTCTCATACTCTTCACACCACCGCCTAAGACGGGTGCCGACAATCCCCATTATAAAGATGGGTACTCTGAGGAGAGGAAGTCAGTTATGCTTCTGTAAGTTGGCATGGCCAGGATCTGAGCCCGGGGCTGCCTACACTCCCTGGCCTGTGCTTTTAGGCACTACTTACTGGCTCTCCTCAGCTCACTCACCCGGAACTTCACTTGACCCTGAGCATACCCACAGGCATGTGTCAGAATGTGAGGGCCAACCACCAAGGTGAGTAAGGTTACAAACTGCCAAACTAGTGGACAGTGTGATGTTAAATTCTTGGCGAGCAGCTAATGTGTGTAGGATTGTTTTGTTGATCATTCTTTTGTTTTTTATCAGAGTAACCAGGGAGCACAGGGAAATGCTCGTGAAACTGGCCAAACAGAACACCAATAAAGCCAAAGAGTCTTTAAGGAAGGTTCGTACCAGCGCAATGAATAAGCTGAAGAAATCAAAGGACAAGGCATCGGAGGACACCATTCGGCTCATAGAAAAACAGGTACTGTTCCCAACAGACGTAGAGTCTATGTATCTGACCCAGAGAATCACTTGTTCATGTCTAAAGGGAGGCAAATGAAAACACAGTCGCTCGGTCTTTCACTGACAGTCTGTCCTGGGTCTCGGCTGTGTTGGACGCTGGGGATGAGGAGGAAAGCTATGGCCCTTTTCCTGTGTGCCGGGCTCTGTGCTGAACACCGACCTCCCTTCATTTATCCTCATCGCTACAAAGCTGAGAGATGTAGGGAGTAAGGAAGCAGGTCTAAAGAAGCTGAATACCTTGCCCAAAGTCACACTGCTGCTACAAGGTAGAAATGGGACCCAAACACAGGCAGACTGATTTCCCAGGCCCTGTGCTGCTGCTCTCCTGTCTGTGGTTGGTTGTCTGGGTGCTGACAAGGGAGGACGTAAGTGTTCTCAGTGTGCCGGCTAGTGGCACTTAAATCTTAAAGGAGCTACTGGAGGGGAATAGTGAGAGACGAGGGGAACGGTAGAATGGCACGTACGGAGGTATGGTGATGTCAGAGAACGTCGTTCAGTTAGCCAATCATGAACCTAGGCTGAGATAAGGGAGTGGAGAGAGAAGCCAGAGTGGCCAGCCAGTTCCCAGAAGGTCCTGTATGCCAGGTGGAGGAGTTTCCATTTGGACATGGCCAGAGATTCCCACATTGGCTCTGCCTCTTATCAGTCATCTCTGGCTACAATGACACTGCAGAACAAACTGCCTCAAAACTCAGGGATTTACAGTAGCAACCATTATTTCTTATTCTGATATCTGTGGGTCAGCTGGGATGTATCTGTTCTGTGTTGGGCTCAGTGGGCTTGGCTTCATATCTTTGATTGGGTTTAAGTCAGCTTTATGTATCTCTCAATCTTCTGGAATCAACAAGCTTCCCACGGCATCTTTTCGTGGTAGCAGTAGATACCCAGAGCATAACCCCAACCACTCAAGTACACATTAAGCACCTGTTCCTGTCACATCCCATTGACCAAGCAAATCAATGGGCTGAGCCAGTTATCGCTGGGGCAGGGAAGTATTCATATCCATGGAGGTCTGGGGAAGGGAGTGAATATTTATTGAATAATAATTTATCACAGCATTATAATCGCTTGAGGAGCTTATAAAAATCAAGTATCTGGGGCCCAACTCCCAGATATTGAGTCAATGAGTCTGAAGTGGGGCCTAGGAATCTACATTTTTATAGTACCTACCTTGAAAGATGTTCTTGCAGACAGTGGGGGATCACATCTGTGTTTATGAAAAATGGCTATGTTAGCTGGGTAGAAAACAGACTGTAGGAGACAAGACTGGAGGGAGAGAAGCCAGGGAAGCTATTGTAGAAATCCAGCCAGGAAATGACGATGGCCTGAACCTGAGTAGTCCAAGTGTGATTAAGATAGGGATCACAAAGGGCTTAAAGGGCTTAGCCAGAGCCACCTCATCCACAATAAAAGCACTATTTTAGGAAGATTGAACAGGAGCGTGAGCAGGATGGGGGAGTAAAGAGATAAGAAGCTGGAGGCATGGATAACCATTAGGGGGACATCTGGAAAAGGCCATAAATTGACTGACTGCTCCCCTTCTAGACCAACAGGTAGAATGCTAGTTGTAGACCAGACCAAGCAATCACCCAGAGGAGAATTTTAGATGGATTCCTGTGCACTGTTCCTGCATTTTCTGATTCAGTACGTCTACCCAAGAATGTATATTTTTTAAAAGTTCTCTAGATAATTCTGCAAAACAGACATGGAAGGTAATGACCAGGAAGCCTTCCGGTGTGCCCCTGGAATGGCACCAGAGTTAGGAAGAGGCTGTTCTGTACTGATGCCCTGTGACCTTGAGGAAGTTAGTGACATACTCCTTGGGGTCGGTTTCTTTTGTAAAAAGCATTTGTAATTCCTACCTTGAAGGGTTGCCCTGGGGCTGCTAGAAGCACCATTAGAGTGGCTGACACCTAGACCCTCAAAGCTCCCTTCTTGCTGTCTTTGCACTCCCCTCTCCCTGTATCAGCTCGAAAGGCCAGAGACTAGGTTGGCCTTTTCTGAGCCCTGATCAGGCCTCAGGAGAGTCTGGGCTCTGGCCCCAGCTGGGCTAGCTCCCTGTCCATCTCCCAGGGGGTTCCATCTCTATACTGACACTTGGCCTCTTCATTGCTTCCTGGTGGTAAAGCCTGTGGACCTCCAAGACCTGCCAGGCTCGCCTCGCTCAGCAAGCCTGGGCATCTGCCTCAGGGACCGGAGCCCATTCTTGAAAAATGAAGAATGAACAGATAACCAGCTCTCTAGATAAAACCCCCTGGACAAAAACCTTGCTGGAAGCCTTCACTCATTCACACCTGGCTTTTCACCTTCCTCTTCAGATTAGATTTTTTTATTCAGTGCTTATTACTGTTATGATTATTTTTCAAAATGAAAATAATGTTATTCTCTTTTTTCTGATATTAAATTAACCCATGTTTAGTGTAAATTTTTAAAAAATTGAGAAGTAAGTGAAATTTCGTCATCCAGAGATGACCGTTGTTAACATTTGTGTTGTCTCTCAGCGTACTCATGTATGGAGTAATTCAAGAAAAAAGGTCATACTGTATTTCAGAATTCATCCCCTGCAACAGTCT
Organism: Rhinolophus sinicus; assembly: GCF_036562045.2. Taxonomy (NCBI): domain Eukaryota; kingdom Metazoa; phylum Chordata; class Mammalia; order Chiroptera; family Rhinolophidae; genus Rhinolophus; species Rhinolophus sinicus. The sequence continues at coordinate 178,120,674 of NC_133754.1, forward strand.
TTATTAAAGGTGTTATCACTTAAGTATTAGTTCTTACTATTGTTGATAATAACTTAATTTACTGTCATATGTTTCAGTAAGAAAACATAAAAGTTTCAGTAAGAAAATATTCAGGAGACAGCCTTGTGCATACTTCGTTTTGTTCTTTCCTGATAGAGGCATGGTTCTGTAGTTTTGGTGTGTGTTTTTGTTTAAATAAACAAGGCAAGGGCTGATTGTTGCTTTATCAAGCAGTTTTTAAAAATGTATTTGTTTACTTTGTTCCTGATTATCAAAGTATCGTGTGTTCATTGTAGAAAATGTAGAGTTCAGAAGACTGTTTTAAAAAAATGGGGGGAAATTAACCATCCTCCCACATTTCAGAAGCAACTGCTATTAGCATTTTGGAATAGTTCTTATTTCCCCCTTTTTAACATGATTGAGAACATGTAGTGTACATACAATTTTGTATCCAGCTTTTTATTTTCTGTTCAGCATGAAAACAATTAGCATTTAAAAAAAAAAACCTCTTTGTAAACAGCCATTTCTAACGGTTACAAAATAGTCTCTCTTGTGATTATACCATAGTTCACTTTCATGAGCCCTCTCGTTGGACATTTAGTTTGTTTAAACTTTTTTGTTATTATAAATAAGGTTGTAGTGAGTATTTTTATACAAACGTCTTTGTTGAGATGATTTCCCTAAGATACAGTCCCAAGTGTGGAATTATAGCACAAAGGGAACGCATATTTTTAAGGTTCTTAGTACATACTGCCTAAATCACTCAGAGGGTCTTTAGAATATGTATATTTTTTTTAAATTTGCCTTTTCTAATCCCTAACATTTGAACCTAAAATTTTTAATGTGAGCTTAAGATCTTGCTTATGTTAGAAGCATTGCTTTTACTTCCACACTCCACAGGAAAGATTAAGTGATTCTTTATATAAATCCATACAATTTTTCTAGAGGATAATATGGCAGGATATGCCAAAACCCATACATTTCTGATTCAGTGACTTAGGAATTTATCCAAAATAAATTGTCAAGAATCTTATCTGTAGAAGTGTCTGTTGATGTATTATGTATAATAGTAGAAAACTACAAACTGTCTAAATTTCTGACAGTGGGAAAATAAGTTGTTTTACATCTGTGTACTAGAATCTTTATGTATATAGATAGTTATGACAATATTTTACAGACATAGTAAAATATTTTTTGGAATTTATTTTTTTAAGGTAGATTACATAACAGTATTGTGATTTCATTTTTATAATGCAGAGCTTCATGTACATAAACAATTGGCAGCTTATTCACTTCAAAATGTTAATGGTGGTCATTTCAGGTAATGGGATTATGAACAATTTTTATTTTATTCTTTGTGAGATTTTTCTTAATTTTTAAAAAATTTTCCAAGTCTTTTGAGGTCAGATTTTAAAAAATGGAATTATAAAAATGTTTCATCTTTGGTGTGTGAGAAGGAAATGATTGTATTGTAGGTTCTATCCCTGCAATCACATCTGACCCCTAAACCCTCCCCCAACAACATCCCAACCCCCAGCCCAGGCCAGCTCTGCTGAAGGACTGAGGTCTTCCCACCCGAGACTCTGACATCTGTCAGCCTGCTGTTTCACCTTCGCTTGAGTTTGCTGTAAGTGGGCCTGCTGAACATTAAAGCACTTGGCAGAAACCACCAGTAAATCTGGCCAAGATCCTTTCACTGCCGCCTTTTTCTGAGAAACTGCTCTGAAGTGAAGCTGGGTGCTAGTGGCGCTGAAGGAGGGAAAGACTGCTAGCAGACTGGGCAGGCAGGGTGCCCTAAGTGAGCAGCGGAGCAGCACCCAGTGGCATTGTGGGTGTTCTGAGTCAGGCCGCGGGGAGGCCTGCCGCGAGGCTGTACCCTGTGCTCTGCCATCCCCCTCCTCTCTCCACCTTTTGTTTTCCTGAACTTGTAAGGAGCAAGTGTGATGATGCTGCTGCTGATATGACATGTGAGGATACAACGAGGACAACGATGGCCTCGATGATGTTGATGATGGTTTTACAATCGTTATGAGGCAGCACATTGTAATGGAAAGGGCTCTTGTTTAGAGTCAGACTGTCCTGGATTCAAATCCTCACTATTTCATTTGTCACCTGTTAAGGTCAGCACATGGCCTCACCTTTCTGTGCCTCTGTTTCCTCGCTGTAAAGTGGTGGCAGTGGTGCCTGTCACACAGGGCTGCAGGAGAACGAAACGGCACAACATCCCTAAAAGTGGCCTGCATGGGTGCTGGGCCTCAGTAATGTTTGCCTGTGTGTCCCTCCCACTTCGTTCCCCACCTTGTGACTTTGAATATGGATTGACTGTTTTCATGAGCCTAACACAGCCTACCTGGTAGGAGGAAGGACTAGGCCAGGTGCTGTGGACTCCCCAGAGGGAGGAGTGGCACCAAACTGGCAATTAGGGTGGGTGAGTTCTTGGCTCAGGCGCACCACTGACTTTTTATGTGGTCTTGGGCCCTGGGTTACTGCTCTGTAACACCTGCCCCACCCACTGCATAGACGTTATGTGAGGTTATTGGATGTGAATAAAATAACAGAGGACAAAACACTTTTGCGTAGTATGAACTCTACTATGTAACTGTCAGGTGAAATAATGAAGATTCATAATATATTAAGAGGAGGTGATAATGGTGTTTTGTATGTTTTGAGGATTATGTGAAATAATGCACTGTCAAGTTTCTAGCCCAGTGTCTGGAACGTAGTAAGTGGGAGATGTTGTTGGTGTCCTTGCCATTGTTGTTAATCATTATTTTAAGAAGTCTGATAAAGATTGAAAAGATGAACTTGCAGGCAGACTGTCCCCAAGGGCACGTTGTGCCTGTAATATGATAGAAACTTAGTAAATATTTTCATTAATTCATTGATTTGAAAAGAAGTCAGGAAGTGATGTAAAAATCAGAGTAACACAAGCAGCATTTGCATAGCAAATAACCAATTTATAACCTACTTGCATATTCATGACTTTAATCCTCCCAACTACTTACTCTCTGAGGAAGGGACTAACATCCCCATTTGATAGATGAAGAAACTGAGACTCAAAGTGGGGAAATGACTTGCACATTGTCACCACACCGAGAATTTCACCCAGAACCAGCATTATCAAATTGTTGCCCTAGGTACCCTTCCTCTCCTGACTCCCTGTCTGTGTCCCCAAACACCACTCTTCCAGAGGAGGCTTGCCACCTTCGTTCCTGGCCGGCCCAGGCTGCCCGCCTCCTGGTGCTGGAGTGCTTCTGGCACCCGCCACAGCCCACGTAAGGCAAGCTGCTCAGGTGGGGGCAAAAGAAGCCAATGGAGGGTGTGCAGCCCGCTGAGTGACGAGGGACCAAGCAGCCGTTCGGCACCCAGTCGCTCTTCCAGAATGCCCAGCAGCCCCTTTGCTTTTCCAGCTGAAAAATGTATAGCTGTTGCTATGGCGAAAGCCTGACTGTCTCCGTGCCTGGGACCAATTGCTCCAAATCTTTTTTAGTCTCTACCCTTTCTAGTGCATTTATTTCGCAGTTTCTGGCCAGGGCCTGTGGTCTGCAAATAAAGATGTCAAACAGCCGCTGTGCCACTGAACACACAGATCCTGGGCACCACTGCCCCTTTCAAAGCTTCCTTCCGGAGGCTTCCGGCCTTAGGTCCCTCGTAGACCTGGGAGGGAGACTGCAACTCTTACTCAGTTCTTTTGTGTTTTTCATTCTCAGAGAGAGGATATGTTTATTGCAGAAAAATTGGGAAAATATAGAAAAGCACAGTAAACCTTAATATTCATTTAGTAAATATTTCCCAAGCACTTATTAAATACTAGGTCTTCTGGTAGATGTGACAGATATCGACACAAATAATATATTAGCTATCTTCCCATGACCAAAAGGTAATTACTATGAATATTTTGACAGGTTTCCTCCCAGTTTTAAAAACTATGCATTTTGAAAAAAATCATATTTGAGATCATTTCTGCTGCGTATATGTATACACGATTTTGTGTCCTGCTTGTTCTTTAATTCGGGGGTAACATGAGCATGATTCCATAAATAGTATCTTGAAACATCATTTCTTTTTTTTCTGATTACAAAAGCAATCCATGCTTGTTATAAAACATTCAAACATTCAAATGTTTCAGAACTAGACACTGGAATGTACTCATTTATACCCTCTGCATAAGAAATGGATAGTCTTAACCAGTTTTAATGGCTCTATGTATTCAGCTACTTCCCTGTACTAGCACTTTAGATTTTCTGATTTTTCATTATTAAAAATAAAGCTTAGATAAATATCTTTGTATACAGAACTTAAATATTTTTCAGAGTCCATTCATGTGGTAATTTCCCAGTTGAGAGATTTAGGGGTTAAAAATTGTATGAACATTTGCATCAATTTGAATCTCTATTGATGATATATGACCTTATCCATTTCACCATAGCTTCCTGGCATTGAATATTGTAATTAAAAACCACAACATCAAATTTTGTTAACTATGATGACTGAATTATATCTTGTTTTAATTTCCATTTCTTCAGTGTCTGTTGAATTTTCCATGTTTGTTAACCAGATGTACTTCATCTTTCTTCAAGACATTTTTTTTCTGCTTAGCTATTGGGATCTTAATATTCTTATAAATTAATATGAGGGCTTTATATAGCAGAGTGTAGGAAATTCTACAGGCTCATTAAGAGACAGATAAGCCTGGCTTCTCTGTGTTCTATAATAATAAGAATTTGGGGTTGTGGAATCAGATTACCCAGATTAAATTATGTTATTCCTGCTTTCTAGTTGTGTACCCTGAACAAGTGATCTGTCTGCCTCAGTTTCCTCATCTTTGAAATGGGGATAATAATAGTGTCTAGCTGTTAGAAATCAGTAAGAGTTTGTATATAAAGTTCTTAGTGCCGTGCCTGGCTGGAACTCAATGACTGTGAGCTTTATCACCATATTATTTCCCAGATAACCTTTTCGTAGTCCTGGAATATTTCTCCCCCACCCTTTTCCAGCCCCAGTTATCAGGCTGTCTCATTTTATGTTTCTGCAGATCAGCCAAATGGCCGACGACACGGTTGCAGAGCTGGACAGGCATCTGGCAGTGAAGACCAAAGAACTCCTTGGATGAAAGTCCGCCAGACCCAGCAGTTCTTCAGAGCCCAGTTTCTGGTGGATCGCCCGGGTGGCGAATTGGCATCTGTCACGTGTCCACACAGAAGGCTGTCACCGTGTACTTGTCCATCCTTGCGAGGCCCAGCCTTCCAGTGGGACACCCAGAGCTGTTCATCCTCTTCCTCCTGTGCCCTGTCCACCCCATCTGCTCTGGGCCTTCTGGCATGAGTGGCTCTCGGAGAATATCTGTTGCTGACAGAGGGCCTTTACTTGGGCATTTGCCCTGAGATGTTGCCATTGGCAGGCTTAGCACCAACTGCGCTTCATGTCGGGAGCCTCCTTTTGAAACACTTAGTTGTGCCCTGTCCCCAACTCTAAACTTTGCTTAGGCTGATGTGGGCCTTCACCTGTGACTGGATAACTTTGCTAGAGGCCCATTTTCACAAAACAATAAAATTGAAAGGATTGGAAAGAATAATAACCACAAAGGAAACAGTAGAGTCGGTCTGGATGAGTGCTCTCTGAGGACCTGTGTGTAAAGCAGCCAGAACAATACTTTTGCCTCTGGGTCATCTTTACACATGCTCTTTTCTCTGCCTCTGCGTTCCTCCACTCCTCACCTGGCCAGTCCTGTTCACCCTTCACATCTCATCTGGGAAAGCACTTCCTCTGGGAAGTCTCCTCCCCACCCCCCAGGACCCTTATTATTGGCTCTCATAGCACCATCTGCTGTTTTTATCGGAACCTTAATTGTTCTTTTTGATAATTAGTCTGCATATCTTCAGTAGCCTCAGAATTTGGCATAATGCCTGGGACACAGTAGGCACTCAAATGTGTTGTGAATGAACTGTACATAGTAGCTACTCAGCAAATGCTGGCTGCTTTTCCTTTCTTTCCATCTGAACATGTTCCACACTTGCTCCATCCTGAACGTTTGCTTGGTTATGAGATACCTTTCCCCAGGGTCTGCCTGCGATTCACAGATAAGAGGTTTGCTGTGGCTCATTTTGGGGTACTGGGTTAAGTTAGTCCTCCCCCCCACAATCATTTTTCTTCTGTTCGTTCGTTCGTTCATTCATTCATAATAGAGCCATCATGCGCCAGACGCGGCTCGAGTAAACTTGCAGGATTGTGTTATCTCCACTTTACAAATGGGAAACCTGAGACTTGATAGTATTAGATCATTTGCCCAAAGTAATAAAGCCAGTGACAGGGTTTCACATTCACCGTCATTCACATTTTACAGAGAGGGAGGAGCTCAGAGGTAAAGTCTCTGGCCCAGGGTTACACAGCTGGCACATGGCAGAGCTGGGATGCAAACGGGCCTGACCTAAAGCCTGTGCTCTGCCCACTGCATCCTGCTGCCTTCGTAAACATGAGTGAGCACCAGTTGGAGTTGGGTGTCACGTACTGTGCTCCACGCTGGGCACACAAATGGGTAACACCCCTGTCTTTGAGTGAGGGGTGTGTCGGGCACCGGACTGAGCCGCTATTTATGTCTTGGGTGGAAGGTAGGAAGTTCGCTCCAGTCCTGCCAAATGTCTGCCTGTAGGACGGCACCCACCTCGGCAGCAGCAGGGCCTTGCCGTGTTCCTCAAAGCAGCACCCAGCTTCTCTTTGTTGTTCAACTCCTCTCGGCTGTCCCGTGCTAGAGGTGATGGGGTGCACTTCCCCTGCTTGTCCTGGTGGGACATGCTGACGACAGCCAGGGAGACTCAAGGTCAGAATTGGCCGAAGGTGGAAGAAGCGAACCATCTCCACCCTGATTGCTTGTTCTCAGTCAGAGCCCACTCACCAGCCCTGAGTAGCTGTCGCACGACTGGAAGTCAACTGAAGGAAGAACAGGGATAGAAAGAGCAATCAAGGAAACTTTTTGGGGGTAAGCCACATGGCGAGGGCTTTGCAACAGTTTTTCATGAGTGGCCGAAATTCCCCACTCACTGCAAATGTGCTTCTCAAAGATGCAGGATTTTTTAATAAACAGAGGAAATGATAAATTATGTTGTAACTCCACTCCAAAGGCATTTGGTTCTTAACAGCCAAATCCTCTGTAGTCTTTAAATAAACAAAAACTTATTTGGTGAACAGACGGGGGGGAAATTGAAAGATTTTCTGTACTTGGGTTCCACATGTCAACAATTTCTCTCCTGTGTGTATGTTGGCCAAAGCCGTATATCATGATAAATGAATAAAGGAAAACCTCGGGCCCAGGGCAGTCAGACAGCTCAGCAAATGGCTTTCAGCTGATTGCTCTATTTCAGTTGACATTTATCAAAGAGTTTCTCTGTTACTCTGAGTGTCAGGGCTTAGGTGGTGGCAGGGACGAGAGTAAGACTACCTGTTTGGATGTGCTGAGTAATGAGTAATGCTGGAACAATCCAGTCTCCCTCTCTCCCTCCCTCAGTGTCTCTCTTTCAAAAAGAAAAGCTGGGTATGGAAATTCTCACACTTGCCAGAAGAATTAACCACCTCCTCTATTCAATTCAACAGCTTTCAAAGTCCCATGAAAAATACAGCCCAAAGAGAATTCAAGAACTTTTTTCCTGTTTGTTATTTTCTTCTTTCTTCCATGTGTGCACACGTGTGTGTGTGTGTTGGAAATTACAAAAGAAACTAGAATGTCAAAAATTCGAAGAAACTCCTCAAAAGTCCATCCCCAATCTTACTCCCTTTAACAATTAGAGGTGTAGCCTTCCAGACTTTTCTTTATACATACATCATTTTTAAAAAGTGAGGAGGGAAGCTATTCTGTTCCTATTCTGAAGCTTGCTTTCTTTTTTTTGGCCAACAATATATGGCCATATATCCATGCATCTACATACAGACACAATGCATCCTTTTTCATTGCAGGGCAATATTCCACGATATGGATGTACCATGACTTATTTCACTGTTACCCCTACAATATTTTTTAAAAATTAATTCAAATGCATTAAGGATGTTTGTAATTGAAGACTATTTTTTTTTAAGGGGAGAAAGAACCCTATTCTATGTTTATCTGTTTGGTAACTTTGTCTTCAACCTCAGACTAAAATTTACTGAATGCCTAGTGTGGACCAGGTACCATGCTGGACACGTGTTACTACATTCAAACTTCCGAACAATCCTCATTGGTGTTTGTATTACTCCTCTCTGTGTTTACATATGAGAAAACTGAGGTTCAGAAAGGGTATTTAACAGCCCAAGGGCACACAGGTTATAAGTGCCAGAGTGAAGTCTGAAACTTCTGTCTGACCTTGAAGTGGGTGCTTAATCACTGGGCTTTGGTTCAGAAGTCTTCATCGAGTATTTAACTCGAAATGGCACCTGGCATTGTCCTGGGCCTGACGGTGATCTAAGAGAAGCAGAAAGCTTGCTTTCATAAAACAATTAGAAAGCTACTTCCAGTAAAGGACAGCATGTAAAAGAGCACACCTGGCACGTAGTAAGCACTGAAGACATGGTAGCTCTCATGGAGACAGGAAAGATTCTATATTTGTACCTCACCTGTTTGGCAGACTCTTCTAGAATGTGTCAGATAACCAGGGAGTGAGCAGAAAGACCACCCAGCAGTGAATAACAATGACAATGACAATAATAGTATTGACAACATTGGAACTGATACTGGCTTGGTGCTTTTTAGTTTTCAGAGTGTTTCTACATCCTTTATCCCACTGAAACCACCAAGCGAAGCTTTGTGGTTTCTTTTGGCCTCAGAATGATCAGTTTTCATGATGTGCCTGACAAGGTATATTCTCTCTTTGGAGAGGTACAAATTTTGACATGTAGTTTATAGATTGTGATGTTTAGGTTTTCTGCATTGCTTATTTTTGACCCTTCGATGCATCCTGGACTGAAAGTGGTGTGCTTTAGTCCTGTTACTAGAGTTTCCATTTCTTCTCGCATTTCCTGTCATTTCTGCTCTATGAACGTGCTGGTGTGTTTGATGCACAGATAGCATGACTCTCATATCTTTGTGTCATTCAGTGCTTGGAGTCCGAATTCTGTCTTCTCCTATATGAAGATTACAGGTCTATCTTTCTTTTTGTTTTCATTTGCTTGGTGTATCTTTCCTGTTCCTTTATTTTTAGCCTTTTCAAATCACTGTGTTTTAGGTATGTTTCTTTATTTTAGAGTTGGGTTTTGTTTCATGAACCATTGTGAAACTCCTTTTTAAAATTATCTTTATTTTTAATTGTTGTGAAATGTACCATCTTAACCATTTTTAAGTGTACAGTTCAGTCGCGTTAAGTACATTCACACTGTTGTGTGACCATCTCCAGAACTCTTCACCCTGAGAACTGAAACGACACCCATTCAACAGCTTCCTACAGGCCCTGGCGACCACCATTCTACTTTCTGTTTCTATGAATTTGACCATTTAGGTACGTCATACACAAGTGGAACCATAGAGTATTTTTCCTTTTGTGACTGGTTTATTTCACTAGCATAATGTCCTCAAGGTTCATTCATGTTGTAATGTGTGTCAGAATTTCCTTCCTTTTTAATGTCAAAAAATGTTCTTTTACAAGTATATATGAAACCCCTTTTAATAGGTGACTTAAACTCATTCATATTTGTTAATACAGGCAGACCTCAGAGATAATGCGGGCTCAGTTCCAGAGCCCCACAATAAAGCGACTCATAATCCTTTTGCTGGTGGAGGGTTCTGCCTTCGATTTAAAAAACACAAATTCTGTGAGGCACCGTGGAGCGAAGTGCAATAAGACAATGTGTCTCTATGCTGACATGCTTAGAGCCTGTTTACTCTGACGTGCAGCGTCGACACTAGGTGATTGGGGGTCTAAACCCTTAGCAGATGAGGGGCTGGAGATTAGATTGAGGAGAAAGGCTTGCTTCTGTAGAGAGGGACTTCACTGTTTGCTGACGGAACAAATAAGTGATGGTCCCTGTTTCTTGTATTCCTTTCTTCTGCTGTCTGTTTGAATCCCTCCTGTTAGGTTAGAGCAACCTGACATGTAGCCTTTATCTCCACTCTTCTGCTTAAAAACCTTCCGTGGCTCCCCATTGCCTGCTGAATTTGTACGAACCCATCACCCCAGGATCCAGTACCTTCTGCAATCTGGTCTTGTGATACCTGTCTCACAATTGCCCCAGTGCAACCAGTGCTTAAGCTATTAGGTTGGTGCAAAAGTAACTGTGGGTTTTGTAATTATTTGTTAAACTTTCAAACTGCAAATACTTTTGCACCAACCTGATACATAGAATTACTATCTTTTCTGGTTTCGTGCTGCTTTCTTTCTTCCACCTCCATGTCTTGTCTTAGGCTATTTTCTTTTCCTGGTCTGTGCACCCTTAAACCCCTGCCCCCTCAATAGGCAAACTTTCTATCTAGCCTTCAAAACCCTTGGTCCCGTGTCCTTTGTACTAGTACAGGCATTTCTTTATCTAGATCTGCATATGCCCACTGAGCATCTCCACTTGGATGTGCCTCACACAACCCAAACTCAGCCAGCGCCCCCTGGAATCCGTGTTCCCACCAAGGTGCCGAACCAGGACACTGGGAGCCACCTGTGCTCCCTCACCTCCACCCCCTTCATCCAGTAAGTCCCCAAGCGCTGCCAGTTTTACCTGCAAAGTGCTCTCCTCTCCTTTCTGGGCACACCCTGGAGAAGTGTGTACCCGGGAACACGTGTGGCAGATGGTCCCGGCTGGCCTCGCTGGGAACTCTGGCCCTGTCTCCGAGGCAAAACACCCTAGCACTGGGTTAGCCTTGTGTGAGCCCCTTGCAAGAAAGTTCGCTGCCCTTGGAATCTTTGCATTCCCTGACTAACTGGGGCCTAGCAGGTGCTAAGGAAATGTCCATTTGTAACGGGCCTACCGGGCCTACAATACAAATGAAGTCAATTTACATCAATAACCCAAAGTCTCTCTCATTCTCACCTGCTCGCTCAGACCTCCAACCTCACCTGCCAAGTGGGCCTTAGGAGTTTCCAAGCATCTCCTAAAGGCTGCCGCCCATGCCGTCCACAATAATGGCGCCCACCACAGGCTCAGCTTGGCGTCTGCAGCCCTGAATGCCCCTGGGGAGCTGTGCCTGTGTTCCTACTGGAGTCAGTGTGAGCAACAAGAGTGCTGGTTCCTGGGCTTCGGCGGCCTGAGCACGCTGGCTGGTCTCTTCCCTAATCCTGTGCCACCCTTGGGCCGCTGAGTACACAGCAGCCTCACCTGGGCCGAGCCTCTGCCGCCTCCCCCCACAGCGGCTCCTCCACAGGCTGAGTTCTGCCCCTGATGTGGGGCTCTGCTGGCCCAGGGGGCAGGGCACCCGACTCTTCTCTCCCAGCTCCAGCCTCAGCCCAAATTGCCCCCTCTTCGCGGATAATAATAGTGGTTAGCATGTCCGGGGCCTTTGCTCTGTAGAGGCAACTCTAGAAGGTAGCTATTATTTTGCTCGTTTTACAAATGAGGAAGCTGAAGCAGAGAGTTAAATTACTTGTTCAAAGACAAGACCCGAGGAAGCTCGGATCTCAGGGAGCCTGATGTCGGACCCCCAGCTAGGCGGCCTCAGTAAGTTGTTTTTAACTCAGAGACCAGAGGGGCTGGAAACAGCCTGGTGAGGTGCTGAAGTGGCCATGAGAACTCATGGGGCCTGTCCACGTTTTGCCCTTTCTATCCTCAATAAAGGTCACTCCATTTTCCCATGGTTACCAAGGAAGACCTTGGACAAGATCAGTGGTGTCCAGCTGAGCCAGAGAAACTGGGCTGGTCCCTGACAACATTTTCACGCATTTAGGGCAAAATAAGTACAATAAAGGTGAGGTAGCCAATGTTTGCACACATTTCAATGTGTGGAACCTAAGGGACTATTCTGTATTCCTGGGTCTTGCTTTCTCTACTTCTGTTTTTGGTGTTCAAATATCCTTTCTCTTATGATAAGAAGTTAGTGATTCTTAAAAAAAAAAATCCTCATTTAGAGAAATAAAATCTGGTTACCTTCTGTTGGTCCCCTCCATTTTTTTTTTTTAACTTTACTGATGCATGAATCCCAAAGTCTGGGAGCTATGGAACCTCACGCCTACTCCTAGAGCTGAGGTCCCCCAGGCTGTCATCCCAGGGAAGCTGGAACTGTAAGCAGGGAGAGAAGCAACAGAGGGAGGCGGTTTGACATGTGTGGGTGTCAGGGATCCAGTGGGTGAGCAACGGGTGGGGGTGAGTGAGGCAGGGTCCGAAACAGGACAATAGCCAATCAGGAGGGTTCAGAGACCCACAGGGAGGAGGGAGAGGTAAGTCAGAAGAGAGAGGCAGGGATAGAGACAAACAGGGGGAGAGGGAGATACACATGACCAGAGGGAGGGGGAGAGAGGCGGAATCACAGGGAGACAAAGACAGAAACACACCCCCACAGGCACATGTACAAACAGAGACCAGCTGGTAGAGACAGAGATAGAGACGAACAGTCACAGACACAGAAACAGGTGGTGACAGTGAGACAGTTAACAGCCCGAAAGAAACACCTAGAAATAGAGACACTGAGATAGACACAGTGACACAGAGGGAGATAGAGAAATACACACAAAGAGAAAGACAGAAATCCAGGGAGAGAGACTCACAGTGTTAAAAAAAAAAAAAAGAATAAGAGAAGAAAACGAAAACTGGAAAGAGACACACATGTAGATGGAGACAGAGTGAGGCAGCCTGAGTGGGGTGGGGTGGGGTGGGGTGGGGGGAGAGTGAGTGACCTGGTGGCTGTGTGGCCCCTGGGGCACAGGGTGTGGGTGGAGGAAAAGGCCACATTGGAGGGGCCAGGGCTGCAGGGACCAGATAAGGACGCCTGCCAAAGGAAAGCAGGGGAAGGAAAGACGTTTGCAAATCCCAAGGGGGGGAAAGCTAGGGAGGCTGCCCCAGGCCCAAAGAACAATGGGTACTTGACTTCAGTGGGTCATTAATGAGACAATTAATGGAAAGAGTAACAGAGGCCTCCCCAGAGATGCCTTGGAGAGTGGATAAGTGGAATTATTGTGGAGGGTGTGCGGTGGTTCTAAGGGGGGTGGTGCTGTTCCCCACAGTCCCAGATGTCCAGCATGCCAACTGCAGATTCCTGGCCTGGGGCATGGGGCCTCCCCCAGCTCCCCCACACATGCCCTGTACTCCCTCCACCCTGGATCCTTGCCAGCCCCCAGATGTGCCCTGGCTTTCCTATCTCCTCCCTTTGCTGCCGCCTTCCCTCTACCTGGAATGTCATCCCTTGATTATCTCCATCCAAGGAAACCCTACCCATTCCAGGGGTAAATAAATGTGGTGCATCCATAGGAGTAAACGCGTTTTAACAAGAATAGAGCCCCCGAAACATAACAGGCCATGGAAAAAGCAAGTGGAGTCTTACAGACAGTGTGGTACCACTTACATAAATTAGAATGACATAAACAAAAAACGATTCTTTTAAAAAGTTATTCCTGACTCTATTTTGCATTATAAGATCATTTAAAAAGTGTGTGTGGGGAAGGAAGTCGTGAAGCGATACTTACCAAATTCGTAATGGTGACTGCCACTGGGGAGAGGGGGGAAGACATAAAGTGTACCCTAAATTCATTTCATATACCTATGTATACATATATATAAAAACTTGACAAAAATGTTTATTTTGGGTTGTGAAAATAGGAATGATAGGAATGGTTGTTACCTTGTTTACTGTTTTATTTTTTCCCTCTGTTTTAAAATTTGTCCCAGAGAGAGAAAGAGACAGAGACAGAGAGAGAGAGATCCTAGCTAACCTCGACCCAACTCAAATGCCACCTCCTGCAGGAAGTCTTCTGGGAACACACCCACTAATCAGATGTGGTTCTTCTTCCTGGTATCAAATTCTCAGGGCTCAAAGCACTTTCCCCCTTGTATTTCCCTTTGTGATGTTCATGGACTGTCTTCCCTGCTGGATGGAACCCTTTTGAGGACAGGGACTTCCTGCACAAAGCTGGCACAGAGGTGGCGCCCAAGGATGACTGAACTTACCTCTCCCATCCCACCATGGTAGGAGGCAAACTACAAGGCTCTAATCACATGTCAGATCCAACACACACAATCGTTTTGGGGGGAGGGGAGTGAGCTCCTGAAATTCAAAGTATGGCGTCTGGAATGGGGGGGATCTAGAAAAGGGGAACAGCTGCTATTCACAAATGTTCTGGGAGGAAGGAGGAGGTCTTGTTGCTGTGACCAGGAAATCATCCCATTGCTATTTAGCTGGTTGTTTCTGAAGCTACTTCCAGCAAAATTCCCCTCACCCATTCTAGTAGGGCACAGAGGCATTTAGCACTTTCCACCCAAATCTGCCTATTAAGAACCCCCGAGTTCACTAGCCTCCAGTGAACCCCAGTTGCTGGTAAAATGGCGCCACTGTAGAGGTGGAAAGAAGGGGGACATAGTCCCAGCCTACACATCCAGGCAGCGTTGGTCCCTCCATAACCACAGCCTGTGCTCCGTGCTCTGCCCTGAGCTACCTTATCTGATTTACTCCTCACCATAGACAGCCCTTTGGTGCCTAACATTTGGTTAAGCCCATGGATTTATAACCTTATATAAGTTTCAGGTGTACAACATTATAATTTGACATCTGTGTACACTACAAAGTGATCACCATCAAAAGTCTACTTTCCACCCGTGACCATATAATTGACCTCTTTTATTCATTTGGCCTCCCTCCACCTGCCCGTTTCCCTCTGGTAATCGCCGATCTATTGTCTGCATCCATGAGTTTGTTTTCTTTTGTTTGTTTTATATATACAGTAGTACCTCCGTTTTCGAACATCTCCATTGATGAACATTTTGGTTTATGAACACTGTAAACCCGGAAGTAAATGCTTCAGTTTTTGAACATGGCTCGGAAGTCGCACATGTCACACGGCTTCCGCTGAGTGCAAGATCCTGAGACGTAGCTGTGGGCTGTTTTCGAACGTTTCAAAACTCGAATGTTCTTCCAGAACGGATTACGTTCGAAAACTGGGATACCACTGTTCATATATACATATATATATGAGGAAGGTCATACAGTATGTGTCTTCCTCCCTCTGACTTATTTCACTCAGCATAATACCCTCAAGGTCCATCTATGTTGTCACAAGTGGCAAAATTTCATCGTCTTATGGCTGGGTATTATTTTGCGATGCATATAGTTTATACACCACATCTTCTTTATCTATTAATCTGTCAGTGGGCACTTAGGTTGTTGAGGATTTTAAGACCTAAAGAAAGCAAATGGGGCCGGCCCGGTGGCTCAGGTGGTTGGAGCGCCATGCTCCTGATGCCCAGGTTGCTGGTTTGATTCCCACAGGAGCCAGTGAGCTGCGGCCCTCTACAGCTAAGACTGTAAACAACGGCTCTCCCTGGAGCTGGGCTGCCATGAGCAGCTGGAGGTCGTCGTGAGCTGTGGCTGGCTACTGTGTGCTACCATGAGCTGCTGGCGGCCAGCCTGAGTGGCCGGCAGCCAACATGAGTGGCCGGCAGCCTGCAAGAGCTGCTGTGAGCTGCTGTGAGCGGCCGACCGATGACTGGTGACCAACTGCCTCAAGCCGGGGGGAGCGCAAGGCTCATAATACCAGCATGGGCCAGGGAGCTGTGTCCTACACAACTAGACTGAGAAACAACGGCTTGAACCGGAGTCGGTGGGGGGAGGTGGACGAAGGGGGAAAAAAAAGAAAACAAATGAATCACAAGACCGCTTCGATGCCAGGAAGTCCTTGCCAAATAAAACAGCCTTGTGACCCAGAGAGTCCCTTGAATTCTCAGAACCTATTGAACCTATTAGATCCCATTTATTTATTATTTATTTATTTATTTATTTATTTATTTATTTATTTATTTTTCAGTAATTTTTGTTTGTTTGTTTGTTTGTTTTTAAGGAGGGCACAGCTCACAGTGGCCCATGTGGGGACTGAACCAAAAACCTTGGTGTTATTAGCACCACACTCTAACCAGCTGAGCTAACTGGCCACCCAAGATCCCATTTAATAATAGGTGACTTAGTTGCCAAACTCAGAGCAGATTGGAAATTGTGAGTTAGAATGTGGAAAAGGGCAGCTTCCACGCTGAGAGATCTGTTGAGTGCTGAATACATGAATGAATGAGTGAATGAATGAATGAATGGCTGCCAGCCTGATTTCTACCTTGTACCTGATTTCCCTTCCTCTGCTCCATCTCTTGCTGTCAGATGAATCATGTTAAAACAGCCCTTTGCTGTGACATGGTAACATGGTCACTGGTAACGTGACATGGCCCTGCTCATAAGCCCTCCACGGTTCCCCATTGCCTGGATAACTGAATAACCACCTAACCAATTTCTGTTCCCCCATAACTGGCCCTTCTGACCCTTCTCCCCATGGTGACCTTTTCAAAACGCACATCATGCCACTCCCCTTCCGAGGCTCTCTATCACCCCCAGGAAAAAGCCCCAAATTCTTACCTTAAGGTCTTCACTGCAAAGTTTGACCTGGACTGGTTTCTAACCTCATCTCACACCAGACTCTCCCTTGCTCTGGCTCCAGCCACTCTGACTTCTCTCAGGTCCCCACAGTGTCCCTTCAAGGACTTCGCACATGCCATCCCTGTCTGGGGCTCTCCAGACCCTGCTCTGCCTGTATATCCTTTAGATCTCAACCCAATGTCACTGCTTTGGGACAGCCTTCCCTGACCTTCCCAGGTTGGGTTTGTACCATCTGTCCCCCAGCACCACACTGTCCCATTTGATTATGTGTAATGTCCTCGATGTCTGTCTTCTGCCCAAACTGTGAGCTTCAGGAAGGCAGAGACTCTTATTCCCCATCACATGTTTGGTGCCCCAAATGAAGCCTGGCATCCACTGTGCACTCTACAAGTATTTGCTGAATGACTGAATACGTACATTTGGCTGCTCATTGAAATTGATTTATTCAGTCAACAAATATTTATTGAGCATCTACTAAGTGTCAAGTCTGGTTCTCCACACTCCACAGAAGTGAATAAACCAACTCTGATTCCCTGCCCTGATGGAGCTCACAGTCTACTTGGAAGAGGCAGATATTAAACAGATAAAGAAGTAAGGCAATGCCAGCACGGCTAAGTGCTATGAGGAAAACAAAGCAGAAGGGAAGAGCAGTGTGTGTGTGTGTGTGTGTGTGTGTATGTGGGGGCGGGGGGAGGGGGTGGCAATTAAGATGGGGTAGTCAGGGAATGCCTCATGGAGGAGGTGACATTTCAGTGCTGAGCCAGAGTTCCTAAGAAACACAGGACTCTCTCCCACTTTGGGGCTGGCTGGGCCCCAGGTGTGTCCCTGTATAACAGTCACTGATCCCCACACCCTCCCTGCCTCCCAGGACTCCAGCAAGGACTCCAGCAGAGGTCTTTGGCGAGGCTTTGGGGCGGGAGCGAAAGCCTGAAACTGCTCTTCACAACAGCTGTGGTTGGGCTCTTTCTGCTAGGCGAGAGGCAGCGATTGCTTTGTGCAGTGAGGACTCACTGATTGTGGCCGGGCGAGTAGCACCCACAGACCTCGGCCGCCAGGGTTTACCGCGCACCCCCAGCGCCTTGGCGGGCCGTGCGCAATGCGTCAGCCCAATCTCGCCTCCTATATTCAGAGTTGATTAGACGCTATTTCTGCCTGGATTTTCAGAAGGCTCAAGAGCTTTTTTAATCACTACAGTGGCTCATTACGGTTTTGCAGTGACACTCATGTCCTTCAGTTCTCTTCTCAGATTAGATTCTATAGTCAGATGAATATTGGATGATTTCATTACATACAAATGCAATCAACAGTTTTGCATAAATTTCTTCTCTTTTTCTTGAGTTTCAATTGACCCCAGCACCCATGGTGGCAGGCGCGATCCACATGCAAATGAGCTGGGTTTGCAGCAGCGGAGAGGGGCCGGGATCAGGTGGGCACTTGCACCAGCGGGGAGGGGGAGGGAGCGAGCCTTGATTGCTCAGCCTTTGAGAGAGGCTTGGAGGAGGGGCGCAGCTCCCGGACAACCGCTGTGGCCGAGGGCACGCCCGTGCGGGATGGTGTTCCTGAAGATGCACTGAGGCACAGGGATGCCCAGGGCGGGGCAGGCTCTCTCTCTGGGCAGAGAATGGAATGTGCAGCTTCCGCCCTGGCAAGCTGGCCAGAGTGGTGTGCTTAGGTGGATTGGGCCAGAGCTATTTAACAAGTGGTATGGACATGTGTCAATATTTTAACAACTGGTCAGGCCTGAACAGTGCATTCCTGCGGTTGTTGTCTGTCACTGCCCTCGGTTCCCCAAGTCGGAGTTACAGAGATCCAGACTCTGAACTGAAGCAGGGGTGCCCGGTAATGCTCCCACGTTGGTGGTGGCACCACTGAGTTCCAGAGGGGGCGAAGGTTGGGCATAGAGCCACACAGCACTGAAACCAGAGCCTCCTGCTGCAGTCTGGGGGCTGCTTCCTGGTCCTCTGGTTGCCCCTGAGGACCACTCCTTCATCATTCTGTCCTGTGCGCAGTCATGAGGGTCCCTGCCTCCCCAGCTGAATGGACCCAGCCCTCACGGGCTGTGTGTCTGGCTTCTGCTGCCTCTCAGCCTCCACACACTCCCCCTTCTGTGCATCTCTGCGTGTGTTTCTCTCCTTGTCTCCATCCTTGAGTCTGTCCCTCTGTCTCTGTGTCCCTTCCTCTCCTTTCTCTCTGCCCCCATCCCTCTCCCCATCTCTTTGTCTGACTGCCTGTTCCCTTTGCCGGGCCACATTTGCTCCTTGCTCTCCGTGCCTGTGTTCCCAGAGCTGGCCTCTGAGGGGATTGGTAGATCTGAGGCCCCAGGCTGCAACCCCCGCCCCCCCATAGAGCTCTGGTCCCTGGAAGGAGGTGGTGGGGGAGGGGCTTGGTGTCTGAATTCTTCGGAGTCTTCCTACAGTAGCCAGTACTGGGCCATCCATTTTCTCTCCCAGTCAAGGACAGCAGGAAAGCAGCCATGCCTCTTTCATCACACACCTATTCTCACTCCGGCCTGGAGGAGGGAGCTGAGCGGTGGGGGTGGGTACGGGTGAAGAGGGCTCCCACTGAGCAGACTGGGTCATCCTGTCTGGCTCAGTCCAAACCTGCTGCTGTCGATGGCAGGCTCCCCATAGGAAACTCCCCTCCTGCCCACCCTCCCTTCAGCTCCTCCCGATAGAATGAACCTGTTCCCCCAACCCAGTGGAAATCTAGTCTGCACCCACCTCACCACATCCTTTCCTTTCCCTCCTCACCTCTCTCTCATCCAGGCAGAGGACTGCTTTCCTGGGATTCCCCTGCTTTCCAACCCCAGGCCACAGCACATGCAGGGTAGAGAGGAAAGACCTGGGCTCTAGATGCTGCAGCTCTGTGCCAAATCCCAGCTCTGCCACTTGCTAGCTGGGCCATCTCAGGCAAGTGACTTAACGTCTCTGAGCCTAGTTTCCTCCTCTGTAAATGCAGATAACACTCCTTCCCTTGTAAGGTTGGCATGAGGACTGTGTGAGGTAACATATGTAAAAGTACCTGGTGTAAAGTAGACATGCAATAAAGCGTTTGTTATGAATAAACGAATGGGTAACGATGAATGAGTAGTAGAATTTAGACATGCACAAATGGGGCTTGGAGGAGGAATTCCAGGGTCAGGAGTGACACAGGCAAGGGCATGGAGGTAAGAAATCTTGACGAGGGAACAGGGAGCCATGAGTGCTTAGCATGAATGCGGAGTCCAGAATCCCAAAGGGAAGTCTCAGGTAGCAGGGAAAGGACTGGTCGGAGAATAAGGAATTTACTCAGTGTCAACGATGCACCAGGCAGCTAAGACTAATTGTGGCAGCAGCTACCAGGAGTGGAGGCCCCGTGCTGAAGCATCTGCAAACATTATCTCATTTAATCTTCACAACAACCCTCTGAGGGAGATACTATTATTATTCCCACTTTACAGATGAGGAAATTGAGACCCAGGGAAGTAAATGGTTTTCCTGGGTCATACAGCTAATGATTGTTCCAACCGGGATTTGAACTCTGGTCTATCTGGCTCCAAAGCTGGTCCTCCATCCCCTTCCAAAGGGAGGACCCCCTCCACTCCTCCACCCCCACCCCCACACAATTTCTGGTGAGGTCATGTGAATAAAATGGCTTAAAAACACTTAACGGTTAGTGAAGGAGAGTAAAGAAAGGCATAATCAGAGGGCCCAAATATCAAGAAGATAGAAGCTTGGCACAAATGAATCAGGGAAGGCTTCCTGGAGGGGCTGGGCACAGAGGCAGAGACACGGCCCAGAAGTGAGGCTGAGGCAGCCATGGTGAGGGTAGAAGTAGGGTGGGTACTGTTACCCTGAGTGACACGGGAACACAGTGGCTCAGCCTGGGGCTGAGGCTCTTGACCTCGGTCTGCTTTGCACTGGGGTCGATTTGCTTGGCCCCAACTGGCCCAGCTTGTACTTCCTTCTTCCCAGTTCCTAGAAAAGCCAGAAGGGCAGGTTCCCAGTGACTCCAGATCTGGGCCCCATTCCCAGCTCTGCTGCCCTCTTGCTGCAGGACTTTGGCCAAGCTGACTCCCTTTTCTGATCCTTGCTTTGTCCACCTGTGCAATGAGGCTAATGGTGCCCACAAGCTGGGTACAGCTGAAGGTCAGGGGCAAACAGAGCCAGCACAGAGCCAGGTTCAGAGCAAGATCTGAGCAGTGCTGGCTCCTCCCTTCCACAGGGCCCCTTCCCCTCCCAGCAGCCTCAGACCCCCATTTCAGAGCATCCAAATCTGAAAGACGGGATGTGTGCGACAGTTGTCAGACTCCAAAGCCAGACTGCCCACTCTTTCTTGCTTCGTGATCTTAAGTAAGTTATTTAACCTAGTTCCATAGTTTCCTCATCTGTAAAATAAAGATGACAATATAAACCCACAATCCCTTATCTAAAACCTGTGAACTTAGATGATTTCAGAGCTTTTCTGATTCTAAAGTTTAATTCAGAATATATCCCATAGGCTGACTGCACAGCCTCCCCATGAGGCCTGGGGCATTTCTTATAACCAAACTTATTCATATTTTTTTCAACAAAACGTGAATGTTTGTACAAAGTAGTGGAATGAAGACCCAAAATAGCTTCTCCTTAGTTCAGGTCATTTTTGACACCACATAATTTGACACCAAACCTAAGTAAAACTTTTTAGTCACCAAAGCTCTTAGGATTTCAACATTGTGGAGAAGGGATTGGGGCCTGGGGTACTTGCCTAATGGAGCTGACATGCGGATAAGATGAGTTAGTACACGTGAGGCATTCAGAGCCAGGCCTAGCACGTAGTGAGTGCACAAGACATACTCTACAACGGGTCCCTCCCCTGCTCAAAACCCTCCATGGCTCCCACTTCGTCAGGGGCAAGTGCAAGCGATTTTGAGCGAGTTCCTTTATGGCTGGAGCCCTAACTCCAACCTCAGGTCTTACCTCTGCCTCGCACACCCTAAACTTTAGCTTTGCTATCTTTCTTCAGTTCCTCAGACACATCGAGTTCTCTCTCTGCAGGCTGTTGCACTAGCTGTCTTCTGCCTGAAATGCCCTTCTCCCCTACTCCCCTTTCTTAACTGTTTCATCCTATAGGTTTCACGGCCCTCACCTAAGCACAAATCACGTGCTAGGAAAGTTGCCGGTCCCCTCTGCCAGACTGCGTGATCTCTGGGAAAGCAATGGCCTTGTGCATATTCTCTCTGGCATACAGTAGCTGTTGAATGAGTGAGCGTCCTCACCCATCAATGGCGCTGTCATTAGCTTGGACTGAGTATGTGTTTGTTGAGTGAATAAAAGAAACACAGCTCTGGAAGGAAGATCCCACCACCCTATGCACCCCAGGAGAAGATTCTTAGAATGTTCTTCTCTCCCTGATCACTCCCTCTCCAAATTCCTTAAGCGATTTTTCAGAAAGGGACCCAGTCCATGCAGGGGGCCAGTGGGGCCTCCAGGATCACAAGGCCTAGGGGAGGTGGCTTTAGTACATTAGGCAGAAACCACTTGTCCAGGGTTAGTAGAGGCCTCTGGGGCCTGGGGAGCAGGGGGTGGGGTGAAGGGGGCCTCCAGCATTCTGGACAATTGCTATAAAATAAACTCCATAATCAGGTAAATGCATTTGTGCGGGGGATGGTTCCCGTGCAGCTGTGGGCGTCCTCCTGGCTGGAGGGGACCTGTCTAATCTCAGGGTAATGAAAACGTGGGTCCAATTATGATGGAGGGACGAGGCCTGGGCTGGGCCGGAGTGGGGGACCTGGGCCCCTGGCAGTGAAATTAGAACATTTAAGCTGTCAGGCCGAATCCGGGAGAGGCCTGATTACCTGGTCCGCGAAGGGGCCGCTTGGTTTGGTGTCGACTATAATTTCCTGGCCGCCAGCTGTGAAGCCAGGGGCCACCTTCTCTCCCCTGTGATGGGGGTCCAGGCCCTGCCTCTCTGACCTCCAACCCTTCAGACCCACCCAGAGGGGCTGGCCCAGGCCTCCCAAGCTGCCCATGTGGGGCAGAGACAGGAACAGGTACATGAGTGACACATGCTGAGGGTGTGTAATGTGTGGACACAGGTTAAGGAAACTGTGTACACCAGCCATGTGTGAATGACATGTGCCCAGGAGGTGGATATGGTACATGTGGTATGCATACACTGGGTATGTGTCAATGATACAAGACACGTGTCTATGTGGATTATGGGCAGTTGATCCAACAGTGGGGCATGCAGGGGACTCCTGCACACGACTGTATGCACAGTGTACCTGCGTGTGGACACAGGCACATGGCAGGGCCGTGTGGACACAGGTTAAATGTGCTGTGTGCTCACACTGTGTGTGCTGGTCTGTAAGGGCCATGAGAGCAGAGATCAAGTCCGGCTTGCTGACTTCTGGGCCCTCAGCACCTCGCTGGGTGCCTGACCAGGTGGGTAGGTGTTGGTTATTAAATATTGAAGGAATTCATATCTGTGATAGGAGTTATGTAACGTATGTATTACAGGTAGGAGTGTGTAGAGTCTTCATGGAAGGGGCCTGGGGTGTGTGTGTGTGTGTGTGTGTTCTTGTCCCCGTGGGTGAGATGGGGGCATAAGCAGTGGAATTCTTCAAGGGCCTGAACTGTGTGGTCACACAGACCTGTGCTCGAAGCCTGTCTCCTCTGCTTACAGATTGTGGCAAGTCATTCAACCTCTCTGAGCCTGACTTTTCTCATCTGTAAAAGGGATACTATAACAATCACAGCTAGCATTTACTGAGTACTCACTATGTGCTGGTACTGCACTATATGTGTCTCATGTATTCTTACTGACTTCACAATAACCCTAACAGTAAGAACTACTGCCCCACTTTAAAGGTAGGGAGACTGACACTCTCAGAGGTTAGATAGTGGTGAAGCCAGGATCCAAGTCAGGCAATCTGACTGCAGGGTGAACTTTTAACTGTCAAGCTAACGGGACAGTGCCTATTGCATAGGGTTGTCCTACAGACTGAATGAGATAATCCAAGTAAAACACCTAGCATTGTATCTGGAACAAAGTAAGCACTCTGTTAATGTTACTATTATTATTTGCACATAATACATGTATATGGGATCTATAAACAGGTACAAGGGAATATGTGGGAAATATGCGTACAGTATATTTGTATAAGAGAGAGACACATATGTAGGTGTATTTGTGGGTGTGTACAGTATAGGCACACATTTACACAAAGTTTATGATATATGTACTTGTGTATATGCATGTGATATATTTTACATAGTGAACACAAGGTGTGTAAATATATTATGATATTGGTAAGTGGCTTATGAAATTAGAAAAAAATGCATACACACTTGAAGTATGTGATATATATGAGTCTACACTGGCCCTGTACTTGTGAATTGAAGAATATACGTAAATGGGGTAATGACAGATATCTGAGGTGCAGGCATGGTCATAAATATGCACATTTGTGTGTGCATAGAGGTGATACATACAGATACACAGATACACATGGGGGGTGGATATACCATGTTTCCCTGAAAATAAGACCTAGCTAGACAATCAGCTCTAATGCGTCTTTTGTAGCAGAAATTAATATAAAACCCAGTCATATTTTACTATAAGGCCGGGGATAATATAGTATAATATAATATATAATTTTTGCTCCAAAAGACACATTAGAGCTGATTGTCCAGCTAGGTCTTATTTTCGGGGAAAAACAGTACATACCATACTATACAATGCATTGTATGTGGTCTGGTATGTGCACATGTATGTAAAGTGCTTATGCAGGGGGTATATGTACGTAGGGACACTGATGTAAGCAGCGTATGTTTGCGTAATGCACATACTTGGGGTATATTGTATATCCTTTTGAGATGTATATGTGTATTTGTGATTCATGTTTTGTGCGTCTTTGCTTAAATGTCACCTTCTTGGTTAAAATATCCATAACCACCCTATTTAAAACAGACTCAATTTCCCATGGAGTCCCTTCTTTCTTTTCTCCAAAAAAAGATCACTTTTAAATAATACATATAATTCAGTAATTTATGATGTTCATTGCTTTCTCCTTCACTGGAACGTAAGCTTCAGGGGGCCAAGGGCTTTTTCTGTTGTTCACTGAGGGCCTGGCACGTTGGAGACGCCCACCCACGATTTGTGGAGGGGACAAGTGGGTGTCTGCGCCTGCAGTGCCGCTCCACGGAGTCTACACAGGATGCAGCCAGGACTCAGGTGCACAGACAGCACAGCCAGGCGGCTGAGCCCAAGGGCAGTGCGACCGACCTCAGGTATTGGCCCGCACGTACACACGCGCTTAAACAGAGTGCTCTGTGCACGCGTAAATGACAGACATACACCAGCTGCCACCGGGCCAGCGCTGGGTCACCTCCGCCTCTGCCTGTAGCCCTGGGTCAGCACCGAGGCCCCTCCCGGCCCCTGCTGTCTCCCGGGGCGCGACCCGGTGTACCGGCGCTGCAGGCCGGGCTCCGGCCCATTTCCCGGCGGCTCAGGGCGGGGAGCGGGAGCAGGGCCGGTGCCCCGAGGGGCGGCAGGAAGCAGCACATTGTTCACGGGCCGCAGCCCGGGGCAGGGAGTTCCCGGCCCCGCACGGACATAAAAGGAGAAAGCAGCGCCCGCGCAGCGGCTGGCCGACCCGCGGCCTGGGCGGCCGGAGGAAACGCAGCCCGCGCTCCGCTGACCTCGGCATCCGCCCCGGGCCCCCAGCCCGGAGGGTGGGACGCGCCCGGCCCCTAAGGTCTCCGAAACACCGGTTCGAGTCCCGACTCGCCGCCTTCGGAGCCTGCGTTTCCTCACCTGTAAAATTCAAACAAGCCACCTTTTAATTTAAAAAAGTAAATGGAACCCCTCCCCCAACTGAATTCCCCAGCCGCCCCCTTTATCTCACATCCCCACTCCACTTTGCTTGTCTCACTAAAATCCTAATTGCGTGCTGCAGTTCTCAAGGAAAAATGTAGATAGTAAAATCTAGGCTGCAGGGGGGATGTTTTACCTACAAAGGAAGCCCACCAATGTAACTTGACGGACCTCTTTGTGCAAACGGGGCTGCCCATGACAGGGGCCCAAAAGACCCTTTTTGGGGTGGAACTTTGCAGGCACCTTTATTGATGGGGAAACTGAGGCATGGAGGGGGAAAGACTTGCTCAAGATCATCAATCACAGAAACTGTATCATGAAGACTTTTTGTTTTTTTAAACAAATCCAGGGTCTTTCTCCCAAGGCTTAGAAGTACAGCCACTTTTGTGGTTGTTGTTGATTGTAAGATTGATCAAATGAACATGGTTACTGATGTGTATCTTTTCAAACCAGCTTTACACTTGTTACTCATTTGATTCTCACATCCCTCTGGAGGTGGGCATGGGTAAACTGAGGTCTAGAGAGGTGAGTTGTCTTGCCCAAGCAGGATGGGGCAGATATTCTCCCTGGTCTGTTTTAGAAGATATTAACCTGACAACTCCAGCATCACAGTCTTGGGCAGGGAAGTATTTGCATGAGGATTAAGATCTAACCCAGGCAGGAAAAAGTAAGGGATTAGCAGCCGCACCCCATTCCAGCCCATCCCAACCCACCCCAGTGCAACCCAGGGTACTGAGCTTTGCTCTCCAGGCCTGGACTGTACTCTTGCCTCATCCGGAAGGAAAAGGCAGATTCTCCCCCATTTCCACAGGGGACCAGAGAGGTTAAGTGACTTGTATCAGGTCACATAGCAAAACAGCTATAAAGCAGACGCCCTCTACCCACAGCGAGCCCTCTTCTTCTGGGGAGAACCCCCTCTCTGAGTCCTAAAATTTGGGGACCTGTCCTGGGATTGCCTTCACCCCCTGGGCCAGGATATTCCGAGGGTGGGGAAATGGCCTTCCCTCCACCCCTGCCCCCGCCCAGCCCGGGAACCCTACACCGGGGGTAATTGAGATCAGATGCGGCTGTGACCCACAGAATGCTCCCCAGGAACCTGGAAGCATTTATTGTCTGGAAGGGAATCCAGGGCCCACTCTAGGCTGCCCTCCCTCCCTTGCTGTCTCCTCCCCAGGCGGCTGAAGGTGGATGGGGGCCCTGAGGAGCCTCTGGTGCTGCCTGGGGGTTAGTGCAGCGGCCTTGATGAATACAACTGCTGAAAGCGCCTTCCTGGCTTCCTCCTTCCTGGGGATACAGTTACAGGGGTCCAGACTTCCTGCCCAGCCCGCCCAACTTCTCAGTGTGGATCTGCAGGCTCTCCAGGCCGGCAGCTCCACAGCCCCTCTGTCAGCTGGGGCCACAGAGGGCCCCATCTCATTCAGAGCTCAGCTCAAATGTCACCTCCTCAGGGAGGCCCTCCCTGACCACCCTATATGAACTAGCCCACCTACTGGCAGTCTCTCCCTCTCGCTCTGTTTCATTTCCTTCATATCATTTTATCTCCAGCTGGCTGGTTCCATTTTTTTCTTTTTTTCTTATAATAATGTTTATTTCCTAACAACACTCCCCTCCCCCCACCCCCCCACAAGAATGTGAGCCCTGTGAGGGCAGGGACTTTGTCTTGTTCACTGCTGTATCCCAGAGCCTAGAACAATGCCCAGCACATAGTAGGTGCTCAGTAAATACCTACTGAATGAACAAAGCAATGAATAAACAGCCACCTTTGGCCTCTGAACTTGAAACTTGACTTTGAATCTCTGCTCTGAGCTGAGATTTACCATCCCTGAGCTCCACCCTCTGGTTTCTCTCACATCTTGATTTCACATTTCTTGTATAAAAATCCAGTTTCTGATGCTCATTCTTCTGCCTGCATTTTATTGCCTCAGGTTATCACCTGGAAGCTCCCAGCTCACCTCTGGCCTCACATCGCTGATCCCTCTTTTTTGCTCTTGTCTCCCCAGCCTCTGCTGAGTGACTGTGGGCGTCTCTTACACTTCCTGAGCTAGCAGAATTCTTCTTCAAACAAAAGTGTAGAAGCCCAGTATATGACAGTGAAAGGTGGGAAGGGGGCCTGATCCTTGAGTGCCTGGCTTTTCCTGTGTCCCCTAGTGCTATCCCCAACACACCTTTCCAGATCCCTACAGCTTTAAAGAACATTGTTTGAAAACACTAGATTTGGTGCTTTCTCAGTCTCTTGTAGCTCCGTAATTCCCTAGTGCCTTTTCTTGGGCGTCTGGTCTTAAACGTTCATTTAGTCATTCATTTACTCGCTTATCAAACATGAATGGGTCACAACTGTGTGCCAGACTTTGCTCTAGTCCCTGCTCTCCAATTTCTGTGTTCCGTTTCTGGTCCCCTTTCCTCATTCAACAAGCAGTCTGAGAGTACAGACAGTTCAGCTGCCAGGGCCACGAAATCTGAGCACAAACGATTAGGAAAAGGCGCCCCCTACTGGGCAGATGCAGCCTTGCTGGACTCCAGCTTGACCAGCAAATGTGCCCTTGAGTGAAGAAAAAGGCGACTGTCTTCCTGGGGGATGAAGCCTCACATTTGGGGATGCGCTGGCTGGATTTCAGACCCCTTTAGTGTGCACAGACTTCACGGGTGGCTCCATAGGTATGCGACCTGTGTTTGGTTTAATGCTCTACTATCATTGTCTTGAAATTTAAAAATATTTTGGAACAAGCAGTTGTACATTTTTATTTTGCATTGGGTCCCACAAATTATGTAGCCAGCTGTGATCCTACACACAGTCCTGTGTAGCAGCCCCCCACTATACAGAGGGGGAAGTGGAGGCCCAGGAAAGGTGAACTACATGCCAGTGTGGCTCAATGAAGCCTGCAGGGGCAGAGGCTGGTCTGCCAGCTCCCAGCTGGTTGAAGCTGGGCACTCTAGGCTGTGGGGGTATCAGGCTTGGTCCCCACCTGGAGCAGGTGGGAGAGACATGTGAGAGCCTATTAGAACCTGAGACCTTCAGAGCCAGAGGAAGTGTTGTTGGCTGATTGGAAGTGCCCAGCCACAACCCTACCAGGGGCTTTAGAGAAGGCTTCTTAGAGGTGGTGACAAGGGACTTGACATGAAGGGTGAAGAGGGCTTGAATCAGGAGGGGAGGCACAGGGCCTTCCTAAAGAAGAGTCCAGCATAGGCAGAGACAGAGAAGCCAGGAAGAGTGTGGTCTGGGTGGGAGAGTGGGGGTGGAGGGGGCAGTGGGAATTGGCACTGGAGAGGGAAGGATGTGGGATTTGGCCTTTAACCTCTGTGTGGGTTTGGGAGGGTCCCCAACCCCCACTTTGACTAAAGCAGGTCCATATAAATCTAGTCTGTTTTATACATAGGGTGGAGAGGGGGGAACACTTAAGATATTGTTTGTAAAAAAAAAAAAAAAAATGTTGCCTCTACAAATATGTTTGAAAGCCACAGCTATTGGGGTGAAAGCCAGAGAAGGGGTTCAAGTCCCTCTGCCAGCTTCTGGCTCCCTTGCAAGGCTCACACTTTTTGCAGGGAGGGGAGAAAACCGAGCCTCAGAGAGGGACAGGTGCTGGCTCCGGGTCACAGCAATACCTAGAACTCAGTAATCCTGCCTCCTAGAGTGGGACTCTTTTGACGCTGTACCTGCGGGAACTCACACCCATAGGCCCCTGGGTGGGACTTCCCCAGTGGGTCTGCCTCCCTTCCTCCTCTAGTCAGCCTTCCTGGAAAAAGGCAGCCTATGCTGCCACCTGGTGGCCACTCTGAGGTAGGTGAGGGCACCACCTCTTCTCTGCAGCTCCAGCACTATTCTGGCGCAGACAAGGAACCCTGCGCCTCAGTGGGGACATTCCTGTTCTGGTGTATCGACCCCTTGGGGACTCTGGGACCATTAACAATGGTATAGCCCACCCCGAATCTGTTCCTCCTTCTGTCTTCCCTGTCTTAAGGACTTAGCACTCAATTGTCTAATTTGGAAGTCTGGGCGCTACCTTTGGCTCCTTCTACTTCATTGTGCCCTATATCCAGACTGTCCGCAAGTCCTGTCAAGTTGACCTTTTAGGCAGACGTGCGGGAGACCCTGCTCGCTGTGCCATTTGTTATGCAGGGTGTCAGGTCTCTGCTCCGGCTCCCCACATAAGAACGCAGGATATGCTGAGGCCAAAAAGGAATACCCACGGAGCCATAAGTAGGGGAGTCATATCACTATATTCTCTGGCGGCATCAGCCTCTCTGCAATCCGCTCTTGTTAGCTCAGCCACCATCTTCTTGCCAGCCCCCATTTTTCTGCTAGCGTAGCCACAGCAGTTATATTAGTGGCCAATGGCTCACTGGTTACAGCTGACGGCCAACTAGCCACAGCTGATGGCCATCCAATCACAGTTGATGGCCATTTACTACCTGAGCCAGCACCTTTCTATGTGAGGCCGAGAGCCTGGAAACTGCTTTCTGGGGCTCTGTCCCCACACCCCACCCCTACAGGCTCTCACCTCACAATCTACGCGACAAGCATCTTCCGCGAGGGGCCCTGTGCGAGGAGCCTGGAGGTGAATGCAATATCCTGGACACAGCCAGGCTCTCTGGGCTCAGCCAGGGCTCCCAGGGCACTGCCACTCTCTCTGGGCACAGCCAGACTTCCTGGACTCAGCCAGGGCTCTCAGGGCACTGCCACTCTCTCTGGGCACAGCCAGACTTCCTGGACTCAGCCAGGGCTCTCAGGGCACTGCCACTCTCTCTGGGCACAGCCAGACTTCCTGGGCTCAGCCAGGGCTCTCAGGGCACTGCCACTCTCTCTGGGCACAGCCAGACTTCCTGGACTCAGCCAGAGCTCTCAGGGCACTGCCACTCTCTCTCTCTCTCTGGGCCTCTCTGGGTACCCTGCTGGAACAACAGCGGCTCACAGTCAAGGTGCTTACATATTCTCGATGGCTGCCAGTCAAGATGCAAAAGCAAACATTTGCCAGTTCCACTACATGGTGGTATGTTCCCAAGCAGTCAAGCTGTCCATTAAATTTGGGATGGAAGGCAATTCCCCATAGTCCAGTCATTCGCCAGGGCTGTCCTGGGGGTGAGGGACGACCTTGACCTCACCCTCATCTCCCATGGAGGACTCAGCAAGCCTTTCCTCCTGGGACTACAAGTCCTGCATCCGGGCTGCCTCAGCAAGCACTTCCCAGCGCACAGGGCCACAACGACCTTTGCTTTCTCAGGCCTGTGCTGGTTGGAGAACCATCCACGTCTTCCCACCCCTCCACGGGGGTCCAGCTCTCTGGCAGCTGCTCCTCCTGGTCTTCCTGAGACTGAGCGTTCATACACACAAATTGCTCCACCGCCCTTCAGGGAGCTTTGGCCGGCACCGTACCCTGCTTATGAAACTGAGTTTTTATACGTGTAAACTGCGTCAGTACATTCCGGAGGGTTTTGGCCAATACCACACCCTGCTCGCTGCGCCATGTGTCGGGCGGAGGACCCTGCTCGCTGCTCCATTTGTCATGTAGGGTGTCAGGTCTCTGCTCCCGCTCCCCACAAGAGAATGCAGGATATGGTGAGGCCAAAAAGGAACACCCACGGAGCCATAAGTAGGGGAGTCATATCACTATATTCTCTCTGGCGGCATCAGCCTCTCTGCAATCCGCTCTTGTTAGCTCAGCCACCATCTTCTTGCCAGCCCCCATTTTTCTGCTAGCGTGGCCACAGCAGCTATATTAGTGGCCAATGGCTCACTGGTTACAGCTGACGGCCAACTAGCCACAGCTGATGGCCATCCAATCACAGTTGATGGCCATTTACTACCTGAGCCAGCACCTTTCTATGTGAGGCCGAGAGCCTGGAAACTGCTTTCTGGGGCGCTGTCCCCACACCCCACCCCTACAGGCTCTCGCCTCACAATCTACGCGACAAGCATCTTCCGCGAGGGGCCCTGTGCGAGGAGCCTGGAGGTGAATGCAATATCCTGGACACAGCCAGGCTCTCTGGGCACAGCCAGGGTTTCTCAGGGCACCACCAGTACTTCTGGGCACAGCCAGACTTCCTGGGCTTCTTAGGGTACCACCAGTCTTCCTGGACACAGTCAGGGTTTCTCAGGGCACCCCCAGTGCTTCTGGGCACAGCCAGACTTCCTGGGCTTCTTAGGGTACCACCAGTCTTCCTGGCCACAGCCAGGGTTTCTCAGGGCACCACCAGTACTTCTGGGCACAGCCAGACTTCCTGGGCTTCTTAGGGTACCACCAGTCTTCCCGGACACAGCCAGGGTTTCTCAGGGCACCCCCAGTGCTTCTGGGCACAGCCAGACTTCCTGGGCTTCTTAGGGTACCACCAGTCTTCCCGGACACAGCCAGGGTTTCTCAGGGCACCCCCAGTGCTTCTGGGCACAGCCAGACTTCCTGGGCTTCTTAGGGTACCACCAGTCTCCCTAGGTACAGGCAGGGCCTCTCAGGGCACTGCCACTCTCTCTGGACACAGCCAGACTTCCTGGGCTCAGCCAGGGCTCTCAGGGCACTGCCACTCTCTCTGGGCACAGCCAGACTTCCTGGACTCAGCCAGGGCTCTCAGGGCACTGCCACTCTCTCTCTCTCTCTCTGGGCCTCTCAGGGTAATGTGCTGGAACAACAGCGGCTCACAGTCAAGGTGCTTACATATTCTCGATGGCTGCCGGTCAAGACGCAAAAGCAAACATTCGCCAGTTCCACTACATGGTGGTATGTTCCCAAACAGTCAAGCTGTCCATTAAATTTGGGATGGAAGGCAATTCCCCATAGTCCATAGTCATTCACCAGGGCTGTCCTGGGGGTGAGGGACGACCTTGACCTCACCCTCATCTCCCATGGAGGACTCAGCCAGCCTTTCCTCCTGGGACTACAAGTCCTGCATCCGGGCTGCCTCAGCAAGCACTTCCCAGCCCACAGGGCCACAACGACCTTTGCTTTCTCAGGCCTGTGCTGGTTG
Organism: Rhinolophus sinicus; assembly: GCF_036562045.2. Classification (NCBI taxonomy): domain Eukaryota; kingdom Metazoa; phylum Chordata; class Mammalia; order Chiroptera; family Rhinolophidae; genus Rhinolophus; species Rhinolophus sinicus. The sequence continues at coordinate 178,152,970 of NC_133754.1, forward strand.
GGGAACCGTCCATGTCTTCCCACCCCTCCACGGGGGTCCAGCTCTCTGGCAGCTGCTCCTCCTGGTCTTCCTGAGACTGAGCGTTCATACGCACAAACTGCTCCACCAGTTTCGGGGAGCTTTGGCCGGCACAGTACCCTGCTTACAAAACTGAGCTTTTATACGTGTAAACTGCTCCAGCACATACCGGAGGGTTTCGGCCGACACCACACCCTGTTCGCTGCACCATTTGTCATGCAGGGTGCCAGGCGGGGTCTCTGCTCCTGCTCCCCACATAAGAACGCAGGATATGGTGAGGCCAAAAAGGAACACCCACGGAGCCATAAGTAGGAGAGTCATATTCTCTCTGGCAGCATCCTCCTCTCTGCAATCCGCTCTTGTTAGCTCAGCCGCCATCTTCTTGCTAGCCCCCCATTCTCTGCTAGCGTGGCCACAGCAGCTATATTAGTGGCCAATGGCTCACTGGTTACAGCTGACGGCCAACTAGCCACAGCTGATGGCCATCCAATCACAGTTGATGGCCATTTACTACCTGAGCCAGCACCTTTCTATGTGAGGCCGAGAGCCTGGAAACTGCTTTCTGGGGCTCTGTCCCCACACAGACCTAGAACGTGTCTGTCATGCAGGGTGTCATGCGGGGTCTCAGCTCTCGCTCCCCACATAAGAACGCAGGATATGGTGAGGCCAAAAAGGAACACCCACGGATCCATAAATAGGGGAGTCGTACCACTATATTCTCGCTGGTGGCTGGGTTGGAGACACAGGAAGCAGGAGCCACACTATCCGCAACCTGCCGTCCACTTCTCTACCAACCGACCCCACTTGCTAACTGCAATCCCCACTTGCTACCTTAGCCATGGCAGTTATATCAGTGGTTAATGGCTGACTGGTAACAGCTGATGGCCAACTAGTCACAGCTGATGACCATCTACTACCCGAGCCAGCACCTTTCCACATGAGGCCGAGAACCTGGAAACTGCACTCCTGGCTCTGTCCCCACAGTGTCCATTGCTCTCCATCCCCAAGACTATGGCTCAGGTCCAGCCACTATCATCCTCACTGGTCTCCCGTAGTAGCCTCACATTTGACCTTTTCCTCGCTTGGTCCTGTCTGCAATCCAGCCTGTGTGCTGCACCCAGAAGGACCTTGCTAAAACCCTCAGCTATGCACATCACTCCCTATTTAAGACAATCAATAACAAGACAAAGCTCAGCCTCTTTACTGGAGAACCCCATTGGGAATTGTCCCCTGTAAATCCCCAAGCTCCACCTCTCTCCGTCCCCCCCATGTGGGTAGTATAGCTCAGTGGTTACAGGGGTGGACTCTAGTGCCTGGGTATCTGCTTTCAAATTACACTTTTGTCATTTGCCAAGTGTGTGACCTCGATCAGTGGGTTATTAGGAGGATTCCATGAATGATCATGGAAACAGTTGTGTTAAGTTGGTGCCAATTATAAGCATAAAGGCGCAGTCTGCACCTGAGGCCGCCCTTGCTCCTGATACGAACTGCAAGTTCAGGAGGTGCCCCAAACTGCCCTCAGGTTTGATAATTTACTGGAAAGACTCACAAAAGTCACGAAAAGCTCTTACACTGACAGGGAAAGAATAGAGATTCGGGTCAGCCACGGGCAGGGCTATCCAAGGCAGATCACATGGGTCCCATCGCTAGACGGGCAGAGGCAGGACTCGGGCCTCTGGAAGCACTCATGCTGCTGGGGAAGGTGACTGCAGCTGGCCTGTCTCTGAGGGGCCACTGGGCAGAGGAAGTGACCCTTGCTGTGAGGTCCTGAGGCAGCAACACGGAAGGAGATTTCAGTTTCATATGTTAGGACCTTCCAAGAATGAAGACTGCTTGGTGGGTTGGGTGTGAATGAGTCCAGCCCTGCAAGGTTGGCCACAGGGATGGGACCTGGCCTGTCTAGAGGTCCAGGCAGGAGCTTAGAGGGGGTAGAAGCAGGAGGCTCAAATCCTCCCTCCCTGTCAACCCCCAGCTCTGCTGGACCCAGAGTGGGGATGGGGAAAGGAGAAGGAAGAGCCAGATCTGGCCAAGGTCAGTGGGGGTGGGGCTGGAGGAGGTGGGGAGGGTCCTGCCTGGCCAAGGCCATTGGAGGGAGCTGGGATTCCGGCTGAGCTGAGGGTTCTGAGGAACAGGGAATTCCCGGGTCTGGGGCAATTCATGTAGGGTGAGAATTTGGCCTCTTGGGTATGTGGGGCAGATTCAGGGGCCCAAAAGAACTCCTCCTAGAGAGTCTACAGGAGAAAGACCCAGTCAAGGGCCAGGAGCCTTGAATTGCTGCTGCCTCTCTGCTACGTGTCCTTGGGCAAGCTCCTTCCTTCTCTGGGCGGTCTCCTCATCTGTTCCTTGGAGGTTTGGGCCCAATGAGTTGAGGCCCCTTCTACAGAGAGGCAGGAAGCAGGGGGTTTTGAGAGGTGGTGTGAGGGTACTGGAGGTCAGGCTAGGACTGGTCCTGCTGGCGTCTGTCTGTGGGTCTAGAAACTAGTTCTGCTCTCACCCCACTCCCTCCAGCTTCCCCTCCGCCCCCCACACTGACCACAGCCTTTGCTTCTCCTTTTCTATTTTCAGACATCCTAGAGTTCTGAGAAAGGCCCAGTGCAGCGCTGCGCCTGCCTTGGAGCCCGAGCTGCTGAGAGAGGCATTTCCTGAGGAGTGAGACCTTCAGCGAGTCAAGGGCTTAGGAAGAGAGGGTTGGGTCCTCACTTCTGGCTGGAGAAGGGCCTTTTGCCTGGCTTGGTTCTGGCTCAGCCCCCTGGGGGCACTGGTTCCTGCTGGAGCCCGGACTGCTGGTGGGTGGGGTTGGGGAGGAATGCAGTCCTGGCCCTGGGCCCTGAAGGCTCAGCCTACCTAGAGCTGGAGAGTCTTGTGGGCCTTGGGGGCTGGGTAGGGAGCCTGAGGCTAAGGGCTCCCCTGGTGGATTCTGGATTCAGTCTGGCTAAAACAACAGCCCTGCCCCTCACAGGCAGCTGGCTTTGTTGCAGGAGGTCAAGCCCAGGCTTCCTCCTCCCCCTGAACTATGAGGGCTTCCCCTTGGGCTCTCAGAGTCCTGCTTTCATCACATGTTGGGTCCTGACCCCAAGAGGTGGGAAGGGTCAGGTTGAGTGGTGAATAACCCTCACCCAAAGGGCACCCAGAACACTTCTCTCCTTTTCCCCCCACTCCCCAGAGAATACCTTTGACTAGGAGTGGGGGAGGCACTGCTCTGAAATGGTGGCAAGGCAGGTAATTCTCGTGATCATGGAGATGGCCCGGGGCGGGGGTACACTATTTCGGTCTGGTACCCAAGCCTTCCTACTCTGGGTCAGAGTCTGGGGTCTCCAGCTCAGGAGGCCTCATTCTCACTCCTCTAACTCTGAGTGACCTTGGGCAAGTGCCCTGCTGTCTCTGGGGCTCAGTTTCCCCATTCATAAAATGAGAAGACTGACCTAAATTCCCTTCCAGGTCTAGTGTGAATAATTCTGATTTCCTGACTGGGGAAGTACTTTTAGCTCCTGGGCTCAGGATGGCAGGCCTGGTTTAGCAGCCTCATGGGGTTCTCAGGCAGCCTGGGTGACTGTGGTTCCCTTGGTAGGATAGAGGTGGGGGGAACGCAGGGGCGGAGGCTTCAAGCAGATTATACCAGAAATAGACAGCAATGGAAAGGGATAGAGTCAGTTTCTGGGAGATAGCACAGAGATAGTGAAAGAGGAAGGAGCGTCCAAGACGATAATGACAGAGAGAGAGAGAGAGAGAGAGAGAGAGAGAGAGAGAGAGAGAGAGAGAGATAAAGGCAAAAAAACAACAACAGGGAAAGTGTTCTCCTGTCTGGGAGTCAAGCCAGATCTTGCTTTTGTCTGTAAGGTGCCCAAGTATGCTGGTCCCTCTTCTGTTCATCAAATTTCTTCTAGGATTGGAACCCTCTCTGTCCCCAATCTGAATGTCCTCCATACCTCACCTCCCTGAGGCAGTGTGTACAGAAATGAGAGCCCACACAGGATTGGGGTCTCTGAGGCTTCATGGCCTTGGGGTTTCATTAAAGGGAAGGGGTAAATGGTGGGGCATCAGAGATGAATGAGGGTTCTTGCCTGTAGGGGAATATGGTTAAGATTGGGAGAAGAGCAAGGAGATGACAAGCCCAAAGAAAAATTTCTTCATCTTTCTTTAAATCTGACATTAACTCTGTGTCTCACTATTTAGGGAATGATAGGGAATCTGATAGTGGAGAGAGGGTTGGGAGACAGGTATTTAGTGTTGGAAGGAAGGAGGCAGTATGAAAGGTGAAGAACAGCAGGGCAAGGATGGATTTAGTTGAGTTGAATTATGTTGACCTCGGTTGAGTGGCGTTGGTTTGGTGTGTGTGGAGTGCAGCGGAGCTGTGTTATGTCATGTTGGGGTGGGTTGGCTTGAATAAAATTTAGTTTGGTTGAATTGAATGGAGTTGGATTTGGGTTTCGTTGGGTGGAGCTGAACTGAGCTGGTTTGTCTTGAATTGAATTTAGTAGAGTTAAACCAAGTTGGGTTGTGTTGAGATGGGTTGGGTTGGGTTGAGTGGAGTGAAGTTTGATTGAATTGAGTTAGGCTGGATTGGTGTGGGTTAAGTAGAAGTAAGTTGAGCTGAGTTGAATTTAGAGTTGAGGTGGGTTGAGTTGAGTTGAATTAGATTGGGTTGGTCTGGAGAAGAAAGTGAAAAATTCCAAGTAGGAAAGAGGGAGGGAGAGTCCAGATCCAGCATAATCCAAGTTATGCTGCCAGGAAAAGAAGGTGGGGTGAGATGCCATTAAGGAGAGACCTGGTGAGGGGAGATGTCCAAGGCTGACACCTAGGCGGATCCACGAGTTTGAGATGGTTTGGCATATAAATGGTCTAGCTCAGTGTTTCTCAATCTTTTTACCACTTTACTTCCACTGGTGTGGAGGCTCATACAGCTGGGAGTCGCATCTTGGCATAGGATGAAGGGAATATCAGAATCTCCTTACTTGTATGTACGTGTGTGTGTGTGTGTGTGTGTGTGTGTGTGCGCGTGTTACGAGTGCTCTTTCTCCATCCTTTGTCTCTATTCCGCTGAGGCTCACCTCCTTGTCTGAGAGCTTCTTGAGAGCAGAAGCCTCCAGCAGCCTGTCTGGAGGTTGGCCCAGATGCTATCTTCACGAGTGTTTATAGGAAGGGGGGAGTGGAATTAAAAGGAATCACAGCAGTGAGGTCACTCCTGTGTGTTGGGTGCTAGGTGCCCCTCAGAGACACCCAGTTCCTGTCCTGAGGGTGGCTTGGGGGCGGGGTCCAAGTTTTGTGGGCTCGAGGTGTCCACAGAGGCACTGCTCCTCCTCAGGGAGTGGGAGGCTGCGGGCAGGTTGCTGACCAGTCCTCACTCACCACCCACTTCTTTCTTTGTGGTCCTGTGGTTCTGGCTGCACGGCTGGGCCTGTGCCTTCCCCAACCCCTTGGTGAATCAGACACACACACACGCACGCACACCAAACACAGCGCTGGCAGCCCCATCAGAGCCCCGGCTTGGATGGAGGGGCGATCGGACAGCCCCTCCCTGTCCAGGCACTCTGATGGTCAAAATCACTGCAGCTCCTTCATTCACTCCTTCATTCTTGGCTTAAAAATTTGTATCTGCAGGTGGCAGGGGATGGAAAATGCAGAGAAGCCAGTCTGGGATTCTGGAGCTGCAGGTGAACAACCAGAAGACTTCAGCCATGTCACCTCACCTGCTGAGTGAGTTTCTTCAAATGTAAAGTGCACATAATGCTCTCTTACAGGGTAATGGGGACAAATGAGATAAAAACGAAAGTCTTTGTAAATAGAAAGCTCTTGATTGTGTGTGTGTGTGTGTGTGTGCGTGCGCATAAACAAGTCATTCATTCATTCATTCATTCATTCATTCATTCATTCATTGGCTCATTTAAGAAAGACTGATATAGTGCTCTTTAAACGTCGGACGTGTCCTAAGCATTTTACAAGAGTTAGCTCATTTAATCCTCAGAACAGCCCTATTAGAATGGTACTAGTATTGTCCCCATTTTAAAGACAAGGAAACTGAGGCACAGAAGGGTTAAGTAACTTGCTTAATCCTGAAACCGGAGGCCAAAGGAGTCCAGGGGCTCATGCTGCCTGCACCGCTCAGCCAATAGACTAACACAGGAGTTGGGCCATAGAATAAGCGTTTATTATCAGAGCACCAGTGGTTTGAGAAGGCCGCGGGTTAACACTTCCAAAAATTGCCTTACCATTCTCAGACCGGCTGGGGATTTTTAAGGGACATTCTGGGCATTCCTCCAGAGGCTACGTGAGGGTTCCAGGGGTCTGCATGGAGCCTTCCCTGTGGCCACATGATTCTATGGTAGAGTCAGGAACCCAGGAACTATGATGAGATTAGCCCTGAACAGAGCATAGAGATTGTGATCAATAAGCCTAAGGGCATTAATCATAAATTTCAGGGTAATTTTCTAAAATAGGGAACTGGTCTAAATTTTCTAAAACAGGGACAGGGGACATTCTGAGCTCCAGCCCCAGGGGATTGATCTACTGTTAAGTAAAGGTGAGGCCAGTTCAGAGAGGTCTTTACTATGGGGGTAAAGACCCTGCTTCAACACCTTACAGCTTATTAGTGGTAGAGCTGGGATTCGCACCCAGGCCTGTTTGACTTTAGAGTCTTCCTTTCTTTTTTTTCATTCATCAAACACTTATTCAGTGCTTTCTCTGTGTCAGGCCCTGGGTCCACTGAAAGGAACCAGAGTTGGTCAGCATGGTGTAGTGGTTCTCATGTAGGGATAGACGTAGCCTCCTGGAGCGGGGTGGGGTTTGGAAATGCATGGGCAACTTTTGGCTGTTGCCATGACTGCGTTTACTCTTAACCAGCTAAACTTCCTGCCCTGTGTGCCGTAATCCTACACAACATATCAATGGCACCCCATGGAGAAGTCATTCAAGAAAACAGCACAGGTGTTGGAGTCATTCCAGGACTGGATTGAGTCCCAGCCCTGCCATTTGCAAGACTGCGTGGCTTGGACAAGTCGCTTTACCTCTCTGAGCCGCAGCTTCTACCTCTGAAACACATGATGGGAAAAATTATGTCTGTGAAGTGCACAGCGAGATTTGCCAGGCCTTGGTTGTTCAGCAAACATGGCCATCTTTTCCTGCTCAAGGAAATACCAGGAAGTACACAGGAGAAGCAGCTTGGATCCCAGCATCCCTCCAAACCCTTCTCCCTCCAGCCTGGGGAGCCTCTGCCACCTGCTAGGCTCAGAACAGGCAGGGGCCCTGTCACCCACACAGCCCTTCCCTCTTCTCTCTCCAGGCTCATGGCCAAAAGTCAAGAGAGCCTCCCTTCTTACCAGCCCTGAGGCTTCAGGCCAAAGCCACTTCGCCTCTCTGAGCCTTGTTCATCAAATAGAGAAACGGAACATGAGTTGTTTCCACCTGCCCTGCACCCCTTCCCTTTTCTTTTGATAACAGTACCCAGTTTTCTTTTGGGGAACATCCCTCTTCCATTCTCAGGTGCACGTAGACACATGTCTAGGACTGGCCAGTCAGAATCAGGACATTCCATTTTCCTGGTCACAGCATTTTGTTCAGGAATGGGCACATGAGCTAAGCCAGAGAAATCAGAAGTGTCCAGGAGAGAGACATTCTCTTTTTACATGGGACTGGGGCACTGGGACAGTGCAAGCCTGGAGCTGCCTGAGTCCTTGGGGAGCACCTACCTGAGAGAGGCCAATAAGATGGAGAAAGGATGAAAGAGAGAGAAAGAGAGAGAGAGAGAGAGAGAGAGAGAGAGAGAGAGAGAGAGAGAGAATCTGACACCTGGATGCAGCCATACCTGTCACCAATTTTCAGCTTGGGAGACAACACTTCCCCTTTTTTTTACCAAAATATGTTGGAATTCATTGTCACTTGTAATGGAAATAATCCTGCCTTATTCAGGGGCTAAAAACATCTACGTCAAAAGATTGCCAGTGGATCAAAAGAGATAATAATGTAAGTGAAAATGTTTTTCTAAGCTGTATCGAGGCACTGAATGACGGTAAGTTATTAACGAGGCGTTAACGCAGGAACACACATTCCAGGCAAACGATGAGTCAGTCCCATTCTATTTGAAAGGCTCAAGAAAATGGACTTTTAAGGCTCTAGCCTGAGAACTGCAGAGTTGTTTGGAAGTGTGAATCCTTGCTCACTAAATTTTCAGTTCATAGGGTGTAAGTTTTCAAAGGATGAGACGTCCTTGCACTGGGACACAACTGTTTCTCTAATGTGACTTGTTCAAAGGTTGGTCATTTTACAAGAGGTCACAGGACACAGAGTAAAGATACCTGGCCTGTTTGGGCAAGTCCCTGCCTTGCTCTGAGTCTGAGTTTGTTACCTGATGGGGGTTGGGTTGCACTTTCTCTTAGCTCCTGGCTCTGAGCTGCTGTGGTCCTATGATCCTGACCCTTTACCCTGGAACGAAGAAGGTCTGCTCACCTCTGGAGTCTGCAGCATATATTTGCTCCTAGAATCTCTGGAGAAGCCACACATCAGAAACCTCATGCTAAGGGAGGCAGTGTGGAGGTTCCTCAAAAAATTACGAATAGAATTACCATGTGTCCCCGCAATCCCTCTCCTAGGTATCTACCCAAAAAATCTGAAAACATTTATCCATAAAGACAAGTGTGCTCCTATGTTCACTGCAGCTTTATTTATGGTGGCCAAGACATGGAAACAACCAAAATGTCCTTCGATAGATGACTGGATAAAGAAGTTGTGGTATATATACACAATGGAATACTATTCGGTGGTAAGAAAAGATGAAATAGGACCATTTGTGACAACATGGATGGATCTTGAGAGTATAATGCTAAATGAAACAAGTCAGACAGAAAAAATGGAGAACCATATGATTTCACTGATATGTGGTATATAAAACTGAAAACCACAAACGAATAAGACAAACAAATGAAGGAACAAAAACTCATAGACATAGACAATAGTTTAGGGGTAACCAGAGGGTAAGGGGAGAGGGTGATGGTCGATGAGGGTAAAGGGCATCAAATATATGGTGATGGAAGGAGAACTGATTCTGGGTGGGGAACACACAATGTGAGATATAGATGATGTAATACAGAATTGTATACCTGAAACCTTTGTAACTTTACTAACAATTGTCACCCCAATAAACTTTAATTAAAAAAAGAAAAAGAAAAGAAAAAAAAAGAAAAAAAGAAAAGAAACCACAGCCCAGGGGGGAGGGGAGTGGTAGATGAGGGTAAACGGGATCAAATATATGGTGATGGAAGGAGAACTGACTCTGGGTGGTGAACATACAATGTGATACATAGATGATGTGTTACAGAATTGTACACTTGAAACCTATGTAACTTTACTAACCGTTGTCACCTCAATAAGCTATACAATAAACTTTAATTAAAAAAAAGAAAAAGAAAAAAGGAAACCACAGCCCATACCAGAAAGAGACTCTCCAGAGTCTGGCAGACACCAGAGATAGACTGGCCCAATCTCCATTTCCAACTCCCTGTCCCTTCCTGTCTAATCCCAAAACTCAATTTCCCAATCCCCTTTGCAGCTAACTGAGGTCACATGACACTGCTCTGGTGAAAGAGATGTAAACGGGACTCTGCTGGGGCCACCTCTGAGGGTGATGGAGCAGAGGTGCTGCAGAGGCCTGGGCTGGTTACCTCTAGACTTTCCTTTGAGAAGAAGAATCTCCTCTCCTTTTTTTTTTCTTTTTTTTTGGTGTGTGTGTGTGTGTGTGTGTGTGTGTGTGTGTGTGTGGTTTAAGTTTCCATGTTTGGGACTCTGTTATATGTAGCCAAATATATTCCTGGTACTCTAAGCTAGCATTTGCCTGCAACGCATTCTCTCAAATTCTTTTAAGGCACCTAGTACAAGGTTTTTCACATCTAGGCTCACACTGACAGAATCAGATTAATTATTTGATTATTAATTGTAATAACTCCACCAATAATGATCATTAACCAAGTGCCTCCTGGGTGCCAGGAATTAGAGCTAAGGGGTCTTATCCTCACAGTGGCCCCAGGAAACAGGTATTATTATTATCCTTATTTTCAGATGAGGAAACTGAGGCTCAGAGATGACATCTGACTGGCTCCAAGTCACACGCTAGAATATTGAAGCTGGGCTCCAAAGCCAGGTCCTCCTCATTCTGAAAACTCTGCTCCCTGTCTTCAGCACATCTAACGCAGCAATCTTATTTCACAAGTAGGGAAACTGAGGTTCCAGAGGGCGATTGACTTGCCCACACAGTGAGTTCAGGGGGTCATGTTACTAGAAACCCAGATCTCTGGGTCTCCATACCAGGGCTCTTTCTATGACATCCTGCTGCTCGGTCAATGCTGTGAGGCTTGCAGGCCAGGCTAAGGTTTGGGGGCGTCGGGAACTACGGCAGGTTCTGAGCAGTGAGGAGGGAGACAGGTCCTCTTTCTTCAACTATGGTGGAGAAGGAGGTGGATGTGGGGCCTGACAGTTGATAGACCCAGCAACCTCCAGAGCAACTACTATCCCTTAGCAAGACAATGGCTCTTTCCCAGGGTCCTCTGGTTCCTTTGTCATAGGCGGCTGGGCCCCCAGATCCCAGGAGCTGCTGTGTGATGCTCTGCAGATTGTGCTGCTGGGGTGGGGGGAACGTGGGAGAGGGCGGGCTGGGGAGCATGCCAGTGGCATGTGTTGGCCATCCCATGTTGATCAGATGGCGCCAGCTGCCTAGTGATGAAAGCTGTAGGACAGGGGACCCTGCAGTGGAAACTCCCCAGATGAGCTTGGGGACTCTCCACTCACCAATCTCCTGCTTGTTTATCTGCCTTCTTGGCTAGCCTCCACCAGGATTTGGGTGTTTGTTTTAAACGCTCAGGGTTTGGGATCCAAGAGACCCAGGGATGGAGCGTAACAGGGAACTAAGCTCGTAGACATTGACATCAAACAGACCAGGGCTCAGAGCCCAGCTCTACCACCTTCTAGCCTGTGGCCTTGAGCAAGTCAGCTTTCCTGTTTACAAAACTGGGGACAAGTAGGAGACCCATCTCGTGGGGCTGTTATGAGTTACAGAGGACACAGTGCACCCAAACCCCTTAGCGTAATGCCTGCCACACAGCAAGCTTTCCAGCAGTGGGTCAAGCTCCGCCTCTACCTCTTCACAGCAAGGTCTAGGGAAAATCTTTGAGCCTCAGTTTTCCCTTTCGCATAAAATGGGGATAGTGATACCTTCCTCCTGGAGTTGCCATGAGGATTTCAATGAGAAAGGGATGTAACACTATTTTATGACTCTCAGCTCTTAGCTTCCTAGCGGAAGTATGTTGTTCATATTGGATCCCCCGCCCCACTGCCACCCCTAACTTACCACCACCCTAACAGTGCATTTCAGTCTCCACTTAATTAACGCCAAACACCAGCTGCCTATGCTGGGGCTGAGGTACGTGGTACCTGGTATTACAGAACAAGGGGATTGGGCCTTGGAACCTAACCCTTACTAGCTGTGCCAACTTGGGCAAGTCCCTTCAGCTCTCTGAACCTCAGTTTCTTACTCTGTAAAATGGAGGCGAAAATACTCTATAAGGCTGTTGAGTAATTACATGTGATACTGCATGGACAATACAGAACACTCTGCCTGGCATGTAGTAGATATTCGAGAAATAGTAGCAGTTATTATTCTTACCACCATGCCCAACCCTAGCCTGGCATTGACTAGGTAAAGAGGAGTAAGAAGAGAACTTTGCATGAAACCCTGCTGCTCAGGTAGGGACCAGAAGGGAGAGCAGGTAAAGAACTAACATTAAGTTCCCACTGGAGGCCGGGTGTGCTCACATAGACCATCTTGTTTCGTTCTCACAATAACTCTTGCAAGAATAGCATTAACTCCATTTTACAAATGGGGAAACTGAGGCCCAAGAGGGGCATCTGGCTGCCTAAGGTCACACTGAGAGCTGGTCAGGAATGGGGGGACTGGGATCTGAAGAGATGTTCAGTGGATTCCGGAGCTTTCCTGCCTGGCTGCGAAGCTGCCTCCAGAGGTGGGGCTGGGTGGGGCTGGGTCATTGCGTGATTCAGGTAAGAGTCAGCTCTGGATTTCCAAATAGTGGGTGGGACCCAGCAGGTGTGAGACCTCTTCAGGGGCATTAAAATCCAAGCCCTTGCTAGGGCTTCTGGTAGGGTTGCCAGGAGGGCATGTGATTGGGGTGGAGCTGGGGGTTGGGTTAGGCAGAGAGATAAACCCCACCCCATGTCACCAGCTGGGTATAGGGAAGACAGAAGGAGGCAGGTCCTTGCTGCCTATCCTGGGGGTGGGGGTCTCAGGATCTAGGGTAGAACTGAGTGTTGGGGGTGCTGGCCAACAGGCCCAGCCAGGGAAGGCAGGGAAACTGAGGCAGAGCACTGCTACTTCCGGTGTTGATCACAGCAGATGGATGGGTTGGCAGTCTCCTCGATGAGACTGGCCATGGACCCTCACTTACTCACAGAACGTTTATATATTTTTTTCATGTATTCAATCACTCATACAGACACTCATTTCTTTTTTCAACCAACCAACATTTGCTGGATGCCTTCTATAGGCTCAATCTTGTACTCGGACCTGGGGATACAAGAGTGACCAAGATGCCTGCAACTTAATAATGGAAATCCAGCAAGCTACCTGCTGTGACCAGGGATGGCGCAGAAGTTTCCTCAGAGGACAGAAAGAGGTGGAGCTGTATCACAGGCTTCCCGGGGGACACGGGAGCTGGCTTTACCCAACAGTAGAAGTTCACCATCCTGAAGATTAGGAAAACTCCCTGGATGTTGAAGCTCTAGGCTTTGGAGCAGAGGAGCAAGGAAAGGTGACCCTGTGTTGTGGCCTTTTCCAAGGGCTGGGGCAAGCGCTAGCCGAACCCTCTCTCCCGTGTGTATCCAGCTGCTAGACGCTGCTGCTGAGATGGACCAGACACACAGCAAGTCCAAATGGGAACTCCACCTATCCCAGCCTGCTCCCCGTCCCTCGTTCCTTCCCGGGGTATTATTGCCAGCACCAAGCCAGAAACCTATGTGTCCTCCTAAGACCTCTCTTTCCCTGACGCTCCAGGGCCAATCAGTCACCAAGCCCAGGCCCCTCTCTGGCACCGTTTCTCTCTTCTTCCTCTCCGTCATCCACGGTCTCAGTGACTGCACTGGCGCCTCTGGCCTCTCCTTCACTGCCTGCATCTCGACATCTCCAGCACCAGTCACAGAGCCCAGCTACAGGCAGGGCTTGGTCCCTCAGGAGACCATCTGACTTGGCCTTTCTATCATTCAAACGGGGAACCAGAGGCCTGGAGAGGAGCAGAGACTTATCTAAGGTCAAACCACTGGAGAAATGAGCCTCAAACTCTGTTTTTCTGACTTCCTGCCTAAGGCTCTTTCTCCCAATGCCAGGGCCACACAAGTGTTTGGGGGTGACTTGGGGTTAAGGAGTCAGCAGGAGGTATACAGTGTGGTAAGTGCTAGGCCTAAGGCTCGAAGGGATGGGGGACCTGGGAGTGGAAGATACGGCCTCATTCAAGCTCTTCTCTCCTTTCTTCATCACCAGAAAGTCCCCTTTTCTTTGTGTAACTGGGTCCCCGAATCTCCACCCTGACCCCATCTCTCTGGCTGATAATCCGTGCCTTATATCTCCTCACCCTGACTTTGTAGATCTGGGCTTGGGGGGGAGGCTGCAACCTGTCCCAACACCTCAGGGTCCCAGGCTGCCTCACCCAGTCTGCCCTGGCTTGCTCTGACTCCCTGGGGCAGCTGGCTTTTGTCCCATTGGATTGTGGGAACAGTTTGGGTGGGGACGTAGCAGAGCTTCCAAGCAGGTCTCATCTCTCCCACCTGGCATGGTTCCCCCTTCCCCCCACCCACCCCACACCCAAGGATGCCTGGGAGTGGACACAGGACCGCTAAGCCCTCCTGCCAGGACTTCCCCGCTTCAGGGCCCACAAGATGGCTGGTGTGCTGGGGAAACTGAGGGAGAAAGCCTGTGGGTGTGGGGACCAGGAGATTTGGTGACATACGATGATCCCTTCCACCTTCTAGGATCAGTTTCCTCAGCTGTAAAAAAGAGGAGCTGGATGCTGGGATTCTGTAGATTCGGTAGGTAGATGTGAGTCCAGCTGTAGCACTGACCCTGGCCCCCAGTCCTAGAATCGGAGTTAGATTTTTGAAAAACATGGCTCCTGATAATGGAGCACCTACTATGTGCTTGGCACTACATCAGAAGATCTGTGTGCATCTTCTCATTGAATCTCACAACAACCCTCTGAATGGTTCTTATTATCCCTATTTTATAGATGAGGATGCTGAGGACCAGAGAGAGTAAGTATTTGGTCCAGGTAACATAGCCAGTAAACTGTAGAGTCTGGATTTGAACTCAGGTCTCCTGGAATTGAAGCCTGTGTGCTCTTCATTTCTGGTGGCTGAGGCTCAGTCAGAGACATATGGCCTCAGAGGGCAGAGTCCAACCCCTGGGGGAAGTCAGTCTTTCTTGTTGGATCTGTTTGAAGGTAATGGGTTTTGGTCCAGGAAACCATGTGCGGGCCAGGCTGTACTGCTCCTTTTCCAGCCCCTTTCTTCTCTGGGCCGCAGGGTGTGTGATTCAGACCAGCAGCTTCTAGCCTGAGATACTCTCAGTTCTGCCGGGAAGCCCTCTGCATTGCACATTATCCCCGGGCTTCACTTTCCTATCTACCAAATGGACACAATTCTGACACCATCTTGCTTTCAAAGCTCAAGTGCCTCAAGAATCTCGGGTGCAAAACCACTTTAGTAGCAATCATAGAATAATTAATAGAATGTCTTGGCTGGGGCGGGAGCAGAGGAAGTAAGTGGGTGGTGGTGGCCGAGGTGACAGCGGCTGGAGAGGTGGAGCCAGGGAATGGGGTGGGGAGCGAGAGCGCGAGGCTGGCCAGCTCAGAGTTAGAGACGCTTGCAAGATTCCAGAAGTCTGTGTATCCCGCACCTATCCGCCGCCCCATGGCACCATGAGCCGTGAGTCCCGCCCCGTGCCCCAGGAACCCTCTTTGCCTCCTGGAGGAGCCTTGAATGCCAGTCTCAGCCCTTCATCTCTCTCCCCCTGCAGGGCGGAGTTTCTCGCTCCAGTTCCCACTGCTCCTGCTGTTGCTGTTGCCGTCCCCGGTCTTAGCTGCGGACCCCAGGGAGCCCCCTCCGGGTAGGCGGCCTCCCTCTTTGTGCCCCGGGGAGCCCCGGATCCTGCGCCCCTGGCAGGGCCCCCTCTCCCTCCTCTCCTCTCCGCTAGCCAAGCTTCCCCTTTCTGTTCGCGGTGCCTGGGAGGGGGGAGGGAGCGTAATCTATTGGTGGGGTGGGGGCTCTCTGAAGACCCCCCTGGCGAGTGTGGCCTTGGCTAGGGGGAGCTCCAGGGCTCTTTTTGGGGTAAGGCAGACCGGAACTCTTGCTCACTTTGGAAGAAGGGACAGACCCTCTCCAGACCCCTCTACCTGTTCTGGGTCCCCTGTTCCCCAACACTTCCTGTGGGGGCCTCTTTTAGAGGAAGCAGCAGACGCTGCTGTGGAGAAAGTGGCTGGTGAGTTCCCTTTCTCCAGCATCTAATTTTCTGGGGACCCATCCGGATTCCCAGCCCTGGTGGAGAAGATCTCTCCTGGTGACGACCGAGGCACATCAGTCATTCTGGGAAGACGGGAGGTGGAAATACATTTACAGAGCTGGGTGCTTCCCTGGACCTATGAGGCCCCCACTGGGCAGATGAGGAAACTGAGGCTCAGATAGATGCCGTAACTCCCCCAAGCTTAGGCTCAGGTTTTGAATTTGGGTCTATCTGACTTTAGGCACTTTGCAAGGTCTTTGCACAGAGAGTTGCCCCACTCCCAAGTGGACCCTGGTTTCATCAGCCCAAAGATGATGGGGAAAGTCAGATCCTGTAAAATGCCAACACCCCTGCCCACCACCATGCATATACCAAGTTTGAGGTGAAAGAATTCAGCTCCTCCCTCAGCCAACCTGCCTTCCCCAGCTTACTGCTTCTGTGCGTGTGTGTGCGTGTGTGTTCACGTGTGTGTGCATGTTTGTGTCTGTGTGCACGTGTGCAATGCCTAGACACGGCTTCCTCCACCCCTGTAAGGCCCATCTGCCTCTGAGTCTCCTTTTCCCATCTGTAAAATGGGGGCAAGAGAAGGTGGGAGGCGGAGGGGTCTGAGCTTTCTGTTGTGATGCTCTGGGGATTTGGGGCTCAAAGGAGAGAAGAAAGGAATCAGACCAAGTTTCCTGGGGGAGAGGGTTTGAGTGGGTGGCTTTTGGGGAAGCCAGGGAGAGGATGGAGGGCGTTCTAGGCAAGAACAAAGGGTATGAGCAAAAGTCTAGTTCCTGGGAAGAAGAGGAGGCAGACTCATGCGGCCAGCTCTTCAGTTTACAAAGCCCGGCTGGAGGTGTTCACTTCTTTGGTGCTCACTACAGCCCTGCCAGGGAGATGTGATGGGTCCATTCTACAGAAGGGGGCTCTGAGGCCCAGAGAGGTGAGCCCACTTGTCTGAGACCCCAGTAGCAGAGCCAGGGCTGCCTAGGCTGCCCCAGTGATGGGTCTTGTCAGCTCCTGGATCAGCCCAGCACTTCCTCTGAGGCTCATTTTGGCCCCATCCAGGCCCCTGGGGTATCCACAGCTCACCCTGCCTGGCTTTCTGTGTCTGTTCTCTAGCCAAATGAGCCATAGGCTGTGCCATTTTGTTTTTTGCCTTTCTACTTATCTTTACATTGTTATATGTTTAAACGGAATGGTTGTTTTCACTCCACAAACATTCCCGAAAGTTTTCTTTATGCTAGTGTTTGGCTGGTCTCCGAGTCTAGAGACACAGAGTTGGGAAGAGCTCCCAGTCTGATAGGGGAAACAGAAAATCCAACAGACTGTCATCCAAGGGGGTCAGGGCCATGATGGAGCGATACACAGGGGAGGGAGCAGTTGCCTCTGAAGCCTGAGGAATTGAGGGAGGCTTGTCAGAGGTGGTGACACGTCACCTGGACGCTGAGGAGGGGGTGAGTGAGCAGAAGCACTGTGAGAGTCTGTGAGGGTCTTCCTGGTGGAAGCAATGGCAGGAGCTGAAGCACGAAGTCTGAACCATGGGAGGCAGATGGAAGTGTAGAGAACAGTGGGGCAAAATGTGGGTGCTGGCGGCCAAGGTGAGGACCGGGCCTTGGGCCTGAGGGTAATGGGCAGAGTGGATGGGAGGGATGCCTTAGGGGTGAGACTGGAAGTGAGAAACCATTAAGGAGGCTTTTTCAAGGGTTAAGGAAAGAACAGTGACAAGTTGGGTATGGGGGCAGATGTTTGGGCTGTACTTCCAAGTCTTTGGGGGAATTGAGGTCCTAGGCACCTGGGTACCTCCCACGGGAAGCTAAAGCCTGTGTTTGCCCCCAGAGGAACAGCAAATGCTGATCCCCTGGGAAATGAGGGCTGTACACGCACCTGAGGGCAGGTGGCGGGGGAGGATGTTGCTTCTGCCTCTTTTGTGGTGTAAGAGGTGGACTCCATTTTGGAGGGGAAGGTGATCCTTACTGCTCAAGTTCATCCCCTCCAGCTCCTGAACTTGGCGTCGTGCTCTCTCCCTGGCTAAGAATAGGGCACGACCTCCGTGCCAGGTGGAGGGGCCTGAGGCCAGCTAACCCTGGCATATGGGGATGCTAAGGCCTCCTCGCTACCCGCTGCAGGCTGCCTGCTATTTATAGCCAGCTGTGTCTGTGGGCTAGGACACAGCTTCCTCTCCAGTTGTGCTCTTCCAGCTGTGGGCCCAACTGTTGGAGCCTGGTGTGGTGGTGTCTGGCCTCTGGCTGTCAACCTGGCTGGGTGTAGGGACTGGGGCCCAGGTCTGGCTTGTCAGGGCCCCCCTTTCTTTCTTTGTGGCTGCCAAGTCCCTGGAGCTTCTCTAAATATTATTCTTATGGGATTTCAGTCCAGCCTCTTGTTGCCTGGTGCCTCTGCATCCTGGATAATTTGGTGTTCCCCCACTGTGTCCGGAGCCTGACTTCTGGGCTGGGGGACATTTCCTTGCCTGAATCCTCAGAAAGTTCTGGAGGCAGGCGCTCCTGGACAGTCGTTGTCTGTGGGAATGTGTGCCATATGGGCATGCTGATCAAGCCCACCGATGGGGTGGCTTCTTCAAGTGAAGGCAAGTTACAAGGTTGTCTGCTGGTGGGGCTGGGGCGTCTACACTGACACAAATAATGGAGAGGGATAGACGGTCTTCCCTCAGAGGAGAGAAGAAGTGGGGGCGTAAAGGGAGGTCTCCTTAGAGCCTGCCTGCTCCGCCCACTTCTGGGATATACAGAAAAACGAGGCCCAGAGGGTAGAAGGGACTTGCCCAAAGACACACAGCCAGTAAAAGTAGCCACTCTCTGGCACATCTTTTCCCAGCACCTACTTGGTACCAGGCCCTGTGCCGGGTGTGGGAACTCAAGACACACTGGCCTCGGTGCCTGCATCTCCCCAGTTCTCTTTCTTTTTATTTTTTTAAAATTAATTAATTATTTATATTTTTAAGTGTGTTTTTCCAGGACCCATCAGCTCCAAGTCAAGGAGTTGTTTCAATCTAGTTGTGGAGGGCGCTGCTCACAGTGGCCCACGTGGGGATCGAACCAGCAACCTTGTTGTTAAGAGCACCGCACTCTAACCCACTGAGCTAACCAGCTGTCCCCCTCTCCCATCCCAGTTCTCTTTCTTGATGGCTTATTATACAAGGTGCTGTCCACTGAGCCCAGAACTGGGCTGGCATGAAAGCATGCGGGATTTAAGTTAGACTGAAGGAAGGCCTTCTTTTGTGAATCGTTCCCAGAGCTCTGGTGGTGGCAGGGGATGGTGATCCCTCTGGAGTGCTGATTTCATTCATGTAGGATTTTCGGGTTCACCTCAAAGGAAGGGTGACAAACCTTCTTCACCTGGGATCATTTCCAGGCTGTGGATCAAAGTGACTCTCCCCCCACCCCCACCCCTTCCCCAAATCCAGGCCTGGAAATCTCTAGGAGGAGGAAGGGAGGGGAAGAGTGAGACTTGGCTCTGGGATTTCAAAGCAGTGAGGCTTGGGTGAGTCTCCTGCCTCCTGAACCTCGCGTGGGGGGCGGAGGAGGGTGTGGAGGGCACCCACGTCTCCTAGGGAATGCTGAGCAGATAAGCTTGAGTGGTGGCTGTGCAAGGCTGTGGACAGGTCAGCTAGAGCCCTGGCTTCCCCGCTGTGGTGAGGCTCACCCCCAGGATAGCAGCTCCGAGTCTCCTCTCTGACACCCTGGGGCCCTCAGACAGCTGTTGTCCTTGCTGGGGAGAACTTTTCTTGCCCTGGGGCTGCTGGTGTTTATGGAAAGATTGTGCAGGAGGAGGGAGGGAAAGTTGGACAGCCAGTCCGGAGGGAGGGAGGGGCCTCCATTGGGCACACGGCCTCTCTTGGCAGGGGAGGGAGCTCCGCTGCCTGCTGGGGCAGGACTCTGGGCTAGGACCGGAAGCCTTCACGCTAGACTTGCGAGCCAGTGGCCCAGGGCTGGGAAGATGAGAGGTGTCTTTGCCCAAGCTAGAGGTGGCCAGTCTCCTCGCTTCATTTTATTAATTCCACAAACATTTGTTGAGCTCTGGCCACCCTATCTGGATCCTTTGGGTGGCTGGTTCTCTCCAGGACCTGGGTGGAGCCCCAGCTGCATGCATGGAGGAGAAAGTTGGGGAAAGTGTGGCTCCTTTACTTGGGGGCTTATGGTGGAGAAGAGCAGGTTGAAGTGGGACAGGGAGCTGGGTTGTGAGACAGAGGGAGCAGTTAACATTCCTGAGATGCTTTCTGGGGAGGCAAGGTGTGAGCTCAGGGGGGAGGATCAGGTCGATTTGGAGGAAATTTGTTAGGGAGGAGAAGCAGTCTGGGTAAAGGAAGAAGAGCTTTCTGACTTTGGGACAAGGGAGGGTCTGCCACAGAACGAGCTGGAATGACTTCTTGAGATCCTTTTGAGATCCCCACTGCGGGAGGGGTAGGGAAACTTGGCCTGCTGGGTGGTGAGAGGGCCTTGTGTGCCAGGGTTGGGATCTGGACAGTGGGGCTCTGGGGCAGGTGAATTAAGCAGGTGAGCAGAGTGTCCTGGGTGGGAGGGATCAATGAGGAGAGTTTCAGACTCCTGAGCCAGCTACGGGCATGGTCCTGAGGCTCCTTGGCGTTGCTGGGCCTGTGGTTGTGGGAGGAGGAGGGTCCTGCCAGGTCCCTGCTCTGGGTCCTGCCTGCCTGTGTCAGCCTGATAAGGCCTTTCATCCAGCCTGCTTTCCGTTGGCCCCTCCTCCCTACCGAATGGCATAAAGATGCCATTGTGGGGGCATGGGGAGCCACCAGGGCTTAAGCAAAACTATTTGCATGATTCTTGTGATTTGCTTCTTGTTTGTGTGTGTGTGTAGGCAGATGGGTGGGGGTGAGGGTGTGGGGTATGAGGGGTGGTGGGGGTGGTGGTGGTGCTGGGGGCCCTCTCTCAGGTGGGGGCCAGGAGGACTCTTGCCCAGGACCGCTGCTGTGAAGTGAGGGGCGTCAGGCTTTGCCCAGGGTCATGCTCTCTGATCACAGCACCCTGAGATGACTTCCCAGGCTTCTCCCGCCTCTTGCTACCCTCTTGACCCTTTCTAATCAGTTGCACAAAGAGGAGAATTTCCCTATACCATTGGCTCTGGGCCTAGATAAGGAAGTATGTTTGCAGAGGGGAACCTGGTGTTTTCTGTGTGAGGCCGGGGAAGCAGCCCGTGCCAGGAGCCAGGAGCCCTGGGTCTGTAGGAGGCCCTGCTCTGTCCTGTGTCCTTGGCCAACTTGCCAGCTCTCTCTGAACCTTGGTTTCCCCTGCTGAGCAGTGAATGAGCACGGAGCGAGCTCTGAGGAGTTTCTGACTTTGCTCTTAAAGAATCACTGAAGCAGTGCAGATATGAGTAAGGGGGCTGTGGTCGGTGAGGTCAGGGTTAGACATAAGGAGGCACTTCCTGGTGGGGGTTTCTCCAGGAGGCGGGGGTGGATACTCAAGCTCCATTCACTCCCTCAGGAGATTTTTCCTGCCACATGTCTCATGTTCCCTTGGTCCCTGACCTACCTCAAGATCCTCAAGCCCAGACCCCCTGACGTGGGCCAAAGCTGGGCCTGTCAGGGATGGGAGCTGAGGAAAGTGAGATGGCCCTAAAACTAATACTCTGTCTTCAGGGTTCTGGGAAACTTTCCCACTGGGACTTGACTGCTGAGTCTGTGAGGTGGAGTGGAAGTAGAGGCATGGGCAGTTGTCTGCTGTGACTTGCTGAGTGACCCGTCTGGGTTTCCTCTTAGCTTCAATTCCCCATCTGCAAGTGCTCATTATGATACCCACTCTTCCTTCTGCTTTGTAAAAATAGAGGGCTGTTGGGTGATCTCCTCTGCCTAGTATCCAGATGCCAAGAGACTGGGGGCTGGTGTGAGAGAACTCCCCAGCTGGTCCCTTTCTGAACTCCACAAATCTTGCCCGTGGTGCTGGGCTCTGACTTGGCAGGAAGTGAACATTCTAGAAGCCTGTGGCTGCAGCATCTTATCAGCTGTTTCCTAGACTTCAATGTCACAACCTGGGACCTGGACTCTTCCCCTGTCCCCTTTTGGTGGCAGCAAGGAGGGAGGGGGGACTTCCCCTGGGGGCCCAGATGAGGGCCACGCTGAAGATCCAGAGAAGGGCCTAGAAACGGCGGGGCTGTGGGAACAGACAGGCCCTTAGGGGAACCCTGAAGTCCAGTGAGTCAGGACAGCGCTGTCCCTTGAGTCCATGCCTCTGGCCCCAGCGAGAGATTTCCTCTGATCTGTTTCTTATCCACAGTGAACCCCTGTTGTTACTACCCGTGCCAGCACCAGGGCATCTGTGTCCGCTTTGGCCGTGACGGCTACCAGTGTGACTGCACCCGCACGGGCTATTCCGGCCCCAACTGTACCATCCGTGAGCTGGGCTCGTCCTCTGACTCCCCCACTGACTGCCCTTGTCTCTGGCCATGGCCCCATTCTCTTCCTTGCCTGGCTTTAATCTCTGACACTGTCCCTGACCTCAGCCCTCACTCCCTGGTTCTGGGCTCTGGGGTGAGTCTTCACTACCAGCCTGACCTCATTCCCTGGCCCTGGCCGCTGTCCTCATATCTGGTTCTGGCTCTGTCATGTTTCATCACCCCCAAGGTCCCATCCTAACCACAGCCCCCTGACCCCAGCCCCGTATGTTCTGCCCTGTTCCATTCTGGCCCTCGTTCCCAGTTCCCATCTGCAACTGGCTACTTCTGGTCCTGCCAGGAGGGCCCGACTGAGCGGCTCCCATTGTCCCCTGCAGCTGAGCTATGGACCTGGCTCCGGAATTCACTGCGGCCCAGCCCCTCTGTCCTCCACTTCCTGCTGACACATGGGCGCTGGTTCTGGGAGTTTGTCAATGCCACCTTCATCCGAGACATGCTCATGCGCCTGGTACTCACAGGTGGGTGGCAAGTAGGGCCCCCTAATCTGGGGGAGCAAAAAATACTGCTAGTTCTTGGAATTCTTCTGATAAGGGCAGTGGGTGGGGAGACTCTCTGATGCCAGATGAAACAAGTCCAACCCAAGAGAAGGTGGGGAAGGGGGTGTAACTGGGGGTGGGAATCCCCTTGTCACCATTATTTTTGCCTTCTACAGCACGTTCCAACCTTATCCCCAGCCCCCCCACCTATAACTCGGCACATGACTACATCAGCTGGGAGTCCTTCTCCAATATGAGCTATTACACTCGCGTTCTGCCCTCTGTGCCCCAAGACTGCCCCACGCCCATGGGGACTAAAGGTAATGGAGGTGGGGTTAGGGGCCTGGGGGTCACAGGGGGTGCTCAGTTGTCTTTTTTGGGAAAAAGCAGGCAGAAGAGCCATTATTGACCCATTTTACAGACGAGTAGACCAAGGCAAGACATATGACTTATTCAGACGAGGACAGGGCTGGAGAATGAGGACAGGAAAGGGTGATGGGAGGTCTTGCCTGAGTTTCCCTAGAATGTCAGTGGCAGTCCGACTAGTATTTCTATATTTCCAGAGTGCCTCTTTGCCTGAACTTTGTCTACTGAATGGGTGGGATCCTGCGGGGATG
Source organism: Rhinolophus sinicus (assembly GCF_036562045.2). NCBI lineage: Eukaryota > Metazoa > Chordata > Mammalia > Chiroptera > Rhinolophidae > Rhinolophus > Rhinolophus sinicus. The sequence continues at coordinate 178,176,030 of NC_133754.1, forward strand.
GGAGTGACTTACAAGTTGAAATGTAGGAGGGGAGTAATAGTGTGCTTTTTATTTGGTTCTTCACTAATGTAAATAGTTTTACATGCTTCATCAGGGCAGTTTACATATAAAGTCCTCTTTCTTTTTCATTCGTTACCTGCACCCCACTTGGTCTCATTGGTAGGAGTCTTTCTCCTAAGGCCTTCTTCCCACTTCACTCCTGGTTGTCCAAACACCTGAGAGTTTACCCAATTCAGAACCATCAATTCAGCAGCAAGTACAGAGGACAACAGAAGTGTCAGTCCACCGCTGCCATCACTTCAGTTCCCACCACATGGAGTCGCTGTTGAGCACTGGTCCTGTGCAGTCCCAAAGTTGCGTGCTTTCAAAGGTTTCAGAACTTTGCGGGACCAGTCCTTGCTCAGTGTCGTTCTGAGTGATGATTCCAGGTTAGGGAGTACAGACCACTCCCTCCAACTTCCCTTTTAGTGGATTCCATTTGGAGTGCTTGATAGCCTTTCCTGCTAGAGGAAACCAGTCAGCCATTTCTTTTTTATTATTATTACTAAATTTATTGGGGTGACAATTGTTAGTAAAATTACATAGATTTCAGGTGTACAATTCTGTATTACATCATCTATAAATCCCATTGTGTGTTCATCACCTAGAGTCAGTTCTCCTTCCATCACCATATATTTGATCCCCCTTACCTTCATCTCCCACCCCCCACCCCCCACCCCCTCTCCCCTTGCCCTCTGGTAACCACTAAACTATTGTCTGTGTCTATGAGTTTCTGTTTCTCATTTGTTTGTCTTGTTCTTTTGTTGTTTTTGGTTTATATACCACATATCAGTGAAATCACATGGTTCTCTGCTTTTTCTGTCTGACTTATTTCGCTCAGCATTACACTCTCAAGATCCATCCATGTTGTCACAAATGTTCCTATATCATCTTTTCTTACCGCTGAATAGTATTCCATTGTGTATATATACCACAACTTCTTTATCCATTCATCTATCGAAGGACATTTTGGTTGTTTCCATGTCTTGGCCACCATAAACAAAGCTGCAATGAACATTGGAGCACACGTGTCTTTATCTATAAATGTTTTCAGATTTTTTGGGTAGATACCCAGGAGAGGGATTGCTGGATCATATGGCAATTCTATTTGTAAGTTTTTGAGGAACCTCCACACTGCCTTCCATAACGGCTGCACCAGTCAGTCAGCCATTTCAATCCCAAGAGATGTTGATCTCGATGGGCTTTCAACACTGAGCCTCACGTGAGGTATTGGAAAAGGATGCCTTTACGAGAACACAAAAATTTAATTGTTCCTGTCTGCGAGCCAATTCCTCTGGCATTGACGTAATTAAGGAACGCCTCGTAACACGTATTCTCATAAATGATACAAAGACCTGCTTCAAGATGTCTTCTTGTCTTTACCCCAGACGTAGAAAGACTGGCACCATTTAAAATAGGTTGGCAAACTGTAGCCTACAGGTCAAATCCAGCCCACCCCTGTTTTGTAAATAAAGCTTTATTGGAACACAGTCACATTTACTAAGGACTGCCTATGGCTGCTTTTTTCCAACAAGAGCCAAACTGAGTAGACGTGATAGAGACTGTGTCTTGGCAAAGCCTTAACTATTGACTAGATGGATTTGACAGAAAAAGTTATCTGACCCTTGATTTAAAAGATACCACGTCACCAGTTCTCTGTCATGCTTACAGGATCTCATGCACTCCTCAAATTGGCTGCATAAAATAGGTTAAATTTGCCCTATTTCGTAGATGAGGAAATTGAGAGATGAAATGAGTTATCTCTGTTCATACCGTGTATGGCACAGCCAGTTTCAAACACAGGCTTACATTGCTCCAGGGCCCAGGAGTACACGTTCTTTTCTTTTTATCCCCTTTCTTCTTCCTTTTTGTTTAACTTCTTTTCTTTTTTTGTTTAACTTTTTCAAAGGCGCAAACATACACAAAAGTTGAGAGGAAAGTATAACGTATCCATCTCTGGGTTTCAAGACTTGTCCACAATGTGCCAATCTTATTTCATCTATCTCCTCTTACCTTATATTATATTTTATGGAGTAATTTAAAGCAAAGTCCAAATATCATGCCATTTCACCCACATATACTTCTAGGGGTTTCTTTTGGTAGAGAAGGTGCCAGGGCCACCTGTCGGGAGGGAGGTGGTCCTGTGGAGGCCTCTCTGGGCTTCCTGTGTGGACCAGTTTGGTGTGGTGAGCCCAGGAGGTCCTGGGTAGGAAGATGCAGACAGGTGGCAGCCACTGCTCTTTCCCACTTGCCATCCAGGGAAGAAGCAGTTACCAGATGCCCAGTTCCTGAGCCATCGCTTCCTGCTTAGGAGGAAGTTCATACCTGACCCACAAGGCACCAACCTCATGTTTGCCTTCTTTGCACAACACTTTACCCACCAGTTCTTCAAAACTTCTGGCAAGATGGGTCCTGGCTTCACCAAGGCCTTGGGCCACGGGGTGAGTACCTAGAAGGACCTAGCTTGGCACATGCAGGCTGTTGCCAGTGGGGCAGCACCCCGTGATCTGAGTGGGCTCTCTCTGTCTGCAGGTAGACTTCGGCCATGTTTATGGAGACAATCTGGAACGGCAGTATGAGCTGCGGCTTTTTAAGGATGGGAAACTCAAGTACCAGGTAACGCTGGCCACGGGGATGCGACACTGGGAAGGGGCTTCCACTATCTTCCTTGGCAGAGGCTGTGGGGGGCCTGGGTGGTGTCCTGAGAGGGGCAGCTGCAGGAGCTGGAGGTGTGTGCAAGGAGGAGACACAGTAATCCCTGGATAAGGTGCCAGACAAGAGAAGCAGATGGGGAGCAGAAGTGGCCTCTCCTGTCCTCCTGGGGGATGGGTTTTAAGGCATCAGGAGATGGGCATTTCCAGTTTCCTTTTGTTCATTTAATTATTCTGCTGTATTAATTGGGAACGACGATGTGCCTGGCACAGGTGATTGAGCAGTGGCGGTGATAATTATGGGCCCTGCCCTCGAGGAACTCACAGCCCATCAGGGTCTACAAACTAAGATGCAAGTTCCATGAAGCCTTTTTGTCTGAACTAGTACTGTCTCACAGAAAAATCATGTGAACCACATATGTAATTAACATTTTTCTAGTGGCCACATTCAAAGGAACATGTGAAAGTGATTTTAATAGTACATTTCATTTAACCCCATATATACCCAGAATATTATCATTTCAACCTGTAATCAATATACAATTAACAAAATAGCTCACATCCTTTTTTTTTTCATGCTAAATCTTAGAAACCTGATTTATATTTTACACTTACAGCACACCTCAATTTGGCTGCCAAATTTTCATTGGTGATATATGATCTGTATTTAGATTTCATAAACTTTACGGTTGGAGAAGTAGATCCTCATGCCCCAGTTGCCCTAAGTGTGCTTAAAGCTTTTTCCAGTAGCGAAAGGATCAGTTTTAAAATTTAAATCTAAGTGAAGTAAAATAAAAAATTCAGTTCTTCATTCACACCAGCCGTATTTCTAGTTGCTCAATAGTTACACGTGGAGTGGCTACCATGTTGAACTGTGAAAATATAAACAAATGAAAACTAAACTAAAGACTTCATGGCTGAATCCTTAGGGCTAAGAGCAGTACTTGGCTTATAGTAGGTCTTTGGTGTGTGTTTATTGAATGAATGAAGAACGTGCCATATAATCAATTACACTTGTGATAACCACCACCAGGGAGAAGCCACGAGAGTGTTCAGAGGATGGGGAAGCCTTCCTTAGGAGGTTGCAAATAAACCAAGAGTTGCGTGAAGGTTGAGGAGGAGTTAGGGGGGGGTAAGAAGGGGAGAGGGCTTTCCAGGCAGCATGTGCTGAGGCTGGGAGAGGAGAAGGGGCTTGAGTGCCTCCGAAGGAGTGATGAAGGGAAGTGTTGCTGGATACCTGAGTGATTGTGGGTGAGGACGGAGACATCTGTGGGGCCATGATAAGGATTTCTGATTTTTACAAGAGCAGAGAGAGAGGACTTGGTGTAAAGCCAGGGTGTGATATTAGATGTGGGTGTTTTAAAGGATTGCTTGGGCTGCAGTGCTGAGAATGAACTGTTTGGAGGCAGGAAAAGACACAGAGAGCCATTTAGAAAGGAGTCAGGATGGAAGATGAGGGTGGCTTGGAAGCTGGTGGTGGTAGTGGGGACAGAGAGAAAGGGACCCATTTTAAGAGAGATTTAGGAGGTCGAGTCAACAGGCCTCGGTTAGGAAGGACGGGCAGTTACCCTGTGTGACACAGGCGACTGTAAGTAGGAGTGGGAGGGTGTCAGCTGTGTCAGGGTCAGGTGCTCTGCCTCATTGCCAGGTGGCCCCATCCCACAGATGCTGAACGGAGAGATGTACCCGCCATCGGTGGAAGAGGCACGTGTGGTGATGCGCTACCCACGGGGCATTCCGCCCCAGAGCCAGATGGCTGTGGGCCAGGAGGTGTTTGGACTGCTTCCTGGGCTCATGCTTTACGCCACCCTCTGGCTGCGTGAGCACAACCGTGTGTGTGACCTGCTGAAGGCTGAGCACCCCACCTGGGGCGATGAACAGCTTTTCCAGACGGCCCGCCTCATTCTTATCGGTGAGGACTCCAAACCAGCCCTGTCCTGGAAGGTCATCCCCACCGTCCCGAGAAGCAGGAGATGGAGGACTTGCGGACAGAGAGCTGGGATTAGAATCCTATCTCTTCTGCTTACTAGCTATGAGACCTGGAGCAGTTCCCTTCCTCTATGTGAGCCTCAGTTTTCAAATCTGGACACTGGGGATAATGATGGTTGTAAGGACTTGTTGAAATGAATGAGAATGCCCTCAGCACATAGTAGGCCTTCAGGAAATGGATGGCTGTGGTGGTTGAGGATTAGCTGGGTAACTCGCAGCCAATTCCATTAGCCATCCTGAGTCTCAGTTTCCCCACTATTGCACTCAGATGCACAGCACACAGTGCCACTGCTGGTATGTGCAGGTCAAACTCCAGCTCAGCTTGCCCAGCCTCAGGAATCCTCCCATTTCCTGCCCTGCGTGTGTCTGCCTTCCTGGAGCTCGGTAGCTTCTGTGTGACTCATGGACAGGATATTTTTGTGTCCCCTACGGGGGCGAGTCTGCAGCCTAAAATGTCAGATCGTTTCCTGCCTGGGAGCTTGGCCCCTGACACCCCTGTCCAGACCGTGTTCCCTCTGACTCAGTAACCCCCTTCCCTCACCTCTGGGCATCCCTGGCCGTGGCTGGTCCCAATTATAGTGCTTGATTCCCTGGAGCCTGGAAGAGCCAGCTATTGGGGATAGAAACAGCTTAAAGAAGAAGAAGGGGGTGGTTCTGAAGTCCCGGCCTCGCAGAGACCTTGATCACAGAGGGCAAGTTCATGGCAGGAGGCTGCTCAGCATGCTGACTGGTGAGGAAGCTGTGACCAGGGCAGATGCAGCTGTACACCCAGTACTTCAGTTAACCCTCTCCAACAACCTTATGAACCACATATGACTACCCTGGTGAAAATTAAGATTCAGAGAGGTTAAGTGAATTCTCCAAGACCATTCAGCAGAGGAAGACTTGACTCAGGTCTGGCTGCCACCCAGGTTCATGCTACTTCTACCACATCACCAGGGGGGCTTGTTCCTGAGTGGGGAGGGGTTGCATGCCTTAGTCTGAACTTTTGTGATGTGCGAACATGGGGAGGAGATTCTCCCTTCACACCTACACTTGAGGCTCCTGCTTGTCGCCTACATGTACTGACACTTCCTATTGTACCAGGCCCCGTGCCAAGCAGTTTAGATGCATTTGTTCTCTACTCCTCCCAGCCACCCTATGAGTCTGAACTGATATTATTATAAGACACATTTCTCAGATAAGGAAAGTGAGGTTCAGAGAGATTAAGTAACGCGGCCCAAGCTCAGGTGGCTAGAATTGGTGAGGCCAGGATTTGGACCCAGGTCTGCTGATTGCAAACCCAGTGGCTCCAGATCAATTTGCTGAAAGCCAATTTATCTAATGGCTGATTGGCCAAAATATCTGTTTCTTTTAGTATCTAGATGATCGGTTTTAATTTTGTTGTGGAATGTTCAATTTGCTTCTTTCCTGACTCTTTGCTTTGTAGCTGGTTACTGAGGGAGCAGAGGGGGAAAAAAATCTATGCATAGGAATTCTGATATATAAGAACATGTAAGAAATACATTTGGGACTAGATTGACCTTCTGTCCTCAGTGTCCCTCTCTTGCTGCCACAGCAGCTGACAGAGGGGTCTCTCCGAAGCCCCCACATTACCCTCCTGGGCATGCTGAGAACCCTAAGTTCACCTCCATTTTTCCATATTTTGTGGCCTCTCTAACTTTTTATTTTTTTATTTTATTGGGCAATATTGGGGAACAGTGTATCTCTCCAGGGCCCATCAGCTCCAAGTCGTTGTCCTTCAATCTAGTTGTGGAGGGCGCAGCTCATCTCCAAGTCCAGTCTCCATTTTCAATCTTTAGTCCACCATCCCATACGGGGAATTGAACTGGCAACCTTGTTGAGAGCTCGCGCTCTAACCACCTGAGCCATCCGGCCGCCCCTCCAACTTCTTTTAATGGGTTATGGGAGGGTGGCCACCCAAGGCTCACAGAACCAGTTCTCAGACACTTCCTTTGCATGTTCTGGTTAGTGGGGCCCACAACCTCCCTTCGTAATGTAGGAGCAGGTGGCGGTCCTAATTTGGGACGTCAGTCCAACCTGAGACAGAAAATTCTGTTTTCACACCTCCCTACAAAAAGCCAATGTGAACGTGGCCAAACGAAATGAAACAACAGTAACAGCAATGAAGAAGCAAAAGCAAGCACTTTTCAGGAACTGGCCTGCTTGCCAAGCCAGGTGACTAAATGGTTGTCCTCTGCTCACCCTTCCCCCATACTCCCTCCCAGGAGAGACCATTAAGATTGTGATTGAGGAGTACGTGCAGCAGCTGAGTGGCTACTTCCTGCAGCTCAAGTTCGACCCAGAGCTGCTGTTCAGCAGCCAGTTCCAGTACCGTAATCGTATTGCCCTGGAGTTCAACCAGCTATACCACTGGCACCCGCTCATGCCCGACTCCTTCAAGGTGGGCGCCCAGGAGTACAGCTACGAGCAGTTCCTGTTCAACACCTCCATGCTGGTGGACTATGGGGTCGAGGCCCTAGTGGATGCTTTCTCTCGCCAGATAGCCGGCCGGGTAAGTCTCAGAGGAGCCTTGGTGAGGGCAGGTGGGCTCTGGGGTCCAACAGACCTGGATCCAAACCCTGGTTTTCTTTTCTGTAAAATGGGGACAGTGTCGCTCCTACAAGGTGGTTGTTAGCATTCCTTCGTTCATTCTCTTGTTCATTCAGTAACACCAGGCATTGGTCCAGCTGCTGGGGATACAGTGATGTGAACAAAACCAGTGTGCTCTTTGGGTCTTTGTCCTTTTAGCACTTCCACCTTAGAAGGGGGCACTTGTCACATGACAGCGATCATCATTTGAGTACTTACTATGTGGTAGGCACTGTGCCAAGTGCTTCTCTGATGTGATCAGAATGAGAAGAACATGTTAGGAACCACGAGAAAGCCCGCAGTGCTCTGGGAACTCGGAGAGGGTCTTCCGAGCCAGAGTTAGGGACTGTGGAGAAGGAAGGGAAGTTTGAGCAGAGATCCAAAGGATGGATAAGATTCTCCCGGGGAAAGAGGTAGTGTTAATGGTGAGTGGTGACTACGTTCCAGGTGGAGGGGACAACATGGCAAAGGCCTGGGGGTCAGAGGGCATGGCAACTTGAGGGCCAGGAGGACTTTCAGGGTATGGTAATAGATGTGAAAGTGCCTGCACACAGTAGGTCTGTTAAATCATAGGCCTCTGTTTGGGGCTGAATGTTCCCCCTACTGATCCATATGTTGAAATCCTAACCCCCAGTACCTCAGAATGTGACTGTAGGTGGACACAGGGTCTTTAAAGAGGTTATCAAGTTAGATGGGGTCATTGGGTGGGCCCTAGTCTGACCAGTGTCCTTATGAGAAGCCAAGACAAGGATGTAGACATGTACAAAGGGAAAACACTGGGAGAACACGGCCATCTATAAGCTAAGGAGAGACCTCATGAAATCAAACCTGATGACTCCTTGATCTTGGACTTCTAGCCCCCAGAACTCAGAGGAAATACATTTCTGTTGTTTAAGCTGTCCAGTTGGTGGTACTTTGCTATGGTGGCCCTAGCAAACTAATACAGGCTTTTCCCCAGGAATTCCTACCCAACCCCCTCCTCTTCCCCATATTTGGAAGCTCCCATCTCAGCTCCCCTCATCCCGTTTTGCTCTAATCCTTGTCCTATCACGAAGTTGTGGTATCGTATGAATTGAGGTTTCTTCCTGGTAATTTGACTGAAATTGGCATATGCTGCCACCAATGGGCAGCTGCTGGCTGCTTTGTGGGCACTCTTTTCTGTGGGGACACAGACAAGAACAGAGACAATAGCTTTTGTTTGGAGCTACGGTTTCCAAAGAATTTTCAAGGAATGACCATGACGATGCGTGTGAAAAGCCCTGCTATTTTCTGACACAAGGGAGAGAAGGGCAACAGAAGAGTGTTGACTCTCCGGATTTTAAAGAGAGCATGAGAAGTGATAAAACACCATACATGGCCTCCACCTTGGGGTCATCATGTGACAACATTGTGAGATCTGCTTTGCATACTTTATCTTGCTTATTTCACCACAACCGTATCAAGTGGATGCTCTTACTTCCCCCATATTTGCACAGGAGGAAACTGAGACTTAGCTTCAGTAATTTGCCCAAGGTCCCTGTGTTAGTTTCCCAGGGCTGCAAAAGGACCACAAATTCGGTGACGTTAAACAGCAGAAATTGATTCTTTCACAGTTCTGGAGGCTGGAAGTCCAAAATCAAGGTGCTGGCAGAGCTGTGCTCTCTCTTAAGGGGAGACTCTGTTCCACGCCTTTCTCTCAGCTTCTGGTGTTGCCAACAAGCCTTGGATTGTAGGATAATTGTACCAAGATGGTGCTCTCCCTGTGTCTCTGGTGTTTCCTCTTCTCTGGACAATAGTTATTGGACTAGTGCCCACCTGAATGGAATATGACCTCAACTTGATTACAGCAATTTCCAGATAAGGTCACATTCGTAAGTGCTGGGAGTGAGAAGTTCAACATATCTTTTTGGGTCACCCAGGTCAACCACAACAACCTCACAGCTTGTAAATGGTTGAGCCGAGACTGGGACCAGCCTCTGACAGCTTTGATGCAAGGTGTATAATTTCACCCAAATATGCTCTTCCTCTTTCCCACGCAATTGTATATGTTCTATCCAAATTCTTTCTTAAGCATTAACGTTTTCAATTCATCTGAACAACAGAGTTTTCTTTAGACTAATGCTCCTTAATAGTTATGAATCAGAGTTTTTTTTTTTCTTTCTTTTTTTTTCTAGAGCTTTCTTTATCTCACCCCCAGGACTTATGAATGTGACCCAATGGCTTTGAGACCCATTGTCCCTTCATTCACAAGATATTATACCACCTATTAGTCTTGGAGTTAAACTCCAAGTTTAGTTAAGCTAAATTTGTTTATATATATTATAGTTTTCCTGGCAAGATTTTAGCTCCCGCCTTGCTAGCTTATGACGGTTCCCTTCCCAGCAGGAAGGAGAAACAGATATAGTCACTTATGCTCCTGTGAGTGGCTTTATCTGGCCTGAATGGAGTGACTTGATACTCTGTTTTCTACTTTCTAGGCCTGAGTTTCTGTCCTAGTGGTGGCTGGTTACTAGGGGTTCACTTTTTAATACTAGATGCTCAGTAAATTTTGTTGAATCTCAATATGATGATATAGGGAATGAAAACAATAGCAATAGATTCCTTAGTAGAACCCCTTAAAAGAGTAAACATCTCTATTCTATGATAAGAACTGATTTGGAGAGTGACAGACACATGTTAGTTCTGCCAGGTATAATTTTAAAAATATCGTGGGAAAGCCCTAAAATTTTGGCCTCTCAAGAGAATATTCGTCCATCCTCCTGTTTCCAACCCTTGCCAGCTCAGAGAGCCTTCTGTCCCTCCAAATTTCATTTCCAAAGCTGGAATACCTGTCCCCTCTGCTTGAGCTCTTGGCTGTGACCATACTGGCCATCTCCTCTGCAGAGTCCTAGTTGCTAAACCTAATAGTTCCAGAAGCTTCCTTAACAACATGTTGGGGGTTCTCACCTAAATTCAAAGGGCTTGGGAACAGTGTGGCTGGTGAGCCACTACAGAGGTCCCCTTGGCCCACTCCACACTTTGAAGATGAGGAAGCTGAGACTCACAGGGGGTCCCTGAGAAAGCATGGAGTCGCAGGCCTGATGTCAGGTCCCCAGCATGGTGAGGGTTAGGCTGACACATGCTCTCCGTCCTAGCTCAGGAAGGACTCCCGACCTGAAGTTCTTCTCCAGGACAGTGTGGCCCGGCTCTCAGACCATAGCTGTGTTTATTTCTTGGCAGATCGGTGGGGGTAGGAACTTAGATGAGCATGTCCTGTACGTGGCCATGGATGTCATCAAGGAATCTCGAGAGCTGCGGCTGCAGCCCTTCAATGAGTACCGCAAGAGGTTTGGCATGAAGCCCTACACCTCTTTCCAGGAGTTCACAGGTGAGCAGCTGCTTCCTGGATGTGATCCCTGCCCTCCAGGGACTTGCACGAAAGTGAGGGAGACATCGAGGAAACACAATGGGCCAATCCCTGTCGCCAGCACTGTGATTAAGACTACGGGGGTGTGGGATGACAAATAACCTCACCTGGGGAGAGAAGGTGGCTTCTCAGCTGGGTCAGAAGGATCAATAGGGATTTTTTCAGATAAAGAATAGAGGGAAGAGCCTTCTAGGTAGAGGAACAGAAAGTACAAAAGCACAGAGGTCATAAAGAATGAGTCTACCAGGGAGAATAGCCATAGGTTGGCTGGAGTAAGGGGCTTATGTGGGGTGGGCGGGGGTTAGTGATGGAAGGTTGGGAACAAATTGTGTAGAATCATGGATACTATGCTAAACATTTTGGGTTTTACTCTGTTTAGTGGTTCCTAAATACCCATTTATGGACCAGCTACCTAGAATCACTTAGGTGATTTTAACTGATGAAAAATACCAAATCTTAGATGTGTCTCCCAGAGATTCTGATTCGGTAGAGCTGGGTGGTGCCCAAGACTCGTGTGTGTGTGTGTGTGTGTGTGTGTGTGTGTGTGTGTGTGTACTGTTGTTATTGTTATTGTTGTTGACAATCCCCAGCTGTTGGGCAGCAAGTTTGGGAACCCTTGTTACAAACAATGGGGACCACTGAAGGGTTTTGATGAGGGTGTGACACAACCCATGACTGTGTACATACTAGTGTCCTGCAGAAGGTGGATTTGAGGAAACAGGTAGGGAAACTCAATGACAGTCTAGAGGGGTGAAAAGAACGCTGTCACTCAATCTCTGTGTGAGCTCGGACAAGTTACATTACATCTCTGAGTTCCAGTAGAATGCAGGGTCTTAGACCAGGATAAGACCTTAAAACCTTTCTGTGAAGGAAACAGATGGGTCGCTTCTACCTGCTATAATGATCAGCTCCTTAGGGCACAGAGAAGTGAGATGAGTTGCTCAAGGTCACACGCTGCTTGGGGCAGACCCAGGCCCTTGACTCCTTCTTCAGTAGTGAATTCCTTCCCTAGATGCAGCCCTGGAGAAGGGTTGATTAGCCAGGCCAGATTTTGGAGTATGTGTTCCATTGCTTAAATTGTTCTGAAGTCTCTTATTCTTCCCAGAAAAAGATGGACCTGGAAGTTTCCCTCCCTAGATTAACCTTAATGGATGATATCGTGATTCTGACTCTAGCTTCTCCACCTTGTAGGAGAGGAGGAGATGGCAGCTGAGTTGGAGGAGCTATATGGAGACATTGATGCCTTGGAGTTCTACCCGGGACTGCTTCTTGAGAAGTGCCATCCAAACTCCATCTTTGGGGAGAGTATGATAGAAATTGGGGCTCCCTTTTCCCTCAAGGGCCTCTTAGGGAATCCCATCTGTTCTCCTGAATATTGGAAGTCGAGCACATTTGGTGGCGAGATGGGCTTCAACCTTGTGAAAACAGCCACACTGAAGAAGCTGGTCTGCCTCAACACCAAGACTTGTCCCTACGTTTCGTTCCGTGTGCCCGACGCCCACGAGGATGATGGCCCTGGTGTGGAGCGGCCATCCACAGAGCTCTGAGGGGGCAGGGCAGCAGCATTCTGGAGGGGAGAGTTTTGTGCTTGTCTTTCCAGAATGCTGAGGCCAGGGTTGACCGTCTGAAGCGTTCGGTTTCTAGTTTGGCACCGAGAGTATCAGGGTTGACATTTCAAACTTCGTGTCTTTCCCCCATTGTCTGGAATATCATGGTCTTGTTTGTCATTCTAAAGTACTGAATTCCTGGTTAACCATCTAGAATGTGAGGAGTGGGTCTCACTGGCATGCCCAAACACTGGGCTTCTGGCCGACACCTAGAATGTCCGATATCTGGTTGATGTGGAATATAGGCATTCTAGGATGTGGAGCTCCTGATACAATCATGTAGAAAGTTAGGGGGTTCTAATTTTGCATTCTAGAATTTTGGGGGACTGTCCAGAATGTTGACTTTCTGATTGGCGATCTAGAAGGTTGTGTTGCTGGTTGTAGGTCCAGAATAGTGGCTTGTGTGCTAGATTAGTCCTGGGCTGAATGTCTAGAATGTTGATTTGATTCATTTTCCTATTCAGTGAGCTAGCCACAGAGCCGGAGAATCTAATGAATGTCTAAGGAGAATGTGTTGCCTGAATCTGTGCCTGCACTGAGGGGCCAAGGAGGTGGGGTGTTCTTCTTGGGGCCCCAACTTAGACCTTGGTCTGAGGATACAGAGGGAGAAGGTGGGCTTTTTCCAGGCCATCGGTTGGAAACAACTGGAGCTCTGTCTCCATCCAGGTCTTGACTCACGGCAGCTGTTTTTCATGAAACAAATAAAATTCTTTTTCCAAATTGCCTGCTATGTAGCTCTTTTGATTCCATCCCTAGAAGCAGAGGCAACACTAACATGACCTTTCTCCTAGCCACAGCACAGGGCTTTCCACTGGGACCCCTGGGGCTTGTGACTGTCTAGAACTTCTACCATTGATGCTTCATGTACTCCTGGGGGCTAGGCGTTACCTCCTCCAGGCTCTCCTAAAACACACAACTCCCCAACTGCAGGACTTGCAGCATTCAGCTCCCACCGTCTTGACTAAAACAAGTCCCTCTCTTACAGAGCCTACAACAGAGATGAGGGGCATCTTTGTGCCAACTTTACACATTTAATTCTCATTTATTCTCACCTCAGCAGTAGATAGGAGGTGTATAAAAATCCCCATTTCCAAACAGAGGAAACCGAGATTCAGGGTGGTCACGTGACGTGCCCCACAGGTGCCTGAGCCAGGTGGGGACTCAGGTCTGGCTGAGTCTAGAGCTGTGCTCTTTCTCCCATCCAGCTTCCTCTTGCTTCCTGGTTTGACTCGGTTCCAGGCCCGAGCTTGCCTGTCTGACTCAGGGTCAAAGGCAGAAGTTGGGGTGAAGCCTCCAACTTGCTTCCGTGCTATTCGTTCAGTCACAAATATTTATTTTCCTCACTGCCTACTACACACCAGTTATTGTCACAGGGTTGGGGTTGCAGCAGTGAGTGATCAAGACAGACAGGCTTCTGCAGGTATGGAGCTCACATTCCAGTGGGGGTAGAGCAGACGAGAAACAAGAAAATAGTAAGTGTGATCTCCCTTCGAACTCACTTTTCTCTGCCCTCCGAAGCTTAACACCTGAGCACATGACCCTTTCACCAGCCACACAGACCCGCATAGCCAGCAGAGAGAGAGGAGAGGTAAGGGAAGAAGTTGGGAAAGGTCCTTTGTGCTCTGCACTTTGGGCTTTGGGCTTTGGAGATCCTGGGGAAGAACAATGGCCCAGAAACAATAGGGGGCGGGGAATTGGAGTCCAGGCTGAGGGGCCCTTGTCTTATAGTCCAGAAAGCCCTTGTTTCTCTTTTGTTGGCTGTTCTCTTTTGTTGGCCATTCCCTCCTGGCCTTGTTGGATGCAGAAAATGCAGTCTTTCCCTGCTCCCCCAGTTGCTCTGATTTGGAAGGATTGTTGGGTGCTGCAGGTGGGGATGGAATGCTTGTGTCTTGTCTTGCTTGCCTGTGTCTATCTCCTCTCTTCTGCTATTACCCCTACTTTGCCTGAGAATCTTCCCTCTCTTGTTAATTTCAGTCTTGGTGGCTCCATCATGAGTCCCATCCAGGCCAAAGGGTGGGCCTGCGACTCATTCCCAGCCAGCCAAACACCCTCTCCTTACAAATCGTCCCTGAGTGGAGACTGAGATGACTGACTCGGATCTATCCCCATAGCTGTGTTCTGAAAAGCCTGTGCATTTGTTCCCGCTTCCAAGGTCCCCAGGGAAGTCTGGATTCCTAAACTCAGGACTTCAGCTTTTCCTTCCACCTGGGGGGATGTGCTATGAATCTCCATTTCACTGAAATGGATCAGAGTGTGCGTCTGCTGCTTGCAACCAAACCTTAATGGCTTTGAGGGGACAGAAACACTATGATGGCTCTGGAGGGAATTGTGATCAGCAAATTGTGATCAGCAAAGACACAAACAAGCTAGTGCGTTAGAAAGAGTACCCTCGGGTAGGGTGGATAATAGAGCAGGAAGAACCAGGGGCTGCAAGAATGGTGGTGAGAAGGCTGTGGCCCTGGTCCAGCAGAGAGATGATGGCTGCCGGGGCCAGGTGAAGGGCTGTGGACGGAAGGATGGGGTAGATTTTAGGGGTAGTCTTTTCTTGAATGCAGCTGCCTAGATTGGATGGACTTTGTTTTGTACGGACAACTGTGTATGAAAATTTTGCAAATAGAAACTTAGGTCAAATGCACCAAGAAGCCTTTTTAAAGTCAAGGATCTTAATGCTCATAATATGAATGCCCATTCCTGGGAGTTTGCTTTGGTGGGTGTGATGGTGAGTTTTACGTGTCAGCTTGGCTGGGCTACAGTTCTTTAATCAAACCCCAATCTAGATGTGACTGTGACTGTATTTTGCAGATCTGGTTAACATCTCTAATAAGTAAATGAGATTACCCTTGGCAATGTGGGTGGGCCTTAGCTAACCAGTTGGAAGGCCTTAAGAACAAAAACTACTTCTAGATACACAGAAGACAGCATCAACTTATATAAGACAGCATCAACTCCTGAGTTTTCAGCCTGGTGGTCTGCCCTGTGGATTTCATACTTGCCAACCCTGACAATTGTGTGTGCCAATCCTAAAAATAAAGCTCTACACACACACACACACACACACACACACACACACACACACACACACACCTCTACACATACATGTGTCCTTTTTATGTTTTGTTTCTCTGGAGAAGGCTGACTGATACAATGGGTGATCCATTCAAGGCTCTCAGCACAAACAACAGAACATCCTCTAGCCCATTGACACAGGAAGGAATTTATCATCGGACATGGCGCAGCTCACAGAAACACTGGCAGGACTAGAGAATTAGGCTCTAAGGCTTCATGTGCAGGAGCAGCAGCCACCACACACAGGCATCCCAGACTGTCCCATCGCTGCCACCACACACAGGCATCTCAGACTGTCCCATCGCTGCTGCCCAGACACCACTACTGCTGCCCCTGAAAGCTGGCTGTTCTGCAGCCACCCTGGCTAGATAGTGGGTTCATTTCGCACGGCGCCCACGTCCCCACTTTTCTCTACTTGGAATTAAAGTTATTCTTGTTTTGCATCTGATTGGCAGAGCCTAGCTCATGTGCCTGCATTCCAACTCCAAGACAGGGTGGGAAAGTGAGTTTTCTGGCTTTCACCTTGGACAGGAGAGACCCATCATGTGAGAAATTCTCCCCCCTCACCCCTGGGAGGGTATTCAAAGGGCCTGGGGCATGTGGGTGGTCTACCTCAGTGGGTCTGCATTTTCACTTCTGTTTTGCCTCTGTGGGCCTGCGCCCTAGAACACCGCCAGAACAGCAAAGTGGCACCTCTGTTGACCTGGCAACCTCTCAAAATAACTGCCAACGAAGAACTTGAGAAGTGGAATTATGGAAGTACGGAGTAGCAGAGGGCAAAGACTGCAGTGCACACTGCTAACAAAGTCTGAGTAAAAAAGTGTCAAAAATGTCAGGCGGGCCTACAACCCACTTTTCTACTGAATCATGCTTGCTCGTAAAAATGGACTTATACTAAAATAGCTTTGTGTGAATGACCAGAAGGAATATTAAAACTTTAAAGGTGCCTTTACAGGGCACTATTCAGGGAATCACAATGAAACACTTTTCCTCACTATCTTACCTGTTGGTTATTTGTGTTTGATTTCCTCCCAGGTTAGGTCTTAATACTTTTTTACTCTCAATCTCTATACTTTTGGTCAAAAGGACTTTTGAGCCATTTGCACAACTTCAGGCTTCGTATTTTGTGTTTCAAGACCATGGGACAGGACATTTTTGCAGATTTCTGTGGCAGGTCTCCCCACCCCTTGGAATAAAGCATACGACAAAGTGCACTAATCTTAAGTGCATATATTTTTACATAAGTATAAACCCAAATAACCACCAAAGAAATCAAGATACAGACTATTTCCTGCACTCTAGAAGGCTTTTTTGTGCCTCTCCCCAGCAAAAACCTCCTCTATACGCGTATAACCCCTACCCTGACTTCTGTCATCGTTAATTAGTTTTGTCTGCTTTTGAACTTCATTTGAATACCGTCACAGTGTGTCCTTTTTTGGGTCTGACTTCTTTTCCTCCACATGTCTGTTGACATCATGTTGCTGTGTGGATGAGCAGTTTGATATTCTGTATTGCTGTGTAAATATTTAACGTATACCACCATTGATTTTTCTCGTCAACTGCTGGTGGACATCTAGGTTGTTTGCATTTGTTTGACCAGGATGAACACAGCGGCCTCTTTGGCAGATTTTAACCCTTATAATAAGGGCTCTATGTAAAATGTCATCTTTTATACACATTCGTTATGGGATATGGTTCCTGTTCTCTATTCAAAATCCCCTGCTGTGTCTCCTCTTGCTTGATGGTCCCCTGGAAAGAGAAAATGTGTTTCCTAGTGTGACCTGCACCATTAGAGAAGGGAAAGGATACATATATTTATTAAGAGCTTACTCTGTGGCCTGTACTTTACCTGCCTACTTCATTAACTCTTACTCACAGCCCTGTGAAAGATTTCCTGTTTCACAAAGGAGGAAATTGAGCTGCAGAAAAATCAGGTGACCTGTTCCGAGTCAGACAATTACGAAGTGTGGGAGGCAGCAGTGACTTTCCAGTGTGTGGCCGATTTCCACCATGTACCCTGTTCAAGATCCCCAGAACCAGAACCACAGCAGGGTCGGGAGAACGGAGGGTGGAGGGGACAGCGGTGGGCGGGTACTGGTGATGTTAACACACTTCTAGATGGTTCTGTTAAGAAGCCTTGAGTGAAGACCTCTGTACTATATCATGCTGTCTTCTGGTCATTCGCTCCCTCTTTAGATAAGGGACGTTTTATTTTCTCTCCATGACTCACTTTTTCCAGGCTTGCTATCTCTTTTCTGATCTGTAACTTGCACTCTGCCCACCACAAACGCTGTTCACTGAAAACTGGTTCCCTGAAGCCTGAAAAGCTGCTCCCATTTATTTCCCCATCTGCTTCTGACTCCCCCCTGCCCCCAGCCACACTCAGTGACCCTCCAACCCCAGGCTCCCCCCGACCCCCATGGGGATACTCAAGTGCCTGTTCTTGTCGTGGTTCTCAGTTCCTGCCTCCAAAACAGGGACTCAAGACAAATCCATTTCCACCTCCTCCTCACTCACCCTATGGGAGGCAGTAGGGGGTCTGGCATTTTTTTTAAATTGTGGTAAAATACATGTACATTGGGATTTTCCCTAGCATTTTATAGATGACATGACAGAAGCTCAGAGACAAGAGATTTCTATGAGGTCATAAAACTTGTAAATGGCAGAACCTGGACCCGAACCCACAGCCAAGTGCTGTGACCAACACATGCTGTCTGATGACGAAGATCCAAGTGTCCTTCCTGTGATGAACAGAGCGTCGGTTAGCGTGATGCCTACGTTCATGTTCTTTCCATTCTAAAGGTCATCGGTCAGAAAAAATGCGGTCAACACGTGTTCAAATGACTTCTGCTCTAGGAATTTTCCAGGATCTGGGGTGCTGGGTGGAGCGAAGTAGCTCGATGACAGAATCCCAGATAATGTGACCCCACACACTGTCGGTGGCCTCCAAAATTTTGGGATGGTGCTCAGGGCAGCAGAATAAGAAATGGTGTGAATCCAGATGTGCCCCAGGCTGAGGGGCAGGCAGGGAGAGTGCCAGACGTCTTGGTTCTTGTCCATTGGTCATTTCCCTAAATGGGAAATTTCCCTTCAAGAGCTTGGGCTCCTGGCTCCCAGGACCATATCCACTGACTTCCCTTGTGGTTCCGGAAACGAAAAAGCAATTGCAATTTCCTTGTCCACAAAAAGAAAGGGGGATTTCTTAGTCTTAACAGGAAAATTACAATATGACATGTAATCAAGGAAATATTTTCTTGGCTTATGTGCTGCTGTTAAGGCGACTCTTTTTTGGATACCTCATCTTACATCATACTAAACGTATTAAAATGCATCCATACGTCACATTTAACATAATTTACCTATGTATCATTTACCTATATGTTGAGGTGGGTTTTAGTTGACTAGTTAACATATTGCATTTTGTAGACATTTAATTAAACATCTATAATTTCAATTTTATCATTTTATTTTAGTATTTTGGGTAATACATTATTTCTTCCAAGTCTCAAATGATTCCAGAAGCCCTTGGAAAGCTTGACCATCAGGTGCTGCGCCCATGGGTTTATTGAGTAACCTGGCTTTGCCGCCTCTCTGGGTGATCCTGCGTCATCATTGGCGAACCTTCTCCTTCATCTAAATTTGACTGTTTTTTTCATGCAGCCAGACAAGAGATCAGTGGTGAGTTCTCTGCTGATTTGGAAAAATATGGACATAAGTTCCCCAACTAAATGTCTCCAATGAAATATTTTTACATAGCCTGCTTTATAAATATAGCTGAACTGGTAGCTGCCATTCAAAATGGCAACTGTCTCTTATGCATTAGCTGGTCTGGACCCGACTAATTGCTGTCAAACCAGAAAGCAGGGGATCTTATGCGGAATGGGCTTTGAGCAGTGTAAAAGTTTGCACCGTGTAGGAGTGCCTGTGGACATAACCTTGCCAGTGGAAGAGCAGGGACAGATAAATCACCTGTGACTACTATTCTGACTGCCAGCACCATAGATTAGCTTGTGGTTTTTTTTTTTCCTTCTTCTTGGTTTATTTATTTATTTTCCATTGTATTTATTCCCACTTTAGAAAAAAATGAGGTGGGGGCAGCCGAATGGGTCAGTTGGTTAGAGCGTGAGCTCTCCACAACAAGGTTGCCGGTTCGATTCCCACATGGGATGGTGGGCTGCACCCCCTGAACTAAAGACTGAAAACAGCAACTGGACTTGGAGCTGAGCTGCGCCCTCCACAACTAGATTGAAGGACAACGTCTTGGAGCTGATGGGCCCTGGAGAAACACACTGTTCCCCAATATTCCCCAATTAAAAAAAATTTTTAAAAAATTGAGGTATAGTTTTAGGTACACAACATAATAATTTGATATTTGTATATATTGTGAAAATCTTGTTCTTGAACTTCATATGAATGGCGTCATGGTATATATAGTTTCTGTTTCTGGCTGCCTCTGCTCAATGTAATATAAGATTATCCATAGTTTGCATTTTTTTAATCCTGGGTGGCTTTCTATTGTGTAAATATACAGAAATTTGTTTATCCTTTTACTTGTTAATGGACATGTGGATTGTTTCTAGTTTCAGCTATTATAAATACCACTATTACAAACATTTGATACAAGTCATTTGTGGATATATGTCTTTATTTCTCTTGGATAAACATTTGAAGTAGAATTTCTGGGTCATATGGTGAGTGTATATTTAACTTTATAAGAAACTTCTGAACAGTTTTCCAAAGTGGTTGCACCGTGTTGCACTCCTATCAGCAAGGCATGATTTGATTGTTCTGAATCTTTGGCAACATCTGGCTATTGCAAGTCTTTTAAATTTTAGATATTCTCCTTGATATCTCACGGTAGTTTTATTTATTATTTTATTGGGGAATATTGGGGGACAGTGTGTTTCTCCAGGGCCCATCAGCTCCAAGTCGTTGTCCTTCAATCTAGTTGTGGAGGGCGCAGCTCAGCTCCAAGTCTAGTCGCCGTTTCAATCTTTAGTTGCAGGGGGCACAACCCACCATCCCATGCAGGAATTGAACCGGCAACCTTGTTGTTGAGAGCTCACACTCCAACCAACTTAGCCATCCGGCTGCCCCTCCGGAAGCTCAGTGGCAGCTTGTTGTTCTCAATCTAGTTGTGGAGGGCGCAACTCACTGGCCCATGTGGGAACCGAACCGGCAACCCTGTTGTTCAGAGCTTGTGCTCTAACCAACTGAGACATCTGGCTGCCCCTTACTGTAGTTTTAATTTTCATCTCCCTGATGATGAATGATGTTTAGAGTTGTTGATCATTTGCGTATCTTCTTTTATGATGTGTCTGTTGAAATTTTTTGCCCACTTTTTAATAGGTTGTCTTCTTATTACCATTATAAGTTACAGCTATTGCAAATATTTTCCCCTTATCTCTGGTTCTTTCATTTTTTTAACATAATTTTAAAGAACATAATTTAAAAATATTTTATAAAGTCCAATTTACTGTTTGTCCCCTTATGGTTAATGTTTTTTTTGCTTTTGTTTTTGTTTTCCCTGATCCAATAAATTTTGCTAACGGCAGTCACAAAGATATTCTCCTACTTTTTTTCTAGAAGATTTATAGATTTTAGGTCTAAAGTCCACTGAGCTTTTCTGTACTGCGTGAGATAGGGTCAAGGTTTATTTATTTTTTTTGCATTTAAGCATCTAGTTACTCTAGCATCATTTGTTTAATAGATTATTTCTTCTGCCATTGAATTGCACTGGCACCTTTGTAAAGAATTAAGTGACTACGTATATATGTATGCGTCCATTTCTGGACTCTCTGTTATGTTTCACTGATTTATTTATCCAACAACAGTCATGACAACACCACACTGGCTTGTAGCTTTATAATAAGTAGCTTTTCGCTAAGCCTTGAAATTGTTTAGTGCAATTTCTCCAACTTTGTTTTTCTTTTTAATTGTTTTTGCTGAAAAAGACAAAACAACAAAGATCCTTTGTATTTCCATTCAAATGTTAGAATCACTTTGTCAATTTCTATAAAAACGCCTGCTGAGATGTTGCTAAGGACAGTGTTGAATCTATAGATCAAGTTGGGAAGAACTGACATCTTAATATTGAGACTTCCAATTCAGGAGCTGGTGTATCTCTTCATTTATTTAGGTCTTTAATTTTTATGGGTGTTATTTTGTAGTGTTTAGTTTACAGGTCTTGCACAATTTTGTTAAATTTGTCCAGAAGTATTTAAAGGTTTTGGATGATATTGGAAATGGAATTATTTTTAAAATTTAACTTGGCTTGGATTTTTCCCCATGCATATGTGCTTTATTCATGACAAAGGTGGTACTATAGACTAGTGGTAATCAGACAGTATTTTTAATAAATGATACTAGGCCAAATATGCAATTGTATATTCATATGAAAAAAATGAAACTTTTTCCCTACCTTACACAATATACAACAATAAGTCCAGGTAGATTGCAGATC
Source organism: Rhinolophus sinicus (assembly GCF_036562045.2). Lineage (NCBI taxonomy): Eukaryota > Metazoa > Chordata > Mammalia > Chiroptera > Rhinolophidae > Rhinolophus > Rhinolophus sinicus. The sequence continues at coordinate 178,197,822 of NC_133754.1, forward strand.
TAAACAGGAAATCAACACAGCTTTGAATAAGTAACACTATCTTAGAATATCAACAGCATTAACCACAAAACAAAGATTGATGAATTGGGCTGCATTAAAATTAAGAATTTCTGTCCATCAAATGATAACATTAAGAGAATGAAAAGTTATGGCTTGATTTTATTTTTTGCTATTTTTTTAAAATTGATTTTTGGATTCTATAATCTTGTTAAATTCACATGTTGGTTTTAGAAGATATTTTTGCAGATTCCTTAGGCTTTTCTATGTAGCTAACAGTGTTATCTTCAAATAAAAACAAATTTACTTCTTCCTTTTCAATACATTTGCCTTTTATTTCTTTTTCTTGTTATGCTGTATGGCTAGGACCTCTACTACAATATTTAATACAATTAGTAAAGGATGGCTACCTTCCCTTGTCCCCACCTTAGGGTGACTGCATTTAGTGTTTTACCATTAAGTGTGATGTTAGCTGTGAGTATTTTGTGGGATGACCTTCATCAGTCTGAGAAAGTTCCCTTCTATTCTGAGCTCACCAAGAGGTTTTCTTTTTCAGTTGTTGATTTTTTTTTTTTTTTTTTTTTTTGGTCAAATGCTTTTTCTGCATCTATTGAGATGATATTTTTTCTTTTTAAATCTGTTGATATGGTGAATTGCATTGGTTGATTTCTGAACCAGCTTTGCATTTCTGGGATAAATTATCCTTGGTCATGAGACCTTATCCTATTTATATAGTATTGGATTCAATTTGATAATATTTTAAGTGGATTTTTGTGTCAATACTCATGAGAGATAGTGGTCTTCAGATTTCTTCTCTTGTAATATCTTAGTTTTCTTTAAAAACCAGGGTAATGCTGGTCTCATCAAATGGATTGGAAAGTGGTCACATCTCTATTTTCTGAGTTTATGTATAGTTGGTATTATTTCTTCTTTAACTGTTTGGTAGAATTTATCAATGAAACCATTTAGGCTTGGAGGTTTTGCTTTGGGGAGGTTTTAAATCATGAATTTAATCTTAAAAGAGATATAAAATAATTTAGATTTTCCACTTTTACTTGAATTCGTTTTCATAATTTGTGACTTTCAAGGAATTTGTCTATATGTTGCTGAATTTATTGAACTGTTCATACTATTCCTTTATCATACTTTTAATGTCTGTAGGATATGTAATGCTGTTCCCCTCTATCATTCTGGATATTGACATATTGGCTTTTTGCTTGAGTTTTAGCCACTCTGCTTTCTGCAATCTGAGTGCTCTTAGGAGAAAAGCTAATTAAGTATGAATCTCACTCAGTGTGGTCTCTGATTGCAAGGTTAATTGCTCTCCATTTTCTACCTGCTTTTGCTTACACTCCAAAGCTTTCAAACAAATATTTTTTCCCAGAGTGTCCTTCCCAATAATTTATAATTATTAATATAGGAGGGTTAGTCTCAGACAAGCTGCTTTGCCATTACTAGAATCAGAACTTTACCATCTTGCTATATATTTTCTATTTATCCTGCATGTTTTTGTTCTTTTTTCTCTCTTTGCTTTTCTTCTTTTGGATTATTTTTTAGTATACAAATTTTGCCTTTCTATTAACTTGTTAGTTATAGATCTTAAACTATTCTGTTAGTGTTTATTTTAAACATTACAACATACATCCTTATTAAAGTCCAATACATAGTTGTATTTTTAAAAATCATATCCTGATAAATGCAAGAACACTTGAATGCTATTTCCTTCCTTTTTGCCTTTTGAGCTATAGTTTTAATTCAACGTGTATTTTAAATCTCACAAGACATCCTTACTATTAATTTAAACAGGGAATATTCATTTAGATTTACTCATAACTTCATGTCATTCCTTCCTGCATTTTGTGCTTCCATTTGGGATAATCTTCCTTCCCTTTTTAGTGTTTCCATTTAAGGCAGGACTTCTAGTTATATATGATTATGGTCTTCACCAATTACTCACTCTGCTCTCAACATCCCGGGCTGTTAGGTAGCTAAACCCTCACTGATATCTATAAGGGGGAGGGTCTCTCAATTTTTTGTTTTGGCTAGTCTTACAAGTTCTATTTTTTGTCTTCCTGTTCTCCTGCAACAATGTCTACTCTTTTTGTTTTCCTTTTCCCACTAGAGCACCAATACCATTCTTGTTTGTGGCCTGTCTTCTCAGCCCACCCACTAACAACTTCTCTCTACAAGTTATTCTTGCACAGCACCTGAACACCCCAGATTAGTGAAATACCTGCAATGATAAGCTTATGTTAAAAGTGGACCCGAGGATAAGGAAAAATGCTCAGAGAAAGATATAGAGGAGGAGTCAGGCCTTGAAGGACGGCAACGAGGCATTAACTACATGGAGAAGAGAGGCAAAGATATTACAATCACATATGAAAACATGGAAGTGTGAAGAAGTGTTAAGTGTTTGAAAAATGCAACATGGTTCGGAATTTGGTACAGAGCATGGACGGTGAATACAACATAGCTGGCATGCTACCATCCCTCCCATTCCATATCCATGGCAGACATTGCTAATCTATCACAGAGCTTTATTTCTCACTGGGATTGAGCAAAGGTTTTAAATCATTCTCAAATTACCACTCCAGGCACTTGATTAAATGGTGGCATAAGAGATGAAATCTGTTTGTTATTCTGGGAATAGGAAGATGTTAAGTCATGAAGAGAAATGAGGCCAGGGAGTTAGGTAGGACCCAGATTGGGGAGGTGATTTTGATGATGGCTTTAGTGATTATAAACCCTTGAGGAAGCCAGGAGACTTCCAATGTGAAATATCAAGAAAGTTTCAGTGCTCTTGGAGCTGCCTCTGTGGGGACTGGTCTATTCTATGACCTTATTAATGAGGCCCCAGAGAAACACCACTTGATAATCTCTTGGCTACCCTGCTTTGGCACTAATTAGCCACTCAGGGAAATTCTTTATGGTTTAATTAAGTGGTATCTCTGTTTAAAGTTTGGCTTTTCCCAAATGAGCAGTGATCAGGAAATAAGCATGGTCGCTCAGTGGATCGATCTCTTCTTCGGAAACATAACCTTTGGCTATTACCAAGTTCAAGTACTGCAGGAACAGAGATCCAGTCTTAGGCTCATTGGTCCCACTTCCCAATCAGACAAGCAGGCCTACCTAGGTTTGGTCTAGAATTACACCTGGAATTGATGCACCAAATTGTAGTGTGGGTTTTGAGTGGCCGTAGTCATCCTTAATAATTTCCAAGTGCTAAAAGAGGCATGTACAGTATAAGATGGGATTGGTGAAAGCTCTGAGGCAGAAGTGTGCCTGGTATGCTTGAGGAAAAATAAAAGGGTGAGTGGACTGGATTGAATGAGCAAGAGAGGTAGGACATGAGGCCAGAGAGGTCAGAGGGCCAGTTCATGTGGGCCTTACAGGCCATTGCAAAGATTTTGGCCTTAATGCTGAGCCAGCTTTATCAATATTTTCTTGTCAATTCATTTTGATCTTATTGAGAAATATTTTCTTAGCCCAAGGTCTATATAACTACCTTTAATTTTCTACAAAGTATTTTGTTTCTTAAAGTCAGGTTTTATTGTACATGATGTATAATTTATGTACAATAAAACTTATCTGTGTTAAATATTCTGTTAGGTGAGTTTTGGCAAATGTATGCTGTTATGCAATAAGCACAGTGAAGACACAGCACCTTTCCATTACTCTGGAAAGTTCTCTCCTGGCCCTCTGAAGTCATTATGCTTTTCCCACCCCCAGCTCCAGGCAAACACTGATCCGATTTCCTGTTTCCTTTTCCTGAATGTCATATAAATAGAATTATATAGCATGTAGTATTTTGTGTTTGCTTCTTTCACTTTGCATACTGCTTTTGAGATTTATCTAAGTTGTTGCACATATCAGTAGTTCATTCCTTTTTATTACTGAGTAATATTCCATGTATGGATGTACCACATTTGTTCATTCATTCATCAGTTGCTAGACTGTCTCCAATTTTTGGCTACTATAAATAAAGCTGCTATCAACACTGGCATACAGTTCTTTGTGTAAACATGTTTTCATTTCTCTTGGGTAAATACCTAGGAGTGGGATTGCTGGGTTGTATGATATGTTGTATGTTAAATGTTTTAAGAAACTTCCATTTTAAGCAACTGCCAAAATGGAAAGTGGCTATTCCATTTTACAACAGATAAGAGTTCCAGATGCTGCCCTCATTAAGACTTGGTATTGTCAGCCTTTTAAATATTAGCTATTTTAGTGGGTGTGTAGTGGTATCTTGTGGTTTTAATTTGCATTTCCCTATGACTAATGATGTTGAACATCTTATCATGTGCTTGTTTGCCATCTTTTGGTTAAATGTCTGTTCAGATCTTTTGCCCATTGTTTAATTGGGTTGTTTGTCTTATTATTAATTTTGAGAGTTGTTTATCTGTTGTGGATACAAGTCCTTATCAGACATTTACTTTTGCAACATTTTCCCCCAGTCTGTGGCTGTCTTTGCATTTTCTAAAGAGTGTCTTTCAAATAGCAGAAGTTTTAAATTTTGGTGAAGCTGAATTTATCAATTTTTTTCTGTTATGGTTTGTGGTTGTTATTTCTTATTGAAAAAAATCTGCCCAGTTCAAGGCTGCAAAACTTTTCTCTCTGTTTTTTTCTTCTAGAAGTTTTATAGATTTAGATCTTAAATTTCAGTCTATGATGCATTTTTAATTAATTTTTGAATATGGTGTGAGTTAAGGATTGAACTCTTCTTCTTCTCCTTCTTTCCTTCTTTTCTTTTTTCTTTTTTTCTCCTCACTTTCTCAATTGAACTGTGTTGGCACTTTCTTCAAAAATCAATTGACTATATATGTATGGATGTATTTCTCAACTAGTCTGTTTCTTTGATCTATATAACTGATAGCAAGCTGTTTTGATTATGGTAACTTAGTAAGTCTTGATGTTGAGTAGTGTAAGTCTTTTTATTTTTTCAAATTTATTTTGGTTCTTCTAGATTCTTTGGCATTTCCATATAACTTTTAGAATAAGTTTTTCAATTTCTAGAAAAAGGCCTGGTAGAATTAAAAACCTTTTTTTTTGGCTTTTGATGTTTCTATTTACTTTTGACAAATAAAATAACACATTTAAGATGTACATTCTTACAATTCTAATGTGATAAAGTTTGATTGAGATTGCACTGAACCAATAGATCATGGGTTGGCAAACTATGACCCATGGCCCAAATTTTGACCACACTCTTTTTGTATAGTCTGCAAGCTAAGAATATTTTTCACATTTTTAAAAGGTAAAAAAATAAAATAAAAAGGAGAATAATATTTTGTAACACATGGACATTATACAAAATTCAAATTTCAGTGTCCATAAAGCTTTATTGGGACACATTCATGCTCATTTGTTTATATATTATCTATGGCTGCTTTGTGCTACAATGTTGGAACTGAGTAGTTGTGACAGAAACCACATGACCTATCAAGCCTAAACTATTTATATAATATGTAGCTCATTATAGAAAAAAATTGCTGACTCCCACAATGGATCTACTATCGGATAATTGAAATCTTAACGATATTGAGTCTTAGGATCCACTAACATGGTATATCTCTGTATTAGTCAGAGTTCTCCAGAGAAACAGAACCAACAAGATATATGTATATATATCTTTAAGAGAGATTTTTAAAAATTTTATTTTAAGGAATTTGGCTAACATGATTGGAGGCTTGTTAAGTCCAAAATCTGCAAGGTAGGCAGGCAGGCTGAAGACTGAGGAAAGAGTTGTCAGTTCCAGTTCAAAGGCAGCCTGCTGACAGAATTTCTTCTTGCTCTGGTGGTGGGGGTGTCAGTCTTTGTTCTATTAAGATCTTCAATTGATTGGACAGGGCCCACCCACATTATGGGGGATAACCTGCTTTACTCAAAGTCCGTTGATTTAAATGTTAATCTCATTTACCAAATATCTTCACAGACACATACAGAATAATGTTTGATCAAATATCTGAGCATGGTGGCCCAGGAGAGTTGACAAATAAAATTAACTATCACAGTTCCCCTTTTCACACATGTCTCTATCTTCACCTTCAACCTCCACTAATGGACTACAATTTCACCAATATTCAAAACAAAAACATTGAGTAGAATTTTACAGTTTGTCTATAATTTTAAAATATATGAGGTGTGACAATTAAGTTCACGAACTCACCCTAGAAAAAGTGCCACATACCTCATTGCTGAATATCACTATGGTCACTTTTGAAGGATTCCCCTTGGGAAGCTATGCACCGATGCCCTTCAAAGCAATGTTGGAACTCTTTTTCTGGAATGGCCATCAAGTTGTCATCGTATTACCCCTGATGTCCTGAATGTCATCAAAATGTCTTCCTTTCAATATTTCCTTTATCTTTGGGTAAAGAAAGGAGTCATTGGGAGCCATATCAGGTGAGTAAGGAGGGTGTTCCAATACAGTTATTTGTTTGCTGGCTAAAAACTCCTACACAGACAGTGCCCTGTGAGCTGGTACATTGTCGTGCAAGAGCTCCTTTGGGACCATTTTTGCACACACCTTCCTCATGTCAAGATTTTCAGTTAAGATTTTCCTAACTGTTTCTCTATCAATTGGTCTCTATCACTTGGTCTGCTATGCTTCTCACAGTCAGCCGACAAATTCTGATGCACAATTTGATGAATTTTTGCAATGTTTTCATCAGTTTTGCTCGTTACTGGCCACCCTTACCTCTCTTCATCAGTGACGTGTTCTCTCCCCTTAGAAAAATGTTTAATCCATTTGTACACTGCCGTTTTCTTCATGGCATGATCCCCATAAACTTTAGATTAACATGTCCCTGATTTCACTTCCACTCTTGCCACATTTAACAAGAAATTTAATGTTTGTTCGTTGCTCTAACTCAAGCTCAGACATTCTCGTGATGTCACACAAAAACACGCAACAATAGTGAACACCACTCAGCAAGACACCGCCACATGTCGACACGAACACAGCTGTGAGACACTGATATACCAAGGTTATGAAACCTTACTGAGCTGTTTGTACAGTGCTGCCAAAGTAAGCACACAGCGGCAAGTTCGCGAACTTAAAGATCAGACCTCGTATTTTCGTATTTATAAAATAAATATCGTTTATGGTCAGAGAGTTGGGACATTTTATGAAGAAGCAAATTTTTAAAATCTATACTTGTCTTACCCAGAAATAATCATTGTTTCTACATTTTGGTGGATTTTCTTCTTTGACTTAAAATTATCTATATTTATACTAAATCTTATTTCTGGAGAGTTTAAGAAGGCTTGAAAATAATGTATAAAATACAAGATAAAATAAACTGGACAAGGAAAAAAAGAGGGAATAAACAAGGGTGGGGATGTAATATTGAGCCAGGAAAGATTCTGAAAATGCAGATAGAAATGACCCTTGTTATGGGTGTGCCTCAGATTTGGCTCCAAGTTTTCTGGCTGGAGAGTTCACAGTGAACAAAGATTTAAAAAAAAGAAAAACGGTATTACTGAAATACTAACATCTGTGTTCTAAGAACAGACACATTGCATGGTCTTTCTTTTAATAAGCCTCAATATAGGCTTTTGGCATTCATATTGTACATAAAAATACACATAAGCAATAGTTTGTAAGCAAAAATAATGTTGTCTAGGTATTCAGGTGATCTGGGTTGACAAAATATATTGGATTTTAGATTTTTAGGGAAGTATGGATGGGCTGCATGTCCTTTGGGCAATTTTCCCTAAATAATTTCCCCTTTAATTAAACTTTTGATAAATACTGTCAGTGAGTTCTAAATATGATTCCCTAGTTGGTGCTTCAGTTATGGCTGGTGTTTATTGTTAATTGCCTATAGATGAGTTCTCTTTTGAGTTGGTAATCAATTGACAGTTTGTAGTACTGAGAGCAGGGTTTTGGGTCAGACAGATGTTTCAAACCCTAATTTCATAACTCTATTAACTGTGTGTTCATAAGCAAGTTATAGAATGTAACCACATCTCAGGGTCCTCATATGTAAAATGGGAATAACATTAGTATTTATCTTGTAGGGTTCTTGTGGAAATTAAATAATACACGCAACGTATTTAACACAATAACTAGTGCCTAGCAAGTGCTCAGTAAGTGATAGTTACTATTATTATTATCCCTTTATTAAGCTGATGGTCTGAAGGACTTGTGCCTAGAAAGAATGCCATCAGACTTCTGCTTCAAGGTGAGCTGAGGTGGCACTCATCAAATCTGCTCCAGGACCAAAATAAAATTTTAACCTTAGACTACACAGCTTGTGAACTACCTCCAAGGTTCCAGTGTATTCCACACCAATGTTTCTCAAAGGTTAGCCTGTAGACCAGTGTTGGTCCATGATGAAGGCTCCATGGGTCTTTAAATAAATAGATAGATAGATAGATAGATAGATAGATAGATAGATAGATAGATAGATAGATAGAACTGCATATTTGCATTGGCTATATTCTCTGGGCCTTTCTCTATCTTTATGTTTAAAGCATATTTCTTGTTAAAAGCATTTAGTTCTTTCTAGAAAGAAGTAAAACTGTCATTATTTGCAGATGACATGGGCATATATGGACAACCCCAAAGATTCCACCAAAAAACTACTAGAACTGATACATGAATTCAGTAAAGTAGCAGGATACAAAATTAATATTCAGAAATCAGTTGTATTTTTATACACCAATAACGAACTATCAGAAAGAGAAATTAAGAAAACAATCTCATTTACAATTGCATCAAAAAAATACCTAGGAATAAATTTGACCAAGGTAAAAGACCTATACTCAGAAAATTATAAGACATTGAAGAAAGAAATTGAAGAAGCTACAAATAAATAGAAGCACATACCATGCTCATGGATCGGAAGAACTAACATAGTTAAAATGTCCATTCTACCCAAAGATAGATTCAATGAAATCCCTATCAAAATACCAATGGCATTTTTCATAGAACTAGAACAAATAATCCTAAAATTTATATGGAACCATGAAAGACCCCAAACAGCCATGGCAATCTTGAGAAAGAAGAACCAAGTTGGAGGTATCATACTACCTGATGTCAAACTGATAGTACAATGCCATAGTAATCAGAACAGCATGGTATTGGCACAAAAACAGACACATAGATCAATGGAACAGAATGGAGAGTCCAGATATAAACCCATGCCTGTATGGTCATTTAATCTATGATGAAGGAGGCAAGACTATACAATGGGGTAAAGACGTCTATTCAATAAATTGTGTTAGGAAAACTGGACAGATACATAAAAAAAAAAAAAGGAAACTGGACCATCTTCCTACTCCATACATAAGAATAAACTCAAAATGGATTAAAGACTTAAATGTAAGACCCCAAACCATAACTCTCCTAGAAGAAAACATAGGCAGTAAACTCTCAGACATTGCTCTTAGTAATATTTTTTCTGATATATCTTCTTGGGTGAGGGAGACAAAAGAAAAAAACAGACAAATGGCAGTACTCAAACTCAAAAGTTTTTGCATAGCAAAGGAAACCATCAACAAAATGAAAGGCCAACCTACTGAATGGGAGAAGATATTAACAAATGATCCATCTGATAAGGGATTAACATCCAAATTTACAAAGAACTAATACAACTCAACACCAAAGTCTCCCTGCCCCAAACAATCCAATTAAAAAATGGGCAGAGGAATTTTCTGGTGAATAGTATGACATCCGCTTGGACACCACTCTGGAGCCTACAAAAAACATCCTGGGAAAAACTGGCAGAAGCCAGCAAAGGGAAAGAATTTTGACCAAAGCCAACAAAGTCCATTCTCTTAGATTTCTACCTCTGATTTTCCTGGTAGAGAGAAGGTAAAAATTCCCATTGTCCCTTCCTTTTCCATAGTCAGATTGACAGGAAAAAACATTGGCTATTGATCCTTTCTCTCCCTGGAGACAGCTAGTGCCCTCTTGTCTCATCTGTGCCCTGAGAACTTGGCTTGACAACTGGCAGGTCGGGGACCCCAAAATATGACCACACAGAAATGTCGGCTGCACTCCACTTGCAGCTAGTGTCCTATTGCCAGCTGTCAGGGAGAATTGTCTCTGTCTTTTATTTGCTTATCTTTGGAAGTAGCTCTGGAATTTGGGGAGGTAGTATCTTTTACACCCGCTTTGAGGACTTCTTTTGTGTCCATGGAGTTGTTCAGTACTGCCAGTGATGTTTACTGTTTGCCCAGGCTGAAACTTGACAAGATATTCGAAAGGGGTTTTTGTTTGTTTGTTGTTTTGCCTTTTTTTTTTTTTTTTAAGTAGCTCTATGATCAGAAGTTACCAAATTGTAAATTTTGATAATTAGAGCATGATAGGAACTATTTTTAGGCTTTCCCCCCTAAGCTAAAATGAAACTATTTGCCCAGGAGGAAAGACAAACATTGGGAAGCCATGTGGAAGGATTTAGGAAAACATTTCAAAGACACACAGCTCTAAATTTAAAACATAGGATTCTCTTGCATTTCCATCTTAGTTGAAGATTTTTCTCCCTGAAGGAGTCTGTACCCATAACAAATATCTCCTGCTGCACCTGGATCAATACCTCTGGTATTGTAACAAAATACAAGAAATTCACAAACAGGTCACTTGGCTAAAATAGGTTGTTGCCTCTTTGGGTACATTCTGTGATTTATTTTATACCAACTGGTTTGGTTTATAAAAATAAAATATAAATAAATAAATAAAACCACAATTACGATGTTATTACTCCATATTCAAATTGGCACCCTTTTAGCCATAATCCTATATCCAATGTCAGTGAAGGTAAGTTTGTAATACTTACAGAAGCTTTAAAAAGAATATATTTTGATCCAGAGATGCTACTATAGAAACTCAATCCAAGATAAAAATAAAATATACACATAACATATATACATAAGAATGGCTGCTGGAAAATTATATCATATACTCAAAACTGAAAAGAAATTCAATATATAAAGAAACAACTAATTAAATAAATCTTCACATATCCGTGAACTAGAGTACTCTGCTAGCACTGGAAATTACATTCTATAAAAATACTTAATGACACAAGAAATGTCATTTACTAATGAATTTTTAAATTTAAAAAGTCATGCTATAAAATAGGATTATTGTAAGATTAAAATGATAAATATATAAAACATGTTTATAAGTAAATAATGTAAATTTATATGTGCATTCACATGAGGGATATTAATGTCAAGGTTTTTTCCCCAATTGTATTATTTTCCTGATTTTTGATCTAATTTAAAACAATTTGGGGAGATTACTTTCTTTGGAACCTTTGTTTAAAGTAAGATTTTTCAAACTTGCTTCATTTATAAAACTCAGGAAAGGTCTCCTACCTCCTTTTCCACCTCAGCTTAAGCCTCAAGCCTCAGAATACACAGTGGGATCAGATCAACATCATGAGAACAATCTGGGAGCTTGTCTTAGGCTCCACCCCAGGTGGACTGCATCAGGTTCTCCATTTTAACAAGATCCCGGGTAATTTTTAAAGACTAAGAAGCACTTCTCTAAAATATCGAGAGGAAGTTAATATACGTGTTACTTCTCATAAAGACTTGTCAGTAACAGAATCATTTCAGAAAAAAATTCAAAGTTTAAGATAACATGAGATTGGAATACTAACTGGTACAATCCTATTGACAATTTGGTAATAGTATCAGGAATCTTTTTTTTTTTTTTTTTAAATTTTATTTTATTAAATTTATTGGGGTGACAATTGTTGGTTATACTCTCAGCCCTAGTAACAGTTCTAGAAATGTATCCTGAAGAAAGGATCCAATTAAGTTGATAAAAGCTTTACGTATAAAGATAATCATTGTAGCCTTATCTAAAATAGGAAAAAAATTAGAAACAAACTAAATGTTCAACGATAGAAATGTGATAAGTAAATTATGGCAATGTACAGCACAGAAGTTTCAAAATTGTATATGTATTTTTAAAAATTAAAAAAAAAAAAATGGGCAGAGGACCTCAACAGACATTTCTCTAAAGAGGACATACTGATGGCCAACAGATGTATGAAAAGATGCCCTCAATTACTCATCATCAGGGAAATGCAAATTAAAACCACAATGAGCAAGAAACTCTCTGTAACTAGTATGGATCAGTCATGATTGTGGGGTGCTTTGTGGAGGCATGAGAGATAGGGAAATTGGAAGGCTGATGGGGGCCATCTTTATTATTGATAGAGATGGCACTGGAGGATGTCGTGAGAGTGAAAGTCATAATTAGGCTGTCTCACGTCCAGGCATAGAAAAGCAGAGGAGAGTGAGGCCTGAGCCAAGCAGGGACCAGGGCGGTCTTACCCCTTCCCTCAGCTTGACTAAACGTTAGGCTTCTTTCTGACTCTAGCCCCTGACCTCCCTTTTCTTAGAAACATATAATTGTAAATCCTTTTTCTGCCTCTCTAAAGTACAAAATTTTTAAAAAGCCTCTTGCTAGTTTTACAACTTAGCAATGTCTTTCTCAAGGATCTGGGAGCCATCCCTTTGGAAGGTAAAATCATCAAGGAAGTTTGTGCCCCTCCGCACCATTTCCCAGGGCTTCAAAACCCCCCTACCTTTTGTTTCAGTGGAGTTGAGTTCAGACGGAATTTTGGCCTCTCTATTGCAATAGCCTTGAATAAGTCTCCCTTGTCTGTTTAACTTTGCCTGGTGCAATTTTTGCTTAGATCGATGCCAAACATATGCTTCCGAAATTTATCAGTCAGATAAGACACTTATCTTTCCTAGAACAGAAACAGTAGTGGGGGGTGGGGGGAAGAAAGGCTTTACAGTAACTAAACTCTCTTCATGTGGAAGGAAAGATTGAGACTAGGAAAGAAGAGTTCCTACCAAACAGTGATTTAATCTTTCTATTTTTAGATGTTCACTTATAATATCAAATTTTCTACCACATTCTGAGTTTTCATTTCTTAACACAGTATCAATATTTTCCCAAGATAATTGAGAGAGTGACAACCCTATAGCCCAATAAAATGATAACAAAATATCTAAAGCTAGTACATTTTCTAGAGACTGTCTTTTTGGACATATACCTTACTACAAAACATTAGTGTTGTCAGTTTTGAAAATCAGGCATCTGAAGCTGTTTAATATTAAACAATTTCTCTGAAATGGAAGTGACCTTAATATTATCTAGTTCAACTCCTGCCTAATAGGAGAACTGTTTTTATAATACCCTTCTCTAATGGCTGCCACTTTCAACAACTCTTGCTTTTGCATTTCTTCCTTATTCTGTGCCAAGAATTACCTTCCCAATTCTTACACATATTGGGTCTAGTTCTGTCTCCAAAAGCAACTCAGAATCAACCTCATGACAGAGAAATGATCTTCTCTCCTTAGAAAATAGGCAGACCAATAGGTGATAATGATTTTGCAAATATAGATACTTCTAGGGTGAATGAAACCAAAAAAAGGCTCAGGAAAAGGGATGGACCAAGAGCTGTCAGGGGGACCGAGGGAAGGAAGCCAGGGCAGAGACACAGAAGTAGACTTTATTCCTACTGTGTATGGCTTATCATCTGGGGTGCTGGATCTGAGTTGCTAAGTCAAATAGCTCTTGAAGGCCAATTCTTGATTATCTGCTGTGTTCAGGACCCAGGACACTGTGCTGAGAAAGATTCCGAAAAAAGGAGCAGATGTCATCTATTTTCTGCTCAGTGGGCAAGAAACTTTTCCTGCTGTTGGGCAGGTTCTAATGTTATGGGGAAGACAACAAACATACGTACCTGTGCGTGGGCACACGTGCATGCACACACATGTAACTGCGGAGACATTGAAAGTGCTGCAAATTGAATAACTGATTGCTGCTGTTTCTTAAAATATGTAAGGATACTGGGAACTGGGAACTCAGAATTATTGAACAAGGAGAAATTTGCTCAATAAAAATTAATGAAAAGTCTTAGTTTTCACTTGGAGGGAGTGAATAGGAAAAGAGAACGGCGGTGGGGAATGAGGAATGGGTACAAAGACCCTGGGTCATTCTGAGCCTTGATTGGTGGGCACATATGTAAGATAGAAAGAAATGTATATTGTATATTTATATATTTACTGTATAAATATACAATATTTATTACAAATATATAAGACTGGCTACAATAGTCTAATCGTGTCATCCATATGATTTCCTGTGAACCCCTGTCTTAGTATGCTAGCCTCCAGTAGCTTGATATACTAGGGTACCAAAAAAATGTTTACAAGTGGACGCATTGGTCAGCGTTGCTCAAGCAGTAGTTCGCCATAATCAGAAGTGTCTGAACAGTGGTGGTAACCACTCTGAGCGCCTCTTGTAATTGCAGAAGTCAGTCGTGACTTGTATTCATCTTTTGTTATCAGTATATATTGAGTATTACAATTTTGATACAGTTTTCCTTTCTTAAAATGTGTATACATATTTTTGGCACCCTCTGTATATACCAGGAATCAGCAGAAACGCAGACTCACAGGAGAAGACTCACTCCTGGGCCTGGCCTCGGAGGCGCTGCTAGGGTTTCCTTTTGCCCATCAGCTTCCTCAGGCCCCACTTAATGTCTTTGTTCTTCAGGCTATAGATAAAAGGGTTTAGCATGGAGGGCAAAACTATGTAGAAGACTTTTGCCACCCGGTCATTGATGGTGTAGCTGGACGGGTCGGAAGTAAATGGAAATAATGCTTCCATAAAACAGGGTCCCCATGGTGACGTGGGAGCCACAGGTGGAGAAAGCTTTATGCTTCCCAGCAGCTGAGGGGATCTTGAGCACCAGCAGTGAGGATTAGTAGGTAAGAAATGATAATGCATATAAAGGGAGTCACCAAGTGTATCACCCCTTCTGTCATTATCACAATTTCATTGACAAACGTGGAGAAGCAGGACGATTTCCGCAGAGGGTTGATGTCACAGAGGAAGTGTTGATAACACTGGAGTCACAAAAGAGCAGCTGATTTCTCAGGAAAACTAGTAAGGAAGAATGGAGGTGAGAGATGGAGCAGGAGAAAACCAGTAGCAGGACACATCAGCGATGACTCAGTAGGAACATAGTGGAAGGGGTCACAGATGGCCACATGGTGGTCAGTGGCCAGGGCTGTCAGGAGCTGACCTTCTGTGCTGGCAAAGGCCAAGAAGAAATACACCTGGGTCATGCACTCAGCATAGGAGATGGACTTCTTCTTTGACAGAAAGTTCACTAGCATCCGGGGAAAGGTTGTTGTGCAGCAAACATCAGTGAAGGATTAGATACTGAGGAAAAATTACATGGTGTCTGGAGCTGATTGTCACAGCGGATGACCAGGATGATGAGCCAGTTTCCTCCCACGGTGACCAGGTACATGAGGAAGAACAGGACAAAAGGTGGCTTCTGGTCCTCAGGTGGGGAGGAGAGTCCCAGGAAAATGAACTGTTGGCTTGGTCGACATTCTCCCTCAGCCTACACATACATGCCAATGCATATAGAAAATCCTAGAATGTTCAATTCAACAAGTTTCAATTTATTCCTGTCTCCCCTAGGACTCCTATAATTGGTCCATGATTCTGCCTTCTCTTCTGCAATCCCAAAATGCAAGTTGAACAATAAAAAACGTTGAACCTGCATTAAATGCAGGGACATTAGAGTGGATTTCCTTTCAGAAAGAATCCCATGTGGGCCTCGATGATACATATTCCTTTAGTTCCCCATAAATACTTATTCAGGTATATTAGGTAGAGGTTCATCTCTCTGCTATCCTTGCAAATAAAGCCCATAAAAACAAAACAAAAAACAAAACAACTAATTGCATCAGGTAAATAAGACGAATGCTGACATGCTGTTTATGGTCACCCTTTCATTAAAATCTAGCAAAAAGCTCTATCACATATGAACATATTTATAAAAACACTCCTAGACAGTGGGGATTTATGCTCTCACAATTATTTAATACCATTGTATTAAATATTCACTGGGAACCAATAATGAGATTACGAAGGTAAATGACTCTCAGTTCCTAATCTTGAGGGTGGTTATAGTCTAGTGGGGAAACCACTTTGAAGCAAATAAAACGCTCCAGGTGTAGTGACAGATGCGGCAGAGCAACAGCGGAGCGTGGTGTCCTCGGTAAGAGCACGCATTTTGGAATCAGCGCGTTCGTTTTCTGGCTGCGTGGTCTTAGGCTGACTGTTGAACACCTCTGGTTCTTGGCCACCTGTCTGTCATGTGGGGACAGTAAATACCTCCCCACGCCACCTCGTCTTCTCGTCCTCCACCACTTGCATGACGTCTTTCTTTTCTTTCTGCCGAAATTCTCTTTTCTGTCACATGTTCTTAGATGCTCTTGAAAGCAATCAGTCTGTACTTCTTTGCAAAATCTGACAGCCTTCATATGTTTCATGGTTTGACCACTCTTCATATGATCTTGTGAGACTTTGTAAGAGAAACATTTATTTGTGCTTTGTAGGATTTTGGTGGTTACCAGAGGGAAAGGGGGGAGGGGGTGGTAAAAGAGGGAAAAGGGGGTCAAATATATGGTGATGGAAGGAGATCTCACTCTGAGTGGTGAACTCACAATGCAATATATAGATGATGTACTATAGAAATGTACGCTGGAAACCTATATCATTTTACTAACCAATGTCACCCCAATAAATTTAATAAAGAAAGAAAGAAAATGAGTATGCAATTAAGACAAGTAATAGCAGTTACGCCTAAGACATACTGAGCCCTGATTAGGTATTCAGCACTGAGCTCAATACTTTATGTATATTGCTCAAAACAGCTCTCTGACCTGGCTTTCAACAGCACTACCCTTTAAACAGACGAGAACACTGAGATTAATGGTGTTAGGTGATTTTCTCAGGATCATGCAGCGTGGAAGGGCCAGAGCCTGGGCCCAACCAGGATGCTCTTGAACACAAAACAACACTTCCTGACTCTTTAGTAAAGCTTCAAGAATTTATGCCAGAAACGACGGTACAGGGGTGTAACTTTTCACTGTGGACATTTTCTACCTTAACATCTTTGTTTCAGTGACTGACAGGCTCTCAAAATCAATGTTGCGTGTAGTCGTTACTTTAATTGCTAGAGACAGGACTTCTCTCAAGCCTCGTGTTGACCAGGGGCTGTGTTTCTACGGAGCTGTGGTGATGCAGAGGAAACTTTCGGGATACAGACACCAAAGACGTGGCTCCGCTCCCTACTCACAATGGGTCTGTTGGCAAAATCTCTTCACCATTCTGAGTTTCACTTTCCTCATACATGAAACAAAATAAAACCTGTTCTCAAGAGAAAAGGGAGGAACATGTGTGTGAAAGCAGTTTGGAAACCACAAATGCAAATGTATGTCAGAGGAATGACTGGGAACCGGGTGATAAAGAAGGAGCCAGCAGGAGGGGACGGAGAGGCTGAGCTAGACTAAATGCGGTGGAGAAGGAAAGGCCTTTAGGCTGTGAGAACAGAGGGTCTAGAGCTGGAAACATGAAGGAGCAGGTGTTTCTGCAGTCAGAATGGTTTGTCCATTTTTTTCCCATTCTATCTAGCACCTACCAGCATGCGCTTGGTTTCTTCAAGGATCTCCATGGCTTTACCTCCTATCTCTTCAATCTTGCAATTCTTATCATCTCCCCCACCAGCACGCTGGCAAAAGCCATCACTTCCCACCTAGATTATTTCAGTAGCGTCCCAATGATGTATTGGGTGTTCCCACATCACTTGCCACCTTCTCCCCCATCCGTTCTCTGCACTGCAGCCACAGTGATCTTTTAATGTAAAAAATTGATCACCTAACTCTTTAGGTGAAAGTCTACATTTGTTTCCTAGGGCTGCTGTAACAAAGTACCACAAACCTGGTGGCTTAAAACAACAGAAATGTATTTTCTGAAAGCTAGAAGTGCAAAATCAAAGTGTGAGCAGGGTTGGTTCCTTAGGAAGGCTCTGAGGGAGAATCTGCTCCAGGCCTCTCACCTACTTCTGGTGTTTCCTTGGCTTGTAAATACAGAGGGTGTATCAGTCTCTGCTACCGCTCTTCTCACAGAAACCTTTTTCATCTCCTGCCTCCAAATAGCCTCCTTACAGCCATTCTTGTTCCTGTTCAATTTCTTTTCTACACTGTACGCAGATCAATTTAAAAAAAATGCAAATTGGAATAAGTCTCCTTATTAGTTTGCTAGGGCGACTGTAACAAAATGCCACAAATTGAGGGCCATAAACAATGAAAATGTATTATCTCACAGTTCTGAAGGTTAGAAGTTCACAATTAAGGTGTTGGCAGGGCTGGTTCCTTCTGAGGGCTGTGAGGAAAGTGTCTGTTCTAGGCCTCTCTCCTTGGTTTATAGACGGTGGGTGGTATTCTCCCTGTGTTTCTTCACATCCTCTTCCATTATTCATGGATGTTTCTGTGTCTAAATTTCTCCTTTTTATGAGGACGCCAGTCATACTGGATTAGGACCGACCCTAATGACCTCATTTTAACTTGATTACCTCTGTAAAGACTCTATCTCCAAATAAGGTCACGTTCTGAGGTGCAGGGGGTTGGGGCTCCAATCTATCTTTGTGGAGGGACACAATTCAACCCCTAACAGTCACTTTCCTGCTGCATAAGCCTCCCTAGTCCCCACAGACTAAAGGCCAGCTCTTTCCTGTGGTCTACGGAGCTTCCTGTGGCGGGGCTCCTGCAGGACTATGTGGCCTCATCTCTTGTCTCCCTCCCTTTCCTCTTGCACCCCAGGCTCCAACTGTAAGGCATTTCTTGTGTCTTCTTGCCTATTCCAACTGCCTGAAATTCTCATTCTCCCTTTTGTCAGCCCCTGCGATAAATCCTTACCTTTCAGGCTCAGGTATCATGTCCCTTTGGAAGGCTGGCCTGCTGTCTTCCACCAGTTCCTGATCAGGCACCCCTCTCGCACACACAATATGGGACTGAATCTCAGTAGTTACAACACCATCTTCTCCACTAGACTGTGAGCTGCCCCCATATGAGGACGGCATCTGGCTCCTTGTTACCCCCCTCCACCCACTGGCGCCGTGCCTGGAACACAATAGCCCCTTAATAAATATTTGTAGAATGAAAGAATGTCTGGATGGTCACTTAGGATTTTGAGCAGACATCAGGACGAAGGAGGTGGACCTCAAGCTGCTGTCTGCAGAGCAGCACTTCACTTAACTGACCACATGCGGGTGTGGGGCAGAGACCAGCCAGGATGCCAGGAGCCTTCTCTCCCGGAAGTTGCCTCTTAGGTTCTTATTGCTTCAACTTTAAAATGATTCACAGGAGTTCTGAGCTGGAGAAACTCAGATACCATGTGTTCTAATCCCTCACTTTGAAGAAGGGGGAAATTGAGGCCTGGTGAGAAGAAGGACCTTACTTATGATGTGTTTATTGTTAGAACAAAGACTGGAATCCAGGCCTCCTGGCTTCTCCCTGAAGAGAGGAAATGCGTTGCCTGCTATGGAGGTGATACTGCATGTAGTCTAAGCGCTCAGCCTCTGGCTCACTTTCTAGGTATGGCGTCCTGTCCTTATCAGGTAAGTGGTCTAGGGCAAGGCACTTAACTTCTCTGTGACAGTTTCTCCATCCATAAAGTGGGGATGGTGGGACTACCTGTCTCACAGAGTTGTTGGGAGGACTCAGTGAATGAAAGCATGAGAAAGCACAATGCCTGGTAGGTGGTGAGCATCCCCACCCCCAAAGTTAGCTATTTATACTATGATGCAGAGGAAAATATTTTGGTAAAGTAAGGAGCCAGTCATGGCCAAATATTGGAAGTCTGCCTGTGTGCACTTAGGTTAACCAAACATGTGAAAACTGGAGGCTTAATCACAGTGACCACTCAGTCCTTTTTGTACAAATAGAGAGCTCCCAATTTTGTTGGGTTCATTTTGACAATAACACATGGAAAACCCTTTCCTGATTCACCGCTATCTTATCAAAACACTCCAAATGATTTCTGACAAGGTTTGATTCATGGATACTTTGGAACTCACTGTGCTCAGATGGCGGGCAGCGACAGAGGCATACTGATAGGTGTGGGTTGGGAACGGGGAAAATTCAGTCCTGGTTGCTTCCTACATCCAGACGTTTTTCTTTCCATCATAGTCTCTCCAGATGTAGAAGACTTTTCCGCACCAGGTCTGCAAAATTGATTCAGAATCCACACTTCAGTTAAGGGCTCCAGCCTCTTCATGTGCCCCCCTCATCTCTGACCGAGAAAACTAAGAAGAATGAGGAGAGCAGCCTGCATGGTCCACAGGGGTAACAGGTCCCCAACACTGTTCTAAGTTCCTTTCTCATTCCCCACCTCTGGTCTCCAGCCCCATCCTGATTCCTCATTTTTGAAGACAGGGTCACCCAGAGTCACTGAGCTGAGGACTTCTGTGTCCTGGGACCTGTCCCGGCCTGTAATGTTCTAATCTTCTTTAACTGGGCCTCCTCAGGGCCTTTTGTGCTCTGACAGAACAGGGCATTCTCTCTCCTTGCTGTTCCCTCAGGAACTCTGCTCAGTGTCTTCTCCAAGTTTACAAAGCAAACCACAGCCCAAGGGGATGGAGAATGTGAGGTCTCTCCCACTTGGTGTTGAGAATATTCCCAGAACCCCCTTGGAGTCAATGGTCATACCTCACAGGTGTGATAGCTTCCCCCATTAGTGGGTGACTAACAGCTGAGAAACAATGGTGGGTATTTTGGAAGAGGGGGATGTCAATAGAGGTGAATTGTTATTATTTTTTTGGTGTGGATGGGTGTCACGTGGGGCAGCCTGTGGGGTCTCTGCTCCCGCTCCCCACATAAGAACACAGGATATGGTGAGGACAAAAAGGAACAGCGGAGCCATAGATAGCAGAGTCATACTACTATATTCTCGCTGGCGGCACTATAGTCTCACTGGAGGCTGGATCCACACTGTCCGCAACCCGCCATCCTAACTGCAATCCGTGCTTGCCAGCCCAGCCACCATCTTCTTGCTAGCCCCCATTTTTTCTGCTAGTGTAGCCACAGCAGTTATATTAGTGGCCAATGGCTCACTGGTTACAGCTGATGGCCAACTAGCCACAGCTGATGGCCATCCAATCACAGTTGATGGCCATTTACTATCTGAGCCAGCACCTTTCCACGTGAGGCCGAGAGCCTGGAAACTGCACTCCTGGCTCTGTCCCCACAATGGGACAGATTAATATAAGGAGACAACAGTTTTCAGGCAATGGAAAGGTGTGATGTGTGTGTGTGTGTGTGTGTGTGTGTGTGTGTGTGTGTGTGTGAGCGGGGGCACAGGTGCTCAGACAAGGACAGTGATGAAGGTAGATTAGAGTTTTATGTTGGTTTATGAGATAGTATCAGGTTCTTTGGGTTCAAGAGACATTGATGTTAGGGTTTCCTTCGTGATGGATTTTCAGTATGGAGTCAGAATAATGTGTATATGGTTTACCCACTGGGGAAGCTCTTAGAATTGAACTATAGTGGACCAGAAGCTTCCTCCAGATACTAGCCTCTGTTAACTGATGTGGAGTCATCTGTCCTCCAGAGAGCTCCTCTGGCTTTTGGATCAAAGAGGAGATGCTGGCCTCGCTCATATCCTCAGCTTGAGGATGCTAAGAAGCATCCTCAAGAATTTCTGTACATTTCAGAGGAAGTGGGGCATGTTCAGGAGAGAGACTAGACTTTCTGTTAACCTATATTTTAGATCCCTGAAAGTTATACTCTGAGATACTCCAGATTCACATAAAAACAGCTAGTCAAGTGCTTTGTGGGATGGAGTTCCTCCCTTTGCTCCTCCTTCCCCACTTGCTTGCTCTCTCCTGCCCTTCCTCCTTTCCTTTCTTTCAACGTCATTCTCTTCTAAAAGGAATGGGGTTGTTTAGAAAGATAGATACAACAAGATGAAATAAAACATAGCTGAGGGACAAGAAGCAGAAAAGTAAGGTGTCAGGAAGAAAATGATGGTAAGTGTGAGTGCACAAAATTAGTAGGAAGTTCTGACATGTTTTGTTTGAAGCTCATTTAACTCTGAGCTCTCTGATAACCGAAGTGAAGAGGGTGAGGTCATTTATATGATTCTCAGTATCCAAGAGATGAAAAACAAAGCCGCTATTTAGGAGATGAACTACCAATTCTGGCTCTGTGTTCTGAGAGACATAGCTCTTGTGGATTTTCACGAAGATATTACTGTGCAAGCAATGAAAAGCCTTGTTAGCAAGGTCCTGAGAGGAAACAACAGCACATTCTCCTAAAGGTCCTCAGTGGAGGCCTAAGGGCCATGCTGCCAAGATCCAATTTAGTCAAAGTGATCCTAAGGGGGCCCAATACATGCAGGTGTGCAGCTCTCTGAGGGTCTGGCTGTCCTCTATGCTAGTCTTTACTTAGGATAACGATTTTTAATGTAGAGACATCCCTGGCTCTGCTAGAGTGTCATTTAGAACATTATCAGATGGGCTACAGGGGAGTGTGCACGCTCTGACATGGCATGCGCTTTTTGTATGTATGTAGAAACGTGCTTTTTTTTTGGTTTTGTTTCTCCTGTGGGTGATGTGTATCACTTTCATTGTAATTTTAGCCTGGAACTTTCCCTTTTACAGCTCTGTTTTTAAATTTAAATAGTATACACACTCATATTCAAATAAAATCTTCAAATAAATATTCAAACAAATCTAATGTTTAGTTAGTAAAAGTGAAAGTCTCCACTCCCAGTTCTAATAGAACTCTTCCATTTATACCCAACTAAGTGCAGACACAAATGAAGCCATGCTAGCTGTATTGTTCCACAGCTTCTTCCCCTTAGAGAATATTACGTCAGTGCATATAGACAGCACTGATATTCAAATTATTTAACAACTGTAATACTACTATAAATTAATTTATAAATAGAAATATACATACATATTTCCATTTAGTGTCTAACTCAACTAAACTGCATACATCAGGGGTCAGTAGGTTATGGCCTGCTGGCCAAATCAGGCCCACCACCTGCTTTTGCAATAAAGTTTTATTGGAACACAGCACATTCATTCATGTATGTATTGTCTGTGACCGCGTTTACTCTACAATGGCAGAGTTGAGTAGTTGTGACAGAGACCACATGGCCTGCAAAGCATGCATTGTCTCCCCCTTTACAGATAAAGCTTACTGAACCCTGATCAATATTATAGCATTGCTTAACAAGTCATTACAAGCTGAAGGGCAAATACTTTGTCCAATTATTTTAATAACTTCCAGATGATTTAAGATTTTATGGAAGCGTGATATACATACAGAAAATTATGCAAGTCACAGGAGATTGATCACAAAATGAAAACACCCATTTAAACACTTCTGAATTCTTACCAGCATCTCAGAAGCCCCTCCCCTTCGTGCTCCCTGTTCATCACTATCCTTTCCTCCTCCCACTCTTCTGACTGCTAACACTATAGGTTAGGCTTTCCTGGTTTTGATCTTTTATAAATGAAATCATATCATGTGCATTCTTTTGGACCTGGTGTCTTTTGTTCAAGATTATGTTGCAGAGAATTTAGTAGAGGTTTTCGCTTTCTTCCCCGCCACCCCCCGCCCAAGATTTTTACTTTGTGTAGCTGTAGCTAGTCCATTGTCAATGTTTTATAGAATTCTTTTGTATCACTATATTTTGATTTAATTTATGATTTTATTGTTAATGGCCATTTGGATTGTTTTCAGTTCTTGGTTCTTCTAATGCTGTGATAAACGTGGTTGTAAATGTTTGGAACACACTCACATGACTTTCTGTTGGGCATATACCAGGGTCATAGGATATTCATACACTCACTTGCAGACTGTGCCGAATCATTTTTCCATTGTGCTTGTTGCAAATTACCTCTCATCAGTAGCATATGAATTCTAGTGCTCTCTTCACCAACACATGTGGTTTTATTTTCTACTTCTCTGAGGACTAATGAGATTGAGCCCCTTCTCATTTGTTTCCTGGCCATTTGCAAATCCTCTTTTGTGAAATGCCTGTTCACATCTCTTGCCCATCTGTCTATTGGGTGGTCTGTCTTTTTCTTAGTAGTTTGAGATTTTAAAATATATATTATGGATAATATATATTCATAATCCTGTTGTAGTCATATGTAAATGCAAATAATTTCTGCTACTCTGTGGCTTGCCTTTTCATTTTCTCAGTGGTGCCTTTTGTTGAATGGAAGTTCTCAATTTTAATGGGGAGTAATTTATCTTTTTTCCTCCTTTGTGGTCACTATATTTTGTATCTATTTAAGAAAATTTTTCTTATTCCAAGGCCATAAAAATATGCTTTTATGATATTTTCTAGAATATTTATTGTTTTACCTTTTACACTTTGGGTTACAAGTATGAAGCAATTATTTTATATGGTGTGAGGTAGGGGTTTTCCTCCCAACATAGATATCCAAGTAACCAAGAACCATTTCGAAGAAAGATATCATCTTACAATTGCTTAGGGTCTGTTTTGGGTGTTTCTATTTCATTCCTTTGGTCTATTTGACTACTTTTGAGCCAGTATTACTCTAACTTAATGACTGTCATTTTATAACAAGCCTTGATATCTTGTGGAATAAGTTTCCCATCTTGTTCTTTTCAAGTCAGTTTTGGCTTTCCATATGAATTTATGAATCAGCTTATCAATTCCTCCAAAAATAACTGCTTGGGTTTTGAATGGGATTTTACTGAATCTCTAGTTTAATTTAGAGTGAATGCATCATTACAATATTCCATGTTCTAATCTGTGAACTTTTGTCTATCCTTCCATTCATTTATGTTTTATTAAATTTAATGCAGTCATGATTTATGATTTTCTGTGTTGTGGTCTTCCATATCTTCATTTGATTTATTGCTAGGTATTTAATTTTTAATGCTATTTAAATGAGATCTTTTAAAATTTTATTGTTTTGTACCTTTATGGAAATACAGATTTTTGTACATCAACCTTGAATCCAGTGACTCTGATACACTCACATTAATTATAATGATTTATGTGTAAAAATTTTTTGGATTTAATAAATTTACAACAATGGTACCTATGATAAAAGTCAGTTATTTTTTCCTTTCAAATCTTTATGCCTTTCCCCATCCGTGCCTTACTGCATTGACTAGAAATTCCAATACAGAAGTTGTAATAGTGAGCATTCTTTCTCTTTCTAAATCTCAGAGTAAAAGCATTAAATATTTCATCTTTAAGTGTGATGTTTGCTATAGTTTTTGTAGATACTTTTTATCAAATAAAGGAAGTTTCCTTTTTTCATAGTTTGCTCAGTTTTATTTTTGTGTTTTATTAATTATAAATTGATGTTAAATTTCATCAAATGTTACATTTGTTAATTAATCTTATTTTCTCCTGTATTCTATTAATGTGGTAAATTACATCAATTGATTTACACTGTTTAAACAACCACGACTCTTTGAAAAAAAAAATCCTACACATTCATTAGGCATTTAAAAAATAATTCTTGATATATTAATGTCTACATTTGATGTACAAAAATAGACATTTTAAAACTCCACAACACTAAGACTTCTATCATCCAATTAGGAGTTGGGATACTTTCCCTGTAATCACAATGAACCATGATTATATTCCCTCACAAGATTTCTGATATATCTTTTTTAGTTGGATTATTTCTCTCCCTTGCATTTTTTAAGGTTTTGACACAGGCATTCAGTTACATATATTACTTTTCTAAAGCTAAATTTACCTTTTTCTCTAGCCAATAAGTCTCCATGCGTATTATATCAATTGCAAGTTTTAGTTTGACTTCCCAAAATATCTTTTAATTCAGGCAACCATTTTATACCTATGTTCCATTTTCATTTACTTTTATAACTAGTGTAAAAATTCTTTACTATGCCATGTAGTTGTGGCCGAAAGATTAAATAATGTTTAACATGTCCACATTAGTTATTATAACCTTGACAATTTCCTAACGTTCCCTGCAAAACCCATTTCATCATATACCATACATTTCCCATAACTGGTGTAATTACTAAACGTCATTGCTCAGTAAACTCTAGGTTCCATCTGCTCTGTGGGCATATTCTACTCCATCTACCAAGGAACTAGTTTGATATTAAGTCAGGATTCATGGATCATTGTGACACACTGCCTATTTGTCTCTCAGGGGGATGTTCTAAGGTTGATCCTTAACCTGTTCCAACTCCACCAATTGTATCACAGAGGTCCAAAATTCTTTTCTACTTTTTGACACTGTGTCTCTAAGGGAGTATCAGTAAACACCATGCTTACCAGTGACATCTTGCTATAGTTTAGGCTGGTCAAGTGTTCCCACAAATGAACCTCCTCTTACCTGAGCCGGTAGCATAACTAGCCACACTGTTTAAATATATCAGATACTATTGCTATCAACATGGCAATTGTCCCTTCCTGGGTGAGGATATGCGCTCCCTTCCAAAGTTATTGACAAGCAAGATGCTGAGTCAGTTTAGTAAATGCGTGGTCCATTCAAATGCAGTTTCATCATATTTCTGGGCCAAGTGCCAAGTTCAGTCAGTTTCCTGGAAGAGGACTCCCTCAAGTGACCAGTTAGACTCTAATGATTCTCCAGGAAAGTACTTTCAACTTGACTGAACACAATCAAGCTCCCAACTCCCCAAGTCCCTCATAGTCCTCTGGACCAATGTTATGTGATCACAAGTATTGCCATGAGTATTTGTGGCATGGGTCTAATTCGAGTACATTATGTGCTCCAAAAAAGTACTGTGTTCCTCAAGAAATTGCCATATGAGCATGTTATGAGCATATTCACTTGGCAGATGCAGTTCAGTTCAAGTACCCTAAAGGCTTCCCATAATCATTTTTTTTGGAAGTTCCAGAGTGAAATCATCATTGATATGTGACAACCATGTCATGGCAATACTCCCTTCTCAGACATCACTGATTCCTTGAATACCTGCCAGGATAGTTTTCCGTCCACACTCATATCTGGTAGAGTCAAAAGAGCAAATTTTAGATTCCAACACACTGGGCAGACAACAGCAATGTGTCTTCCTCAAACCCAGGTACTTTCTCTCATTAGGATGTCAGTCTGGTTTATAGAAACATAACACAGCAGTTGTTAGCTGACAGTCACAGTATGTCCAGTGAAGTTCAAAGGAAGGAATCCTCTTAGGGCTACAGAGAATTGGCAACATGTGACTAAAATGTGACATATAAAAGCAAAATGTGACTAAAATGATAATCCCAATCTACTGTTACCTAGGCAGGTCATCAAGGAACTCTGTTTGATGAAATACCCAAATTGCATACATAAATTCTCAGGAAATTATTGTAGTATGGCTTTGGTCCAATCCTCCTTCTCAGGGAAAAATGAATCCTGGGGCATTTTCCTGTATTGGCCTTTACTCAGCACCACATAGGAGAGAAACAGCTAAGAAGATTATTCTCTTGCTCTGAGGTAGTTTCTTAAGAAAAGAATGACAACTCCCTTCCCTGCCATTATTTCCTATTATGTGATCTCTTTTCAGCTGCGCTGGTTCTCCCACTTTTCGAATGACTACCTGCTTAACCCAGACTGGGCTTCTCTGGGTAGACTTTCTGGTTCAGCTATACTGCCCTCTACAGGCATGGAGCAGGATTAAGCTTTCCAGAGCTGCTTTTGTCCAATTCTAGGAAGGAGTAGAAAGGCAAATGATGATGGGACTGTACAGTACATCTATCAAGATGGGGTGAGGCATCATCCATGGTCAGTCTTAATTTAGCCCTACTCGGTGAAGTCGCTATCCAACCCATTTTTCCTTTAGGAATATGCACAAATTTAGAGGAATCTAAATAGAATTCGGAGCAAAAATGCAAATGTTATCCTGGATTCAAGTCAATTGGATTCACAAAACAGAAAATTTGTGAGGTGAAGATAATTTTTGTGAGATGATAGGTAGCATAATTCCTGACTCTCTCATTCCCACCTCTGCACCTCCTAAAATTCCCAAAGATATTCCTTTCTATTATCCCTTACATTTTGATGAAGCACACATTTGCCTGATATTAATCGATATTGTGTACCAGTGCAGAACTGTCCCAAAAGACTTTGTTCATCATCTCCAGGTCATTCAACTTTTTGTAAAATTAAGGAATAATTTACATATAGTAAAGTGACTTAACTCTTAAGTGTATAACTTTTTACTGATTATTTATTTGCTTTCCTGCTGATGAATATCTGGGTTGTTTTTAGCTTCGCTTATGAATGAAGAAAGCTGCTATGAATTTTTTTGCACAAGCTTTTTTTTAAAAAAATAGAAGTAAGGTAGTTATATGTTTCATTTTATTAGGAATTGCCAAACTGTTTTCCAAAGCGATTCTATAATTTTACATTCCTAACACCAATATATGAGAGTTTCAGTTGCTCCAAATCTTACCAAAATTTTGTATTGTCTTTTTAATTGTAGCCTTTCTATTAAGTGTTCAATGGTATTGTATCGTGACTTTAATTTACATTTCCCTCATAAGTAATGATGTTGAGTGTTTTCTCACATGTGGTATTGACCATGTGAATATCTTCTGTTGTAAAATGACTGTTCAAGTTTTTTGCCCACTTTAAGAAATTGAGTTTTGTACTTTTGCTTATTGATTTGCATGAGCTCTTTATGTATTCTGAAATGTTCTTTATCAGATATACGTATTGTGAATACTTTTCCCTTTTCACTTCCTAAGGGGTCTTTTGATGAGCAGAAGTTTTAAATTTTGATGAACTCAATTTAATAATTTTTCTTTTGTGGTTGGTTAGTCCTTTGCGTTTCCTGACCAAAAAATCTTCATTCATCTCAAGGTAACGAATATATCATTCATATATATATACAAAATATTTCTGTTTTCTTCAAGAAATCTTACAGTTTTAGCCCTTGCTTAGGTCTATAAGCCACTTTGAATTAATTTTTGTGTATGGCGTGGAGTAAGGGGGTCAAGGTTTAATTGTTTTCTATGTGCATATCCAGTTACTCCAGCATAATGTATTAAATGGGTCCTCCTTTCCCCATTAAATTGCATTGGCACTTTTGCCAAAAAATCAAGTGATTATATAAATAAGGATTTACTTCTGGGTTCTCTATTCTGTTACAATGCTCTATTAATGTATTCTTATACAAAGGCTACACTGCCTTAATTACTTTTGCTTTGCAGTTAGTCTTGAAATTTGGTTATGTTTGTTCTCCAACTTTGTGATTTTTTTTTTTTCTTCAAGATCATCTTGGCTGTTCTAGGTCATGTTCATTTTCATTTAAATTTTAGAATTGGATGTCAGTTTCCAAGGACAATGCTGAATCAGGCTCCTGTACCCAGGCTTGGAGTAAAGTGGGTAGAATTAGGGTCTGCTCTCCAAGGCCTGTGCCGTGGCAGCGTGGCCATCTTTGGTGTAGGCTGTCTATAGGCTGTGGTTAGGGGAGGAGAATACAAAGGAACACAAATTAGAATGGCCTCTTGTTTCTCACTGAAAACACTTGATGCAGTAGGACAACGTAGACATGTCTGTAAGTTCCAAAAGTGTTAGTAAGTAAATGCTACATCCCATCAAATTATCATTCAAGGGAAAGAGCCAAAAAATGTTTTTCAGACATGCAAGCCCCTGGAAAGTTTCTCTTCAGCTGGTACCTTACAAAGCAAGTCTTTCCCCATTGCATTGGTCATCTAATTTATGAATAGTTTTAAATTCCATGAGCAATAAATATTTATTTAAACAAATTCGGACATTATCAATGTGTATAGAGAAGTGGAAATTCTCTCCCTCTCTGTACCCCCTGCACTTCAATTCTTACTCTAGTGACTATACACATATACATATTCATATACACTTATATATTTTAAACACAATGGATTCATACTTTTTTTAAACTAAATTTATTGGGGTGACACTGCTTAATAAAATTATATGGGTTTCCAGTGTACAATTCTATAATATATCATCTATATATTGCATTGTGTGTTCACCACCCAGAGTCAGTTCTCCTTCCATCACCATGTATTTGACCCCCTTTATCCTCTTCCACTGCCCCCTCTCCCCCTTACACTCTGGTAACCACTAAACTATTGTCTGTGTCTATGAGTTTTTGTTTGTTTGTTTGCTTGTTTTGTCCGTTTGTTGCTTTCAGTTTTGTATTCCACATATGAGTGAAATCATATGGTTCTCGACTTTTTCTGTCTGACTTATTTCACTCAGCATGATAATCTGAAGATCCGTACTTTTATACTTTGCTCCCCATCTTGACTTTTCTACTTAATAGCTTTTCAAAGAAGTAATAGAGATCCATTCTATTCTTTGAACACGCTGCATATTGTTACAGTCTAAGTAATTAATCATAATTAATTTCTCCATTCCCTATTGATAGGATTTTAGGTTGTTGCCAATTTTTACTTGTTATAAACTGGGATTTTACATATATATATATGTATATATATATATATATATATATATATATATATATATATATGTATATTCAGTATACATTTCTGATAATATTTCTCTGAGTTAGATTTCTAAGGGTTGGAGTTTCTCAAATAAAGTATTAAATCACGTATTTTTAGACATACAGCTTTAGGGATAGCTGGAATGAAGAAAGGGTCCAACCTCCCCAATGTGAAATGGATAATTTTCATGTTACCATTCTTGATTCTTGTTCTTCCTGGCCATTAGCATATTTTAATTGTATGGAAAAAATTAGAGAAAATTTAAAAGAAATAAAACCGCAGTATAGAGGATAGGAAAATAAAAGTAAAAATTTTAGAAAGAGAAAAATAAAGAATTATAAAACTCTCCCAAATTATAAAATTAGGTAAAATATAATCCTCCTCCTCCTCCTCCTCTTCTTTCCCTCTTCAAGTATTGAAGGAATTTAATGGCTATAAATTAAGTAATTATTTTTAGCAATATACTGAAATGGGAAGGGTTTTGGAGGATGTCTTAATAAAAAGAGAGAGGCTTGTTCAGGAAATATTTTGGAGAAAAGAATTAAAGCAGTATTTGGAAGATGAGAAAGGAATGGATCTTTGTAGGAAAGTGGAGGAAGAGTATCATGATTTAAGCAGAGGCAGGGCCAGCTGGTGGGGATGTCATCAATGGTTGTACGTGTCCACAATAGCCTTGTCTCACATGGGTTAAAAATGCTAACCTCCAACAGTTTGATTGTTCACCAAGAACCAGCAGAGACCAGATTCAAGTGGAGCAGACTCCAATGGGTTTGTCAAGAGGGTGCTACCTCGAATTTCCTCTTGCCCATCAGCTTCCTCAGACCCTGCTTCAGGTCTTTGTTTCTCAGGCTGTAGATAAAAGGATTTAGCATGGAGGACAACACTGTGTAGACAATTGTTGCTATGTAGTCCTTGACAGTATAGGTGGACAGGGGTTGTAAATAGACATAGAAGATGCTTCCATAAAAGAGTGTTACCACGGTGAGGTGAGAACCACAGGTGGAGAAGGCTTTGCGTTTCCCAGCCGCTGAGGGGATTTTGAGAACTGCGATGAGGATTCGTATGTAAGAGAAAGTAATGAATAGAAAGGGGGTCACCAAAACCACAGGTCCTTCTGTCATTATCACAATTTCATTTACAAATGTGGAGGAGCAGGACAATTTCATCAGAGGGCTGAGGTCACAGAGGAAGTGATGGATAACATTGGAGTCACAGAAGGTGAGATGATTCAGCAGAAGTGTGTGTAGGAGAGAGTGGAGGTGAGTAAATGAGCAGGAGAAGGACACCAGTAGGACACAGCGGCGATGGCTCATGATGGTAACATAGTGGAAGGGGTCACAGATGGCCACATAGCGGTCAAAGGCCATGACTGCTAGAAGGAAGCTATCAGTGTTGCCCAAAGCATAAATAAAATACATCTGTGTCAGACACCCAGCATAGGAAATGGTCTTCTCTGACAGGAAGTTAGCTAGCATCGTGGGGACGATGGTTGTTGTGAAGCAAATGTCAGTGAAAGACAGGAATGTCAAGAAGAAATACATGGGGGTCTGGAGTTGGGGGTCAGAGCAGATGACCAGGATGATGAGGAAGTTCCCTGTCATGGTGACCATGTATATGATGAGGAAGAGGATAAAGAGTGGCATCTGGTCTTCAGGCCGGGAGGACAGTCCCAGGAGGATGAACTCAGAGACACTGCTGGTTTGGTTGACTTTTTCCATTGACTTGGATCTAGTTATATACCAGAAATTTTGTTATTTAACATGCTCTGATTCCATAACCTAAATTGTGAGAACCCAGCAAGTCTGTGTTTCCTCTGTTTGGTCACAATTAGCTGCAGGGACAGCTTGTCAACCTCATAAGCCTTGATGAGGTTCTCCCTTCCCAAATCCATGGGCATCTCCAGGGCTTTATATTGAAAGCTAGAGGGACAGATAAGAGTTTTCCTCTAGAAACCATCAGAGATGGACCTCTCTGATTCAAGTTCATTAGTTCCTATTCTTTGAAAAGCAGCGTTTCCCTGTTGGGAATGTAGGAATAAAACCAGACATCCTTGCTTTTGTGCAGTTCATGTCCCAGTTGGGGAGACAGATCATCAACAAACAAAATATATGATATAATATCAGGTAGGGATAAAACCTGAGAATAAAATAAATCAGTATATAAAGGAATGGAGTTGCACAGGGAGTACAGATGGAGGTACTTTAGATAGAAAGGTCACAGGACACTCATTCCCTATCAAAGCCAATTTAGTTGTGTCATTCTAAAGCTCATCTTAGCATTGTCTTGGAAAAAAATAGGGTTTGCCAAAATGACCAACAGGGCAAATCTAAGAGGAATGTTGAACCCAGTTCAAAAGAGTGTTCTTTTTTTTCCCTCCCCTCTGGATACAAAATACAAGGTCATCCTCCTTGGCTCATGGCATTCTATCATCATCAGTCTTTGCGAGTCTCACCTCTTTGTAAATTATTTTCCCTTTCTTTAACCCCCTGTCCTAAATCATATTTGTATAGGGTAGGCATCAATTGCTGAGTATTCAATGAAATGTTTTTAAAATCCAACTTTCATATATGTATCTAAAAATATCTATGAGAAACATGTTAATTTTTAAAATATATGGATCTTTTTTTTTCAGTCATATCCAGTTACCTGGATAGACATCAAAGTGGCGTCTGTTTCTTGCTACTACAAAAAACTCTGCAATGAGAGATCTGGTATCAGCAAAGTGTTTTAAATCAATTCTTTTAGAGTCAGCCATACCTTATGAATGGACATATTACACAGGGATTTTCCAACATTTTGAGACATTAGTTATTTATATATTCTTGGTTACTACAAAAATCTCTACAATGAACATTTATCACCAAATTGTTTAAAAAATAATTTCTTTAGGGGCAGCATATGCTTTCACACATTTTGAATGGGCTTATTACACGGAACTTTTCATGCATTTAAAAACATTTTATATTACATATTAATATACTAATTCATGTAACATTGATATGTTAATATATTAACTCATTTAATCATTAAATGCTGTAATTTCATTAACAATTAAATGATGCAATGTATAGCTTGATGACTATAGTTAATAATACTGTGTTTCATATTTGAAAGTTGCTGAGAGAGTAGATCTTTTAAAACATACTTGCATTTTAGTTGTAACTTACTAAACATCTGTAGACCTCAGTTTCCTCATGTGTATTACTGGACCTAGATATCCACGTTCTCATGAGGATCTAGTGAGATAATGCATTTAAAGCACTTAGAAGAGAGATATGCATATTGTAAACACTCAGGAGAAACTGTTGATCTTCTCAGCCCCAGTGTCACCTTCCCCAATCTGCTATTCCTGGGTGTTCTCAGTGTCAATTAATTCACGTGCTTAAAATATCATATCCCTCCTTCCAAACTGCCAGACTGATTTCATGAGTTTACAAGACTTTGTTATAGAAGGAATATTTATTTATACATTGAATGATTCGAATGAATCCGCAATTAAAGTTAATACAAATAACCAATATTTATCGAAAATTTAGTACATGTTTATACCAAGCATCTCACTAAATCCTAAGGGATTAGGAGGCCTGTGCTGTTACCAGAGAGTGACGTTTAGAGAGGTGAAGGGGTTTGCTCCAGGTCATTAAGGAAGTGAGTCACCATCAGGATGTGAGCCCCAAGCAGATTTAATTTGAAGCTCATGCTCTTAACCCGTATGTTCCACCTCTTAATGTTTGGTGTAAATATTGGTCTGTAGATATATCACAGTCAGGGACAGGCACTGTTTTCCTTATGGTGGTCATTTCCTCACGGACTACCTTTCTATCCCCTTTAACTGACAAGCTTTCTTCTCCCATCTGTACAAGAATCTAGCCTTGTATTTGCAAGAGAGGTGACCTGCCATTCTGTGCTGTACAGGTGGTAGCATTTGGAAATTTGAATATCCATGATTAACTGGCCAAAGTCAGGTGGAAAAAAACTGGCCATGCAGGCTGAGGTGTGTCTGGTGTGTGGAGTTGTGTTTGTGCAGTGGACAGTGCCCTGGACTTTACAGAAAAGATGGGGGGTTGGTTTGTCCTCCGTCACCTTCCCACATGCTGATGCCTGATGTTTCATGAATAGCAAGTGAGATTCCCTGTTTGAAAAACAGTTTTTTAAACACAGATCAATTCAAAAAATGAGTCATTCGTGAGTGGGCCGGGCTGCCTGGGGAAAGCGGACTACAAGAAATCAGTGGAGATTTGGGTTAATGAATGAGGTTGGGGGACCGTGTCCTACACATGGGGATCACCCATGCTGAGGACTAGAAAAAAGGGAAGAAGGTTTTCAATCTGAGAAGCAGGAAGAACAGTTCTGAAAGCACACGGTGAATGGATGAGGCTGGGAATACAACCGTTTTGTTTCGTTCTACTGATGGGGTTTTGCTTTCACCAAAACCTATGTTTCAGATGGCCTAGAGGTCAGACTGATTGGGCTGAAAACCAAAAGCCAGGTGCAAGTTTTAGTTGGACCCTATGACTTCTTAATACACAAAATATTCGAAGCTATCAGGGAGGACAGAATAAGTACCAAAAGGAATGGCCGGCTTCCTGCAGCTCACCTTCTTATCCAGATGCTTTTCTGTCCTTCCCGGTTTCGCCAGAAGCTGATCTGCACCACATCTGCTAATCAGCAACAAGTCTGCTTCTCAGCCAAAGCTCAGCTCCCTCAGTTTCTCCCAGGAATTTCTAATTAACAAGGGAGGGACAGGAAAGGGGAGAGGGACTAATACTCTAAAGGGCTAACACGTTGTCTTTCACTGGCCTCAAACCCCCTCGTTTCTTTCCTAACGTCTGGTCCCCAGAATGTAGCTGCTTTCCCCAGCTCCTCATCTCAGAAGGCAGGGATGCCCTGACTCTTGATAGTGGAAGCCCAGTCCGTGTCTTATGAGCTTCAGCTCCACTTTGCTGGCCTCTGGAGCCCTTGTTAGGGGAGGGAGTTGTGGTGTGATGACCTCTCAGGGGAATGTATCCTGTGATCTCTCCAGCCAGAGAAAGCAGATAAGAATCACAGTTAGCAGAGCTGACTCCACAGGGAAAGGGACCCCCGAGGCTTCCTGCCTAGATGTTGGGGCTAATCTCAGAGCTTCTTAACCTTCCTGCAACACCTCAAGGGCATACTTCAGTTTCCCCAGCTATGGGTTATCAAGGGTGGACAGGTATTTATGTGGGTGAATATTTTTACGTTTGGACATTCAGATGTGGACCAAGGTATGTTCTAGAATTGGGCTGGTCATAGATCATTGCAAGGAGGTTGCAGTGGTCAGGGGATTCAGGGAGAGCAGATCAATGGTGTGTATGTGTGTTCCAGTGTCTGGAGAGCCACGTGGATTAAACTGTTTTCTATGTGGGATTAGGTTAGTGTTGGTTTATGTATGTTTAAAGCACTGGGTCAAGCAAAGGGGCTTTGCAAAATTAACATGTTTTCAGAGTTTAACCTCAGAGCAGTGTTTTGAGGGTTACTGTTGAGGAAAGGAGGTATTAGAATGCTGGCCTTGTCACTTCACTGCTTTTAACAAGTTACTTTGCCTCTATGACCCTCAGTTTTTTTACCTGGAAAATGGGAATAACAACTGGCACTGACACCAGAGAGAAATGTCCTTTTGGACTTTATACAGAGAGTATCATGTATTCTGGTGAACATCACCCACAACAATCTTATAGGAAATACACATTCTTCTATAGCCCTCAGTATAAACCACTGACTCATACAACACGTGTGTCTTTTTCCTTAACCTTGAGTTTAATTTCTAAATGTTAATCTAAATAAATAAATAAATAAATAAATATTAAGCTACATGTTAAGAATAAGTACTACCAAGACAGAAAGCCCTGGGTCCTGCGTCCTCCACTAAATATTCATGTGGCCTTCCTTCTTTCTATTCTTGCATTCAACAAATATTTATTTTCAGCTTTAATGAGATATAATTGACATATAACATTGAGTAAGTTTAAGGTGTGCAATGCAATGATTTGAAATAAAAGTCTGACAATTAGTTTTGTGAACTTGTTGCAATGATGTCGCTAACCTTTTCTGATATCAGAGAGATTATTCATTATGAATTTGTACCAACTGGACAAACAGTTAACCAAGTTTGCTATTTGGAAGTGCTGAAAAGGCTGCATGAAAAAGTTAGACGACCTGAACTTTTCACCAATAATTCATGGCTCGTGCATCACGACAATGCACCAGCTCACATGGCACTGTCTGTGAGGGAGTTTTTAGCCAGTAAACAAGTAACTGTATTGGAATGCCCTCCTTACTCACCTGATTTGGCCCCCAAAGACTTCTCTCTTTACCTGAAGATAAAGGAAATATTGAAAGGAAGACATTTTGATGACATTGAGGACATCAAGTGTAATATGATGACAGCTCTGATGGCCATTCCAGAAAAAGAGTTCCAAAATTGCTCTGAAGGGTGGACTAGGCGCTGGCATCGGTGCATAGCTTCCCTAGGGGAGTACTTTGGAGGTGACCGTAGTGATATTCAGCAATGAGGTACGTAGCACTTTTTCTAGGATGAGTTCCTGAACTTAACTGTCCGACCTCGTATGCAAAATGATCACCACAACAATGCTAGTTCACACATCTGTCACCTCACATAGGTACAACTTTTTTTGTGGTGAGAACATTTAAAATCTACTGCCTCAGCAACTTTCAAATACACAGTACAGTCTTGTTAACTATAGTCATCATGCTGTAAATTACAAAAAGAAGTTGTTCATTTGATACCTGTAGGTTTGTGCTCTTTGACCACCTTCACCCGTTTCTCCCATCCCCCGTTCCTCGCTCCTGACAACCACTAATCTAGTCTGTTTCTGAGTTCTGTTTTTTTATATTCCACATATAAATGAGATTATATAGTATTTATAGTATTTGTCTTCTCTGTCTGACTTACTTTACTTAGCATAATGCCCTCAAGGTCCATCTATGTTGTTGCAAATGACAGGATTTCCTTCTTTTTTATGGCCAAATACTATATATATATATATAATTTATTTGCTTATCTTTACCCATTAATCTATTGATGGACACTTAAGTTGTTTCCATGTCTTGGCTATTTAAAAAAAGCTTAATGAACATGGTGGGGGGTGCAGATATCTCTTCAAGATGGTGATTTTATTTCTAGAATTCAACCTCAGTATAAAATAGGTAATACCTAACCAGACCCAGCCATCTTCAATCCCCTTCCCAAACTGGCCAGTTGTGTGTCATTTTCCCAGTTAAACTGATTCGGGTTCAATGCCATGGTGTTGTGTTCCTGTGATGTGATCTGATTTGCAGCATCTCTCTCCCCTACCTCATCACATTCCTACTGTGCGCTTACTGTTTTAAAATGAGGTTTTACTTTATTTCTTTATTTAGGTCTTCATTTTAAGGTTCTATTTGGAGCATTACTGAATAAACTTCTTACCTAGACTCAGTACAGCATTATTATTCATATTTTCCTGCAAAAATTTATGGCATTCTGCTCTTGAGTTTAAGCTCATGCCCTCCTCCATTGGGTAAGTCTCCAGGTGTGAAATGTTTGAGAGAGTCTTTAAAAAAAATTCCTATAACCCTGGTCACTATGCCACACTGAGTATGGTATTAGGACCAGCGTGCCAACTGAAGTCACATGAGAGACTGCAGTCACCTTTGTAGGCCATTACTGTTGAGGATGAATCTCTGCTACAATTAGGCATGCCTTTCCAATCTACCAAAAAACTTCCTAGGCCTGTGGACCTTCCTTTCTCTCCATATCCTGTCTTACTTGAGAAACTTCCTTCACATCTCCAGATAAGGCATTTAAATTTCTAAAGAATAGTCTTCCTTATGGTGTTAACAACTGAAGTCAATTATTTCACACCAATCCATACTCTGTCTAAAGCAATTAGCAGGCTCTGCTTTTGTCATTTATAAATTTAGCTCTTATATCCAAGATGTATTGTTAATGTAAAACAGCAATGTATCAGAGCGTGTCAGCTGCATGCTACCCTTTTTATGAGAATGGAAGAGAAATACAAAAATACGTATGGGCTCGTTTGAGCAAAAAGGAACAGGGAAGGAGTCAGAAACTAGTGACTGGTTTCTGCAAGAGCGGGGCAGGAATGTGCAGGAAGGATGGGGGGATGGGTGTACCTATTTATATGTTTTGACCATGTTATCTTTCACCTGCCTCAAATAAATAAATAAATAAATAAATAAATAAATAAATAAATAAATAAAAAGGATCGGGAACCAAAACAATAGGATAAAAACAAAACAAATGAACTATATTTCAACTGAATAACGTGATTAGACTGAAGGAGAACTTAAAATAACCAACCCAAGTAATTCCTGAACACAGTATTTTGTCTCTACACCCTCAGAATAAAGAAAAAAATAACTATGAAAAAATATCCCCAAAATATACAAGGAACTCATGCAACTCAACAACAGAAAAACAAACAACCCAATTGAAAAATGGGCAGAGGACCTGAAGAGACAGTTCTCCAAAGAGGACATACAAATGGCAAATAGACATATGAAAAAATGCTCAATGTCACTAATCATCAGAGAAATGCAAATAAAAACCACAATGAGATATCACCTCACTCCAGTTAGAATGGCTATCATCAACAAGACAAGTGTTGGAGAAGCTGTAGAGAAAAAGGAACCCTCATACACTGCTGGTGGGAATGCAGACTGGTGTAGCTGCTATGGAAGGCACTGTGGAGGTTCCTAAAAAAATTACAAATAGAATTACCGTATGACCCAGCAATCCCTCTCCTGGGTATCTACCCAAAATATCTGTAAACATTTATCCATAAAGACATGTGTGCTCCAATGTTCATTGCAGCTTTATTTACGGTGGCCAAGACATGGAAACAACCAAAATGTCCTTCCATAGATGAATGGATAAAGAAGTTGTGGTATATATACACAATGGAATACTATTTGGCAGTAAGAAGAGATGAAATAGGACCATTTGTGACAACATGGATGGATCTTGAGAATATAATGCTAAGTGAAACAAGTCAGACAGAAAAAGCAAAGAACCATATGATTTCACTGATATGTGGTATATAAACCCAAAACAACAAAAGAACAAGACAAATGAATGAGAAACAAAAACTCATAGACACAGGCAATAGTCTAGTGGTTACCAGAGGGTAATGGGGGAGGAGGGTGGTAGATGAGGGTAAGGGGGATCAAATATATGGTGATGGACGGAGAACTGACTCTGGGTGGTGAACACACAATGGGATTTATAGATGATGTAATACAGAATTGTACACCTGAAATCTATGTAACTTGACTAACAATTGTCACCCCAGTAAATTTAATTAAAAAAAAAAGAAAAAAGAAAAAATATCCAACTGCAGTTAGTTTGGTCATCCACAGTGATATGGGTTTAGGATTATGAAATTGCTTAATCTGTATTCTAGGGTTTAGTGAATAAGCAAAAATACTGTTGAAAAAGGGGATGAGTCTTCACTATTGGGGAAAAGTGTCACATATATAGAAATAAAGAAGGCTAGAAAGAACTCTATGGTATCAAACTGGAAATGGAGATATCAGTATGAACCCATGATTTTTAATACATGAATAAATAGGCTGAAATTTACGTATTATGTACCAAAATTTATACTATTCCCACCTCCCCTTCTTTTCACTTTATTCCCAACCCTCCTCCTGTGAGTAACCATTTCTATTGGTTTGTTAGTTTTTTGTTTATACTTCCTGTGTTTCTTTTACATGTATTTCCTAGCTGCATCTTCTGAGATGGTCTAGAAGCCTTGTAAGCAATGAACATACCTAACAAAATTTCTCTCTAAATACCATTTTTCTCTAAAAGGAACCCCGGTTACTGAGAAAGATGACTGATTCTAGCATTGGAGGCAGGACACAGGAAGATAACCTGGGGAAATTTTGCTGAGTCTGAAAGTAAGGAAGTAATCAATGAATCATGGGAACACAGGAGCCAGCTCCCACATGGCCAAATCTGGAATAATTTCAGCTTCAAAAGAATAACAACTATAATGGATTATGTGACTCAGAGATTAAATGAGAATCTATGAATCCATAATGAAATAAATAAGTTGATTAAAAAAATGGTAGAGACGGAAAACTTCCCTCTTATAGAGAACTAGTACATGTACTTTTGGAATGATCAATGAAATGAGAAAAGTCACCATTTGGCTACTTGTTTCAGGCAAGAATCACCAGATTCTTATTAAGTATTATGTCATATATATCATGGCTGAAATTTTAATGAGAAATAGCATATTTTTCTATAGCCTCAAAATGTCTACCCAAGTTGTATTTACTAATTTCAAAGATAAAATAGTAACTTTACAGTAGAGAAACCTGGCTGATACCACCTTAATCAATTGGCCAAGGTTAAAACCCCCAGTTATTGGAAAAATTGTTATCAGTCGCCTTCTGATAATAAGCACTGCGGTGCATCTGCCAAAGACCTCGATCCTGAATCAGAGATATATATGCACACTGACATAATAATAAAGCAAATGTGGTTAAATATTTACTTTTGGGGACTCTGAGTGAAAGGTATATGTTTTGTTTTTTTTGGTATATTTTACTTTTCTGTAAGCCTGAAATGATTTCAAAATAAAAAGTAAAAAAAAACCACTTTTGTCCATAATTGCTCAATAAGATAGAACAGAACATCCTGTAGTTATATCCCTAAATTTAAAGTGGGCAACCAGGCAGATACTTATAATATTCCAAAATATTCTCTGAGTATATTTTGGAATATACTTATAATATTCCAAAATATTCTTGTCAGAGACAGAATACGAACTGCTGAGCCAAGGGCAGGACACAGGAAGGTAATTCTATAAAAGTTCACCCCTGCTCTTTAAGAGTTTACAGTCTCTATGATAAACCTGTAGTTTTACACTGAGAAAGGAAGCATATCTGTAGAATAAAACGTACTGGCGTATTTGCCATCCAGAAAATATTATCTATATTAGCTATGATCTAATGTATGCTAGATGTTCTCCACATGCCCTTCTAGGTCATTCCCCAGCCTTCTCCATCCTGTTTTGTCTCAGGAGTCTGAACTTTATGGGTTGTATCAACTGGGCTCCCTGGCCCTTTGGCTTTGGCCCACAGAAAGCATAAGCAAGAGATCAAAAGGCAGGAGGAGAGAGAGGCTGGGGCATTTATTCTCCTGCTTTCCTCCCTGCTGGACCATGGGTTGATGGTGGCTGTCCACAGTTCCTGTGTAGGGGTCCTCTCTTACACCCACAAGTCTCACTATGCTCTGATAACCACTCCCTCCTCTTGCATCCATTTTCCATGTTGCTAACCCTCACCATTTCTTAATAGTTTCCCCCAAGCTTGTGAAAACCTTTCTCAACAAGCCATTATTATAACTGTTTTTAAAAAATCCTTTTCCCACCTGGAAGCATGTCCAAGTAGAATTGCATCGCTGGCCTCAGGGACACTGTTCCCTGGAGCTTCAGTCCCCTCTGGCTCCTGGACACTCAGCTCCCCTAAGCACTGTAAGACACTGGCCAATTATACTATGGTGGCTCCTCCCTAACCCAGGAGCTTGGGGACTTTGTGTCAGTCCTCTCACTGGTAATTAAAATGTCATCTTTTTGCTCATTGTTCTGGAGCTGTTTAAGGAACATGAACATCTGTAGAAATGCTGAAGTCACAGATGTTTCTTCTTTTCATCTGGATACTGAGTCTCCCGAAGAGAAACTGAGGAGTTGGGCAGCAGCCAGAGAAGGTGTCTGAACTCACCCACGATGAGTCCAGGTCAGAGAAGCTGGAAATCTGCACTTGGTGATGGATCTGCCTGTGGGCTTGTGGGTGGTGTATGAGACTCTGTGTTTGTGAGTGTGTGTGTGTGTGTGTGTACTGTATGCTTGTGTACATGTCAGTTGGTGGCTGCATGTATGTGTGTGTACTACGTATCTGACTCACAGCC
Source organism: Rhinolophus sinicus (assembly GCF_036562045.2). NCBI lineage: Eukaryota > Metazoa > Chordata > Mammalia > Chiroptera > Rhinolophidae > Rhinolophus > Rhinolophus sinicus. The sequence goes on from NC_133754.1 coordinate 178,240,103, forward strand.
TGACCCTTTTCCTGAGTTAGATCCAATCTAGGCTTTTTTTGAGCGTGTGGAAACCAAGTAACCAAGTTACCAGCCTCCTAGCGTGTGATTAGGGACTCCTGACTCACACCCATGGTCATAAATTTCTGCCTCACAGCTGAGTGATGAGAGCTGAGCATCAGGATGAGAGTGTTGTCTCACTGCTGGAGGAGAAGAGGCCCGACCTCGCCAAGGAACCGAGCTCAGAAGGGCTCAAACCTCATCTCAGCAGTGTGTGCTAGTGCACGTGGGAGCTGTGTCTGTGAGTGACACATGTGTGTGAGAGCAGGAATGTGTATTGTTTGCTGTTGCCTGTTTGTATGTTACCGTGGGTACGTTACCATCTGCATGAGGTGTGGGTGGTGGTTTAGTGACTGCCTGTGACAGAACAGGCTTCACTGCCCCACGCTGACTGTCTTCCCTGGGAAGGGGACGGATCAGAAGGCACCTCTCAGTAATGGGAGGATGTGTGCTCTTGGTGCAGTGAGTGTGGCTGGGGGTGCATGTGTGTTGTTGGTATGCGTTTCTTGTAAGATTATTGAATTATGTGTGGCCTTGAGTGTTTTCGGTAATGTGTGTGTATAAGGTTTGAGTTATGCATATGTGGTGAGCTGAGTGTTTACCAGATGTGTCATGTGTCAGTGTGTTGATGTGCAATGTGTGTTTGTGGGTGATACATTACTGCAAATTGTGTACGTCTTACCTTGTGTGTTATTTATGACTTATATGTATATCAGTGTTTGTGAGCTGAGCCACATACTGGTTAGCCTTCCTTTAGAATGGGGATTGGAAACACGACTAAAATCCTCAAATCAGCAATGTATGTGTGTGTGTGTCTGTCTGTCTCTCTGTCTGGGGCTTCTAATTTGCCCCCATAACCTCAACTATTTCCTTCAGTACCATTCTTCCAGAGCACCACTGGCTGACATAACCAAAGCTCCAAGCAACTCCCTGTCTTTGAAATGGATCTGGTATGATTTTCATGACTGAGTATGACTGAGTCACTCAGAGTTTTTAACCCTTCACTTTCACTTAACACCCCAGGCAAAGACTCATCAGGTGTCATGCTGTGTGAAGTTAGAGTGCAGAACACCGACCAAACGGCGACAAGGCCTTGGAAAAGTCACTTAACTCCTTGGCCTCAGTTTTCAGTCTATAAATTGGAAGGAATGACACTTGCCTCTTAAAACTTACAGGCCCTCAATAAATATATGTATTTTGAATAAATGATAATGAATGTAAGGGTCTTTTGTAAATTGGAAAACAAGTGAACATAAATGAAGAGAATTATCTGGGCAAGAAACTAAGACAATTTTAAATTACTTGCAGCCCTAAAGTAACACGAGGTATCTGGCCTCCCTAACCAATGATGGGGGTGGGCTTCCATGTGTAACAGTTAACAGCATGGACTCTGATTATGCAGACATAGTAGACTGAACTGCATGAAGCCGTCAATATTTGATAATTTTTCCCTTTAAATTTATTTTTAATCATAGTTAACGTACTATATTAGTTTCAGGTATATAAAATATGGTGAGTAAACATTTGTATACCTATCACCACAATTAGTCTAGTAACCATCTGTCACCATACAAAGTTATCATGGTATTATTGACTCTATTCCCTGTGCTGAATGAATATTTGATCATTTTTAACCTACAGCAAATGGCAATACATATAGTTTATATATTATGTATGTGGAATTTATATCATACTCATTTCTTTTTCCTAACAGCTAAAATAGGCGATAGAACATTTATTCTTAGTGAAGCTGTGAAGATTTTATCTGGGAATGCACTGGCTGATGTGTGGATTTAATTAGGCAATGTGTAAAAAGCCTTAGCATAGCGCCCGGCACACAGTATAATCAGTAAAATACTCAGCATTATTAAGAAAGACAGTTTGAGGACTATTCTGATTTGAGCGCTATTCTGGCTTCAAGAGGCTTTAACTGGCCCCCCATTTCTAGAGTGTCCGTGAGTTTACAGCTGTAGGTCAGCGGGACCCGGCAGCTTCACAGGAGTGTGACAACTCGCTAACGCAGCCTCAGCACTGGGGTCTCACGTGTTTCTTTAAGGCAGAAACAACTGGTACCAGTTTGCCGAGGCTCATCCACTATTTCTGCCGCAGTGAACTATTACAGTTTGGCTCTGGCCTGGGCAGAAATGATCTCTCTATGCTCATCATTTTCTAATGCACAGAGGTCAGGGACCTTGTCTTTCTTGTTCACGGCTGCACCTCCGTCCTTGTAGAGGCCCCAACACAGACTCGATGGTCCATAAATAATGGCTGAAGGAAACTCTGAACGCCCTCTTGCTTCTGCACCATGACATCTTGTTGGTAGATTAGGGTGCTATGTTTTCCTGGAGCCAGACTGGGATGGAGCAAAAGTGCCTGTGTCCACAGGAATGAGGAATTAACAGGAGTGGACTTACACGTTCATGGTTTTCCCAGAGCAGGACAATACGAGATGTGATGGTCCTGGTCATCTTTTCTAGGTTCCTGAGATTCCCAAACCTCCTCCATCCCTGGCAGACCAAGGGCAGCATGAGGCCTGAGAACCAGAGCAGCGTGTCCCACTTCCTCCTGCGGGGGCTCCCCATCAGGCCCGAGCAGCAGGGCGTGTTCTTCGCCCTGTTCCTGGGCATGTACCTGACCACAGTGCTGGGGAACCTGCTCCTCATCCTGCTCATCAGGCTGGACGCTCGCCTGCACACGCCCATGTACTTCTTCCTCAGCCACTTGGCCTTCTCTGACATCTGTTTCTCATCTGTCACCGTCCCTAAGATGCTCGTGAACATGCTGACTCAGGACCAATCCATCCCCTATGCAGGGTGCATTTTTCAGTTGCATTTTTTCATATTTTATGCTGCTTTTGACAATCTCCTTCTAGCAGTGATGGCGTATGACAGGTATGTGGCCGTCTGTCACCCTCTACACTACCCCACCATCATGAGGGAGAAGCTGTGTGTGACGCTGGTGGCTGGCTCCTGGCTTGTCGCCTTTGTCCATGCCCTCTTGCACACCCTTCTCTTGGTCCGACTGTCCTTCTGCACTGACAATACCATCAACCACTTTTTATGTGAGCTCACTGTGCTCCTGAAGCTGAGCTGCTCGGACATCTCACTCAATGAGCTGGTCCTCTTCACTGAGGGAGGAATATTTCTCACCCTGCCTTTGGGTGGTGTCTTAGGCTCATATATCTGTATAGGGACTATTATCCTGAGGGTTCCCACCATGAAGAGACTCTTGAAAGCCTTTTCTACCTGTGGCTCACATCTCTTTGTGGTATCTTTATACTATGGGACACTCGCAAGCGTTTACTTTTTCTCCTCATCGTGGGACTCCAAGGACATAATTGCTTCAGTCATGTACACAACAGTTACACCCATGCTGAATCCCTTCATCTATAGCCTGAGGAACAGAGACATAAAACAGGCCCTACATGTGTTTGTCAATAGGGCTAACTTCTTCAAGTGACAATCACTAAATCCTCAGATTGCAGTCATGAGCACAGCGAGCTCTCTCTCCTAAGATTATTGCGTGGCTGACATCTCCATATAACTTCAATAGAACATGCATTCTGCTGTCATATGTAGTGCTGTGAATATGTCAGCTAGGCCTAGTTTGCTACTTGGATTGGTAATAATTCTTTACCCCTAATTAATGTTTTGCTTGTTTATCTCCTATAAGATATGTGCAAAATCCTATGCAAAACTTGTCACAATTACAAATGTGGATTTGTCTTTTTCTCCTTTGTCATATATCAGTTTTTGCTTATGTACTGTTTATAGTATGTTATTGAGGACACGCCAATTTGGCATCACAATATTGCAGTGGTGCACTGAGGATGGCTTTCATTGGCTTTAAGCTGATTGTGTGCCTGTCTTTTCAACTCACGTTCAATGACATCATGTGGGTAGACTGAAATCAGCTATGAGAAGAATAATTACAAAGTACATGGGCAAGTCCTACAAGAAAGGCTTGTTAAAAAAAACAACCAGAAAGAAACTTAAAAAATACATTTAACAGCACAGCACTGCATTTATGATTAGGAGATATTTCTCTTATCTCTGGCATGGGTCCTACACGAACATCTCATCTAATTATTCCGACAGTAATATAGATACTTGATGTCTATATCTACATCTAGTACTACAGTATAGATGGTTAGGATGCAGGTTTCTTGAGGCTACTGTGTACATAATATTTCTTTTCCATCATTTTACTCTAAACTTTTCTATATCCTTATATCCGTGAGGTGTCCACTGTTAATGGTGTAAAGGTGGATTTTGATCTTTTTATGTAGATAAACAATTATTATATATCTGGAGCATTTAATCTAATAATATCAAATGCAATAATGATACATTTGAATTTATATTTTCCATATTACTATATGTTTTCTATTTGAAACATCATTTTCATAATTATTCTCTTTTCTATCTCTCCCTTTTGATTAAATATATATTTTGTTATTGTATTCCCCATCTATTAACTTATTAATTATATATTATTATTATTTTATGACTATTCTGTGATTTCTGTAGAAATTACTTCCTGCTTTCCCTTTAAATTTTTAAAAACTAGTATAATATGCATAACATGAAATTGACCATTTTAACCATTTGAGGTATCAATTCAGTGGCATTTAGTACATTTATCACCACCATCTCATTCTAGGTCCACTGAAGGAAACTCTATGGAAAATCAATGCAATTGAGTATTTTGCAACAGTGAAAAAAACAGCAAAGATATCTATGAGTCAATATGGAGGGATATGCAGGAGATGTTAAATTTAAAACAAGCAATCTACAGAATGCTATTTTTTGTGTAAAAATGATAAAACATACGTGTATCTATCCATTTGATGAAAAAGAAACACAAGAAGGATAAATCAGAAACTAGTGACACTGCTCTCCTGAAAGAGGTGGGTAGGAATGGGTAGAAAAAAATGGAGAAATGAGTACATTTATTTGTATAGTTTTGACTGTGTTACCTATTACCAGCTAAAAAATAAATAGAAGATGTGATGAATAAAGCAAAATAGAATAAAAGAAAACAAGTGAACCTAACTACATTGAAAATTAATACCATAATTAGACTTAAGGGGAAAATAAAATAACTAACTTAAGTTTATTCTTAAACCCAGATTGTTGTCTACATGCTCTCACAATAATGGAAAAACTGGACACAAAATTTTGAGCTACAATTAGTGTGTTAGTAAAAGTGTATGAATTTTGCCCGGCCCGGTGGCTCAGGCGGTTAGAGCTCCATGCTCCTAACTCCGAAGGCTGCTGGTTCAATTCCCACATGGGCCAGTGGGCTCTCAACCACAAGGTTGCCAGTTATATTCCTCGAGTCCCACAAGGGATGGTGGGTAGCGCCTCCTGCAACTAAAATTGAACACGGCACCTTGAGCTGAGCTGCCGCTGAGCTCCCAGATGGCTCATTTGTTTGGAACGTGTCCTCTCAACCACGAGGTTGCCAGTTCGACTCCCACAAGGGATGGTGGGCAGCGTCCCCTGCAACTAGCATGGCAACTGGACCTGGAGCTGAGCTGTGCCCTCCACAACTAAGACTGAAAGGACAACTTAAAGCTGAAGGCACCCTCCACAACTAAGACTGAAAGGACAACTTGACTTGGAAAAAAGTCCTGGAAGTACACACTGTTCCCCAATAAAGTCCTGTTCCCCTTCCCCAATAAAATCTTTAAAAAAAAAGTGGTATGAGTTTAAGAATCTGAAATAACCTGTTCAAAGATTCAGCAAATAAGTAAACATATTAAGGAAAAGGGAATGACTCCACACCCTTGGGGAAAAGTGCTATGTACATGGTAAAGGAGAGGCTGGAAAGAACTCTATGGTGTGAACTTATGGGGTATAAAACGTATGAATACATTGAATTCTATGTTATATATCAACATACTGTTTCCATCCCCCATTCTTTCTACTCACTCCTGACCCACCTCCTATGGTTAGTCATTCCTTTAGTTTCTTAGCTTCTCGCTTTTACTTTTTGTGTTTCTTTTATATATATTTCCTACTTGGTTCTCTGACATCATTTAGAAACCTTGTAAGCAATGAATACACCTAACATTTCAAAATGAATAACAACGGTAATGGATTATAATTCAGAGAATAAATAAGAATCTATGGGTCCATAATGATATAAATCAATTAAAAATGAGTGGGGAATAAGGGAAAGATCCTTCTTACATGAGAATGTAACTAATAAATGTATTAATAGAAGAAATGTTAGAATTAGAAAATCAGCATTTGTCCTCTACATTTGCGATAACTTTGTCACAGAAGAATCACAAGGGGATGTTAAATATAGTGGGTGAAATTTTAATAGGAAAAAAGTTACATTTGTATAGTCTCAAAATACCTACCCAAATGATACCTATTAATTTCAAGGTTAAAATAGTACCTTACAGTAGAGAACCTGGCAGATACCACCTGGCCAATTGATCAAGGATAAAAACACTAGTAGTTGGAAACATTGATGTCATGCCTTCTGATGATATGCACTACAGTATACCTGCCAAAAATCTAAGCCTGAGTTACATATATGTACATATGTACAAGCATACAGAAGGTAAACAGTATAATGTTAACCATTAGGGAATCTGGGTGAAGCCTGTGCAGGAAGTCTTCATGTCATGTTTGCAACTCAACTAAATCTTTAGAATCATTTCAAAATAAAAAGTTGAAAAGTCCTTTGTCCCAGCTGGATCAATGTCCAAGAAAAAGGCGTCCAGGTCACGGCTGGCATCAGGGACACCATCCCCTGGGATCCCAGAACCTCTGGCTCTAGGACATGCAGCTCCCCAAAGGACAGCAAGAAATTAGCCAGAAGCCTGGGGACTTAGTTTCAGTCCTCTCATTAGTAATTAAGTGTTATCTTTAGACTCACTTCCCTGGAGCTGGTTAAGGAACACGAAAGTCTGCTAGAAGCACTAGGGCCACAGATAGTTGTTTTATTTGTCTGGATACTGAGTCTCCTGAAGAGAAGCTGAGGAGCTGGGCAGCAGCCCGGAGCAGGTGTCTGAACTCACCCACGATGAGTACAGATCAGAGGAGCTGGAAATCTGCACTTGGTGATGGATCTGCCTATGGGCTTGTGGGTGGTGTATGTATGAGACTCTGTGTTTGTGTGTGTGTGTGTGTGTGTGTGTACTGTATGCTTGTGTACATGTCATTGATGGCTGCATGTATGTGTGTGTACTACGTATCTGACTCACAGCCTGACCCTTTTCCTGAGTTACATCCAATCTGGACCCTGTTTCAGTGCGTGGAGACCAAGTTACCAACCTCCTGGCGTGTGATTAGGGACTCCTGAGTCACACCCATGGTCATAAATTTCTGCATCACAGCTGAGTGATGAGAGTTGAGCATCAGGATGAGAGTGTTGTCTCGCTGCTGGAGGAGAAGAGGCCCAACCTCACCAAGGAACCGAGCTCAGAAGGGCTCACACCTCATCTCAGCAGTGTGTGCTAGTGCACGTGCGAGGTGTGTCTGTGAGTGACACACGCGTGTGTGAGAGCAGGAATGTGTATTGTTTGCTGTTGCCTGTGTGTATGTTACCGTGGGTACGTTACCACGTGCATGAGGTGTGGGTGGTGGTTTAGTGACTGCCTGTGACAGAACAGGCTTCACTGCCCCACGCTGACTGTCTTCCCTGGGAAGGGAACGGATCAGAAGGCACTTCTCAGTAACGGGAGGGTTGTGCTGTTGGTGCAGTGAGTGTGGCTGGGTGTGTATGTGTGTTTTGGGGCATCTGATTTGCATCCATGATCTCAAATATTTCCTTAAGGGCTCTCCTTCTGGGGCACCATTGGCTGAGATAACTAAACTCTAAGCAACTCCCTGTTTCCTGAAACAGATCTGCTATCACTTTCATGTACCTGAGTGTGAAGGAGTCATTCAGAAATTTTATAACTCTTTACTTTCATTAAACATCCCCACAAAAAAAAGAGAGGTAGAAAACAACATCAGCAACAAAACTCCATGCATCATGCTGTGTGAAGTTATTGGGCTGAATCTCCATCAAACAGCGGTGAGAACTTGGGAAAGTTACTTAACTCTTGGCCTCAGTTTCCACATGTATAAAATGGAAAGAATTACATTTTCCTTGTGAATATTACAAAAGGCATTGGTAAATATTTCTTGTATAAACAGAAGATAATGCATTTGAGAATTCTTTTCAGTTTTAAAGTTTATAAATATGAAGGAATGAAATTATCTAGACAGGGGACTAAGAAAATTTTGGACAACTTTGGGTTCTCACAACTCTGAAATAATGTATCGTGCTTGGCTCCCCTAACCAACAGAAGGGAGGTTTCATGTGTAGTGATTAAGAACATGGGCTCGGATCACACAGACATACAGACTGAACCCTATGGAGTAGCTAATACGTGGTAACTTTTAATCTACAGAAAATGATAATACCTGTCTATCAATTTATATATATTATATATCACATATATTATAGATAGAGATATACGTGTGTGTGTATGTGTGTGTGTGCCATTCTGTCCCCTACTGTAGTGTTTTATGCATATGGAATTTTTATCATTTCTGTTTCTATAACTTAAAACTAAAATAGGTAAAGAACACAAATTCTTAGTGCAGCTGTGAAGAGGTTTTAAAATCTGGGAATGTAAGGCTGATGTTTGCATTTAGTTTGAATATGTAGGTAAAGTTCTAGCCCAGACCCAATTATTCACCAAAAGCTCAGCATTATTAGGAAAGACAGTTTGAGGACTATTCTGATTTGAGCGCTATTCAGACTTCAAGAGGCTTTAACTGGCCCCCCATTTCTAGAGTGTCCGTGAGTTTACAGCTGTAGGTCAGCGGGACCCGGCAGCTTCACAGGAGTGTGACAACGCGCTAATGCAGCCTCAGCACTGGGGTCTCACGTGTTACTTTAAGGCAGAAACAACTGGTACCAGTTTGCCGAGGCTCATCCACTATTTCTGCCGCAGTGAACTATTACGGTTTGGCTCTGGCCTGGGCAGAAATGATCTCTCTATGCTCATCATTTTCTACACGCACAGAGGGTGGGGACCTTGTCTTTCTTGTTCACGGCTGCATCTCCGTCCTTGTAGAGGCCCCGACACAGACTCGATGGTCCATAAATAATGGCTGAAGGAAACTCTAAACGCCCTCTTGCTTCTGCACCATGACGTCTTGTTGGCTGATTAGGGTGCGATGTTTTCCTGGAGCCAGACTGGGATGGAGCAAAAGTGCCTGTGTCCACAGGAATGAGGAATTAACAGGAGTGGACTTACACGTTCATGGTTTTCCCAGAGCAGGACAATACGAGATGTGATGGTCCTGGTCATCTTTTCTAGGTTCCTGAGATTCCCAGACCTCCTCCATCCCCGGCAGAACAAGGACAACATGAGGCCTGAGAACCAGAGCAGCATGTCCCACTTCCTCCTGCGGGGGCTCCCCATCAGGCCCGAGCAGCAGGGCGTGTTCTTCGTCCTGTTCCTGGGCATGTACCTGACCACGGTGCTGGGGAACCTGCTCCTCATCCTGCTCATCAGGCTGGACGCTCGCCTGCACACGCCCATGTACTTCTTCCTCAGCCACTTGGCCTTCTCTGATGTTTCTGTTTCATCTGTCACCGTCCCTAGGATGCTCATGGGCATGCTGACTCAGGACCAATCCATCCCCTATGTAGGGTGCATTTTTCAGTTGTATTTTTTCATAGTTTTTGGTACTTTTGACAATCTCCTTCTAGCGGTGATGGCGTATGACAGGTACGTGGCCGTCTGTCACCCTCTACACTACCCCACCATCATGAGGGAGGAGCTGTGTGTGACGCTGGTGGCTGGCTCCTGGCTTGTCTCCTTTGTCCATGCCCTCTTGCACACCCTTCTCTTGGTCCGACTGTCCTTCTGCGCTGACAGTACCATCAACCACTTTTTCTGTGACCTCACTGTGCTCCTGAAGCTGAGCTGCTCGGACATCTCACTGAATGAGCTGGTCCTCTTCACTGAGGGAGGAATATTTTTCACCCTGCCTTTGGGTGGTGTCTTAGGCTCATATATCTGTATAGGGACTATCATCCTGAGGGTTCCCACCACGAAGAGAGTCTTGAAAGCCTTTTCTACCTGTGGCTCCCATCTCTTTGTGGTATCTTTATACTATGGGACACTCGCAAGCGTTTACTTTTTCTCCTCATCGTGGGACTCCAAGGACATAATTGCTTCAGTCATGTACACGGTAGTTACACCCATGCTGAATCCCTTCATCTATAGCCTGAGGAACAGAGACATAAAACAGGCCCTACATGTGTTTGTCAATAGGGCTAACTTCTTCAAGTGACAATCACTAAATCCTCAGATTGCAGTCATGAGCACAGCGAGCTCTCTCTCCTAAGATTATTGCGTGGCCAACATCTCCATATAACTTCAATAGAACATGCATTCTGCTGTCATATGTAGTGCTGTGAATATGTCAACTAGGTCTAGTTTGCTACTTGGATTGGTAATAATTCTTTACCCCTAATTAATGTTTTTGCTTGTTTATCTCCTATAAGATATGTGCAAAATCCTATGCAAAACTTGTCACAATTACAAATGTGGATTTATCTTTTTTCCTTTATCATATGTTAGTTTTTGCTTATGTACTGTTTATAGTATGTTATTGAGGACACGCCAATTTGGCATCACAATATTGCAGTGGTGCGCTGAGGCTGGCTTTCATTGGCTTTAAGCTGATTGTGTGCTGCTCTTCCCAACTCACATTCAATGATATCATGTGGGTAGACTGAAATCAGCTATGAGAAGAATAATTACAAAGTACATGGGCAAGTCCTATAAGAAAGGCGTGTTAAAAAAACAAACAGAAAGAAATTTTAAAAATACATTTAACAGCACAGCACTGCATTTATGATTAGGAGATATTTCTCTTATCTCTGGCATGGGTCCTACACGAACATCTCATCTAATTATTCCGACAGTAATATAGATACTTGATGTCTATATCTACATCTAGTACTACAGTATAGATGGTTAGGATGCAGGTTTCTTGAGGCTACTGTGTACATAATATTTCTTTTCCATCATTTTACTCTAAACTTTTCTATATCCTTATATCCGTGAGGTGTCCACTGTTAATGGTGTAAAGGTAATTTTGATCTTTTTATGTAGATAAACAATTATCATATTTCTGGAGAATTTAATCTAATAATATCGAAGGCAATCATGATATATTTGAATTTATATTTTCCATATTACTATATGTTTTCTATTTGAAACATCATTTTCATAATTATTCTCTTTTCTATCTCTCCCTTTTGATTAAATATATATTTTGTTACTGTATTCCCCATCTATTAACTTATTAATCGTACCTTATTATTATTTTATGACTATGCTGTGATTTCTGTAGAAATTACTCCTTGCTTTCCCTTTAAATTTTTAGAAACTGTAGTATAATATGCTTAACATGAAATTGACCATTTTAACCATTTGAGGTATCAAATCAGTGGCATTTAGTACATTTATCACCACCATCTCATTCTAGGTCCACTGAAGGAAACTCTATGGAAAATCAATGCAATTGAGTATTTTGCAACAGTGAAAAAAACAGCAAAGATATTGTAAGTCAATATGAAGAAATATGCAGGAGATGTTGTTAAATTTAAAACAAGCAATCTACAGCATGCTATCTTTTGTGTAAAAATGATAAAACATACGTGTATCTGTCCATTTGATGAAAAAGAAACACAAGAAGAATAAATCAGAAACCAGGGACACTGCTCTCCTGAAAGAGGTGGGTGGGAATGGGTAGAAAAAAATGGAGAAATGAGTACATTTATTTGTATAGTTTTGACTGTGTTACCTATTACCAGCTGAAAAATAAATAGAAGATGTGATGAATAAAGCAAAATAGAATAAAAGAAAACAAGTGATTCTAAGTACATTGAAAATTAATACCATAATTAGACTTAAGGGGAAAATAAAATAATTAACTTAAGTTTATTCTTAAACCCAGATTTTTGTCTAATGTTCTCACAATAATGAAAAACTGGAAACAAGGTTTTGAGCTGCAGTTAGTGTGTCATTAAAAGTGGTATGAGTTTAAGTTTCTGAAACAACGTGTTAAAAGATTCAGCAAATAAGTGAACATATTAAGAAAAAGGGAATGACTCCACACCCTTGGGGAAGGTGCTATGTATATATCGTAAAGGAGAGGCTGGAAAGAATTCTATGATGTGAACTTATGGGGTTTAGAAAGTATAAATACATTGAAATCTATGTTATATATCAACATACTGTTCCCATCCCCCATTCTTTCTACTCACTCCTGACCCTACTCCTATGGGTAGTTGTTCCTTTAGTTTCCTAGTTTCTAGCTTTTACTCCCCGTGTTTCTTTTATATATATTTCCTAGTTGGGTTCTCTGGCATCGTTTAGAAGCGTTTAAAGCAATGAATACACCTAACATTTCAAAATGAACAACAATGGTAATGGATTATAACTCAGAGAATAAATAGGAATCAATGAATCCATAACGATATAAATCAATTAAAAACAAATGAGTGGGGATTAAGGGAAAGATCCTTCTTACAGGAGAATGTAACTAATAAATGTATTAATAGAAGAAATGTTAGAATTAGAAAATCAGCATTTGTCCTCTACATTTGCGATAACTTTGTCACAGAAGAATCACAAGGGGATGTTAAATATAGTGGGTGAAATTTTAATAGGAAAAAAGTTACCTTTGTATAGTCTCAAAATACCTACCCAAATGATACCTATTAATTTCAAGGTTAAAATAGTACCTTACAGTAGAGAACCTGGCAGACACCACCTGGCCAATTGATCAAGGATAAAAACACTAGTAGTTGGAAACATTGATGTCATGCCTTCTGATGATATGCACTACAGTATACCTGCCAAAAATCTAAGCCTGAGTTACATATATGTACATATGTACAAGCATACAGAAGGTAAACAGTATAATGTTAACCATTAGGGAATCTGGGTGAAGCCTGTGCAGGAAGTCTTCATGTCATGTTTGCAACTCAACTATATCTTTAGAATCATTTCAAAATAAAAAGTTGAAAAGTCCTTTGTCCCAGCTGGAACAATGCCAAAGAACACAGGCGTCCAGGTCACGGCTGGCATCAGGGACACCATCCCCTGGGACCCCAGAACCTCTGGCTCTAGGACACGCAGCTCCCCAAAGGACAGCAAGAAATTAGCCAGAAGCCTGGGGACTTAGTTTCAGTCCTCTCATTAGTAATTAAGTGTTGTCTTTAGACTCACTTCCCTGGAGCTGGCTAAGGAACACGAAAATCTGTTAGAAATACGAGTATGACAAATAGTTCTTTTCATCTGGTACTGAGTCTCCTGAAGAGAAGCTGAGGAGCTGGGCAGCAGCCCGGAGCAGGTGTCTGAACTCACCCACGATGAGTCCAGGTCAGAGGAGCTGGAAATCTGCACTTGGTGATGGATCTGCCTGTGGGCCTGTGGGTGGTGTATGAGACTCTGTGCTCGTGACTGTGTGTGTGTGTGTGTGTACTGTATGCTGTGTACATATCATTTGATGGCTGCACGTATGTGTGTGTACTACGTATCTGACTCACAGCCTGACTATTTCCTGAGTTACATCCAATCTGGGTCCAGTTTCAGTGCGTGGAGACCAAGTTACCAGCCTCCTAGCGTGTGATTAGGGACTCCTGACTCACACCCATGATCATAAATTTCTGCATCACAGCTGAGCGATGAGAGCTGAGCATCGGGATGAGAGTGTTGTCTCGCTGCTGGAGGAGAAGAGGCCCGAACTCACCAAGGAACCGAGCTCAGAAGGGCTCACACCTCAGCTCAGCAGTGTTTACTGTTGTCTATGTGGATGTTCCTGTAGGTGCGTTACCACGTGCATGAGGTGTGGGAGGGAGTGTGTTGTTGGTGCAGTGAGTGTGGCTGGGTGTGCATGTGTGTTTTGGGGCATCTGATATGCATCCATGACCTCAATATTTCCTTAAGGGCCCTCCTTCTGGGGCACCATTGGCTGAGATAACTAAACTCTAAGCAACTCCCTGTTTCCTGAAACAGATGTGCTATCACTTTCACGTACCTGAGTGTGAAGGAGTCATTCAGAATTTTGCAACCCTTTACTTTAATTAAATGTCCCCACAAAAAGAAAGAAAGACAGAAAACGACAACTACAAGAAAACTCCAAGCTTCATGCTGTGTGAAGTTATTGGACCGAATCGCCATCAAATAACGGTGAGAACTTGAGAAAGTTACTTAACTCTTTGGCCTCAGTTTCCACATGTATAAACAGAAAGAACTGCATTTGCCTTGTGAATCTTACAGGGCGCTTGGTAAATATTTCTTGTATAAGTAGAAGTTAATGCATTTGAGAATTTCTTTCAGTTTTAAAGTTTATAAATATGAAGGAATGAAATTATCCAGGCAGGGGACTAAGAGAATGTTGGACAACTTTGGGTTCTCGCAACTCTGAAATAATGTATCATGCTTGGCTCCCCTAACCAACAGAAGGGAGGTTTCCTGGGTGTTGGTTGAGAATATGGGCTCTGATCACACAAACATACTAGACTGAACCCCTGGAGTAGCTAATACGTGGTAACATTTAATCTACAGAAAATGATAATACATATCTATCAATTTATATATATTATATATCACATATATTATAGATAGAGATATACGTGTGTGTGTGTGTGTGTGTGTGTGTGTGCCATTCTGTCCCCTATTGTAGTGTTTTATGCATATGGAATTTTTATCAATTCTGTTTCTATAACTTAATACTAAAATAGGTGAAAGAACACCAATTCTTAGTGCACCTGTGAAGAGGTTTCAAAGTCTGGGAATGTAAGGCTGATGTTTGCATTTAGTTTGAAAATGTAGGTAAAGTTCTAGCCCAGACCCAATTGTTCACCAAAAGCTCAGCATTATTAGGAAAGACAGTTTGAGGACTATTCTGATTTGGGTGCTATTCTGGCTTCAAGAGGCTTTAACTGGCCCCCCATTTCTAGAGTGTCCGTGAGTTTACAGCTGTAGGTCAGTGGGACCTGGCAGCTTCACAGGAGTGTGACAACTCGCTAATGCAGCCTCAGCACTGGGGTCTCACGTGTTACTTTAAGGCAGAAACAACTGGTACCAGTTTGCCGAGGCTCATCCACTATTTCTGCTGCAGTGAACTAACTATTACGGTTTGGCTCTGGCCTGGGCAGAAATGATCTCTCTATGCTCATCATTTTCTACACGCACAGAGGGTGGGGACCTTGTCTTTCTTGTTCACGGCTGCATCTCCGTCCTTGTAGAGGCCCCGACACAGACTCGATGGTCCATAAATAATGGCTGAAGGAAACTCTGAATGCCCTCTTGCTTCTGCACCATGACGTCTTGCTGGCGGATTAGGGTGCGATGTTTTCCTGGAGCCAGACTGGGATGGAGCAAAGGTGCCTGTGTCCGCAGGAATGAGGAATTAAAAGGAGTGGACTTACACGTTCATGGTTTTCCCAGAGCAGGACAATACGAGATGTGATGGTCCTGGTCATCTTTTCTAGGTTCCTGAGATTCCCAAACCTCCTCCATCCCTGGAAGAACAAGGGCAGCATGAGGCCTGAGAACCAGAGCAGCGTGTCCCACTTCCTCCTGCGGGGCCTCCCCATCAGGCCCGAGCAGCAGGGCGTGTTCTTCGTCCTGTTCCTGGGCATGTACCTGACCACGGTGCTGGGGAACCTGCTCCTCATCCTGCTCATCAGGCTGGACGCTCGCCTGCACACGCCCATGTACTTCTTCCTCAGCCACTTGGCCTTCTCTGATGTTTCTGTTTCATCTGTCACCGTCCCTAGGATGCTCATGGGCATGCTGACTCAGGACCAATCCATCCCCTATGCAGGGTGCATTTTTCAGTTGTATTTTTTCATAGTTTTTGGTGCTTTTGACAATCTCCTTCTAGCGGTGATGGCGTATGACAGGTACGTGGCCGTCTGTCACCCTCTACACTACCCCACCATCATGAGGGAGGAGCTGTGTGTGACGCTGGTAGCTGGCTCCTGGGTTATCTCCTTTGTCCGTGCCCTCTTGCACACCCTCCTCTTGGTCCAACTGTCCTTCTGCACTGACAGTACCATCAATCACTTTTTCTGTGAGCTCACTGTGCTCCTGAAGCTGAGCTGCTCGGACATCTCACTCAATGAGCTGGTCCTCTTCACTGAGGGAGGAATATTATTCATCCTGCCTTTGGGTGGTGTCTTAGGGTCATATATCTGTATAGGGACTATCATCGTGAGGGTCCCCACAACGAAGAGACTCTTGAAAGCCTTCTCTACCTGTGGCTCCCATCTCTTTGTGGTATCTTTATACTATGGGACACTCGCAAGCATTTACTTTTTCTCCTCATCGTGGGACTCCAAGGACATAATTGCTTCAGTCATGTACACGGTAGTTACACCCATGCTGAATCCCTTCATCTATAGCCTGAGGAACAGAGACATAAAACAGGCCCTACATGTGTTTGTCAATAGGGCTAACTTCTTCAAGTGACAATCACTAAATCTTCAGATTGCAGTCATGAGCACAGCGAGCTATTTCTCCTAAGATTATTGCGTGGCCGACATCGCCATATAACCTCAATAGAACATGCATTCTGCTGTCATATGTAGTGCTGTGAATATGTCAACTAGGTCTAGTTTGCTACTTGGATTGGTAATAATTCTTTACCCCTAATTAATGTTTTTGCTTGTTTATCTCCTATAAGATATGTGCAAAATCCTATGCAAAACTTGTCACAATTACAAATGTGGATTTATCTTTTTTCCTTTGTCATGTCAGTTTTTGTTTATGTACTGTTTATAGTATGTTATTGAGGACACGCCAATTTGGCATCACAATATTGCAGTGGTGCGCTGAAGCTGGCTTTCACTGGCTTTAAGCTGATTGTGTGCTGCTCTTCCCAACTCACGTTCAATGACATCATGTGGGTAGACTGAAATCATCCATGATAAGAATAATTACAAAGTACATGGGCAAGGCCTATAAGAAAGGCGTGTTAAAAAAACAAACAGAAAGAAATTTTAAAAATACATTTAACAGCACAGCACTGCATTTATAATTAGGAGATATTTCTCTTATCTCTGGCATGGGTCCTACACAAACATCTCATCTAATTATTCCAACAGTAATATAGATACTTGATGTCTATATCTACATCTAGTACTACAGTATAGATGGTTAGGATGCAGGTTTCTTGAGGCTACTGTGTACATAATATTTCTTTTCCATCATTTTACTCTAAACTTTTCTATATCCTTATATCCGTGAGGTGTCCACTGTTAATAGTGTAAAGGTAATTTTGATCTTTTTATGTAGATAAACAATTATCATATTTCTGGAGAATTTAATCTAATAATATCAAATGCAATCATGATATATTTGAATTTATATTTTCCATATTACTATATGTTTTCTATTTGAAACATCATTTTCATAATTATTCTCTTTTCTATCTCTCCCTTTTCATTACATATATATTTTGTTATTGTATTCCCCATCTATTAACTTATTAATCATACCTTATTATTATTTTATGACTATTCTGTGATTTCTGTAGAAATTACTCCTTGCTTTCCCTTTAAATTTTTAGAAACTGTAGTATAATATGCTTAACATGAAATTGACCATTTTAACCATTTGAGGTATCAATTCAGTGGCATTTAGTACATTTATCAACACCATCTCATTCTAGGTCCCCTGAAGAAACTCTATGGAAAATCAATGCAATTGAGTATTTTGCAACAGTGAAAAAAACAGCAAAGATATTGTAAGTCAATATGAAGAAATACGCAGGAGATGTTGTTAAATTTAAAACAAGCAATCTATAGCATGCTATGTTTTGTGTAAAAATGATAAAACATACGTGTATCTGTCCATTTGATGAAAAAGAAACACAAGAAGAATAAATCAGAAACCAGGGACACTGCTCTCCTAAAAGAGGTGGGTGGGAATGGGTAGAAAAAAATGGAGAGATGAGTACATTTATTTGTATAGTTTTGACTGTGTTACCTATTACCAGCTGAAAAATAAATAGAAGACGTGATGAATAAAGCAAAATAGAATAAAAGAAAACAAGTGATTCTAAGTACATTGAAAATTAATACCATAATTAGACTTAAGGGGAAAATAAAATAATTAACTTAAGTTTATTCTTAAACCCAGATTTTGTCTAATGTTCTCACAATAATGAAAAACTGGAAACAAGGTTTTGAGCTGCAGTTAGTGTGTCATTAAAAGTGGTATGAGTTTAAGTTTCTGAAACAACGTGTTAAAAGATTCAGCAAATAAGTGAACATATTAAGAAAAAGGGAATGACTCCACACCCTTGGGGAAAGGTGCTATGTATATATTGTAAAGGAGAGGCTGGAAAGAATTCTATGATGTGAACTTATGGGGTTTAGAAAGTATAAATACATTGAAATCTACGTTATATATCAACATACTGTTCCCATCCCCCATTCTTTCTACTCACTCCTGACCCTACTCCTATGGGTAGTTGTTCCTTTAGTTTCCTAGTTTCTAGCTTTTACTCCCCGTGTTTCTTTTATATATATTTCCTAGTTGGGTTCTCTGGTATCGTTTAGAAGCGTTTAAAGCAATGAATACACCTAACATTTCAAAATGAACAACAATGGTAATGGATTATAACTCAGAGAATAAATAGGAATCAATGAATCCATAACGATATAAATCAATTAAAAACAAATGAGTGGGGATTAAGGGAAAGATCCTTCTTACAGGAGAATGTAACTAATAAATGTATTAATAGAAGAAATGTTAGAATTAGAAAATCAGCATTTGTCCTCTACATTTGCGATAACTTTGTCACAGAAGAATCACAAGGGGATGTTAAATATAGTGGGTGAAATTTTAATAAGAAAAAAGTTACCTTTGTATAGTCTCAAAATACCTACCCAAATGATACCTATTAATTTCAAGGTTAAAATAGTACCTTACAGTAGAGAACCTGGCAGACACCACCTGGCCAATTGATCAAGGATAAAAACACTAGTAGTTGGAAACATTGATGTCATGCCTTCTGATGATATGCACTACAGTATACCTGCCAAAAATCTAAGCCTGAGTTACATATGTACATATGTACAAGCATACAGAAGGTAAACAGTATAACGTTAACCATTAGGGAATCTGGGTGAAGCCTGTGCAGGAATTCTTCATGTCATGTTTGCAACTCAACTATATCTTTAGAATCATTTCAAAATAAAAAGTTGAAAAGTCCTTTGTCCCAGCTGGAACAATGCCAAAGAACACAGGCGTCCAGGTCACGGCTGGCATCAGGGACACCATCCCCTCGGACCCCAGAACCTCTGGCTCTAGGACACGCAGCTCCCCAAAGGACAGGAAGAAATTAGCCAGAAGCCTGGGGACTTAGTTCCAGTCCTCTCATTAGTAATTAAGTGTCATCTTTAGACTCACTTACTTCCCTGGAGCTGGTTAAGGAACACGAAAGTCTGTTAGAAGCACTAGGGCCACAGATAGTTGTTTTATTTGTCTGGATACTGAGTCTCCTGAAGAGAAGCTGAGGAGCTGGGCAGCAGTCCGGAGCAGGTGTCTGAACTCACCCACGATGAGTCCAGGTCAGAGGAGCTGGAAATCTGCACTTGGTGATGGATCTGCCTGTGGGCCTGTGGGTGGTGTATGAGACTCTGTGCTCGTGACTGTGCCTGTGTGTGTGTGTGTACTGTATGCTGTGTACATATCATTTAATGGCTGCACGTATGTGTGTGTACTACGTATCTGACTCACAGCCTGACCCTTTTCCTGAGTACATCCAATCTGGGTCCTGTTTCAGTGCGTGGAGACCAAGTTACCAGCCTCCTAGCGTGTGATTAGGGACTCCTGACTCACACCCATGATCATAAATTTCTGCATCACAGCTGAGCGATGAGAGCTGAGCATCGGGATGAGAGTGTTGTCTCGCTACTGGAGGAGAAGAGGCCCGAACTCACCAAGGAACCGAGCTCAGAAGGGCTCACACCTCAGCTCAGCAGTGTTTACTGTTGTCTATGTGGATGTTCCTGTAGGTGCGTTACCACGTGCATGAGGTGTGGGAGGCAGTGTGTTGTTGGTGCAGTGAGTGTGGCTGGGTGTGCATGTGTGTTTTGGGGCATCTGATTTGCATCCATGACCTCAATATTTCCTTAAGGGCCCTCCTTCTGGGGCACCATTGGCTGAGATAACTAAACTCTAAGCAACTCCCTGTTTCCTGAAACAGATCTGCTATCACTTTCACGTACCTGAGTGTGAAGGAGTCATTCAGAATTTTGCAACCCTTTACTTTAATTAAATGTCCCCACAAAAAGAAAGAAAGACAGAAAACGACAACTACAAGAAAACTCCAAGCTTCATGCTGTGTGAAGTTATTGGTACGAATCGCTATCAAATAGCGGTGAGAACTTGAGAAAGTTACTTAACCCTTTGGCCTCAGTTTCCACATGTATAAAACGGAAAGAACTACATTTGCCTTGTGAATCTTACAGGGCGCTTGGTAAATATTTCTTGTATAAGTAGAAGATAATGCATTGAGAATTTCTTTCAGTTTTAAAGTTTATAAATATGAAGGAATGAAATTATCCAGGCAGGGGACTAAGAGAATGTTGGACAACTTTGGGTTCTCGCAACTCTGAAATAATGTATCATGCTTGGCTCCCCTAACCAACAGAAGGGAGGTTTCCTGGGTGTTGGTTGAGAATATGGGCTCGGATCACACAAACATACTAGACTGAACCCCTGGAGTAGCTAATACGTGGTAACATTTAATCTACAGAAAATGATAATACATATCTATCAATTTATATATATTATATATCACATATATTATAGAGATATACGTGTGTGTGTGTGTGTGTGTGTATGCCATTCTGTCCCCTATTGTAGTGTTTTATGCATATGGAATTTTTATCAATTCTGTTTCTATAACTTAATACTAAAATAGGTGAAAGAACACCAATTCTTAGTGCACTTGTGAAGAGGTTTCAAAGTCTGGGAATGTAAGGCTGATGTTTGCATTTAGTTTGAATATGTAGGTAAAGTTCTAGCCTAGACCCAATTGTTCCCCAAAAGCTCAGCATTATTAGGAAAGACAGTTTGAGGACTACTCTGATTTGAGCACTATTCAGACTTCAAGAGGCTTTAACTGGCCCCCCATTTCTAGAGTGTCCGTGAGTTTACAGCTGTAGGTCAGCGGGACCCGGCAGCTTCACAGGAGTGTGACAACGCGCTAACGCAGCCTCAGCACTGGGGTCTCACGTGTTACTTTAAGGCAGAAACAACTGGTACCAGTTTGCCGAGGCTCATCCGCTATTTCTGCCGCAGTGAACTATTACGGTTTGGCTCTGGCCTGGGCAGAAATGATCTCTCTATGCTCATCATTTTCTACACGCACAGAGGGCGGGGACCTTGCCTTTCTTGTTCATGGCTGCACCTCCGTCCTTGTAGTGGCCCCAACACAGACTCGATGGTCCATAAATAATGGCTGAAGGAAACTCTGAATGCCCTCTTGCTTCTGCACCATGACGTCTTGTTGGCAGATTAGGGTGCCATGTTTTCCTGGAGCCAGACTGGGCTGGAGCAAAGGTGGCTGTGTCCACAGGAATGAGGAATTAACAGGAGTGGACGTACACGTTCATGGTTTTCCCAGAGCAGAACAATATGAGATGTGACGGTCCTGGTCATCTTTTCTAGGTTCCTGAGATTCCCAGACCTCCTCCATCCCTGGCAGAACAAGGGCAGCATGAGGCCTGAGAACCAGAGCAGCGTGTCCCACTTCCTCCTGCGGGGGCTCCCCATCAGGCCCGAGCAGGAGGGCGTGTTCTTCATTCTTTTCCTGGGCATGTACCTGACCACGGTGCTGGGGAACCTGCTCCTCATCCTGCTCATCAGGCTGGACGCTCGCCTGCACACGCCCATGTACTTCTTCCTCAGCCACTTGGCCTTCTCTGATGTTTCTGTTTCATCTGTCACCGCCCCTAAGATGCTCATGGACATGCTGACTCAGGACCAATCCATCCCCTATGCAGGGTGCATTTTTCAGTTGTATTTTTTCATAGTTTTTGGTGCTTTTGACAATCTCCTTCTAGCGGTGATGGCGTATGACAGGTATGTGGCCGTCTGTCACCCTCTACACTACCCCACCATCATGAGGGAGGAGCTGTGTGTGACGCTGGTGGCTGGCTCCTGGCTTGTCTCCTTTGTCCATGCCCTCTTGCACACCCTCCTCTTGGTCCAACTGTCTTTCTGCGCTGACAGTACCATCAACCACTTTTTATGTGAGCTCACTGTGCTCCTGAAGCTGAGCTGCTCGGACAGCTCCTTCAATGATCTGGTGATCTTCACTGAGGGAGGAATACTTTTCATCCTGCCTTTGGGTAGTGTCTTAGGCTCATATATCTGTATAGGGAATATTATCCTGAGGGTTCCCACCACGAAGAGAGTCTTGAAAGCCTTTTCTACCTGTGGCTCCCATCTCTTTGTGGTATCATTTTACTACGGGACACTCGCAAGTGTTTACTTTTTCTCCTCATCGTGGGACTCCAAAGACATAATTGCTTCAGTCATGTACACAACAGTTACACCCATGCTGAATCCCTTCATCTATAGCCTGAGGAACAGAGACATAAAACAGGCCCTACATGTGTTTGTCAATAGGGCTAACTTCTTCAAGTGACAATCACTAAATCCTCAGATTGCAGTCATGAGCACAGCGAGCTCTCTCTCCTAAGATTATTGCGTGGCTGACATCTCCATATAACTTCAATAGAACATGCATTCTGCTGTCATATGTAGTGCTGTGAATATGTCAACTAGGTCTAGTTTGTTACTTGGATTGGTAATAATTCTTTATCCCTAATTAATGTTTTTCTTGTTCATCTCTTATAAGATATGTACATAATCCTATGCAAAACATGTCACAATTGTAAATGTGGATTTGTCTTTTTTTCCTTTGTGATATGTCAGTTATTGCTTATATATTGTTTATAGTATGTTATTCAGGACACATGATTTGGCATCACAATATTGCAGTGGTATGCCGAAGTGTCTGTCATCGGCTTTAAGCTGATTTTGTGCCTGTCTTCCCAACTCACATTCAATGACATCAGGTTGGTAGACTGAAATCAGGCATGATGAGAATAATTACAATGTATATGGCAATAATTACAATGCCCAAGAGACATGGGCAAGTGCTACAGAGCAAGGCTTTAAAAGAAAAACAGAGAGAAGTTTAAAAAATACATTTAGCTGCACACCACTGCTTTTACAATTAGGAGATATTTCTCAGTATCTCTAGCAATGGGTCCTACTTGAACATCTCATCTATTTCTTCTGATAACAGTATTGATACTTGATATCTACATCTCTAGGTACTAGTATAGTATAGATAGTAGAGATGCAAGTTTCTTGTTAGTAGTATGTGCAAAGTGTTCTTTTTCCATTATTTTACTTTAAACCTTTCTATATCCTTACATCTGAGAGGTGTCCAATGTTAATATAATAGTGTAAAGGTGGAATTTGATGTTTTTATGTAAATCAACAATTCTTATATTTTGGAGAATTTAATCTAATAACCTTAAATGCAATCATGATATATTTGAATTTACATCTTCCATATTACTACCGTGTTCCCCCAAAATAAGACTTAGCCAACCATTAGCTCTAAAGTGTCTTTTGGAGCAATAATTAATATAAGACCTGGTATTATATTATGTTATGTTATGTTATGATATGTTATGTCATGTTATATTATAAGACCCGGTCTTATACTATATTAAAATAAAACCATGTCTTATATTAATTTTTGCTCCAAAAGATGCATAAGAGCTGGTGGTCCAGCTAGCTCTTATTTTTGGGGAAACATGGTAGGTTTCCTATTTGAGTCATTTTCATAATTATTCTTACTTCTATGTCTCCCTTTTGATTAAATAAATAGATATTTTGTTATTATATTATCCATCTATTAACTTATTAATCACACATTACTATTACTGTATGATTTTATTATTGTATGAAATTACTTCTTGCTTCCTCTTTAAATGTTTAAAACTGTAGTATAATATGCACAACATGAAATTGGTCTTTTTAACCATTTGAGGTATCAATTCAGTGGCATTTAGTACATTCATCACCACCATCTCATTCTAGGTCCTTTAAAGGAAACTCTGTGGGACATCAACGCAACTGAATACTTTGCAACTGTGAAAAAAACAGCAAAGATATCTATGAATCAATATGGAGGGATTTCCAGGACATATTGTTAAATGGAAAAATATGCAATCTATAGCATGCTACCTTTTGTGTAACAATGAAGGGGAAATAAAAAATATACATGTATTCGTCCATTTTATGTAAAAGAAACACAAGAAGAATAAATCAGAAACTAGTGAGATTGCTCTCCTCCAGGAGGTAGGTGGGAATAAGTAGAAAAGATGAGTAGATGAGCACATTTATTTGTATAGGGCCACAGATAGTTCTTCTATTTGTCTGGATACGGAGTCTCTTGAAGAGAAGCTGAGGAGCTGGGCAGCAGCCCGGAGCAGGTGTCTGAACTCACTGACGATGAGTCCAGGTCAGAGGAGCTGGAAATCTGCACTTGGTGATGGATCTGCCTATGGGCTTGTGGGTGGTGTATGTATGAGACTCTGTGTTTGTGAGTGTGTGTGTGTGTGTGTGTACTGTATGCTTGTGTACATATCATTTGATGGCTGCACGTGTGTGTGTACTACGTATCTGACTCACAGCCTTACTATTTCCTGAGTTACATCCAATCTGGACCCTGTTTCAGTGCGTGGAGACCAAGTTACCAGCCTCCTAGTGTGTGATTAGGGACTCCTGACTCACACCCATGATAATAAATTTCTGCATCACAGCTGAGTGATGAGAGCTGAGCATCGGGATGAGAGTGTTGTCTCGCTGCTGGAGGAGAAGAGGCCCGACCTCACCGAGGAACCGAGCTCAGAAGGGCTCAAACCTCATCTCAGCAGTGTGTGCTAGTGCACGTGGGAGCTGTGTCTGTGAGTGACACACACGTGTGTGAGAGCAGGAATGTGTATTGTTTGCTATTGCCTGTGTGTATGTTACCATGGGTGCGTTACATGTGCATGAGGGTGGGTGATGGCTTAGTGACTGCCTGTGACAGAACAGGCTTCACTGCCCCACGCTGACTGTCTTCCCCAGGAAGGGGACGGGTCAGAAGGCACGTTTTAGTAATAGGAGGGTTGTGCTGTTGGTGCAGTGAGTGTGGCTGGGTGTGCATGTGTGTTTTGGGGCATCTGATTTGCATCCATGACCTCAAGTATTTCCTTAAGGGCCCTTCTTGTGGGGCACCATTGGCTGAGATAACTAAACTCTAAGCAACTCCCTGTTTCCTGAAACAGATCTGCTATCACTTTCATGTACCTGAGTGTGACTGAGTCATTCAGAATTTTGCAACCCTTTACTTTCATATGTTATGTTATGTTATGTTATGTTATGTTATGTTATGTTATGTTATGTTATGTTATGTTATGTTATGTTATGTTATATTATATAAGTCCCGGTCTTATATTAAAATAAGACCACGTCTTATATTAAATTTTGCTGCAAAAGACGAATTACAGCTGATGGTCCAGCTAGGTCTTATTTTGGGGAAACACGATATACTTTTTCTATTTGAGACATTTTCATAATTATTCTCACTTCTATCTCTCCTTTTTGATTAAATATGTATTTTGTTATTATATTCCCCATCTATTAACTTATTAATCATACATTAATATTATTTTACACTTTTCTGTAGAGATTACTTCCTGCTTTCCCTTTACATTTTTTAAAATGTAGTATAATAATCATAACATGAAATTGACCAATTTAACCATTTTAGGTGTTAATTCAGTGGCATTTAGTACATTCATCACCACCATCTCATTCTAAGTTCCCTGAAGGAAACTCTGTGGAACATCAACACAATTGAGTACTTTGTAACTGTGAAAACAACAGCAAAGATATCTACAAATCAATATGGAGGGATTTCCAGGACATATTGTTAAATGGGAAAAAACACAATCTACAGCATGCTACCTTTTGTGTAAAAATGAAGGGGAAATAAAAAATATACATGTATTCGTCCATTTTATGTAAAAGAAACACAGGAAGAATAAATCAGAAACTAGTGAGATTGCTCTCCTCCAGGAGATGGGTGCGAATGGGTAGAAATGATGGGGAGATGAGTATATTTATTTGCATAGTTTTGATTATGTTACCTATTACCACCTAAATTAAGGAGAAGAGGTGGTGAATAAAGTAAAATAGAATAAAGGAAAACAAGTGAACCTAAGTCCATTGAAAATTAATACCATCATTAGACTTAAGGGGAAAACAAAATAACTAAGCTAAGTTATTCTTGAACTCAGATTTTGTCTACATGCTCTCACAATAAAAGAAAAACACCTGGAAACAAAGTCTTTTTTTTGGAAACAAAGTTTTGAGCTGCAGTTAGTGGGTCATTAATAGTGGTATTAATGTAGAAATAGGAATAGTGGTGTTAATGAGAGGGGATAAGGGAAAGATCCTTCTTACAGGAGAATGCAACTAATAAATGTGTTAATAGAAGAACTGTTAGAATTAGAAAACCAGAATTTGGCCTCCACATTTGCGATAACTTTGTCACAGAAAAATCACCAGTGGATGTTAAATACAGTGGGTGAAATTATTTAAAGAAAAAGGTAACTTGTATAGTCTCAAAATACCTAACCAAATGATACCTATTAATTTCAAGGTTAAAATAGTAACTTTACTGTAGAGAACCTGGCAGACACCACCGTAGTCAATTGATCAAGGATAAAAAACATTAGTAAGTGCAAAAATTGATGTCATGACTTCTGATGATATGCACTGTGGTATATCTGCGAAAAATCTAAGCCTGAGTTATACATCCGTACATACGTACAAACAAACATAGAGAAGGTAAACACAGTAAATTGTTAACCATTATGGAATCTGGGTGAAGCCTGTCCAGGAATTCTTCATGTCATGTTTACAACTCAACTCTATCTTTAGAATCATTTCAAAATAAAAAGTTGAAAAGTCTTTTGTCCCAGCTGGAACAATGCCAAAGAACACAGGCGTCCAGGTCACGGCTGGCATCAGGGACACCATCCCCTCGGACCCCAGACCTCTGGCTCTAGGACACGCAGCTCCCCAAAAGGCAGGAAGAAATTAGCCAGAAGCCTGGGGACTTTGTTTCAGTCCTCTCATTACTAATTAACTGTTATCTTTAGACTCACTTCCCTGGAGCTGGTTAAGGAACACGAAAGTTTGTTAGAAGCACTAGGGCCACAGATAGTTGTTTTATTTGTCTGGATACTGAGTCTCCTGAAGAGAAGCTGAGGAGCTGGGCAGCAGCCTGGAGCAGGTGTCTGAACTCACCCACGATGAGTACAGATCAGAGGAGCTGGAAATCTGCACTTGGTGATGGATCTGCCTGTGGGCTTGTGGGTGGTGTATGAGACTGTGCTCGTGAGTGTGTGTGTGTGTTTGTGTGTGTGTGTGTGTGTACTGTATGCTTGTGTACATGTCTTTGATGGCTGCATGTATGTGTGTGTACTACATATGTGACTCACAGCCTGACTTTTTCCTGAGTTACATCCAATCTGGACCCTGTTTCAGTGCGTGGAGACCAAGTTACCAGCCTCCTAGCGTGTGATTAGGGACTCCTGACTCACACCCATGATCATAAATTTCTGCATCACAGCTGAGCGATGAGAGCTGAGCATCGGGATGAGACTGTTGTCTCGCTGCTGGAGGAGAAGAGGCCCGACCTCACCAGGAACCGAGCTCAGAAGGGCTCAAACCTCATCTCAGCAGTGTGTGCTAGTGCACGTGGGAGCTGTGTCTGTGAGTGACACACGCGTGTGAGAGCAGGAATCTGTATTGTTTGCTGTTGCCTGTGTGTATGTTACCGTGGGTACATTACCACGTGCATGAGGTGTGGGTGGTGGTTTAGTGACTGCCTGTGACTGAACAGGCTTCACTTCCCCCCGCTGACTGTCTTCCCCGGGAAGGGGACGGGTCAGAAGGCACCTCTCAGTAACGGGAGGCTTGTGCTGTTGGTGCAGTGAGTGTGACTGGGTGTGCATGTGTGTTTTGGGGCATCTGATTTGCATCCATGACCTCAAGTATTTCCTTAAGGGCCCTCCTTCTGGGGCACCATTGGCTGAGATAACTAAACTCTAAGCAACTCCCTGTTTCCTGAAACAGATCTGCTATCACTTTCATGTACCTGAGTGTGACTGTGTCATTCAGAATTTTGCAACCCTTTACTTTATTAAATAACCCCACAAGAAGAAAGATAGAAAACGACAATAACAACAAAACTTCATGCATCATGCTGTGTGAAGTTATTGGACCGAATCGCCATCAAATAACGGTGAGAACTTGAGAAAGTTACTTAACTCTTTGGCCTCAGTTTCCACATGTATTAAAACGGGAAGAATTGCATTTGCGTTGTGAATCTTACAGAGGGTCTTGGTAAATATTTCTTGTATAAATAGAAGTCAATATATTTGAGAATTTTTTTCAGTTTTAAAGTTTATAAATATGAAGGAATGAAATTATCTAGGCAGGGGTCTAAGAAAATTTTGGACACATTTGGGTTCTCACAACTCTGAAATAATGTATCGTGCTTGGCTCCCCTAACCAAAGAAGGGAGGTTTCCTGGGTGTTGGTTAAGAACATGGGCTCTGATCACACAGACATACTAGAGTGAACTCCATGGAGTAGCTAATACGTGGTAACTTTTAATCTATAGAAAATGACAATACATATATATCAATTTATATATATGTCATATATTATAGATACAGATATACGTGTGTGTGTTGGTGCCATTCTTCCGCTACTGTTGTGTGCCTATGGAATTTTTATCATTTCTGTTTCAATACCTTAAACCTAAATAGGTGAAAGAACACAAATTCTTAGTGCAGCTGTGAAGAGTTGTTGCGTCCAGCACGACGAGGGTTGTGGGGAGCGAGGAGGGTGGTGCCCGGTTAAGAAAAGACAGTAGCCATGAATAGAGTTTAAGTGCAGGGCCAAGGGACTGGCAGCCTCAAAGACTGGGCTATGGGCTGTGGTGCCCAATCGGCCTACGCATCAGCTTTTATTAGTCAGGTGGGGAAGCAAAGGAGATAAAGCTTGTCAATCTCAAGATCTGTGAATTCCATACACTATAATAGGAAACTGATTCAAGCCAATCACGCTTACCTGCAGGCAGCTGCAGGCAAGTCTCAGAAGGTCTGTACTTCCCCAAGGGAAAAAACCTATATGCATATGAATAGATGGAGAGCACCTCATTGAATCTCTTCCCCTGCAGGTTTTGGGAAGGAATGCAGCCACAGAGGCAGAGGCTTTCCTTAGCCTGGGGAAGGTGGGGGGCTGTGCCCACCTCTACAAACCCCGTGGGTTCCCCTGTTGGTCCCCACTCGACTGTGCCTGTCTTAGGTTGCTTTCCACATGGAAAGTCGTACCGTCTTTGACTGTCCAGTCATCTTTGGAGCCAAACAGGGAGACATAAGGTGCAAACACAAAGGTGTAGCAAAGTCCCTGAAAGGATCCATCTCACAGACTCTCCTTTCTTTAGGGGCAGGTACGAGGAGACAGATGGGTAGGCTGCTGCGTGGTGACAAAGAGGTTTTAAAATCTGGGAATGTAAGGCTGATGTGTGCATTTAGTTAGAAAACGTAGGTAAAGTTCTAGAGCAGACCCAACTGTCCACCAAAAGCTCAGCATTATTAGGAAAGACAGTTTGAGGACTATTCTGAGTTGGGTGCTATTCTGGCTTCAAGAGGCTTTGAATGGCCCCCATTTCTAGAGTGTCTGTGAGTTTACAGCTGTAGGTCAGCGGGACCCGGCAGCTTCACAGGAGTGTGACAACGCGCTAATGCAGCCTCAGCGCTGGGGTCTCACGTGTTTCTTTAAGGCAGAAACAACTGGTACCAGTTTGCCGAGGCTCATCCACTATTTCTGCCGCAGTGAACTATTACGGTTTGGCTCTGGCCTGGGCAGAAATGATCTCTCTATGCTCAACATTTTCTACAAGCACAGAGAGCGGGGACCTTGCCTTTCTTGTTCACGGCTGCACCTCCGTCCTTGTAGAGGCCCCGACACAGACTCGATGGTCCGTAATAATGGCTGAAGGAAACTCTGAATGCCCTCTTGCTTCTGCACCATGACGTCTTGTTGGTAGATTAGGGTGCGATGTTTTCCTGGAGCCAGACTGGGATGGAGCAAAGGTGCCTGTGTCCACAGGAATGAGGAATTAACAGGAGTGGACCTACACGTTCATGGTTTTCCCAGAGCAGAACAATATGAGATGTGACGGTCCTGGTCATCTTTTCTAGGTTCCTGAGATTCCCAAACTTTCTCCATCCCTGGCAGACCAAGGACAACATGAGGCCTGAGAACCAGAGCAGCGTGTCCCACTTCCTACTGCGGGGGCTCCCCATCCAGCCCGAGCATCAGGGCGTGTTCTTCGTCCTGTTCCTGGGCATGTACCTGACCACGGTGCTGGGGAACCTGCTCCTCATCCTGCTCATCAGGCTGGACGCTCGCCTGCACACGCCCATGTACTTCTTCCTCAGCCACTTGGCCTGCTCTGACATCTGCTTCTCATCTGTCACCGTCCCTAGGATGCTCATGGACATGCTGACTCAGTACCAATCCGTCCCCTATGTAGGGTGCATTTTTCAGTTGTATTTTTTCATATTTTATGCTGCTTTTGACAATCTCCTTCTAGCGGTGATGGCGTATGACAGGTACGTGGCCGTCTGTCACCCTCTACACTACCCCACCATCATGAGGGAGAAGCTGTGTGTGACGCTGGTGGCTGGCTCCTGGCTTGTCTCCTTTGTCCATGCCCTCTTGCACACCCTTCTCTTGGTCCGACTGTCCTTCTGCGCTGACAGTACCATCAACCACTTTTTCTGTGACCTCACTGTGCTCCTGAAGCTGAGCTGCTCAGACATCTCACTCAATGAGCTGGTGATCTTCACTGAGGGAGGAATACTTTTCATCCTGCCTTTGGGTAGTGTCTTAGGCTCATATATCTGTATAGGGACTATTATCCTGAGGGTTCCCACCACGAAGAGACTCTTGAAAGCCTTTTCTACCTGTGGCTCCCATCTCTTTGTGGTATCTTTATACTATGGGACAGT
The DNA here is from genome assembly GCF_036562045.2 of Rhinolophus sinicus. Taxonomy (NCBI): domain Eukaryota; kingdom Metazoa; phylum Chordata; class Mammalia; order Chiroptera; family Rhinolophidae; genus Rhinolophus; species Rhinolophus sinicus. Next base: position 178,271,375 of record NC_133754.1, read on the forward strand.
TGCAAGCGTTTACTTTTTCTCCTCATCGTGGGACTCCAAGGACATAATTGCTTCAGTCATGTACACGGTAGTTACACCCATGCTGAATCCCTTCATCTATAGCCTGAGGAACAAAGACATAAAACAGGCCCTACATGTGTTTGTCTATAGGGCTAACTTCTTCAAGTGACAATCACTAAATCTTCAGATTGCAGTCATGAGCACAGCGAGCTATTTCTCCTAAGATTATTGCGTGACCGACAATTCCATATAACTTCAATTGAACATGCATTCTGCTGTCATATATTGTGCTGTGAATATGTCAACTAGGTCTAGTTTGCTCCATGGATTGGTAATAATTCTTTACCCCTAAGTAATGTTTTTGCTTGTTTATCTCCTATAAGATATGTGCAAAATCCTATGCAAAACTTGTCACAATTAAAATTTGGATTTGTCTTTTTCTCCTGGTAATATGTCAGTTTTTGCTTATGTACTGTTTATAGTATGTTATTGAGGACACACCCATTTGGCATCACAATATTGCAGTGGTGCGCTGAAGCTGGCTTTCATTGGCTTTAAGCTGATTGTGTGCCTGTCTTTCCAACTCACATTCAATGACATCATGTGGGTAGACTGAAATCATCCATGATAAGAATAATTACAATGGACTTGGGCAATAATTAAAATGTCCAAGGGACATGAACAAGTGCTACAAAGCAAGGCTTATAAAAAAAAGCAAAAAACAAAAACAGAGAAGTTTAAAAAATACATTTAGCAGCACACCACTGCATTTATAATTAGGAGGTATTTTCTTATTATCACTAGCAATGGGTCCTAAATGAACCTTTCATCTATTTGTTCTGATAGTAGTATAGATACTTGATATCTATATCTACATCTATAGGTATTAGTATAGTTAGATAGTAAAGATGCAAGTTTCTTGTGACCAGTATGTGCAAAATATTCCTTTTCCATTATTTTAGTTTAAACCTTTCTGTGTCCTTATATCTCTGAGGTGTCTACTGTTAATAGTGAAAAGGCGGATTTTGATGTTTTTATGTAGTCAACAATTATTATATTTCTGGATAATTTAATCTAATAACATTGAATGCAATCATGATATATTTTAATTTATGTTTTCAATATTACTACTGTGTTTCCCCGTAAAGAAGATCTAGCTGGACCATCAGCTCTAATGCATCTTTTGGAGCAATAATTAATATAAGACCTGGTATTATATTATATTATATTATATTATATTACATTATATTATATTTTATTATATAAGACCCAGTCTTATATTATATTAAAATAAGATCGGGTCTTATATTAATATTTGCTCCAAAAGATGCATTAGAGGTGATGGTCCAGCTAGGTCTTATTTTTGGTGAAATACGGTATATGTTTTCTATTTGAGATATTTTCATAATTATTCTCACTTCTATTTCTCCTTTTTGATTAAATATATATTTTGTTATTATATTCCCCATCTATTAACTTATTAATGATACATTATTATTATTATTTGATGACTTTTCAGTGCTTTGTGTAGAGATTACTTCTTGCTTTCTCTTCAAATTTTTAAAAATTTAGTATAATATGTATAACATGAAATTGACCATTTTAACCATTTGAGGTATCAATTCAGTGGCATTTAGTACATTCATCACCACCATCTCATTCTAGGTCCTTTAAAGGAAACTCTGTGGAACATCAACACAATTGAGTACTTTGCAACAGTGAAAAAAACAGCAAAGATATTTATGAGTCAATATGGAGGGATATGCAGGAGATGTTGTTAAATTCCAAAAAAGCAATCTATAGCTCATTACTTTTTGTGTAAAAATGAAACAGAAAGAAAACACATGTATATCTGCCCATTTGAAGAAAAAGAAACACAAGGAGAATAAATCAGAAACTAGTGAGATTGCTCTCCTAGAGGAGGTAGGTGGGAACAGGTAGAAAAGATGGGCAGATGAGTACATTTATTTGTATAGTTTTGACTGTGTTACCTATTACCAACTAAAAAATAAGTAGAAGAGGTGGTGAATAAAGTAAAATAGAATAAAAGAAAACAAGTGAACCTAACTACATTGAAAATCAATACCATAATTAGACTTAAGGGGAAAATAAAATAACTCACCTAATTTATTCTTGAACCCAGATTTAGTCTACATACTCTCACAATAAAAAACAACAACAACTGGAAACAAAGTTTTGAGCAGAAGTTCGTGTGTCATTAATAGTGGTATAAGTTCAAGATTCTGAAATAACATGGGTCAAAGATTCAGCAAATAAATAAACATATTGAGGAAAAGGACAGACTCCTCACCCCTGGGGAAAGGTGCTATGTATATGGTAAAGGAAAGGCTGGAAAGAACTCTATAGAGTGAAATTAGAATTGGAGATATCAGTTTGAATTTATGGAGTTTAATATGTATAAATACACTCAAATCTATATGTTATGTATCAACATACTGTTCCCATCCCCCATTGTTTCTGTCCCACTCCTGACCCACCTCCTATGGGTAGTCATTCCTTTAGTTTCCTAGTTTCTAGTTTTTCCTTCTTGTGTTTCTTTTATATATATTTCCTAGTTGGGTTCTCTGACATCGTTTAGAAGCGTTTAAAGCAATGAATACACCTAACATTTCAAAATGAACAACAATGGTAATGGATTATAACTCAGAGAATAAATAGGAATCAATGAATCCATAATGATATAAATCAATTAAAAACAAATGAGTGGGGAATAAGGGAAAGATCCTTCTTACAGGAGAATACAACTAATAAATGTATTAATAGAAGAAATGTTAGAATTAGAAAATCAGCATTTGTGTTCCAAATTGGGGATAACTTTGTCACAGAAGAATCACCAGTGGATGTTAAATATAGTGGGTGATTTTTTAAATAAGATAAAAGGTATATTTGTATAGTGTCAAAATACCTACCCAAACGATACCTATTAACTTTAAGGTTAAAATAGTAACTTTACAGTAGAGAACCTGACAGACACCACCGTAGTCAATTGATCAAGGATAAAAACACTAATAAGTGCAAAAATTGCTGTCATGCCTTCTGATGATATGCACTGTGGTACATCGGCCATAAATCTAAGCCTGAGTTATACATCCATACATACGTACAAACATAGAGAAGGTAAACATAGTATAATGTTAACCATTATGGAATCTGGGTGAAGCCTGTCCAGGAATTCTTCATGTCATGTTTACAACTCAACTATATCTTTAGAATCGTTTCAAAATAAAAAGTTGAAAAATCCTTCGTCCCAGCTGGATCAATGTCCAAGAACACAGGCGTCCAGGTCACGGCTGGCATCAGGGACACCATCCCCTGGGACCCCAGAACCTCTGGCTCTAGGACATGCAGCTCCCCAAAAGGCAGGAAGAAATTAGCCAGAAGCCTGGGGACTTTGTTTCAGTCCTCTCATTAGTAATTAAGTGTCATCTTTAGACTCACTTCCCTGGAGCTGGTTAAGGAAAACGAAAGTCTATTAGAAGCACTAGGGCCACAGATAGTTCTTTTCATCTGGATACTGAGTCTCCTGAAGAGAAGCTGAGGAGCTGGGCAGCAGCCCGGAACAGGTGTCTGAACTCACTGACGATGAGTCCAGGTCAGAGGAGCTGGAAATCTGCACTTGGTGATGGATCTGCCTGTGGGCTTGTGGGTGGTGTATGAGACTCTGTGCTCATGAGTGTGCGTGTGTGTGTGTGTGTGTGTGTGTGTGTGTGTAGTCATGGGATGTAAAGTGCAGCATAGGGAATATAGTCAATCGTATAGTAACAGCTATATACAATGTCAGAGAGGTAGTACATTGACGGGTGGGGGTTATCACCTTGTAAGGGGTGTAAATGTCTAACAATTGCGTTGTTTTATACACCTGAAACTAATAAAAAATATCAACCCGTTTGATTACTTCTTTCTGCCAGGGACTCAGGAATGATTTTTAGACTTCCCATACAGCCCTTCCAATGAGTGTATCCTCAACATGCATGACTTGGTAGTAAAAGAGACATATTCTCAATATAGATGTGCTTGACTGAAAATGAAAGTATCAGTTGGGTAATACTCAGAATTTCATCTGTACTCTAAAATAACAGATGCAGATAAATGATGGGTAACTTTCAAGTGGAAGCATATCACTAAAGATTTGTTCAGGAGGGTAGAATAACAGTCTTCCTTATACAAACTGTCACAAGAGCTGAGGACCAGAGATTAGGGAAGTTCCTCTTGAAGATTAAAAATATCTAAAACTTAAAATTTCAGCCTAAAGCATAAAATAGATGGTTTCAAAAGGTTAATGAGTAGTAGCTGCAAATTTCAAGAATCACTGAAAAGCTCCTCCAAATGTCTCTGTATAGTGTAAGCCCTGACAGTCGGCTTTTCTTTTCGTAATGCGAGTCCTGATTTAAGCTTTGATTGCTGAAGCATCCACTTCAAAGATGGCTACCTCCAAAAAACACATTGCCAGCCACACTTAGATAAAGAGCCAGGCCACCTCTCTCACTGAGGCTTGTTTGTTTTAGAGATCTTGGTTGATTTCTATAACTGACCATTTGGATCACTTGTTTATTCTCTTCTTACATGATCTTGCTCTTATGTTCTAAATCGCCTATAAAGAGTGAGCCCACGAAACCCTCGGCCCCCACCCTCGACCCCAATAAAAGCAGAACTCCAGGCCTGTGCACTCACTCTTGCTCTCTCTACCCTCAACTTTACCGTGTGGCCCCACATGTCCACATGTACCCAGTGCTTTTTAGGACCTCAGTAATATACTTTTTTTTTTTTTTTAAGTTTCTTGATGGTTATGGCTGAGGCCATCTTACAATCATAAAAACCACAAGGGCTGGTCCAGCTACAATATTGTTTGGGTAGGCTGAGATGGGCACAAAACACTCAGTCTGCAGCGGAAATTCAGATAGCTCTTGGGAGCTCAATGGGAAACTTCTGTGAATCTCATATCTGCCTGTGTATCTGATTGTGATTACCTCCAGAGAGTAATGGTTTCTCCTCTTCAGGCTTCTAAGTCTTTCATGAGTTCCTCTCATTGGAAAACAAACATGAACAATACAGAAAAGAAAAATCTAGAAAATATAGTCTCCATCCTCACCATTATAATGCAGGTGAAGACTTGGAAATGGGTAATAATGATGGTAAGTTAACAACAAACAATCTAGTGTAGGACATACGGACAAGAAGGGGAAATTGGGTAGGAGACTGAGAGAGTGCCCATATACAAGTCCCAGAAACAGCATGAGGGATGCATGGGACAGAGACAGCACTGATGAGCCCACTTTAGATCAACTGACCTGCAGCTGGACACAGAAGCATGAATAAGACCAGCCAAGACCAGAAAAACCACCATCCCAAGCTAGATGAGCCAAGCCCCAAGTTTGATAAGTGATGCCTAAACAAACCTTCAGAGTCATAAGTAACATAAATGCTTATTGCTGAATGCTACTGAGATTTTTGTGGTTATTTCTTACCCAGCATTTTTGTGGCAAGAGCTAACTGATACAATAGGGGTATGAAAAAGCCCTTATGTCACAAAGCAAGCCTAACATCAATCGAGTGGGGAAGTGAGGAGGAAGGAGTAAATATTTTTTAAAAAACAATAACTCAATATTGAACAAGAACTACTCAAGAGATGTAATTTTTTCTGCTGTTTTTTCAAAAATTTATTTAGTTGAGGATTTGTCTTCCTCCTCTGCTAAATAAAAACTCTTTAAGGAGCCCATAAATTTTCTTCTAATCCTTAGGTATTAGAAAGGGTAAAGATTTCTTTCCAACACAATCTTGATTCTGTACTTAAATAGCCCTTCCCGTCATTGGATCTGGCTGCAAGCAAGAATCTGAGGTCCAGAAAGGAGTCATAATGGTATATTGTCTCTTTTTCTCTCATTTTCCAGTCTATTCATATTTACTGAACTCATATTTGTGGTGATGGAGCATGGGAGGAAGAATGAGAAAAGGGTGACAATAATATGGTCCTCTGGTTGCTACCATATTAAAGAGATTTTTGGCTCCTCTTGACTTCGATGATGGTTACAACTAACTCATTCTCTTGTTGTTACTTCCAAGCCAGGGGATATCAAGAGGCTCCCAAACTACCTTCCTACACATCCTCTGTGATATAACTAAAGTATATTTTCTTCCTGTGACTGTTTCCCCTCATAGCTCCTGGTTTGGGATGGTGTATCTTCTACAGATCTCTTATTCTCTCTTACAGTCTCCTAGGCTTTCTAATAGGTCTTCTTGGGAAGAATTGAAAATGGTTTCATATCTGTTCTTTCTCACGTAATCCACCTGTGGTCTGTAGGAAACATTTGTGTTTTTATTGCCTCACCATGAAATTAAGTGAAGGTATATCCCAAATATAATTTTCATATTCTCTCTGTCTCTGTTTCTCTCTCTGTCCCCCCCCCCACCATTTCATCTTTCCTATTGCTCTCACTCTCATAAAAGCAGGAGATATATATCCAACTCTCTGAATGTTTCTGTTGAAGCTTCTCTTACTAAGCTTGAAGTGAGGAGGAAAGCACATCCCCCCAAAGGCAGATTTGGGGCTCACTGAACAGCTTTCTCCAAAAACTTCTTTACAAGAACCTCTCATCTCTAGCTCTTGGCACTTTTTAGATCCACATCTAGGTTGAAAGACTCAAGAGCTATGAAACTGATTCCTGGGCATTTCTTATAAACATCGTCATTTTGTGTCTTATAACTCATTTTGGAATCTGGTGTCTCTCACATCTTGGCACCTTAGCTGGAACTTCCAGTTTCACGTCTTGCCACAGGCTGCTCCCTCTGCCTGTGGTCATCAGGACAAGATAGAACTTCGTTGTTTGGATAATTCTGATTTCAGTCTCAGGTAGAGCAGCACCTTCTCTGGGAAGTTCTTCATGTACCCTCTGCCACAGGCTAAGCTAATTATTCCTCCTCAGCATTCCATATAAACAATTATAGTCGTTGGCTGGATTGCTCTGGAGTCAGACAGCCAAGACCAAGTCTTCCTTTCACTAACTGCTGTCCTAAGAACATCCTAAGGTGTTCTTCATGTCTTTGAGCCTGAGTTTTCCCAACATATCTCTTAGGGCCGTTCTCAGGATTAGAGTAGATGATTTCAAAGCATATTAAGCTCTTTGACTGGTATCTGAGACACCAGAGGTGACATTTATTTTGTTGCTGAACATCTGTATGTGTTTGGGGAGAAGGGAAGTGTGAGCTGTGTTCTCGAAGGACAAGAAAGCAGTGTGTTAATTATTTTGTAAGAGAGTACAATTTAATATGTTCTCCCTGAAAGTTCTGGAAGGGCTCAAGGTCCCTGCTTGCCTGGGTACCTGGGAAAGGAGAAGACATGTTGTCACCAAAATGGAAAATTCTTTTGACATGGAGATGTAAAAGATGAAATACATTTAACAACAACTTTAAAATTTGGGGAAGGACCAGCCCTAAGAGTTTCCATTTAATGATACCAGCCAAAGTGACATATATCCTCAAAATGTTTTACAATCGGCATCATCCAAGAAAAGAGCAAACTAAGCCCTATAAAGCATATCCCATTTCACTATTGCCCTGAACAGGCACAAGAATAATATCAGTAAAGGTTTGTGAGTGACAGCTGTGGAAGGAAGACAAGTGAGCTATATTTTCAATAATTTGTATTTACTGTTATTGAAGAAATAAGATCATATGGGTGCATTAAAAAGAAAGGTAGGTATCAGCTGGAAGAATCTGCTTTCTTACTCAAGAGTTTTCTCAAAGCTCCTTTCATGTCTTTATTTCTCAGGCTATAAATGAAAGGGTTCAGCATGGGGGTGACCACTGTGTACATCAATGAAGCAATTATGTTACTGCCATTGGTACTGTTGGATGAAGGAAGAAAATATAGACCAATAATTGTCCCATAGTAGAGAGTCACTACTGAGAGATGAGATCCACAAGTGGACAAGGCTTTATAGATCCCCTTGGTAGAGGGAACCCGGAGGATGGTGGCCCCAATATGGCCATAAGAAACCAGGATGCATAAGAATGGAAGCATAATGGCCATTAATCCTGCAGTAAAGATTACCAATTGGTTGAGGGAAGTGTCTGAGCAGGACAATTTGAGCAGGGCACCAAGGTCACAGAAGAAGTGGGGGACAGTGTGGTCAGCACAGAAGGACAGCCGGGTTAGGAGGAGGGTATGCAAAAGAGAACAACCACAAGCGATGACCCAGGACCCAGCTACCAGCATGACACAAACGCTCTGACTCATGATGGTGTTATACTGTAGAGGGTGACAGATGGCCACATACCTGTCATAGGCCATTGAAGTGATCAAGAAACTGTCCAAATCGGCAAAGAATATGAAAAAATATGTCTGTGAAATGCAGCCTGCATAGGGGATGGATTGGTCCTGAGCCTGCATGTTCACGAGCATCTTAGGGATGGTGACAGATGAGAAAGAGATATCAGTGAAGGCCAAGTGGCTGAGGAAGAAGTACATGGGCGTGTGCAGGCGAGCGTCCAGCCTGATGAGCAGGATGATGAGCAGATTCCCCAGCACCGTGGTCAGGTACATGCCCAGGAACAGGGCGAAGAATGTGCCCTGGTGATCTGGCCGGATGGGGAGCCCCAGGAGGAGGAACTGGGAGACACCGCTCTGGTTCTCAGGCCTCATACTGGTAGACCAGCTGGAGGGGACTGGTGCGGAAAGTTGAAGGGAAAAGGTGGAATGCCTCAGGATAAAAGAAAATGATAGTCGCTGCATAGCATAATAGATGTTCTTTTGATTTAGGGAGTGTCTTGTCTTCATATTTTCTTACATTTCATGCATATTTTGCTGGATAAATGTACAAAAGGTATAGGTTAGGATACACAGCCACTTTCTTTCTCAGTCTGGTCCCCATCTCTGTAAATGATAATACTAACAACTAATGTTTATTAAACATTGTCCTTATGCATTGTTCTACTAGCTTACCTGTAGTAACTGACTCAACAGTCTTACATATCTGAGCTAGGCAGGGACTGTTATTGTTTTCCACTTTTAGATGGAATAGCTGAGGCAGAGAGTCTCACTGTCAACAGTGATAAGAAGTGGAGAAGCTGGGATTTGGACCCAAGTATTTTGACTTCAGAGTTTGTTCTCTGAAAGCAAAACAAATTATTTGACATCAGAAATCTCATTGCTGGGCTGGCCCGGTGGCTCAGGCGGTTAGAACTCCATGCTCCTAACTTCGAAAGCTGCCAGTTCGATTCCCACGTGGGCCAGTGGGCTCTAAAACACAAGGCTTCCAGTTCAATTCCTCGAGTCCCGCAAGGACTGGTGGGCTCCGCCCCCTGCAACTAAGATTGAACAGGGCACCTTGAGCTGAGCTGCCTCCCGGATGGCTCAGTTGGTTGGAGTGCGGGCTCTCAACCACAAGGTTGCCAGTTCAATTCCTCGACTCCCGCAAGGGATGGTGGGCTGTGCCCCCTGCAACTAGAAATGGCAACTGGACCTGGAGCTGAGATGCGCCCTCCACAACTAAGACTGAAAGGACAACAACTTGACTTGGAAAAAAGGCCTGGAAGTACACACTGTTCCCCAATAAAGTCCTGTTTCCCTTCCCCAATAAAAATATCTAAAAAAAAAAAAAAAAAAAAAAAAAGAAATCTCATTGCCCTTCATAATTTTGCGTGTAATGATCTGTTTAATTCTGTATTCCCTGCTTGTCTACATATCCCATGATTATTTCTAATTTGTTCATTGGTTGTAGGCCCAGAATCTATCACAGATAATTAATGCATACACAATATAATTTGCTGATCGAATAAAAGATGTCACATCCAATAAATTTGGCATGGCAGCCCCTTTAAGAAACTTACATCAGGCCGTGTTCAAGACTCAGGTCTAACCCTAATAATCCTGGGGTTCCCTGTTATTTAGTTGCCACATGGCATTATGGTCAAAGAGGTACAACTAAAAGCCAAAAATAATTTTAAAAAGGAATTCTAATCTTTTCAGTGTCTCTAAAATAGCCTCTAAGAATCCTTCGATAGATGATTAGATAAAGAAGAGGTGGTAGATATACACAATGGAATACTATTCTGCCATAAGAAAAGATGAAATAGTGCCATTTGGGACAACATGGATGGAACTTGAGATTATTATGATAGCGAAAGAAGTCAGACAGAAAAAGTCGAGAACCATATAACTTCACTTGTATGTGGGATATAAAACTGAAAACAACAAACAAATAAGACAATCAAACAAGCGAAAACTCATAAACCCAGACAACAGTTTAACGGTTACCAGAGGTTTAAGGCAGTAGGGAGGGGTGGCAAAAGAGGGTAAAGGGGGTCAAATATATGGTGATGGAAGGAGCATTGACTTTGGGGTGAACACACAATGCAAAATATAGATGATATATGATAGAATTATACACTTGAAACCTATATAACTACTAACCAATGTCACCCCAATAAATTTAATAAAAATTAAAAAAAAATAAAAATTTAAATGTAAGAAGCAAAATTTTAGAAACATTAGAAAAAATGTTGTAGATTACGTTATGATCTTAGGGTAGTATCACATTTCTTAATCATGACCCCCCCAAAGCATACAACATAAATATAAATTCTGATAAACTTGATTACATTAAAACAAATTTTCTTTACTACAACCACAACCACCACCACCACAAACCATCACAAACCACGGATGGAACAATATAAACTTCCTCAAATCAGAAAAAGATTAGAACTCAGGATACATGCAAAATTCCTGTGCATTAATAACGACAAGACAAAAATCTCCATCCGTAAGAGCTAAAATCCACAGAAAATGAACTCAAAATAGCCAATAAACATATTAAAAGAGGATCCACTTTCCAATGATGAAAGAGATGTCAATTAAAATGAGATGCTACTGATAAAAAATTTTTAAAATATGCAAGAACACCATGCATTAAGAAGCATGTGAAGAAAAGAAACTCTCAGATATTGCTATCAGATATTTAAATTAGTTCATCTACTTTGAATATATCTCATAAAGTTGAAGATTTATATTCTTTTTGATGTAATAATTTTTCTCCATTTATGCTGTAGAAAACTGTTCACGTTTCTTCACAAGGACAAAAACCACTTATTGTTTGCAACTTAGTAATAGTAAAGAATCAAAATAGTTAATTGACCAATAGTCAAGAAATGGATAAACAGAGGTTAGTTTATTCATACAATGCTATCCAGCAGTACAACTGAATGAATTCTACCACAGTGTCCACATGGATAGATCTCTTTTTTTTAAATTTATTGGGGTGACAATTGTTGGTAAAATTACATAGATTCCAGGTGTACAATTCTGTATTACATCATCTATAAATCCCATTGTGTGTTCATCACCCAGAGTCAGTTCTCCTTCCATCACCATATATTTGATCCCCTTTACCCTCATCTACCACCCCCACCCCCCTTACCCTCTGGTAACCACTAAACTATTGTCTGTGTCTATGAGTTTTTGTTTCTCATTTGTTTGTCTTGTTCTTTTGTTGTTTTTGGTTTATATACCACATATCAGTGAAATCACATGGTTCTCTGCTTTTTCTGTCTGACTTATTTCGCTTAGCATTACATTCTCAAGATCCATCCATGTTGTCACAAATGTTCCTATATCATCTTTTCTTACCACTGAATAGTATTCCATTGTGTATATATACCACAACTTCTTTATCCATTCATCTATCGAAGGACATTTTGGTTGTTTCCATGTCTTGGCCACCGTAAGCAAAGCTGCAATGAACATTGGAGCACACGTGTCTTTATGTATAAATGTTTTCAGATCCCAGGAGAGGGATTGTTGGGTCATGTGGTAATTCTATTCGTAATTTTTTGAGGAACCTCCACACTGCCTTCCATAACGGCTGCACTAGTCTGCATTCCCCCCAACAGTGTATGAGGGTTCCTTTTTCTCCACAGCCTCTCCAATACTTGTTACTATTTCTCTTGTTGATGATAGCCATTCTAACTGATGTGAGGTGATATCTCATTGTGGTTTTTATTTGCATTTCTCTGATGATTAGTGATATTGAGCATTTTTTCATATGTCTATTTGCCATTTGTATGTCCTCTTTGGAGAAATGTCTCTTCAGGTTGTCTGCCCATTTTTCAATTGGGTTTTATTTTTGTTTGTTATTGAGTTTCATGAGTTCCTTGTATATTTTGGATATGGATAGATCTTTAAAAATTAACTTTGGGTTAAAATAAATGCAAAATTATGCTTACAGTATATCATATCAATTAAAACACCTAACAACACTATATCTTATTTATGGTACGTATATGTGGTAAAAGTATAAAAACATATAAGAAGTATCAAAAGGTATAAAACAATCTTCATAATAGTTAACCATATAGAGAAAGAGGAAGGAAATAAGGATGGGTGGACAGAACTTGGGCTGTGTCTGTAATATTCTAGGCTGTTTGTTTCAACGGTCAGAAACAAATGAGGCAGCATGACAATATTTGTTAAATCTGTGTGTGGGTACATGGGGTCACATATCTTATTTACATTATTTTTGAAATATTAAATAATAAAGACATTGCTCTAAATAAAACAGAAACACTTCTTCAGCTACATTCTCTAGAAAATGTTAGCGCTCAAGAAGTGTGAGACAGAGGATGGAGAGTGAAGTGTGTTCCCCAGAAAGTAGCAGGATGTCAAATGGAGGAAAAATGTGTCTGGGTAAAATCCAACTCATAACAAAATGTTGTCAGTTTAACCAGCGCATGGTTCATGTTGGGCAATGTTCACATCTTTAAAAGAATGACTTCATAATAATCAATGTTAGGAAGCCATTGTGCCTCCCTCTCTTTTTCCCTGTCCATTTCCAAGACGCTTTTAATTCTATGCTTTACCGCTAGTGGTTTAGATAAGTTTTAGTATTAAAGTTTAATGGAACTCCTTTGGCCAATCTATATATAACCAATAGGCAGACTGTCAATCATCCCAAAATTTATGGCAAAGGGCAAATCTGCTCCTAGGCCCTAAAGAGATGAGTAGGACAAGGCTGCTGTAAGAAATCAGAGGTTCCATGCCCAGGTAATGATTTCCCCTTTCAAGAAGGGGTAAAGATTGCTGCTGTTTCATTCCCACCTACACATACACTATCCACCTAGAGGAAAAGAAGCAGGAGGGAGAAGGTAGTGTTCCGAGGTCTCATCATCATTTTGTCAACTGGATTCAGAAGACAGCAATGGACCACCAGTCCTGGTTCCCCCACCCCCAACTGAGTAAAAAGAAAAGTATAATCACGAACCAGCTTAAACTCGTAAGTGTAAATTCAAGTCAAATGGTAACTTTCAGTGATGACAGCAAAGCAGTCAGCTGGCTCCCTATAAGACCCGGGAGCAGATATCAAATCAGAGTATTTACACAGGATTTACATTAGGTCTCCCAGAAACAGGTGAAGATAGTCTGGTGCTTAGTCCCAGAGGCAGAAGGCTTTCGACACAGATTCCAACAACCTGGGCCCAACCCTGACTCTACCTGCGATCTTCATGGATTGTGGAAAAGGAGTGATGGAATACTCTCAAATTTCTTGAGATTCTTCAGGTTATCTGAGGCAGTTATTTTTTTTGGGGGGTGGGGGCATGCAGAACTACGCTGTGTAGAGGATTCCAGAACAATACTGAGCCTCTCATATTCCTACCCAAGACACCAGCTCAACAGGCTGCTGATACCTGAAATTCTTTCAACAGAGGAAAATGCTTTAAGGTCTCAACTACAGATTAGGGCTCTGGGACAGAGATCCCTCTAGCCAACATGCTCACTGAGATGGAATGGCTGGGAGCCACTCATTTGGGGGGACAGGTTTGGATGGCAGAACCAAGGCACTGACTCCTCAGACAAAGTGAGGAGTGGTGAGAGTTGGGGATTCAGGCAGAGTGGAAGCAGAGGCTAAGACACTGACAGCAAATGTACTATGTTTCCAATTTGGCTGAAATGGTTGTGACAGGGCTAGAAATAGTCACATTTTAATAAAATCTGATTTAGCACCTAATTTTCACCAGGTGCTTTTCAAATACTGTTCACTTCTACCCACAATCTTTCAACATAGGCTTTCTGACCATCATGTAACAGAAAAGAACTTTGGGGCTCAGTGATGAAACTTGCCCAATGTCTAGCACTAGTATACGCAGAGCCTGGGATTTGTGCCCAGGTGTACCTGGCTTCAAAGACTAAATTCTTCCCACTATATTACATGTTTTTATTAACTATATCCTCAAGTAAGACAGTACCTATTGCCTGAGAGCACTCTAGAATTTTAGGAAGTAAATCAGAAAGTTTGGGAATGAATGAAAATCTATGTTTTCAAGATATGTGTCTAGATGGTAATATCAACAATAACAACAGTAACAATTATAATAATGACCATTCATTAATCACATATTTATTGTGTACTGTAGACCAGCTGTTGTGACATCTACTTTACATCATATCAGCCTAACAGGACCACAAAAAAGAAATTATTCTTATTTAACCATTTGCAAAGTAAGGCTTTGAGTGTTAATAATTTGCCTAGAATCATTCAGCATGAAAATGATGGACCGATCATTCAATCCCAGATTTATCTGATTTCAAATCCATGTTTCTAACCATCGCACACACTGCATTGTCTCTAGCAGAGCATGATTTGACAGAAAAAAAAAGACACCTAGTCCTCATTAAAGAGAAGATGGGGTCTGTAATTCACCAAAAGTTTGGGATAGATATACTGTTTCAGTCCTTACTCAGATGATTGGAGGTGAATAGAAAAACTAAGTTACCAGCTACTAAATTTACAAAGACAACTGCTCATAAAGGAAATTTCTCAGAGCTTCAGGGCAAAAGCAGATTGGACCCTGGCCAATGTTTCTAATGGACTACCTAGTTTCTCTCAATATGGGAAAGTTTAAGGCAACTATGGTACACATCCATTGGAAATAATATCACATAGCCAATAAAATGAGCTCATGAAAGGCTTATGATATAATATTTGAAAGAACATAATATGAAATTACATATAGGCATGTTTACAATTATCTGCAAAAAGTGAAGATCATTATTACTTTTTTAAACCTGGAAGGTTGTGTTCATAGCTTGGATGCAGGCCAGATACTCAGCAAAACTGTGAAAGATAATTTTCCTAGAGAGGAAAGTACAAACCACATGGAATTATAATTATTATATCCACCTAAGTTATTTGAGATGACACAACAAAATTACATAAAGTGCCTGGCACAAATCTGCAAGATATTGTAACAGACCACAACATACACACACACACACACACACACACACACACACACGCACATTGTTGAGTGGATTTACAAGTATTGCCCTTACCTAGCTCGAGAGTGATAAATTCAAATACTGTCAGCTCCAGAGTATGAACCAATATTTCTTTTAAGCTGGATACAGACAATGACAAAAATATCTATTTTTACCAGGCAGGCTGGGAACCCAGGAGACCAAGGCCACAAATTTCTGGTGAGGAACAATTTGGGAGTAATTACTGCATTTCCGTTAACCGTTCTCAGTGGAGATGTGCCTTTGCCAGAAACTAAAGATAGTCAACTCCTTTGGGAATATAAATGAGAACTTTTATGATTTTAGGATTCATTTATTTACAAAGAATTTTCACAACTGTAAGTTCATTTAACCCTCACAATAATTCTTGAGATAGATAGCATTTTTCCTATCTTATTGCATTTGAGAGTGGCTCAGAAGAAAATGACCAAGCGAGAATTCAAACCCAAACACATTAACTTCAAATTGAAAGTCAAGTTCAATGATTCCTCCCTTGTAATAGTGGGCTCTGTAGCCTATGGGCTTCTTTCCTCTCATATTCAGTCTGGAATTAGGAGGAGAGTGGCTACTAAACACTTATGAAAGCATAGCTGGGCTTCTGTTTCTCAGAAAGAGATTTTTTTTTCCTTCCTACAAAAACACCTGAATGCATGCAGGGACTCTGTGTGTGTGTGTGTGTGTGTGTGTGTGTGTGTGTGTGTGTGTGTGTGATAGTTATGACATAGTAACAGTTGGCACATACTTAGGGCCCAAAATCTATTCTTAACCATAAGAATGAGTGGGAGAAGCCTTCTGAAACCTGCTCCATTAAGACTGGCAAATATAGATAAGAGTCACAGAATTAAGGGGAGGAGATAGCATTTTATTCATTTTTTTTTTATAACTCATTCATTCAGTTACTCATTCTTTAAAACAGTGTGTACCTACTACGTAGCAAGAGTTGTGTGAATTCTGTGAGTATATAGTTGAAAACACAGGTTTGTTGTTTTTTCTCTCAAAAGCTGCTAACCTAGTGAGCAGGATAGATAAAACAGTGTGTGTCAAATACTGTAATGGAAGTGAGTGCTGAGTACTATGGGGGCACAGAGGAGGGGTATCAAACCCAAATTTAAGGAGGCAAGCAGATTAGGTTTGTAGGATGTCATACATAAGCAGACACCTAAGACAATCGAAACAAGTAAAAGGGGACATGGACAGTGCAGCCGCAGAACATTTGGAAGGCAGTAAAAGAGAGGACTCGAAAAAGACCTGGAGAAGAGAAAGGATGACAAATTTGGGGAACTATTATCAGGAAAATTAGAATGGCTGAAATGTACACTTCAAAAGGGGAAGAGGTTCAGGATAAGGCCAGAGAAATTAGCAGGAAAGAATCATGCAGAAGCTTGGAAGCCATACTAAACAATTTGTATTTTATCCAAAAGGAAAAGGAGAGCCATAGAAGGATTTGACCAGAAGATTGAGTGTCATATTAAAAACTATCGCTATAGGTGAAGAATGGATAGTAGCATGTGTTTGCAGTGAGCGGAGAGAATATTGGCAGGGCAAGGATGGAGAGATGGATGCAAGGCCAGAAGCAAGACTAGTTGGGAAGTGGTCACAGTCGTTTAGGTAAGAGATTATGGAAATACATCTAAGAGAGATAATGGAGTCGGAGAGAACTGTATCAATTTAAGTCTCCTTCAGCGTCAGAACCTAAAAGATGTGGTAATTTTGATGTGAGCTAATTTTGGTAAGACTGTAGAAAATGAGGAAAATGAAGGAGCTAAAAAACCTCTCTCTAAATGTATGGCTTGGACAGCTGAGTGTATGGTTGTGGTATTTACTGAGATAGGGGACATAGAAGGAGCAACAGATCTGAGAAGTTTTTAACACACTGAGTATAAAGTACCAATGGGTCATCCATTTGGAGAAATGCAGGAGGCAGTTATTTTGGACAGAGATGGAAATTCATGGACCATTAACATAGGAGAGAATGAGATTGCATAAAAAGAAATGAGATGAAAAAGAAAAGTTGAGAAAAGAGGACACAAGAATGAAGAGGAGAGAAAGAGAGGAGAGAGGAGGGAAAGAAAAGAGGGAAGGGAAGAGAACAGGGCGGAGGACAGGCCATACAGAACATTGACAATTAAGGCAATGGCAGGCAAAGAGTGTCCCCAAAAAGACATCAAAGAACAACCAGAGTTATAGAAGGAAAATATGAAAAAGTGGGACCATGGGGCCTAAGGGAAGAGAAGGTTAAGTGTTGAAAAACCATCCACTGAATTTAGTAATAAGGAGGATTTTGATGATGTGACCAGTAGCAAGGTCAGTGAGTGGTGGGAACAGAATCTAGACTGCAGTGGATTGAGGAATAAATGGAAAGTAAGGAAGTGCAGAAGTGGCTAACTGAATTGCTCCGACGCCGAAGCTTTGCTATGGGTGGGGTGAAAGGCCATTGTGGTAAAGACTCAGGCAAATTCATTAGAGAATGATAACCCATAAAATCCATCCTGGAGAGTTCACAGAATGAAGACAAAACAAGTTCTAGGGACAAATGAACAGAATCAGAGACTGAATAATGTGGCCAAAGATTCTGTATACTGGGTAGAGTGGAAAAACAGAACAAGGAATTGAACATTTAAATTTAATATTTTATAGGTAAAGCAATTCCAGTCTTTGTAATACGACCATGGGAAGGAACGGTAAACGTGCAATGGAGACCAAGGTCCCTGACGATGTGATCAAAGGATAAATACGTCACTTTGTTGAATGGTTCACTCATGCAAATGTGGATGGCCTCCAAGTTGACAGTAATTCGTAAGGAAGAAGTAAAATGACACAGATACCAAAATCTGTAACAAAATAGGAGTAATCTGAGTTTGGTAGTTAGCAGGATAGGCTTTGACATACGACAGTTTCTGATTTTTCCCCAGTACTAATTACAGCATAATTACAAAAACTAGGAATTAGTTCCCATCAATATGGGAAGGGTTAAGGCAACTATGGTACACACCCACTGGAATATTACATAACCATTAAAATTATGTTCATGAAAAGCTTATAAATTTTTAAAGAACAGAATAAGAAATTGTATATGGCATATTTATAACCAACCGCAAAAATGCAGATTGTCGCTTTTTTTAAAATCTGGAAAGATGTGCTCCAAAATGTTAACAGAAGCTGTATTTTGTTGTTGGGAACCGAAGAATTTATTTATTTAAAAATTATTTCTCTGCCAAATTTATATAATCATGCATTTCTTACATAAGTAATGAAAATATTAGATAGTTTTGTGAACTATTGCTGAATCTCCTGGGAAAGAGAGTAATCCAGGAGGAAAAACCAAAAGGTTGACAAACTTTAAGAAGCGGAAGACAGCTGCCCCTAAGAGGCACCGCTGCTCTGATTGCTCAGATTCCCACCCCTTCCACTCACATAGGACCCTGAGAATCAAGGCACAAACCTGTAACGACAAGCTCCTGGTGCCCACTCCTAAAAATAATCTACAGCCCACAAGAAATTCTTACTGCCTAGCATTGTTTATATTCTACCGCTGGATTTAGCCTTCCTAAGCAGTTGAAGTAAAGAAAGCAAGATTTTGTCTCATTTATCCCTGAATTTTTGTCCCTTAGCATTGGGCACATAGAGATCCACTTAAAAAATGCTTACTGAATCATAGTGAAGCTAGAAATACTGTTTCCTAACAAATGGTCAATAATAGAAAATCACTATTACACGATAAAAGACTGATCAGCTTACATTCCTCTAGAAGCCAACTCTGAAACAAGAATTAAGGACAAGTGGTTTATTTGGGGATTGAAGGAAACAGCAATAGGAGAGTGGGAAAAGCAGGACAGGGAATGTAAGGCTATAAACACAGGAAGGATATATATCAATAAAATTATCACCTAGGTAACTGAAGCTATCTCCACTGGGAACATTAGAATCCAACACACCTAAAATTGGTCCACCCTAGGGGTGAATGAATTGAAGTATTTTTGTGCCAACTCCTGTCTGTATTTAACAGAGGAGTGCTGCGGGTCGTAGGAGAGGGTGAGGAGTGCTGATTTTTCTGGCACTTCTGGCCTGCTACATGTAAAGGAAAATTGGGCTCCAGTAGCCACAGAAAGGCCTCAAAGAAATAGAAATACTGGACGTTGATGTTCTAGCTAGATTGCACTGAAATGGTAAGATGACAGTTACGAGTGGGGAACTGACAGAGTCGCTACATTTGCCTCCTGCCATGAGCAGATCCATTCATGGCTTGCTACAGATTCATCAAGACGGTGGCCATAGTTGTGAGCTGAGGGATAGACATCAATGCAGCATAGTTAAATGACAGGCTACCTGTTTCGGGCTCTCTACACCTACTAAGGCTTAATGCCAAATTGGCTGCTGTGTCTACCTGACCTCAGGACTTTTTGTGCCTGGCAATACTTGGCTCCAGTCACTTGATGTCCTATGAGTAGGCACACAGTCTCCTACAACCCAGGAGCTTGCCAGCAGCTCCTGGCTCCAGAGGCAATGCACTGCAAGTCTTCTAATGGAGTTTGTCGGAGGCTCCTTGTGGTGCCATTATATTTACAGTAGACCATGGCTACTTCCAGCACTGGGTGGGTTCTGTCAATTCAGATCGTCCAATGAGAAGGTCCCTTGTACCAAAGCGTGAACCAGCTGCAGAGTCCTCTACTGCTCTTTATCCTACTTAAAACTGTCAGTCTATCAAGTCATGTGACAACCTGGGCAGAGCAGGGGTAGTGTGTAGTCCGTAGTATGTCTCTAAAAGCTGAAGAGGACCACGCAGTGTTGTGAAAGGTGCAATAACTTGTCCTTTGCTTTCCAGTTAGAATCTTGTCTTTCATCTATCCCATTGTAAGCCCTTCTGTGTCTATGCCATGCCACCTGCCTGGGGTCTTTCCTCTGTCCACAGCATGTCAGACCTTAATCCAAGGAGTCTCCATCCTGACTGTCCAAAGCCACCACACACACCTCTGTCTGTGCCTTGCAGCCTATCCCCATCTGTACTGCTTGCTTCCATAGCTTCCTGTATCCAGTACCTGAGCTGCCTACATCCTGTATCCAAGTCTTTTTGTCTGTTCAGCTGACCTACTGACCTTGCCATGGGGTTTCCCTCTCCAGGGCACCAAGCATCTGGTGTGTCCTTTCCAGGGCATGCAGTGTCTGTAGACAGTCTAGCTTATGGCCTATTTTGAGTTTGCTAAGCTGCTACTGGCCAATATTCTGGTAACGTTCTTTTCAGGCTTTTGCCTAGAATGCTGCTGGATTTCCACAGTTCTGAGTTGACAGAGTCTCCTGAGCTACATTAACTTATGGCAGTAAAACAGGGTCATCATAGCTAGAAAGAAGGTGCGCAAATGGAAGCTTTGCTGTGTCTCCCACCTCTTAAACCCAGATATCAAAAAGGGCAAAATAAACTAAAAAATGATTATCTCAAGCTATAAATACTTCTTTGTTTGTCCTATATATCTCACCCCTAAGAATCACTAATGCTACAATAAATGATCATTTTCTTCAAAAGGTCAACTTTAAAGAACCTGAAGCTTTTCAATTGTAAGAGTCCATTTTTCTGGATTGTGTGTGTCAACTTTTTTTCCTATTTGCAAATTTGTCTTCTTTGGGCGTTAATTTTTGCCCACTTCCCCTCCTTCTTTCTTTCCTCCCTCCCTCCTTCCCTCTCCCCCTCCCTCCGTCCCCTCCGTCCTTCCTTCTTTCCTTTTCTTTCTTCCTTGAAAACTATTTTTGCTTGATGTAACTAAACCTAAGTTTGTCAAGAAAAGAATAAAACCTCAAAAAAAAAGTGACAATTCATGCCTCCTCCCACTTTATATTTTATAATGATCACCAGAGAGAAGACACATGAAGTCATTTCCTTTGGGTTACCTGGTGGGTAGGTGCCCAGTGAGATCCTTTTGCGTGGGATAGGGTTCTACCTAAATTCTCAGAAGCCATTCAGTCGTCTGGCTTCCTATTTGGATCTGGTTGGAGCCAGCAATTCTCTCTTTTTAAACCTCTCTGGAGTTTATCCTGTGCCACAGTGTGATTAAGGCTGGGAAAGCAGAGCCTTGACAGCCATCTCTGTGGGCTCATTCTCTAAGTTTCCCAGCACAAACGTGACTCCCAAGGGACATGTTTTCCAAAGGAACCAAGGGGAAAGTTGGGCAATTAACCCAAGTCTGATGGATATCTTTAACAGGAAATTATAAGCCCAGCTCCCCACCCCCTAGGGTTCTCTCCTTGGCTAGTTATACTCTTCGGTTGATAGATCTGGGACTGGTAGACAGAAGTGAGAGTCTGAGCTCGTAGCTTTTCTTTTGTATGCTCAGGAAATGTCTAGGATGTTGGAAGCTGATACTTAAGTCCCCAAAAGAGAATCTCCGGACACACTTACCCGTCAAACACTGGGTCATAAATGCAGGTAAGAACAGTGTTAAGAATGGAATGGATGTTTTCCTCAGCAATATATGTTTATCTGTTTTTATGGGTATAGAAGAGGAAGAATTAGAAAGCTGATTTTGTCATGGAGGAGAAAGAGACACCGAGTCATGCAAGAATGAAGATACAGAGGCAGAGACAGTGAGATGGGAGGAAGGAGAAAAACATAGAAAGATAAAGTGAAGGGATAGACAGGAAGACAGAAAGGGGCTAAAAGAAAGAAAAGTGACCTAACATGTAAAGACAGAGATACATGGAAGCAGAGTCTTTCAGGAGGCATTTCCACTTGCTTTGGATCCTGACATGGAAAACTAGGTCTGGAAAGCCCAGATGTAAGCATTCCGAAACTGTTTAGTGGGGTAAGCCAGCAGTTTCAGGAAGGCCTCTTACACTTCCAAAATATCCCCCTCACTGCAGTGGGGAGAATGAATTAACATAATCCAGATTTTCTTAGGGATCTTTTACTCAATTGAAATAAATCAAAATGTATATTGATGAGTTTTCTTTAAGGAATACAATACCGTTCTTTGCGTCCTTTTATTTGAAAAGTTCACCTCTCCTCTGAAATTTAACAATGGGTATTGAAGTCAACTCTTCTAAAGGTTGCTATGCCATGGTTGATGATTTGGAGAGCTCACCACACAGCATCCTTAGGGCAATAACATGGCTGAGACATCATATTCCATGCGCTGGTCCTCAGTGCCCTAGACACGAGAATTCTCTCTCCTCAGTGAACCTAGACAAACTGGCTCTCATACACATTCCCTCATCAACAATTTTTCTAATTCCCTTATGTGACAATATATAAGGAAGATATGAGAAACAGATTAAGTTTCCCAGTTTCTGAAATAAAACATACATATTTTCATATGACTGCTAAAAATGATTATTTCAAAGTCCTTAATCCTCTCAACCATTCTTCATCCCCAGCAGACACGGGGCAGCATGAGGCCTGAGAACCACAGCAGTGTGTCCCACTTCCTCCTGCGGGGGCTCCCCATCAGGCCCGAGCATCAGGGCATGTTCTTCGTCCTGTTCCTGGGCATGTACCTGACCACGGTGCTGGGGAACCTGCTCCTCATCCTGCTCATCAGGCTGGACGCTCGCCTGCACACGCCCATGTACTTCTTCCTCAGCCACTTGGCCTTCTCTGACGTCTCCTTTTCATCTGTCACCGTCCCTAAGATGTTGATGGACATGCAGACTAAGTACAAATCCATCCCCTATGCAGGGTGCATTTCACAGATGTATTTTTTCATATTTTTCACTGACCTGGACAGCTTCCTTATTACATCAATGGCATATGACCGATATGTTGCCATCTGTCACCCGCTTCACTACACCACCATCATGAGGGAAGAGCTGTGTGCTTTACTAGTGGCTGTGTCCTGGATCCTGTCTTGTGTCAGCTCCCTGACCCACACCCTCCTCCTGACCCAGGTATCCTTCTGTGCTGCTAACACCATCCCCCATTTCTTCTGTGACCTTGGTGCCCTGCTCAAGCTGTCCTGCTCAGACATCTTTCTCAATGAGTTGGTCATGTTCACAGTAGGGGTGGTGGTCATTACCCTGCCATTTATATGCATCCTGGTATCTTATGGCTACATTGGGGTCAACATCCTGAGGGTCCCTTCAACCAAGGGCATCTGCAAAGCATTGTCCACATGTGGGTCCCACCTTTCTGTGGTGTCCCTGTACTATGGGGCAATATTTGGGCAGTACCTTCTCCCTACGTTAAGCAGTTTCATCGACAAGGACATTATTGTGGCTCTCATGTACACAGTGGTCACACCCATGCTGAACCCCTTTATCTACAGCTTTAGGAACAGGGACATGAAAGAGGCTCTTGGGAAGCTTTTCCGTAGGGCAACATTTTTCTCACACTGATATATCTGTGATGTTTATTTAAATCAGAAGCTCCCTTTTGTTAATCTCACAGATTTGATTTTTCCATTTAAATATGTCTTAAAACTTTAATGTCTCCTAAGAGATGAATGATGGCATGTTGGTAAATATCTATTGACCAGAATTTCATTCTCTTATCAATAATGCTCTCCTTTATAAATAAATTTCATTAGCCAATGCTAATATAATTTTATTACTTATTTCTATGACTCAAGGGCATAAATGATGCAATAATATATAGTTTCGTTATCTCTTATTTCAGGATATTTTTGAAAACCCTTATATTTTGGGACTGTAATCTCAGGCTTTTTAACACACCCCAGAATCTGAAGAATTAGCTATATTATTTCAGTACACTCGCTTATGCAGACTAAATGGGCTTTCTTTTCATCTT
The DNA here is from genome assembly GCF_036562045.2 of Rhinolophus sinicus. Taxonomy (NCBI): domain Eukaryota; kingdom Metazoa; phylum Chordata; class Mammalia; order Chiroptera; family Rhinolophidae; genus Rhinolophus; species Rhinolophus sinicus. The sequence continues at coordinate 178,295,413 of NC_133754.1, forward strand.
CTTGTGTCTATTGAAATCAAAGAATCCAAACTACATGTCTCTTAAGTAACAGGAAATGTATGACTCTCTGCCCATGATATAAAATGTCACAACAGCTCTGAAGATGAAGGCCTGGAGGAGACCGAGACTGGCATTGGGTCTCCTCCCACCCCCTTTGCCGACACTGTGTAGTTGATATGTCTTAGCCCCCATACAGAATCATTATAAAAACATGCTTCATGCTGGCCTCCTTTGTAAATACAACCAAATTATAGTGGACACTCTCTGATCGCATAATTGCTTTCCTATAAATGCCACTCCTGTTTCAGCACTGACTATCCTTCATCGACATCTGTCTTGCCTGGTGAAGAATGAAGCAAAACTTCTCAAACTTTAGTGTGCACAAGAGTTCCCAGAACTCGTGAAAACACAGATTCCTGGAATCTACCACCATGGACTCCGATTCAGTAGTTCTGGGACGGGACCCCAAACTTGGCACGAACGATGCTTTCACGTGATGCTGCTGCTGCAGATCTGTGAACTGAGTTTTGAAGAGACTGGTGTAAGGAATTACATCATGGAGGTCATGGGAGACACATTTATAACACCTCACATGAATTCTGTGAGAGGGGAGAGTGAAGCAAGAGAATGCTGAAATTGTTTTAGCAATAGAGAAGTCTGTGGTTCATGATGATATTTTCAGATTGATTCTGGCTGCAGTAAATTCCTTTTTTTCAATCTCTAACACCAGAGGTTCTTCTCTGACTTTCTTTTCTCTTTCAAAAATAACGTACGTATATCAGATACTACATATCATGCTTTGTGTCATCACCCGAGACTACATAGTTCAATGAAAATGAAGCCAAAGCTTTGAAAGAATTACATCCTATGTCCATTGGTGGCTTCTTGTTTCCATTAAGCCTGCTGGGATTGCAGTGTGACTTGTAATTTTGCTAATGACACTCAAAAACATATTTTACTATTTTAACTAACCATTGTTTCACACATGATGCCCAATAAAATGTAAATTTGTTATAAAGCACTGGTTGATATCAGAGTATATCTACATCCACAAAGGGACACTTGAGTTCCTGACAGGACATTAAACGATTTTGTTATATGATGTCACTCATGTCTAAAAGTCCTCATTTGAGTTGCCCTATTTCTTGACACAGCCCGTAAGACAGCATTTGTCTTGAATCCAATCCATATTGTTGTTATTATGGTCAAGTTTTCACCCTCATCTTTTCACCTCTTTTTTTGTGTGTGTCTGCCATATGCAAAATGTAATATATTTGCCCAACTTTATAAATATAAAACTAATTAGTAGGTAACCAGCAAGTAGAGTGACGTTTCAGGCAGTAGTATTGCCCAAATTCTAGTCTGTTTGGGGTGTGAATATTGAAATCAAAACATCTGATGGAGTGATATTTGATACATGTGTCAGATATTATAATATCAATTTTCCTTTATTACTCATTTATTTCATTCAGTAAGTTAGGACTTAGGCTACAAGTAATTGAAAACAATCTGGCTTTGTTGCCTCACTTTCCACAGGGTTCCACTTTGACTTCCACTCTTCATGTGTTTTCAAAGTTAGGTTCTTGTCTTTTTAAAGGAGCAAGACACTGGCACACAGATATTAAGACAGTGGAGTCCATCAAAATCCATTCTTTTGGAGATATTGAAGTTGCCTTGATCAGATAACTGACAGAAAATTTAAGGAGTAGTATATTTTTAAATAAAGATTCACAGTGAATCTTTGGGTCAATTCAATGAGATTGACCAAAACTTTTAAGTTTTGTTGGATATTGTATGTACTCTATATATTGGTATACATAGAAGTAGGAATGCAAATATTATAATTATTATACAAAAAGAAGGCTATGAAATACTATATAAACTAAATCCCATTAATGTAAACATAAAATTTTATGACGAAAAATCATTTTAGGAGGATAAAATAACTCATGGAAGGGTGAAGTCCTTTGACATTATCCTTTGTTTTCACATCTACATTATTTGGAATCCATCACGCAGCAGAATTAATTTTATAAGCACAAAACCAAAGAGGAATACCCACTGGGGAGAAAAACCGTTCTTCAATCTCAAGCTATGACCCAACTAGGGGAAACAGAAATCTGGTAGGGAAGGGCCAGTAGGACGTCTTTCCACATCTCCTTTGGGATGCACTCATAGGGCATCCACCCTGACGTTCTTCCAGAGGACAGTGTTTCCTCAGAGTGAGCCCTCAGAACCATCTGCCTGGAGATACCTGGTCCCACGTCTCATGAAGGAGCATCTCTGGCGGTAGAGCTGCGATCTGCATCTTTAACAAGCTCCCCAGGTGATTCTGATGAACTCTAAAGTTGATGGACCACTGCCCTAGGGCATCTGTCTTGGAGGGAGTGAGAAGTACACTGAGCAATTAATACATGTTTAATGCACGTCTCTAACCTAGAGTTTGGTGCCCTGTCCCCTTTGGGTCCTTTCCCTAGGGGTAGAGTGGAGTCTTCACTTCTCCATTTCTGAAGGTGGTGGATGAGAAGAGTAAGCTCCAGGCTCTTGGCTTCTCTCTGATGTCAGTGAGAGGTTCAGGGCCACACACCTTGTAGGATGAATCTGGTGTCTGCGTGTCTACAGAGATGCTGAGAAACCAGTCCACACTCCCTGAGGCTTGATGACTTCAGCATAATGTTCAGAGCAGAACTGTACATCCTTCTTCAGGAACAGGTGTGTGTGTGTGTGTGTGTGTGTGTCTGTGCGTGTGTGTGTGTGTGTGTGTGTGTGTACAGAGCGGAGCTCATCACCTCCCTGTGCTCTTGCTGAAGTCACCTCTCATTACTAGCTCCTAAGGACAGGGACACTGCAATCACCACTGGCCAATGACTCTCACACTTTAACCCCGAGCCTTGGGGAGATGAGGAATAAGCCGCCTGGCTGCTCGGTGATGTCCTGCCTGTAATCCCTAGAACAGTCCCATACCCTCATCAAAGGCATCAAGCCTCGGGCCAAGGAAACATTTACTAACTCAGTTGCGTTTGCCTGAGCTCCGCTGACACATCACACTGAGTTCTTCACTAGAGACCTTTGCATTATTAATTGAACAAAAGCAATGTCACCTCAGATAGGACATCTCCTAGGTTCAATGGTTGTTGATTGTGCTTTTTTCACTGTCCTTTCATCCCCAGCAGACACGGGGCAGCATGAGGCCTGAGAACCAGAGCAGCGTGTCCCACTTCCTCCTGCGGGGGCTCCCCATCCAGCCCGAGCATCAGGGCGTGTTCTTCGTCCTGTTCCTGGGCATGTACCTGACCACGGTGCTGGGGAACCTGCTCCTCATCCTGCTCATCAGGCTGGACGCTCGCCTGCACACGCCCATGTACTTCTTCCTCAGCCACTTGGCCTTCTCTGACATCTGCTTCTCATCTGTCACCGTCCCTAAGATGCTCGTGAACATGCTGACTCAGGACCAATCCATCCCCTATGCAGGGTGTGTAACACAGATGTATTTTTTCATAATTTTTGCTGCTTTGGACAATTTTCTTCTCACCTCAATGGCATATGATCGGTACGTTGCCATCTGTCATCCCCTCCATTACATGACCATCATGAGAGAGGGACTGTGTATCTTACTAGTAAGCGGGTCCTGGCTCCTCTCCTGTGCCAGTGCCCTGTCCCACACCCTTCTCCTGGCCCAGCTGTCCTTTTGTGATGACAACACCATCCCCCATTTCTTCTGTGACCTTGGTGCCCTGCTCAAGTTGCCCTGCTCAGACACCTCCCTCAATGAGCTGCTCATTTTCACATTAGGATTGGCCAGCATCACTTTCCCACTAATATTCATCTTGATCTCTTATGGCCGCATTGGGGCCACCATCCTGAAGGTTCCATCTACCAAGGGCTTCTGCAAAGCCTTTTCCACATGTGGCTCCCACCTCACTGTGGTGTCTCTGTACTATGGGACAATTATTTGGGTCTATTTTTTACCCTCATCCAACACCTCCAGTGACAACACCATAATTGCTTCTGTGATGTACACAGTGGTCACTCCAATGCTGAACCCTTTCATTTATAGCCTGAGGAACAGAGACATGAAGGGGGCCCTGGAGAAACTCATCAACAGAGGAACAATCTTGTGTCATGACGTTCACTCATCTTTATGACAGACACGTTTGTCACCAGGTGCTAGCCACTTAATTTTGTGCCCAGCATGGAAGAAGTGCTCAGTAATATTTGATAACTTAAATCATACTGTGTTATAGTCATTCTCTCTTCTCCTTGTAATTTTTAGTATAAAATATGAGTTCTGAAATGATATTATTCTTTATTGCTCTTGTCTATTACATTAAGAAACTACAGAGTCAGTACAATTTATCTCTCCTTTTTTCCTGGTAAATAATTATTTCTCTTGAAAAACAGGTTTTTGGGGTAAAATTGATATATAAACTATATATTTAAAGTGTACAACTTGATGTTTTGATATGTATACGGGGTGAAATGATCACCACAATCAAGCTAATTAATAATAAATCCAATCACCTCCACATAGTGACAATTTTATTTTACTGTGTGTGTGTGTGTGTGTGTGTGTGTGTGTGTGTGGTGAGAAGACTTCAGTTAGGATCCATCCTCTTAGCAAATATCAAGTATACAGAATAGTATTTGTTAACTACAGTCATCATTCCCAATTAGTGCTCTTCTCATAGTTTCTGCTAGTGGTAATGCTGGTGGATATGGTAGGAAACTCTATAGTGCCTTTTATTGCTTCAGAAAATTACCCACTGCTGTGAGTTCAGCTGCTCTACTTATAGACTCAACGCTTGTTCTGGGTTTAGGGACATTGATCACTCTTACAGACTATTGTAACCTTCATTAGCAGTTCATTCTCTGACCAATCGTCTCTGAAGCTTTCTGACTATGTTTGAGTTTCAGTCAAGACACAGGCTCAATCCAGATACAGAAAGAGAAAGACAAAGAAAGCATCCACAGTGGAGACTTTCGCTGCCCCCAATGAATTTTGTGACTTTCTCATTCAATATTTTCATCATCTGTCTTCCTGAAAATCATTTCTTCTCATCTTAGTGACCCCAGGTAGGATCATGAGCCCAAGTAATCTAACTTCTTTGTCGTCCTGTGAAGAGCCACATTGTTCTCTTTCTTCAGGCTGTACTTAATTAAAGAAAAACAGGATCACAAACATTTCAGAGATTCAGCACCACGTAGCTGTTAGAAGTATCTGTGAAAGCTAGATCCCAATTGCAAGCTGTATCTGGTGGAGCGTGTGACCTCAGGCAATTACTTAACATCCCTGACCTCAATTTCTTCTTCCGTGTAAAATGAAAAACTATAAGACATCTAATATATTTTTACTTTGAAATAAATGAAATGCCAAATTTTTCTTAGCAATAAAACTGACCAAGAAATTAAAATACTGGTTTTCCTTACCTATGCATCCTGGGTGAATTGTGGAGCAGAACTTGCACAGACACACCTGAGTTATGGTGACTATGGGAGACTGCCATGTAGATAATAACCCCATTCAAAGAAAAGCAGCTGTCCTAGGTACAGCAACACATCTTCACTGGCTTAAACTAGAACCAAACGACCGTGGAGCAATGGATGAGTGAGTTGGTAGGTGGGCAGATACAAACAGATGAGAGGAGTAGCTTATTCCTACCTGTTTAATGTTCATTCAGAGTGGGCCCTGACCTACAGCTCATGAGGCTGCCTTTGAGCATCCCCGCTTTCATTGTGGAAGGACAAAGATTGCCCCCACTCCCACCCTGCTCGATGAAGCTTCAGGCCTCAAGTCACTTTGTCGCAGGCTCAGTCTCAACCCGGAGCCAGAACAAAGCCGAATAGGGCAGGACCCTTTCTTTCTGGTCTAGACAAAGCCTGCCTTGGTTGGCCTACACACCATGAGTACCTGGCTCAGTTTCTCTGCGCTGCAGTTCTGTCGTATGGATCCCTGAGCACCTGCCTGGCCCTGTCTGGTCCATCCTCGAAAAAGGCAGCGCTGTCACTCATATTTTTGCCATGGGTTGGTGACATTGCTCTGAATGGAGCTTTCTCAAGAAATGTCAAGCCCTCCTGCCTATGGGAAGTGTTTTATCACCACCTAACCTGCTAGAATTGCTTGCCTTAGTTGTGGACAACGAAAGCAAACTGGTAGGTGCCATGTTGATTTGCATACGTATATAGAACTTCTGAAATTGCTTTAGAAGTATGTACTTTATTTGGGGTATTTCTCCTCAGCCATGCCAGGGCTGGCTCATGACCTTCCCTAGTGAAGCATCTCTCTGGGTTAGGAGAAAGTTTGCTACATATAGTTTACAATTACTTCTGGAAGCTACTAAGCATTGACACTTCAATTGACCAGTTTGTATCCTTCTCAGTGTTAGAGGTAACAATTCTTTATAAACATATATATATATACACACACACACACACACACACACACACACACACACACACATATACATAACTATATATATTTATATTAGTTATGGTACGTGGAGTGCAGCATAGGGAATAGTCAATAGAATTGTAATAATGATATATGATGTCAGAGAGGTAGTAAATGGGGGATGGGCGTTATCACTTTGTGAGGGGTGTAAATGTCTAACTATTACATTTTTTGTACAGCTGAAATTAAAAAACAAAAGAAAACAAAACACAATGAAAAAAATGTAACAACAGACAGACCTTTCTCAGAGGAGACAACTCATAACATTACAGAATCATGAGCTTCAGTATTTATATTTTATCTCTGGATTTTATATATACGTATATATATTTTCTATATATTATACATATTATATATGTTCATAAATTATATATAAGTAAATTGTATATATTATATATACATATATCAAGTTTCAACTCTGATGTTAATTTTATGAGTAAAAAGTGATCTTATTTTGTGACAGAATGTGGATGAGAGGAAATACTAAAGACTTAGAATCACTTAGATTTTGAAAGAAAAAGAAAAAAAAACCCTGCAAGTGTTGTACTGATTATTATCTTTGAATCCAAGAGGGTTTTTCTGAGGAAGAAGCTATAAATGAAATCAGGAACTCAAGTGTACATAAATTTTAATTTTTGTCATTAGGATAGAAAGGTTGGAATTATCCCAGAAAAACAGTGAGACATTCCTTATATTATAGACTCTGTTGTTGAATAGCCACTTAACAAGTCACCTAATCTCTGTCAGACATCAGTGTGCCTAGTGCTGGTCAGACAGAGCTGGATAAACACTGGACATCCATGCTACAGAAGGGAACATTCTAGTAGTTTAGAGACAGGTGAACTAAAAAGTACGTATGAGTAGTAAAAAGTGCTTCAATATACTACTCCTAATAATCACCAGGCTTCTGCATGATTGCTGTGTATTAGGCACTATATTAAGAGCTTTACCTGTATCATCTCTTTTAATCCTCATAATAATCCTATGAAGCATGTACTGTTGTGATCTGTATTTCTCAGTTGAGGAAACTGAGGCTTGGAAACAATGACATAATTATAATACATGGTAGTAGCTTAATGGAGGATTTATTACTAGTTAACGCTGCCTGGATGTCAGCAAGAGCTTTACAGGGGAAATCGTTCTTCAGCGGGTTATCTTTCTTTTATTTCAGGAGATTTTGGAAAACTCTTATATTTTGGGATTGTAATCTCAGGCTTTAACACACCTCAGAATCTAAAGAATTAGCTATATTATTTCAGTACACTCGCTTATGCAAACTAAATGGGCTTTCTTTTCATTTTCCTGTTTCTATTGAAATGAAAGAATCCAAACTACTTGTCCCTTAAGTAACAGGAATTGTATGACTTTCTGCCTGTGGTACAAATTGTCAAAACAGGTCTGAAGATGAAGGTCCTGGATGAGACCAAGACTGGCCAGGGGTCTCCTCCCACCCCCCTTTGCCAACACTGTGTGGTTGATATATCTTAACTCCCATACAAAAAAATTATGAAAGCATGCTTCATGCTGACCTCCTTCATAAATATAACCAAATTATAATGGATACCCTCTGAACATGTAATTGCCTTTCTACAAATTACACTCCTGTTTCAGTACTGACTATCCTTCATGGACATATGTCTTGCCTGGTGAAGCATGAAGCAAAGCTTCTGAAACTTTAGTGTGCATAAGAGTTCCCAGAGAACTTGTGTCTGGAGTCTACCACCATGGACTCCGATTCAGTAGTTCTGGGATCGGACCCCAAACTTTGCACGAACGATGCTCCCATGTGTTACTGGTGCTGCAGATCTGTGAACTGTGCTTTGAAGACACTGGTGTAAAGAATTACATCATGGAGGTCGTGGGAGGCACATTTATAACACCTCACATGAATTCTGCGAGAGGGGAGAGTGAAGCAAGAGAATGCTGAAGTTATTTTAGTAATAAAGAAATCTGTGGTTCATGTTGATATTTTCAGATTGATTCTGGCTGCAGTAAATTCCTTTTTTCAATCTCTAATACCAGAGGTTGTTCCCTGACTTTCTTTTCTCTTTCAAAAATAACGTACGTATATCAGATACTACATATCATGCTTTGTGTCATCACCCGAGACTACATAGTTCAATGAAAATGAAGCCACAGCTCTGAATGAATTACATCCTATGTCCATTGGTGGCTTATTGTTTCCATCAAGCCTGGTATGATTTCACTGTGACTTGTAATTTTGCTAATGTCACTCAAAAACATATTTTCCTATTTTAACTAACAATTGTTTCACACAAGATGCACAATAAAAAATAAATTTGTAATAAAGCACTGGTTGATTTCAGAGTATCTGTATATCCAGAAAGGAACACTTGAGTTCCTGACAGGACATTAAACGATTTTGTTATATGATGTCACTCATGTCTAAAAGTCCTCATTTGATTTGCCATGTTTCTTGACACAGCCCATAAGATAGCATTTGTCTTGGATCCAATCCATATTATTGTCATTAAGGTCATCAAGTTTTTACTCCCATCCTTTCTACTCTTTTTTGGCATCTGCCCTATGCAAAGTGCCACATGTTTGTCCAACTTAATAAGTATAAAACTAATTAGTACATAACCAGCAGGTAGAGTGAAATTTCAGGCTGTGGTGGTGCCGCAATTCTTGTCAGTTTTAGGTGTGAAAATTGAAATAAAAATATTTGAAGGAGTTTGATATTTGATACATGTGTCGAATATTATAATATCAACTTTCTTTTATTACTCATTTATTAATTCCATAAGTTTGACTTGGGCTACGAGTAATTGAAAACAATCTGGGTTTGTTGCCTCGCTTTCCACAGGGTTCCACTTTGACTTCCACTCTTCGTGTATTTTCAAAGTTAGGTTCTTGTCTTTTCAAAGGAGCAAGACACTGGCACGCAGATACTAAGACAACGGAGTCCATTAAAATTGATGCTTTGGGAGACACTGAAGTTGCCTTGACCAGATAAGTGACAGAAAAGTTCAAGGCATAGTACAATCTTTAATAAAGTTTCACAGTGAATCTCCGTGTCATTCAATAAGAGATTGACTAAAATTTTAAAGCAGATCAAAATATTGATATTGCATGTATTCTATATATTGCTGTGCATAGAAGTAGTAATGCAACTATTATTATTATAAATTATTATTGACAATAAGGTTATGGGAGGTTGGCCTGGTGGCTCAGAAGGTTGGAGCTCTGTGCTCCTAACTCCGAAGTCTCCTGGTTCGATTCCCACCTGGGCAGGTGGGCTCTTAACCACACGGTTGCTGGTTGAACTCCTCGAGTTCCCCACAAGAGATGGTGGGCTCCACACCCTGAAATTAAGATTGAACATGACACCTTGAGCTGATCTGCCTCCCAGATGGCTCAGTTGGTTGGAGCGTGGGCTCTCAACCACAAGGTTGCCGGTTTGACTCCCGCAAGGGATGGTGGGCTGTGCCCCCTGCAACTAGCAACAGCAACTGGACCTGGAGCTGAGCTGTGTGCCCTCCACAACTAAGACTGAAAGGATAACAACTTGACTTGGACAAAAGTCCTGGAAGTACACACTGTTCCCCAATAAAGTCCTGTTCCCCTTCCCCAATAAAATCTTTAAAAACAGAAAAGAAAGGCTCTGAAAACTATAAAAAATAAATTCCATTTATGTAAACATAAAATGTTAAGAATAAAAAACCATATTACAAGGATAAATGTAAGAAATGGAGGGGTGAAATACTTTGCCGTTATTCTTTGTTTTCACATTTACATTATTTGGATTTCCATCACGAAGCAGAATTAATTTTATAAGAACAACACCAAAAAGGAATAGCCTTGGGGAGAAAAACCACTCTTCACATCCAAAGCTATGGTCCAACTAGGGGAAACATAAGTCTGGTAGGGAAGGGCCAGTAGGATGTCTTTCCACATCTCCTTTGGGATGCACTCATAGGGCATCCACCCTGACATTCTTCCAAAGGACAGTGTTTCCTCAGAGTGAGCCCTCAGAACCATCTGCCTGGAGATACCTGGTCCCTCATCTCATGAAGGAGCATCTCTGGTGGTAGAGCTGCGACTGCAGCTTTAACAAGCTCCCCAGGTGATTCTGCTAAACACTACAGTTGAGGTACCACTGCCCTAGGGCATCTGTCTTGTAGAGAGTGAGAAGTACACTGAGCAATTAAAATGTGTTTAATTCATGTCTAATATAGAGTTTGGTGCGGTGTCCCCTTGGGTCCTTTCCCTAGAAGTAGAGTGGAGTCTTCACATCTCCATTTCTGAAGGTGGTGGAACGAGAAGAGAAAGCTCCAGGCTCTTGGCTTTTCTCTGATGTCAGTGAGAGGTTTAGGACCACAGACCTTGTAGGATGAATCTGGTTCTGGGTGTCTACAGAGAAGCTGAGAAACCAGTCCCCACTCCCTGAGGCTGGATGACTACAGCATAGAATTCAGAGCAGAATTAGACATCCTTCCTCGGGAACAGGTGTGTGTGTGTGTGTGTGTGTGTGTGTGTGTGTGTGTGTGTACACCGGAGCTCATCACCTCTCTGTGCTCTTGCTGAAGTCACCTTTCATTACTAGCTCCTAAGGACAGGGACACTGCAATCACCACTGGCCAATGACTCTCACACTTTAACCCCAAGCCTTGGGGAGATGAGGAATAAGCCGCCTGGCTGCTCGGTGATGTCCTGCCTGTAATCCCTAGAACAGTCCCGTACCCTCATCAAAGGCATCAAGCCTCGGGCCCAGGAAATATTTACTAACCAGTTGTGTTTGCCTGAGTTCTGCTGACACACACACTGAGTTCTTCACTAGAGATCTTTGCATTATTAATTGAATGAAAGCAATGTCACATCAGACAGGACATCTCCTAGGCTCAACGGTTGTTGATTGTGCTTTTTTCACTGTCCTTTCGTCCCCAGCAGATACAGGGGCAGCATGAGGCCTGAGAACCAGAGCAGCGTGTCCCACTTCCTCCTGCGGGGGCTCCCCATCCGGCCTGAGCAGCAGGGCGTGTTCTTCGTCCTGTTCCTGGGCATGTACCTGACCACAGTGCTGGGGAACCTGCTCCTCATCCTGCTCATCAGGCTGGACGCTCGCCTGCACACGCCCATGTACTTCTTCCTCAGCCACTTGGCCTTCTCTGACATCTGTTTCTCATCTGTCACCGTCCCTAAGATGCTCGTGAACATGCAGACTCAGGACCAATCCATCCCCTATGCAGGGTGTGTAACACAGATGTATTTTTTCATTTTTTTTACTGATTTGGACAATTTCCTTCTCACCTCAATGGCATATGATCGGTATGTTGCCATCTGTCACCCCCTCCATTACATGACCATCATGAGAGAAAGACTGTGCATCCTACTAGTAACCGGGTCCTGGCTCCTCTCCTGTGCCAATGCCCTGTCCCACACCCTTCTCCTGGCCCAGCTGTCCTTTTGTGATGACGACACCATCCCCCATTTCTTCTGTGACCTTGGTGCCCTGCTCAAGTTGTCCTGCTCTGACACCTCCCTCAACGAGCTACTCATTTTCATATTAGGTTTGGCCGGCATTACTCTCCCTCTAATATGCATCTTGATCTCTTATGGCCGCATTGGGGCCACCATCCTGAGGGTTCCATCTACCAAGGGCTTCTGCAAAGCCTTGTCCACCTGTGGCTCCCACCTCACTGTGGTGTCTCTGTACTATGGGACAATTATTTGGCTCTACCTTTTCCCCTCATCCAACACCTCCAGTGACAACAACATAATTGCTTCTGTGATGTACACAGTGGTCACTCCAATGCTGAACCCTTTCATTTATAGCCTGAGGAACAGAGACATGAAGGGGGCCCTGGAGAAACTCATCAACAGAGTAACAGTCTTGTGTCATGACGTTAGCTCATGTTTATGACAGACGCGTTTATCACCAGACGCTAGACTCCAATTTTAGTCCCAGCATGAAGTAAATGCTCAGTAAATGTCTGATAACTTGATTATATTGTTACAGTCACTCTCTTTTTCTTGTAAATCTTTAGCACAAATTATGAATTCTGATGTGATATTATTACTCTTCTCCATTAGATTAACAAACTACACAGTTAGTAGAATTTATGTCTCTCCTTATTTCCCGGGAATTGATTAGTTCTTTTTAAAACAGGTGTATTGGGCTAACATTGACATTTAAACACTGCATATATTTGAAGTGTACAACTTGATGTTTTGATATGTGTACGTGGTGAAATGATCACCACAATTAAGCTAATTAATAATACAGCCATCAAAAAAAATGAGACTTTTAACATTTAAAAAAATTATATATATATATACACACACACACATATATATATGTATATATATATATATATCCATCACATCCACATAGTTACCATTTTATTTTATTTGCGTGTGTATATGGTGAGAAGACTTCAATTAAGACACACCCTCTTAGCCAATATCAAGTACACAGTACAATACTGTTAACTGCAGCCATCGTGCTGTACTTTAGATCTCAAGAACTTATTTATCTGGCAGAACTAAAAGTTTGCACAATCGGCTAAGTGAAATAAATCAGATTAAAAAAGAAAAGTACTGCATGATCTCACTTTCATGTGGAATCCACAATACTGACTTGGTAGTAGCAGAGATAGAATGGTAGTAGCCAGGGGCCAGGGGTTAGGACAAATGGGGTGACACTGGGAATTTATTAGTTTTTATAAATTGTTAGAAGATATTGCCATAAAAAGGTTGCAGAATTAGAAATTTGTGAGCTATCTCCTTTCCTTTTCTCACCTCCCATTTAGTGCTCTTCTCATAGTTTCTGCTGGTGGTGATGGTGGTGGATCAGGAGAGGAAACTCTATAGTATCCTTTATTGCTCCAGAAAATAACCCACTGTTGTGAGTTCAGCTGCTCTAATAGACTCAAAGCATCTTTGGGGTTTTACAGACACTGATCACTCTTACAGACGATCATAACCTTCATTAGCAGTTCATTCTCTGACTAATTGTCTCTGAAGCTTTCTGACTATGTTTGAGTTTCAGTCAAGACACAGGCTCAGTCCAGATACAGAAAGAGAATACAAAGAAAGCATCCATAGTGGAGACTTTCGTTGCCCCTACTGAATATTGTGACTTTCTCATTCATTCTTTTCATTATCTGTCTTACTGAAATTATTTCTTCTCATCTTAGTGACCCCAGGTAGTATCATGAGCCTGAGTAATCTAACTTCGTCATCCAGTGAAGGACCACATAGTTCGTTCTTTAGACTGTACTTAGTTAAGGAGCAAAGAATTACCAATACTGGAGACTTGGCACCCTGAAGGTGTTAGGAGTATTTGTGAAAGCTAGATCCCAATGCCAGCTGTATCTGCCAGAGTGTGTGGCCTCAGGCAATTACTTAACTTCCCTGAACCTCAATTTCTTCTTCCATGTAAATTAAAAAACTATAAGACATCTAATATATTTTTGCTTTGAAATAAATGAAATGCCAAATTTGTCTTAGCATTACAACTGACCAAGAAAATCAAATACTAGTTTTCCTTACCTATGCAACCCGGGTGAATTGTGAAGCAGAACTTGCACAGATACACCTGAGTTATGGTGACTATGGGAGACTGGCATGTAGATAATAACCCCATTCAAAGAAAAGCAGGGGTCCTAGATACAGCAACACATCTTCACTGGCTTAAACTAGAACCAGATGACTACGAAGCAATGGATGAGTGAGTTGGTAGGTGGGCAGATTACAAACAGACAGATGAGTGGAATAGCTTACTCCTACCTGTTTAATGTTCATTCAGAGCAGCCCCTGACCAAGAGCTCATGAGGCTGTCTTTCAGAATTCCAACTTTCATTGTGGAAGGGCAAAGATTGCCCTCACTCCCACCCTGCCCTATAAGCTTCAGGCCTGGAGTCTCTTTGCAGGCTTAGTCTCAACCTAAAGCCAGAAGAAAACCGAATAGGGCAGGACCTTTTCTTGCTGGTCTAGACAAAGCCTGCCTTGGTTGGCCTACACACCCATGAGTACCTGGCTCAGTTTCTCTGCACTGCAGTTCTGTTGTGTGGATCCCTGAGCACCTGCCCGGCCCTGTCTGGTCCATCGTTGAAAAACGTAGTGCTTTCATTCCTGTTTTCAGCCACGGGTTGCTGACATTCCTCTGAGTGGAGTTCTGTCATGAAATGTCAAGCCCACCTGCCTACTGGGAAGTGTTTTATATCACCTAACGTGCTAGATTGGCTTTCCCTGGTTGTGGACAGCTGAAAGCCAACAGGTAGGTGCTATGTTGATTTTCATTCATATATAGAACTTCCGAAAATATTTTGGAAGTACTTTACTTGGGGTACTTTACTTGGGGTATTTCCCTCAGCCATGCCAGGGCTGGCTCATGACCTTCCCCAGTGAAGCATCTCTCTGGGTCAGGACAAATTTGTTACATAGTTTACAAATACTTCCGGAAGCTACTAAGCATTGACACTTCATTTGACCATTTCGTATCCATAACAAAGTTAAAGAAAACATTAATTCTTTATCATATATATATAATATATATATGTGTGTGTGTATTAAATATATATGTTCTTAGGGATGTGGGGTCAGGGTAGGGAATAGTAAATAGAATTGTAATAATGATGTACACTGTCCTAGGGGTAGTAGATTGGAGGACGGGGGTTATCACTTTGTGAGGGATATAAATGCCTAACTATTACATTATTTTGTATAGCTGAAAGTAACAAAACAAAACAAAACACAATGAAAAAAATGTAACAATAGACAGACCTTTCTCAGAAAAGAGGAATCATAAATTACAGAACCTGGAACTTCAATATTCATATTTTAGCTCTGGATTTTATACATACATATATTTTTTCTATACATTGTACATATTATATATATATGTTCATAAATTATATATAAGTGTATATATACACACACACACACATATATATCACACACACACACACATATATATGTATAAAGTTTCAACCTGACCTGAATTTTACGAGTAAAAAATGATCTTATTTTGTCACGAATAAAACATGGATGAGAAGATATACTAAAGAATTAGAGTCACTTAGCTTTTGAAGGAAAAAGAAAAAAACCCTGGAAGTGTTGTATTGATTATTATCTTAGAATCCAAGAGTTGTTTTGAGGAAGAAGCTATAAATTAAATAAAGAGGGCACTAAAGCATACATAAATCTTAATTTTTGTCATTAAGGTAAAAAAGTTGGAATTATACCAGAAAAATAGCGAGACTTTCCTTATATTATAGATTCTGTTGTTGAATAGCCACTTAAGTTACCTAACCTCTGTCAGACAAGAGTGTGCCTAGCCCTGGTCAGACAGAGCTGGATAAACACTGGACATCCTGCTACAGAAGGGAACATTCTAGTAGTTTAGAGACAGGTGAACTGAAAAGTACGTACGAGTAGTAAAAAGTGCTTCAATATACTTCTCCTAATAGTCACCAGGCTTCTGCATGATTACTGTGTATTAGGCACTATATTAAAATCTGTACCTGTATCATCTATTTTAATACTCATAATAATCCTATGAGGTATATATTATTGTTATCTGTATTTGATACAACTCAGTTGTTGAGGAAACTGAGGCTTGTAGACAGAGACATAATTATAATAAATGGTAGTAGCACCAAGGATGATTTATTAATATTTAACGCTGCCTAGATGTTAGCAAAGTTTTACAGGGAAATGGTTCTTCATCAGGTTATCTCTTGTTTCAGGAGATTAAGGAAAACTCTAATGCTTTGGGATTATAATCTCATGTTTTAACACACCTCAGAATCTAAAGAATTAGCTACATTATTTCAGTACACTCGCTTATGCAGACTAAATGAGCTTTCTTTTCATCTTCTTGTATCTATTGAAATCAAAGAATCCAAACTACTTGTCACTTAAGTAACAGGAAATGGATGACTCTCTTCCCATGGTATAAATTGTCAAAACAACTCTGAAGATGAAGGTCCTGGAGGAGACCAAGAGTGGCCAGGGGTCCCCTCCCCCCACCTTTCCCAACACCGTGTGGTTGATATGTCTCAGCCCCCATACACAATCATTATGAAAGCATGCTTCATGCTGGCCTCCTTTGTAAATACAACCAAAGTACAGTGGATACTCTCTGAACACGTAGTTGCTTTCCTACAAATGCCACTCCAGTTTCAGCGCTGACTATCCTTCATGGACATCTGTCTTGCCTGGTGAAGAATGAAGCAAAGCTTCTGAAACTTTATTGTGCACAAGAGTTTTCAGAGAACTTGGGAAAACACAGATTCCTGGAGTCTACCACCATGGACTCCGATTCAGTAGTTCTGGGACGGGACCCCGAACTTGGCACGAACGATGCTCCCACGTGGTGCTGGTGCTCAGATCTGTGAACTGTGCTTTGAAAACACTGGTGTAAAGAATTACATCATGGAGGTCGTAGGAAGCACATTTATAACACCTTACATGAATTCTGCGAGTGGGGAAGTGAAGCAAGAGAATGCTGAAATTATTTTAGCAATAGAGAAGTCTGTGATTCATGATGATATTTCCAGATTAATTCTGACTGCAGTAAATTCCTTTTTTTTCAATCTCTGATACCAGTGGTTCTTCCCTGACTTTCTTTTCTCTTTCATAAATAACATTGATATATCAGCTACTACATATCATGCTTTGTATCATCAGCTGACACTATTTAGTTCAATGAAAATAAAGCCAAAGCTCTGAATGAATTACATCCTATGTCCATTGGTGGCTTATTTTTTCCATTAAGTCTTGAAGGATTTCAGTGCAACTTGTAATTTTGCTAATGTCACTCAAAAACATATTTTAACTAACAATTGTTTCACACATGATGCAAAATAAAATGTAAATTTGGTATAAAGCACTGGCTGATATGAGAGTATCTGTACATCCACATAGGGACAGTTGAGTGTCGACAGTACATTAAATGATTTTGTTATATGATGTCACTCTTGTCTAAAAGTCCTCATTTGACTTGCCATGTGTCTTGACATAGCCCGTAAGATAGCATTTGTCTTTAATCCAATCCATATTATTGTTATTATGGTCATCAAGTTTTTACTCCCATCTTTTCATCTCTTTTTTTTTGCATCTGCCCCATGGTAAGTGCAATATGTTTGCCCAACTTTATAAACATAAAACTAACTAATACATAACCAGCAGGTAGAGTGACATTTCAGGCTGTGATAGTGTCCTAAGTCTATCTCTTTCGGGTGTGAAGACTGAAATAAAAACATTTGAAGGAGTTTGCTATTTGCTGTAGCTGTCAAATATTACTATACCAAATTTCCTTTATTACTCATTTACTTCATTCCATAGGTTTTGACTTAGGCTATGAGTTAATGAAAACAATCTGGCTTTGTGGCCTCGCTTTCCACATATTTCCACTTGGACTTCTACTCTTCATGTGTTTTCTCAAAATTGGGTTCATGTCTTTTTAAAGGAGGAAGACACTGGCATGCAGATACTAAGACAATGGAGTCCATTACAATTGATGCTTTTGAGGTAAACAGGATAGTCAGAGATATAGAGGGAAAAGTAATAGTTGCGAGAAGGGAGGGGGCTGGGGGTAAGGGAGAAAGGGAAGGGATTACACAGCATAAATGGTAACTACAATATTGCCAAGGGGAAATGAAAGACAGTTTGGGGAATATAATCAATCATGTTGTAAGATTTTGTAAGGTGTCAGATGGGCACTAGTCTTATTAGGGAGACCACGTCATGGATGGTTTAGATGCTTTACGACTGCACTGTACCCCTGAAGCTGAAGCTGATAAATATTGTAAGTCAACGTAATTTAATATACATATAGTCAATGGATATGGAGTATAGCATAGAGAATAGAGTCAATGGAATTTTAATAGATATATACAATGTCGGGGGGCAATAAATTGGGGGAGGGAGGTTAACACTTTTTGAGGGGTGAATGTATAACTATTGCATTATTTTGTACACTTGAAACTAATAAAAAAAATTGATGCTTTTGGAGATATTGAAGTTACCTCGACCAGATAACTGACAGAAGGATCAAGGCATAGTACAATCTTTAACAAAGTTTCACAGTGAATCTCGGTGTCATTCAACAAGAGATTGGCTCAAACTTTAAAGCAGATCAAAATATTGATATTGTATATATTCTATATATTGCTATGCATAGAAATAGGAATGCAAATATTATTATAATAAATTAATATAGAAACAGAAGGCTGTAAACACTATATAAATTCAATCCCATTTATGTAAATATAATTAATAAAAACCATCCTTTGACATTATCCTTTGTTTTCATGTCTACATTATTTGGATTTCCATCACGAAACATAATTAATTTTATGAGCACAAAACCAAAAAGGAATACCCACTGGGGAGAAAAATCGCCCTTCACATCCCAAGCTATGACCCAACTGGGGGAAACAGAAATCTGATCGGGAAGAGCCAGTCGACATCTTTCAGCATCGCCTTTGGGATGCACTCAAGGGCATCCTCCCTGACATTCTTCAAAACGATGGTGTTTCCTCAGAGTGAGCCCTCAGAACCATCTGCCTTGGAGATACCTGGTCCCAGGTCTCATGAAGGAGCATCTGTAGTGGTAGACCTGCGATCTGCATCTTTAACAAGGTCCCCAGGTGACTCTTCTGAATTCTAAAGTTGAGGGATCACTGCCCTAGGGCATGTGTCTTGGAGGGAGCTGGAAGTACACTGAGCAATTACCACATGTTTAATATATTTCTCTGACCTAGAGCCCTGTCCCCTTGGGTCCTTGCCCTAGGGATAGAGTGGAGACTTCACATCTCCATTTCTGAAGGTGGTGAAATGAGAAGAGTAAGCTCCAGGCTCTCGGCTTTTCTCTGCTGTCGGTGAGAGGTTTAGGACCACAGACCATATAAGATGAATCTGCTTCTGGGTGTCTACAGAGAAGCTGAGAACCCAGTCCACACTCCCTGAGACTAGATGACTTCAGCATAGAATTCAGAGCAGAACTAGACATCGAGTCGCGGCAACAGGTGTGTGTGTGTGTGTGTGTGTGTGTGTGTGTGTGTGTGTGTGTACACACCGGAGCTCATCACCTCCCTGTGCTCTTGCTGAAGTCACCTCTCATTACTAGCTCCTAAGGAAAGGGACACTGCAATCACCACTGGCCAATGACTCTCACACTTTAACCCTGAGTCTTGGGGAGATGAGGAATAAGGCTCCTGGCTGCTCGGTGGTGTCCTGCCTGTAATCCCTAGAACAGTCCCATACTCTCATCAAAGGCATCAAGCCTCGGGCCAAGGAAATATTTACTAACTCAGTTGTGTTTGCCTGAGCTCCGCTGAACACATCACACTGAGTTCTTCACTAGAGATTTTGCTCTATTTATTCAATAGAAATAATGTTACATAAGATACGACATCCTTTACGCTCAACGGCTGTTGTTGTGCTTTTTTCACTGTCCTTCCATCCCCAGCAGACACGGGGCAGCATGAGGCCTGAGAACCAGAGCAGCGTGTCCCACTTCCTCCTGCGGGGGCTCCCCATCAGGCCCGAGCAGCAGGGCGTGTTCTTCGCCCTGTTCCTGGGCATATACCTGACCACGGTGCTGGGGAACCTGCTCCTCATCCTGCTCATCAGGCTGGACGCTCGCCTGCACACGCCTATGTACTTCTTCCTCAGCCACTTGGCCTTCTCTGACATCTGCTTCTCATCTGTCACCGTCCCTAAGATGCTCGTGAACATGCTGACTCAGGACCAATCCATCCCCTATGCAGGGTGTGTAACACAGATGTATTTTTTCATAATTTTTGCTGCTTTGGACAATTTTCTTCTCACCTCAATGGCATATGATCGGTACGTTGCCATCTGTCATCCCCTCCATTACATGACCATCATGAGAGAGGGACTGTGTATCTTACTAGTAAGCGGGTCCTGGCTCCTCTCCTGTGCCAGTGCCCTGTCCCACACCCTTCTCCTGACCCAACTGTCCTTTTGTGATGACAACTCCATCCCCCATTTCTTCTGTGACGTTGGTGCCCTGCTCAAGTTGTCCTGCTCTGACACCTCCCTCAACGAGCTGCTCATTTTCATATTAGGTTTGGCCGGCATCACTCTCCCATTAATATGCATCTTGATCTCTTATGGCCACATTGGGGCCACCATCCTGAAGGTTCCATCTACCAAGGGCTTCTGCAAAGCCTTTTCCACCTGTGGTTCCCACCTCACTGTGGTGTCTCTGTACTATGGGACAATTATTTGGCTCTATCTTTTCCCCTCATCCAACACCTCCAGTGACAACAACATAATTGCTTCTGTGATGTACACAGTGGTCACTCCAATGCTGAACCCTTTCATTTATAGCCTGAGGAACAGAGACATGAAGGGGGCCCTGGAGAAACTCATCAACAGAGTAACAGCCTTGTGTCATGACGTTCGCTCATCTTTATAACAGACACGTTTGTCACCAGACGCCAGCCTTTTTATTTTTGATCCCAGCATGGTAGAAGTGCTCAGTAATATTTTATAAGTATAAATTATATTCTGTTACAGTCATTGTCTCTTCTCCTTGCAATTGTTTACTATAAATAATGAATTCTGATGTGATATTATTGATTATTGCTCTTGTCTATTAGATTAAGAAACTACATAGTTAGTACAATTTATGTTTTTCCCTTTTTCCTGGGAATTGATTATATCTTTTCAAAAAGAAGTTTATTGGGGTAAAATTGACATATAAACACTGTATATATTTAAAGTGCACCACTTGATGGTTTGATATGTATGCGTGGTGAGTTGATCACAATCAAGCTAATTAATAATATATCCATCACCACCACAGTTACCATTTTATTTTTCTTTGTGTGTGTGGTGTGGTGAGAAGACTCCAAATAAGACCCACCCCCTTAGCAAATATGAGTACACAGTACAGCACTGTTAACTGCAGCCATCACATTGTACTTTAGATGTCAAGAAATTCAACTGGCAGAACTGAAACTTTGTACATTCTGCTAAATGAAATGAGTCAGACTCAAAAAGACAGCATGATCTCACTGATATGTGGAATACAAAATAGTCAAATTCATAGAAGCAGAGAATAGAATGGAGGTTTCCAGGGGCCAGGGGGAGGGGCAAATGGGGTGACACTGGGAATTTATTAGTGTTTATAAATTGTTGAGAGATATTGGCACAGAAAAGTGCAGAATCGGGAATTTGTAAACTATCTCCTTTCCTTTCTCTCCTGACATTTAGTGCTCTTCTCATAGTTTCTGCTGTTGGTGATGGTGGTGGATCAGGAGTAGAAAATCTATAGTGCCCTTTATTGCTTCAGAAAATTACCCACTGCTGTGAGTTCAGCTGCTCTACTTATAGACTCAATGCTTGTTCTGGGTTTAGGGACACTGATCACTCTTACAGACTATTGTAACCATTAGCAGTTCATTCTCTGACCAATCGTCTCTGAAGCTTTCTGACTGATGTGTGAGTTTCAGTGAAAACACAGGCTCAATCCAGACACAGAAAGAGAAACACAAAGAAAGCATCTATAGTGGAGACTTTCGTTGCCCCCACTGAATTTTGTGACTTTCTCATTCAATATTTTCATTATCTGTCTTCCTGAAAATCATCTCTTCTCATCTTAGTGACCCCAGGTAGGATCATGAGCCCGAGTAATCTAATTCTTTGTGATCCAGTGAAGGACAAGGGACACATAGTTCTCTTTCTTCAGGCTGTACTTAGTTAAGGATAAACAGGATCACAAATACTTCTGAGACTCAGCACCACGTAGCTGTTAGGAGTATTTGTGAAAGCTAGATCCCAATTGCAGGTGATATCTGCCAGAGTGTGTAGCCTCAGGCAATTAACTTCCCAAACCCTCAATTTCTTCTTCTGTGTAAACTGAGAACCTTTAAGACATCTAATATATTTTTGCTTTGAAATAAATGAAATGCTAAATTTGTCTTAGCATTAAAACTGACCAAGAAAATCAAATACTAGTTTTCCTTACCTATGCTTCCTGGGTGAATTGTGGAGCAGAACTTGCACAGACACACCTGAGTTATGGTGACTATGGGATGCTGGCATGTAGATAATAACCCCATTCAAAGAAAAGCAGGGGTCCTAGGTACAGCGACACATCTTCACTGGCTTAAACTAGAACCAGACGACCGTGGAGCAATGGATGAGTGAGTTGGTAGGTGGGCAGATACAAACAGGCAGATGAGAGGACTGGCTTACTCCTACCTGTTTAATGTTCATTCAGAGTGGGCCCTGACCTACAGCTCATGAGGCTGCCTTTGAGAATCCCCGCTTTCATTGTGGAAGGACAAAGATTGCCCCCATTCCCACCCTGTCCAATGAAGCCTCAGGCCTGAGGTCACTTTGCAGGCTCAATCTCAACCGGGAGCCAGAACAAAACCGAATAGGGCAGGGCCCTTTCTTGTTGGTCTAGACAAAGCCTGCCTTGGTTGGCCTACACACCATGAGTACCTGGCTCAGTTTCTCTGCACTGCAGTTCTGTCGTATGGATCCCTGACCACCTGCCTGGCCCTGTCTGGTCCATCCTCAAAAAAGGCAGCGCTGTCATTCATATTTTTAGTCATGGGTCGGTGACATTCCTCTGAGTGGACTTTTCTCAAGAAGTGTCAAGACTCCTGCCTACTGGGAATTGTTTTTATCACTACCTAATGTGCTAGATTGGCTTTCCCTGGTTGTGGAGAGCCAAAAGCCAACTTGTAGGTGCCATGTTGATTTGCATACAACATTTGCATGTTGTATATAGACCTTCTGGAAATCGCTTTGGAAATATGTGATTTATTTCCCCTCAGTCATGCCAGGACTGACTCATGACCTTCCCCAAAGAAGCACCTCTCTGGATCAGGACAAAGTTTGCTATATATAGTTTACAAATACTTCTGGGAGCTACTAAGCATTGACACTTCAATTGAGCAGTTTGTATCCTTCTCAATGTCAAAGGTCACAATTTTTTATAAATAAATAAATAAATAAATATATAAATAAATAAATACACACACACATATATACATAACTATATATATTTATATTAGTTATGGTACGTGGAGTACAGCATAGGGAATAGTCAATAGAATTGTAATAATGATATACGATGTCAGAGGGGTAGTAAATGGGGGATGGGGGTTATCACTTTGTGAGGGTTATAAATGTCTAACTATTAAATTATTTTGTACAGCTGAAACTAACAAAACAAAACACAATGAAAAAAATGTAACAATAGACAGACTGCTCTCAGGGGAGAGGAATCATAATATTACAGAACCAGGAGCTTGAGCATTTATATTTTAGCTCTGGATTTTATATGTATATATATATATATATTTTTTTTTTTCTATATATTATACATATTGTATATATGTTCATAAATTATATATAAGTAAAGGGTATATATTATATATATAACAAATTTTAACTCTGACATGTGAATTTAACGAGTAGAAAATGATCTTATTTTGTCACATTAAACATGGATGAGAAGACATACTAAAGAATTAGAAGCATTTAGCCTTTGAAGGAAAAACAAAAAACACTGCAAGTGTTGTATTGATTATTATCTTAGATTCCAAGACACTTTTTTGAGGAAGAAGCTATAAATGAAATCAGGAGGGAACTCAAGGATACATAGATTCTAATTTTTGTCACTAAGGTAAAAAAGTTGGAATTTTACCAGAAAAACAGCGAGACTCCTTATATTATAGACTCTGTTGTTGAATAGCCACTTAACAAGTCACCTAATCTCTGTCAGACATCAGTGTGCCTAGTGCTGGTCAGACACAGCTGGGTAAAGACTCGACATCCATGCTACAGAAGGGGACATTCTAGGAGTTTAGAGACATGTGAACTGATTAGTACGTACGAGTAGTAAAAAGTGCTTCAATATACGACTCCTAATAGTCACCAGGCTTCTGCATGATTGCTGTGTATTAGGCACTATATGAGGAGCTTTACCTGCATCATCTCTTTTAATCCTCATAATAATCCTATGAAGCATATACTGTTGTTATCTGTATTTCTCAGTTGAGGAAACTGAGGTTTGGCGACAATGACATAATTATAATAAATGGTAGTATCATCATGGAGGATTTATTAATATTTAACGCTGCACGGCTGTCAGCAAAAGCTTTATAGGGGAGGTTGTTCTTCATCGGGTTATCTCTTGTTTCAGGAGATTTAGGAAACTCTTACACTTTGGGACTGTAATCTCAGGCTTTAACACACCTCAGAATCTGAAGAAATAGCTACATTATTTCAGTACACTCGCTTATGCAGACTTTAATGGGCTTTCTTTTCATCTTCCTGTATCTATTGAAATCAAAGAATCCAAACTACTTGTCACTTAAGTAACAGGAAATGTATGACTCTCTGCCCATGGTATAAAATGTCAAAACAGCTCTGAAGATGAAGGTCCTGGAGGAGACCGAGACTGACCAGGGGTCCCCTCTCCCCACCTTTGCCGACACCGTGTGGTTGATATGTCTCAGCCCCCATACACAATCATTATGAAAACATGCTTCATGCTGGCCTCCTTTGTAAATACAACCAAAATACAGGGGATACTCTCTGAACACGTAATTGCTTTCCTACAAATGCCACTCCAGTTTCAGTACTGACTTTCCTTCATGGACATCTGTCTTGCCTGGTGAAGAATGAAGCAAAGTTTCTAAAAGCTTACTGTGCACAAGAATATTCAGAGAACTTGTGAAAACAGAGATTCCTGGAGTCTACCACCATGGATTCCTATTCAGTCGTCCTGGGACGGGACCGCAAACTTTGCATGAATGATACTCCCACGTGATGCTGGTGCTCAGATCTATGAACTGTGCTTTGAAGACACTGGTGTAAGGAATTACATCATGGAGGGTGTGGGAAGCACATTTATAACACCTCACAGGAATTCTGGGAGTGGGGAGAGTGAAGCAAGAGAATGCTGAAATTATTTTAGCAATAGAGAAGTCTGTGGTTCATGTTGATATTTTCAGATTAATTCTGGCTGCAGTAAATTCCTTTTTTTCAATCTCTGATACCAGAAGTTCTTCTCTGACTTTCTTTTCTCTTTCATAAGTAACATAGATATATCAGATACTACATATCATGCTTTGTATCATCACCCGAGACTACATAGTTCAATGAAAATGAAGCCCTGCTTTGAAAGAGTTACATTCCACATCCATTGGTGACTTCTGTCCCCATTAAGTCCTGTGGGATTTCAGTGGGACTTGTAATTTTGCTAATGACACTCAAAAACATATTTTACTATTTTAACTAACAATTGTTTCACACATGATGCCCCCCAAAAATATAAATTTGTTATAAAGCACTGGGTGATTTCAGAGTATCTGTATATCCACAAAGGGACACTCGAGTTCCTGACAGGATATTAAACGATTTTGTTATATGATGTCACTCATCTAAAAGTCCTCATTTGAGTTCACATGTGTCTTGACATAGCCCATAAGATAGCACTTGTCTTGAATCCAATCCACATTATTGTTATTATGGGCATCAAGTTTTTACTCCCATCTTTTCATCTCTTTTTGCATCTGCCCTATGCAAAGTGCCATATGTTTGCCCAACTTTATAAACATAAAACTAATTAGTACATACCCAGCAGGGAGACCACGTCACGGATGGTTTAGATGCTTGACCACTGCACTGTACCCCTAAAGCTGAAGCTAAATAATATTGTAAGTCAACTTAATTTAATATACATATAGTCACTGGATATGGAGTATAGCATAGAGAATAGAGTCAAAGGAATTGTAATAAATATATAAATATCAGAGGGGCAATAGATTGGGGGACGGAAGTTATCACTTTGTGACGGGTGAAATGTCTAACTATTGCATTGTTTTCTACATCAGAACCTAATAAAAAAATTGATGCTTTTGGACAAGGCACAGTACAATCTTTAGTAAAGTTTCACAGTGAATCTCTGTGTCAATTCAATAAGAGATTGACTAAAACTTTAAAGCAGATCAAAATATTGATATTGTATGTATTCTATATAATACTATGCATAGAAATAGGAATGCAAATATCATTATAATAAATTATTATAGAAACAGAAGGCTATAAAATAAACATAAAATAAATCCCGTTTATGCAAACATAAAATTTTATGAATAAAAACGATTTTAAAAGGATAAAAATAACTGAGGGAAGGGTCAAGTGCTTTGAATTTATCCTTTGTTTTCACATCTACATTATTTGGATTTCAATCATGAAGCAGAATTAATTTTATGAGCACAAAACCAAAAAGGAATATTCCTAGGGAGAAAAACCGCTCTTCACATCTCAACCTATGACCCAACTGGGGGAAACATAAGTCTGGTAGGGAAGGGCCAGTAGGACGTCTTTCCACATCTCCTTTGGGATGCACTCATATGGCATCCACCCTGACATTCTTCCAAAGGACAGTGTTTCCTCAGAGTGAGCCCTCAGAACCATCTGCCTGGAGATACAGGGTCCCAGGTCTCATGAAGGAGCATCTCTGGGGGTAGAGCTGCGATCTGCATCTTTAACAAGCTCTCCAGGTGATTCTGCTGACCTCTAAAGTTGAGGGACCACTGCCCTAGGGATCTGTCTTGGAGGGAGCGAGAAGTACACTGAGCAATTAATACATGTTTAATGCATGTCTCTAACTTAGAGTTTGGTGCCCTGTCCCCTTGGGTCCTTTCCTTAGGGATAGAGTGGAGTCTTCACTTCTCCATTTCTGAAGGTGGTGGATGAGAAGAGTAAGCTCCAGGCTCTTGGCTTCTTACTGATGTCAGTGAGAGGTTTAGGACCACACACCTTGTAGGATGAATCTGGTATCCGGGTGTCTACAGAGAAGCTGAGAACCCAGTCCACACTCCCTGAGACTAGATGACTTCAGCATAGAATTCAGAGCAGAACTAGACATCGTTCCTAGGCAACAGGTGTGTGTGTGTATGTGTGTGTGTGTACACCGGAGCTCATCACTTCTCTGTGTTCTTGCTGAAATCACCTCTCATTACTAGCTCCTAAGGACAGGGACACTGCAATCACCACTGGCCAATGACTCTCACACTTTAACCCCAAGCCTTGGGATGATGAGGAATAAGCCTCCTGGCTGCTCGGTGATGTCCTGCCTGTAATCCCTAGAACAGTCCCACATATTCATCAAAGGCATCAAGCCTCGGGCCAGGGAAATATTACTAACTCAGTTGTGTTTGCCTGAGCTCCGCTGAACACAACACACCGAGTTCTTTAATAGAGACCTTTGTATTATTTATTAATGGAAACAATCTTACCTCAGATAGGACATCTCCTAGGTTCAATGGTTGTTGATTGTGCTTTTTTCATTGTCCTTTCGTCCCCAGCAGACACAAGGCAGCATGAGGCTTGAGAACCAGAGCAGCGTGTCCCACTTCCTCCTGCGGGGGCTCCCCATCAGGCCCGAGCAGCAGGGCGTGTTCTTCGTCCTGTTCCTGGGCATGTACCTGACCACGGTGCTGGGGAACCTGCTCCTCATCCTGCTCATCAGGCTGGACGCTCGCCTGCACACGCCCATGTACTTCTTCCTCAGCCACTTGGCCTTCTCTGACATCTGTTTCTCATCTGTCACCGTCCCTAAGATGCTCGTGAACATGCAGACTCAGGACCAATCCATCCCCTATGCAGGGTGTGTAACACAGATGTATTTTTTCATGTTTTTTACTGCTTTGGACAATTTCCTTCTCACCTCAATGGCATATGATCGGTATGTTGCCATCTGTCACCCCCTCCATTACATGACCATCATGAGAGAGGGACTGTGTATCTTACTAGTAACCGGGTCCTGGCTCCTCTCCTGTGCCAATGCCCTGTCCCACACCCTTCCCCTGGCCCAGCTGTCCTTTTGTGATGATAGCACCATCCCCCATTTCTTCTGTGACCTTGGTGTCCTGCTCAAGTTGTCCTGCTCTGACACCTCCCTCAATGAGCTGCTCATTTTCACATTAGGATTGGCCGGCATCACTTTCCCACTAATATGCATCTTGATCTCTTATGGCCTCATTGGGGCCACCATCCTGAAGGTTCCATCTACCAAGGGCTTCTGCAAAGCCTTGTCCACCTGTGGCTCCCACCTCACTGTGGTGTCTCTGTACTATGGGACAATTATTTGGCTCTAGCTTTTCCCTCATCCAACACCTCCAGTGACAACAACGTAATTGCTTCTGTGATGTACACAGTGGTCACTCCAATGCTGAACCCTTTTGTTTATAGCCTGAGGAACAGAGACATGAAGGGGGCCCTGGAGAAACTCATCAACAGAGTAAAAGTCTTGTTTCAATGACGTTCGCTCATCTTTTTGACACGCGTTTATCACCAGACGCTAGCCCCTTAATTTGAGCCCAGCATGGAATAAGTACTCAGTGATATTTGATAACTTGAATTATATTCTGTTACAGTCATTCTCTTTGCTCCTTGCTATTGTTTAGTATAAATTATGAATTCTGAAATGATATTATTGATTATTGCTCTTGTGTATTAGTATACGAAACTACATAGTTAGTACAATTTATGTTTTTCTTTTTTTCCTGGGCATTGATTATGTCTTTTTAAAAAGAAGTTTATTGGGGTAAAATTGACATATAAACACTGTATATATTTAAAGTGTACCACTTGATGGTTTGATATGCATACATGGGACAATGATCACCACCATCAAGCTAATTAATAATATATCATTCACCTCCACAAAGATACCATTGTATAATACTTTGTGTGTGCATGTGGTGAGAAAACTTCCAGAAAGACCCACCCGCTTAGCAAATATCAAGTATACAGAATAGTATTTGTTAACTGCAGTCATCATGCTGTACTTAAGATCTCAGGAACTTATTCATCCGGCATTCACGAAACTTTGTACATTCTGCTAAGTGAAATAAGCCAGACTCAGAAACACAAGCACTGCATGATCTCACTTACATGTGGAATCCAAAATAGTCAAATTCATGAACAAGAGAATAGAATGATGGTTTCCAAGAGCCAGCGGGAGGGGCCAATGGGGTGATACTGGGAATTTATTAGTTTCTATGAATTGTTAGAAGATATTGGCAGAATTGGAAATTTGTAAAGTGTCTGTTTTTCTATAGTGTCCTTTAGTCTTCCATAAAATTACCCACTGTTGTGAGTTCAGCTGCTCTGCTTATAGACTCAATGCTTATTCTAAGTTTTAGGGACACTGATCACAGTTATAGATGATCATAAACTTCATTCAGCACGTCATTATAAGACCAATCGTCTCTGAAGCTTTCTGACTGATGTGTGAGTATCAGTCAAGACACAGGCTGAATCCAGATACAGAAAGAGAAAGACAAAGAAAGCATCCACAGTGGAGACTTTCGTTGCCCCCACTGAATTTTGTGACTTTCTCATTCAATGTTTTCATTATCTGTCTTCCTGAAAATCATCTCTTCTCATCTTAGTGATGGTAGTATCATGAGCAGTAATCTAACTTCTTTGTCATCCAGTGAAGGACCACACAGTTCTCTTTCTTCAGGCTGTACTTAGTTAAGGAGAAACAGGATCACAAATACTTGAGACTCAGCACCACGTAGCTGTTAGGAGTATTTGTGAAAGCTAGATCCCAATTGCTCTATCTGCCAGAGTGTGTGGCCTCAGGCAATTAACCTCCCAGAACCTCAATTTCTTCTTCAAACTGAAAACTATAAGACATCTAATATATTTTTGCTTTGAAATAAATGATGCTATTTGTAGTTACACCAGACAATCAAATACTAGTTTTCTTACCTATGCATCCTGGGTGAATTGTGGAGCAGAACTTGCACCTGAGATACAGCTCGAGTTATCTTTGACTGACAGCCATCTTCACTGGTTTCTAGCCAGCCTCAATGCACATTATCATACAAACAGATAAGAGGACTGTTCTCCTACCTGTTTAATGTTCATTCAGAGTCTGACCTACAGCTCATGAGGCTTTGAGAATCGCTTTACTGTGGAACAAAGATTGCATCATGCTTGAAACTTCAGGCCTAGTCACTTTGTCTGCAGGCTCATCAATGAGCCAGAACAAAAGGGTTAGAACCTTTCTTGCTGGTCTAGACAAAGCCTGCCTTGTGTACACACCCATGAGTACCTGGCTCAGTTTCTCTGCAATTCTGTTGTGGATCGCTGAGCACCTGTCTGTCTTCTATCCTCCACACTGTCACTCATATTTTAGCCATTTAGTGACATTGCTCTATTTTTTCAAGAAATGTCAAGTCATACAAAATACTATTCCAAGAAAAGATGATGTTTTGTCCTATTATTGGGTAATGCTGAGAATTCAGACAGAAAAGCAGAGAACTTTCACTTATGTATATAAACCAAAGAACAAGACACTGAGCACTCATCACAGACACAGTTTAGTGGTTACCATTCATGTGAGAGATGATGATCATATATGTGATGAAGGAGAACTGATTATTGGTCACCTATTTAAGATGATGTAATCAGAATTGTACACCTGAAATCTATGTATTTTTCTTTATCCTTTTTTTTGAAATGTCAAGTCAAGTCTACCTGCAGGAAGTTTTTATCACCACTTAACCTGCTAGATTGGCTTTCCGTGAATATAGACAGCCAAAACTGGTAGGTGCCCTGTTGATTTGCATACATATATAGAACTCTGAAATATGGAAGTATGTACTTATTTGGGGTATTCAGCCTGTGGTTGGCTCATGACCTTCAAAGAAGCATCTCTCTGTGTCAGGACAATGTATACATAGTTTGAAATAGTTTTGGGAGTACTAACACTTCAATTGACCATTTCGTATAGTTCTCAAAGTTAAAGGAAACATTAATTCTTTATATATATATATATTTAGGGATGTGGGGTACAGTGCAGGGAATAGTCATAGAATTATAATAATGACATATGATGTCAGAGGGGTAGTAGATTGGAGGATGTTATCTGTGATTATAAATGTCTAACTATTAAATTATTTTGTACAGCTGAAATAACACAAAACACAATGAGTAACAGACAGACCTTTCTCATTTTTCAGAACCAGGAGGTTCAGCATTTATATTTTAATTCTGGAATATATATATATATATATATATATATATATATATATATATATATATATATATATATATATTTCTATATATTATACATATTATATAAATGTTCCTAAATGATTTATAAGTAAATTGTATATACTACATATATATATATATATCAAGTTTCAACTCTGACGTGAATTTTACGAGTGAAAAATGATCTTATTTTGTCACAAATAGAACATGGATGAGAAGACATACTAAAGAATTAGAATCAAGGGCCAGCCCAGTGGCTCAGGTGGTAGGGCTCCTTGCAACTCTGAAGGCTGCTGGTTCATTAAATGTACATTCAGCCACAATTTTTCAATTTAAGTCACAAGGAATTCTTTAAAAAAATTGAACACACCTTGATCAGATGCCTCTATGGCTCAGTTCTAGCTTCAACCAGGATTGCCAGTTTATTCTATCTAATTATGCAACAAGAATATATATATATATACAACTATATAAAAAGGACAATATTGATTTACTTTCCCTGAACTACACACTGTTCAATAAAGTCCTGTTTTAATAAAATCTTTTGATTATAATCACTTAGCTTCTGAAGGAAAAACAAAGAAACCCTGCAAGTGTATGGATTAGTATCTTAGAATTCAACACGTTTTTTTGAGGAAGACACTATAGATAAAACCAGGAGAGAACTTGAGCATATATAGATTTTAATTTTTGTCACTAAGTTTAAAAAGTTGGAATTATACCAGAAAACAGTGAGACTTTCCTTATATTATAGATTCTGTTGCTGAATAGTCAGTTGACAAGTCACCTAACCTCTGTCAGACATCAGTGTGCCTAGCCCTGGTCAGACAGAAAGGGATAAAGAATGGACATCCATGCTACAGAAGGAACATTCTAGTAGTTTAGAGACAGGTGAACTGAAAAGTAAGAGTAGTAAAAAGTGCTTCAATATACGACTCCTAATAATCACCAGGCTTCTGCATGATTGCTGTGTATTAGGCACTATATGAGGAGCTTTACCTGTATCATCTCTTTTAATCCTCATAATAATCCTATGAAGCATGTACTGTTGTTATCTGTATTTCTCAGTTGAGGAAACTGAGGCTTGTAGACAATGACATAATTATAATAAATGGTAGTAGCTTAATGGAGGATTTATTAGTAGTTAAAGCTGCCTGGATGTCAGCAAAAGCTTTAGAGGGGAAATAGTTCTTCAGTGGGTTATCTCTTTTACTTTGGGAGATTTTGGAAAACTCTTATATTTTGGGATTGTAATCTCAGGTTTTAACATACCTCAGAATCTAAAGAATTAGCTATATTATTTCAGTACACTCTCATATGCAGAGTTTAATGGGTTTCCTTTTCATCTTCTTGTATTTATTGAAATGAGAGAATTCAAACTACTTGTCCCTTAAGTAACAGGAAATGTATGACTCTCTGCCCACGGTATAAAATGTCAAAACAGCTCTGAAGATGAAGGTCCTAGAGGAGACCAAGACTGGCAAGATTACTTTGCCGACACTGTGGTTGATATGTCTCAGCCCCATACAAAATCATTATGAAAGCATGCTTCATGCTGGCCTCCTTTGTAAATACAACCAAAATACAGGGGATACTCTCTGATCACGTAATTGCTTTCCTACAAACGCCACTCCAGTTTCAGTACTGACTTTCCTTCATGGACATCTGCCTTGCCTGGTGAAACATGAAGCAAAGCTTCTGAAATTTACTGTGCACATAGATTTCGGAAACTTGTGAAAACACAGATTCCTGGAGTTTACCACCATGGACTCCGATTCAGTAGTTCTGGGACGGGAACCAAACTTGGCACGAACGATGCTGTCACGTGATGCTGGTGCTGCAGATGTGTGAACTGTGCTTTGAAGAGACTGGTGTAAGGAATTACATCATGGAGGTCGTGGGAGGTACATTTATAACACCTCACATGAATTCTGCGAGTGGGGAGAGTGAAGCAAGAGAATATTTACATTATTTTAGCAATAGAGAAGTCTGTGGTTCATGTCGATATTTTCAGATTAATTCTGGCTGCAGTAAATTCCTTTTTTCCAATCTCTAATACCAGAGGTTCTTCTCTGACTTTCTTTTCTTTTTTACAAATAACGTACGTATATCAGATACTACATATCATGCTTTGTATCATCACCAGAGACTACATAGTTCAATAAAAAAGAAGCCAAAGCTTTGAAAGAGTTACATCCTTTATCCATTGGTGGCTTCTGTTTCCATACAGCCTGGTGGGATTTCAGTAAAACTTGTAATTTTGCTAATGTCACTCAAAAACATATTTTATTATTTTAACTAACAATTGTTTCACACGTGATGCACAATAAAATTTAAATTTGTTTTAAAGCACTGGTTGATATCAGAGTGTATCTACATCCACAAAGGGACACTTGAGTTCCTGACAGGACATCAAACGATTGATTTTGTTATATGATGTCACTCTTGTCTAAAAGTCCTCACTTGAGTTGCAATGTTTCTTGACACAGCCTGTAAGATAGCGTTTGCCTTGAATCCAATCCATATTATTGCTATTAAGGTCATCAAGTTTTTATTCCCATCTTTTCATCTCTTTTTTTTGCGTCAGCCCAATGCAAAGTGCAATATGTTCATCCAACTTTATCAATACAAAACTAATATATAACCAGGAGTTAGTGTCAGGCTGTGGTAGTACCCTAATTCTATTTCTTTGGGGTGTGGACTGAAATCAAAACATTTGAAGGAGTTTGCTATTTGATTTATGTGTTGAATATTACTATACCAAATTTCCTTTATTACTCATTTATTTCATTCCATAGGTTTTGACTTAGGCTATGAGTAATTGAAAACAATCTGGGTTTGTTGCCTCACTTTCCACATGTTTCCACTTGGGCTTCTACTCTGCATGTGTTTTCAAAGTGAGGTTCTTGTCTTTTTAAAGGAGGAAGACACTGGCACACAGATATTAAGACAATGGAGTCCATTACAATTGATGCTTTTGAAGTAAACAGAAATAGTCAGAGATACAGAGGGAAAAGTGATAGTTGTGAGAAGGGAGGGGGCTGGGGGTAAGGGAAAAAGGGAAGGGATCAGACAGCAGAAATTGGTAATTACAATATTGCCAAGGGAAAATGAAAGACAGTTTGAGGAATATAATCAATAATGTTGTAAAAATTTTGTAAGGTTCTGATGGCCAAATCTCCTATTAGGGAGACCCCTTTATGGATGGTTTATATGTTTGACCACTGCACTGTAGTCCTGAGGCTGAAGCTGAATAATATTGTAATATATATATATATATTGTAGATGTGTGTATGTGTATATATATGTATATATATGTGTATATATATATATATATACACACACATATATATATATATAGTCATGAGATGTGGAGTACATCTCGTGACTATATTGATATAGTCACGAGATGAGTAGAGTCAATGGAATTGTAATAGATATGTACAATGTCAGAGGGGCAATAGATTGGGGGAGGGAGGTTATCACTTTGTGAGGGGTGAAATGTCTAATTATTGCATTGTTTTGTACACCTGAAACTAATAAAAGAAATTGATGGTTTTGCAGATATTGAAGTTGCCTTGACTAGATAACTAACAGAAGGATCAAGGCATAGTATAATCTTTAATAAGTTTCACACTGAATCTTCGTGTCAATTCAATAAGAGATTGACTAAACTTTAAAACAGATCAAAATATTGATATTCTATATTCTATATATTTTTATGCATAGAAATAGGAATGCAAATATTATTGGGATAAATTATTAGTGAAACAGAAGGCTATAAAATACTACACAAAATAAATCCCGCTTAGGCATTCATAAAATTTCATGAATAAGAAACCATTTTAGAGTGTTGAAATAACTGAGGGAAGGGTGAAGTACTTTGACTTTATCCTTTGTTTTCATGTCTACATTATTTGGATTTCATTCAAGAGCAGGAGTTAATGTTTTAACCAGCACCAAAAAGAAACCCCACTGGGGAGAAAAACTGCGCTTCATACCCAAGCTACGACCCAACTGGGGGAAACAGAAATCTGGTAGGGAAGGGCCAGTAGGACGTCTTTCCACATCTCCTTTGGGATGCACTCATAGGGCATCCACCCTGACGTTCTTCCAAAGGACAG
Organism: Rhinolophus sinicus; assembly: GCF_036562045.2. Classification (NCBI taxonomy): domain Eukaryota; kingdom Metazoa; phylum Chordata; class Mammalia; order Chiroptera; family Rhinolophidae; genus Rhinolophus; species Rhinolophus sinicus. Next base: position 178,331,029 of record NC_133754.1, read on the forward strand.
TGTTTCCTCAGAGTGAGCCCTCAGAACCATCTGCCTGGAGATACCTGGTCCCAGGTTTCATGAAGGAGCATCTCTGGAGGTAGAGCTGCGATCTGCATCTTTAACAAGCTCCCCAGGTGATTCTGCTGACCTCTAAAGTTGAGGGACCACTGCCCTAGGGCATCTGTCCTGGAGGGAGCGAGAAGTACACTGAGCAATTACTACATGTTTAATGCACGTCTCTAACCTAGAGTTTGGTGCCCTGTCCCCTTGGGTCCTTTCCCTAGGGGCAGAATGGAGTCTTCACATCTCCATTTCTGAAGGTGGTGAAATGAGAAGAGTAAGCTCCAGGCTCTTGCCTTTTCTCTGATGTCAGTGAGAGGTTTGTATCACAGACCTTGTCGGCTAAATCAAGTGTCTAGATATCTACAGAGATGCTGAGAAACCAGTCCACACTCCCGGATGCTAGATGACTTCAGCATAGAATTCAGAGCAGAATTAGACATCGAGTCTCGGCAACAGGTGTGTGTGTGTGTGTGTGTGTGTGTGTGTGTGTGTGTATGTGTGTACACCGGAGCTCATCACTTCTCTGTGCTCTTGCAGAAGTCACCTCTCATTACTAGCTCTGAAGGACAGGGACACTGCAATCACCACTGGCCAATGACTCTCACACTTTAACCCCGAGCCTTGGGGAGATGAGGAATAAGCCGCCTGGCTGCTCGGTGATGTCCTGCCTGTAATCCCTAGAACAGTCCCATACCCTCATCAAAGGCATCAAGCCTTGGGTCCAGGAAATATTTACTAACTCAGTTGTGTTTGCCTGAGCTCCGCTGAACACATCACACTGAATTTCTTCACTAGAGATTTTGCACTTTTTATTCAATGGAAACAATGTTACCTCAGATAGGACATCAATGCTCAACCTTGTTGATTGTGCTTCTTTCACTGTCCTTCAATCCCCATCAGACACAGGGGCTGCATGAGGCCTGAGAACCAGAGCAGCGTGTCCCACTTCCTCCTGCGGGGGCTCCCCATCAGGCCCGAGCATCAGGGCGTGTTCTTCGTCCTGTTCCTGGGCATGTACCTGACCACGGTGCTGGGGAACCTGCTCCTCATCCTGCTCATCAGGCTGGACGCTCGCCTGCACACACCCATGTACTTCTTCCTCAGACACTTGGCCTTCTCTGACATCTGTTTCTCATCTGTCACCGTCCCTAAGATGCTCCTGAACATGCAGACTCAGGACCAATCCATCCCCTATGCAGGGTGTGTAACACAGACATATTTTTTCATATTTTTTGCTGCTTTGGACAATTACCTTCTCACCTCAATGGCATATGATCGGTATGTTGCCATCTGTCACCCCCTCCATTACATGACCATCATGAGAGAGGGACTGTGTATCTTACTAGTAACTGGGTCCTGGCTACTCTCTTGTGCCTGTGCCCTGTCCAACACCCTTCTCCTGGCCCAGCTGTCCTTTTGTGATGACAGCACCATCCCCCATTTCTTCTGTGACCTTGGTGCCCTGCTCAAGTTGTCCTGCTCTGACACCTCCCTCAATGAGCTGGTCATTTTCACAGTAGGAGTGGCCGTTATTACTCTCCCACTAATATGCATCTTGATCTCTTATGGCCGCATTGGGGCCACCATCCTGAAGGTTCCATCTACCAAGGGCATCTGCAAAGCCTTGTCCACCTGTGGCTCCCACCTCACTGTGGTGTCTCTGTACTACGGGACAATTATTTGGCTCTACCTTTTCCCCTCATCCAACACCTACAGTGACAACAACATAATTGCTACTGTGATGTACACAGTGGTCACTCCAATGTTGAACCCTTTCATTTATAGCCTGAGGAACAGAGACATGAAGGGGGCCCTGGAGAAACTCATCAATAGAGCAACAGTCTTGTGTCATGACGTTCGCTCATCTTTATAACAGACGCGTTTATCACCAGACGCCAGCCTCTTAATTTTGTGCCTAGCATGGAATAAGTTCTCAGCATTTTCTGATAACTTGATTATATTGTTACAGTCACTCTCTCTTTTTCTTGCAAATTTTTAGCATAAATTAGGAATTCTGATGTGATATTATTACTCTTGTCTATTAGACTAGGAAACTACATAGATAGTAGAATGTATGTCTCTCCTTATTTCCCGGGAATTGATTAGTTCTTTTTAAAACAGGATTATTGGACTAAAATTGACATTTAAACACTGTATATATGTAAAGTGTACAACCCGATGTTTTGATATGTATACGGGGTGAAATGATCACCACGATCAGGCTAATTTTAATATATCCATCACCTCCACATAGTTACCATTTTAATTTACCCTGTGTGCGTGTGGTGAGAGGACTTCCCTTCAGATTCACCCTCTTAGCAAATATCAAGTATACAGTACAGTATTTGTTAACTGCAGTCATCATGCTGTACTTAAGATCTCAGGAACTTATTCATCTGGCAGAACTGAAACTTTGTACATTCTGCTAAGTGAAATAAGTCAGACTCAAAAACACAAGCACTGCATGATCTCACTTACATGTGGAATCCAAAATAGTCAAATTCATGAACCAGAGAATAGAATGGTGGTTGCTAGGGGCCAGGGGGGAGGGGCAATGGGGTGTCACTGGGAATTTATTAGTTTCTATGAATTGTTAGAAGATATTGGCATAGAAAGGTTGCAGAATTGGAAATTTGTAAAGTATCTGCTTTCGTTTTCTCACCTCCCATTTAGTGTTCTTTCATAGTTTCTGTTGGTGGTACTGGTGGTGGATCAGGTAGGAAACTCTATAGTTCCCTTTATTGCTCCTGAATATTACCCACTCTTGTGAGTTCAGGTGCTGTACTTATAGACTCAACACTTATTCTGGGTTTTAGGGAAACTGATCACTCTCATAGACTATTGTAACCTTCATTCAGCAGTTCATTCTCTGACCAATCGTCTCTGAAGCTTTCTGACTGATGTGTGAGTTTCAGTGAAGACACAGGCTCAATTCAGATACAGAAAGAGAAAGACAAAGAAAGCATCCATAGTGGAGACTTTCGTTGCCCCCACTGAATTTTGTGACTTTCTCATTCAATGTTTTCATTATCTGTCTTCCTGAAAATCATCTCTTCTCATCTTAGTGACCCTGGTAGTATCATGAGCCCGAGTAATCTAACTTCTTTGTCATCCAGTGAAGGACCACACAGTTCTCTTTCTTCAGGCTGTACTTAGTTAAGGAGAAACAGGATCACAAATACTTCAGACACTCAGCACCACGTAGCTGTTAGGAGTGTATGTGAAAGCTAGATCCCAATGCAAGCTCTATCTGCCAGAGTGTGTGGCCTCAGGCAATTAACCTCCCAGAACCTCAATTTCTTCTTCCGTGTAAACTGAAAAACTATAAGACATCTAATATATTTTTGCTTTGAAATAAATGAAATGCTAAATTTGACTTAGCCTTACACCAGACCAAGAAAATCAAATACTAGTTTTCCTTACCTATGCATCCTGGGTGAATTGTGGAGCAGAACTTGCACAGATACACCTGAGTTATGGTGACTATGGGAGACTGGCATGTAGATAATAACCCCATTCAAAGAAAAGCAGGGGTCCTAGATACAGCAACACATCTTCACTGGTTTAAACTAGAACCAGACGACTACGAAGCAATGGATGAGTGAGTTGGTAGG